>NC_134707.1:47229994-47833744 GCF_043290135.1 Rhipicephalus microplus
TCTGCTGCTCGCTTTAGTACACAAACCCAGAAGCAATCTCTTGTCGGCAGTGTGGTAGCGACCGAAAGAGCTTAGGTACATCATCTGGAAAATGGTGGTTATCTGCCTTAGCTTACGGCTACGAACCGTGGAATCGTTCATGACTTGATTAAAGCTGCTTTGTGGCTTCCAGCTTCCCAAACATGCCATAATTTTGCGTAGATCTCAGTGTATATCAATGAAGGCGTACATTTTCAAAAATTTTCGTTTCGTATCTGAGGTGCTAGGTCAGGTGTTGTGTGAAATGGTTTTATCTAAAAAAACATTCTGTATATAGTACTTGAGGACGGGAGACATTATTACGCCGGCTATGCTTGGTGAAATGTTTTTATTTATCTCATATAGTCTCGACAGCAACCCACTTGACTGTCTCTGCTATTCTCAAAGCGTACTTTGGCAAAACTACGATGGCAACTACCAGTGCGTACAAATCATGCTTCCTTATCAGCCCGATTCTTCTATCAAGGAATGAAGCAGCAAGACAGCTTTACCTGCTGGCTCGAGATCTCACACGCACGTTCTGGTCGTCTACCAGCTTCAAAAGGTGTCAATTTTATGAACTGGATCCTTCGCTCAAGCTAAAGCTACCATCACAACTTTCCCGCTCCGATGCGACACTGTTATGCCGCCTTTAGTTGGGTGTTGCATTTACAAAGGTGTACTCCTTTCGCATTAGTATGGCAGACACTCCTACATGCGACTACTGCGAAGCTGAAGAGACCATCTAACACGTCCTGTGCAGCTGTGTTTGCTACGACACACAGCGATGCCAGCTCCGGATGGTTTTGAATCAACTTGACCCCGGACCATTTTGTGTGCAGAAGATACTAGAATCTTGGGCATCTGCCTCAGTTGCGCCGAAAGCAACTAAAGCACTGCTAATTTACCTAAAGTCAACAAACCTGAGCGACCGCCTGTAGACTGTGTGTGCTCCCCGAGTGTGCTCGTGATTGTGTGTACCTTCTCATCTCTCTGCAACCTCTTTTCTCCCATTTATCCCTTCCCTAGTGCAGGGTAGCAAACCGGATGTGCGTCTGGTTAACCTCCCTGCATTTCCTTGCATCTTTATCTCTCTCTCAACACATTAGGCGACCAAGCAATGTGATAAAATTCACTGTGCATATTTCGTTGACATTTGGTGACCTGGCATTGACTTCTGCATGCCTGGTCTTGTTTGATGAATAATGTAGAAACTTTTTTTCTACAGGACGACTTACCTATTGAATGCTGGCCACTCCTTTAGAGAGAAGTTCTGTACGATGTCCACAAGTACTAGGCGTGCCAAGTGAATGAACTCAGGACTTTTACGGATGTTCAAGAATATCTATACTGTGACTTCGACACCCCAGCTCCGACTTTCAGGGACAACCAGCAACGTTTGAGTGCCAAGATGCCATTAAAAAAGGTGTGCTGTTAACGATGAGGATACTAAACAGGCGATGTAGAAGACGCTGACATCATGGCGCTTCGAGGAAAGCCAACCATAAAAGAATTAACAGCCCGCCATGGCGCTGGTACAATCTTATCTTTAGTCTGCATTCCTGCTGCAGTAATTGCGTTTGGAGATCAAGGAATCACTCACATTGCAATTTAACAACGCCGGCCGATATCTTTCTATTGCCAAACGAAAAAGGCCAGTCATATCTGGAAACCAAGACTACCATGTAAAAGTGGTTTTTTCTCCCGCACACCGCCATCTAGCAACGCCATTGGACGCATCGCATCTTTTTGCAATGTATTTTCAGAAAATCTATTGATGTCTTCTACCAGCATATAGGATCGGCATAACAATCACAAGTAGCTCACAATGTGAATTTCTCTTTATACCGGTGCACCTGGTCAAAAGTGCGCACCACACTTCAGCATTTTTACTTGAAGCGAAATAAACTCGTTTTATTAGGTCATCATCAGGGTGATCAATATAGTCAATTAAGAAAATCCTCACAGCTGCACTAGTTGTGAACATGTTGCAGTGAATATGTTGCGGCACCAAAGGTTTTTAAGAGTTTCTAACCGGACTACGTACACAACATCGTGGTATTCTGATACGAAGACGCACCTCCCTAGCAAACAGTGTTGCAACGGCAGCTGATGTTTGCCATGTGTAACACCTTGCACCTAAGCGTAAATACAACTAGTAAATATTGGTCTCGTGGTACTTTAGACAAGGACATTGTGGTGGCGGTGCATTTACACTTGCCTATGGGTACCATCTGTATGAATTCATGGTTACGAAGTAAACAAGCGTAGTGAGATCACTGCAGAAAGTAGTCAATATAGGTGTGTTTATCACCGTTTATGGCGAAGGTTGTACACAAAAGTTTGTTACATTTCTCTTATGATCAACGTTACTAATCCTACAGAGGTACGAGTACTAATCAACAACGCATCATATCGAAACTAGACAATGGGTGTTTTGGGTATCGGAAAAAAAGCCGTGAACAAGCACTTCTTTCTTAAACGTGCCTTGAATAAATAGCCCCCAAGATGAAGCGCCTGACTCATCTTTCACTTGTAAGTCCCGCATTAGAGTGTGAAAAAGTTCTTGTTCCCTTTCACGCCCACCAGCCTGTTTACGTTTGAAATTGGTCCGCGTAATGTAGCACAATTATTTATTACCGATACCGGCACACACACTAAACCTTCCAAGTCACTGCGACGTGTAGTGCTCGTCCTTTCATCTGACAGATTGAAGCTTCATTCCCTAAATATACTTACGTTGTTGATAGGAGTTGTTTTTTTTTATCAAATAACCAAACCACTACAACGTCAATCATTCTGTGATCATCTCACAGAAACGCTCATTCACTTTTGATAAAAACTTTGGCAGCAACACGATTTCTTTTTATTTCTTTTATCCGTGATCGGCGCGCAATTGTATAGAATGCGCAAGACGCCCCAAGTTTTTTTGCAAATTAGAGTAAAACGTACTTGAAACTTGTTGAGCTGTCCATTGCGATACCACTTTCAAGGAAGAATAGTGCACGAGTGCTGGTTGCTTTGCATTAAGTGAATGTTTTCTAAAGAAATTATTTCTTGCTTTTTTAACGCTCTAACATATCTCTGTAGGAAAAAAATGTAACCCATGACGCTGTTGATTGATTTGTGGGGTTAACGTCCCAAAACCACTATCTGATTATGAGAGACGCCGTAGTGGAGGGCTCCGGAAATTTCGAACACCTGGGCTTCTTTAACGTGCACCCAAATCTGAGTACACGGGCCTACAACGTTTCCGCCTCCATTGGAAATGCAGCCGCCACAGCCGGGATTTGATCCCGCGAACTGCGGGTCAGCAGCCGAGTACCTTAGACACTAGACCACCGTGGCGGGACCCATGACGCTGTAACCTAAGTAAATATGTCTATAACCTATTTATATTTTTTGTTTGTCATGGGTGTTACTAGCTGATCGTCTGTGTCAAGGCACCTAATAATGGCACGTGGAGTTTAACGTCCGAAAACCACCATGGGACAATGAGAGACGCCGCAGTGGAGAGCTTTGAAAAATCATGCCACCTATGTGTAAATTGTACCAACATTTGCACTGGAAAGCTTCTGTGTCTTTGCTCATTCCCTGACTCTAAGTGCAATCCCGCCCCAATCACTGCAAAATTCTCGTTTGACGTTCACAGTACACTGTGAATAGGAATAATGGAAAATATTACATTACACCGCGCATTTATACCGCTTTGCTACATTAGGCATACAGCCACAGTTGCTGCACCTAACACAATGTCGTGCGTTTACTGTGAATCTCCCCTTCCGGTGAAGTTTAGTGTGTATCACTATATATTTCCTTACAAAGAGCTTATACTATGGCTCTGTACTTACTCGTTCAATTTTCTTTGGTTATTTTAATCCTAAGGCGCATAATAAGAAAAACTATCTTGCTCACAACGAAACATGCGACGCACATACATTATACGGCCTTTGCACCTCTTCACACTGTGTTGTGCTGTGCCAACAACTATGAAACAACGAAGAGAATGCTTCTGTTGCATGAATACGCAAGATTGTAAAACATCGTACGGTTACCAATATGAAAAACAAACTTTGCATTTGAAGCTAGTGCCTGTTTGATAAGTCGGCACTCGTTGCCCTGAGGTATTTTGCTGTTCGTAAGATGCTATGCCAAGCTACGCGTATCAAAAAACAATTCCTGATATTTATTTATGGGTTCTAACGAAAACCTCTTCTTGATGTATCCACGCGAAAAATATGTACACGAATTGTTGTGGCATATTCGTTCACAATGATGAAAGCTTTCGTTTCTTCACTTGATGTAGGCATGTTTAAATGCCATTCCTAAAAGCAACAAGAACGCAGCAAGTACGCAGTAATCATTTCGCTCCTTCATCTGCCTGGTAACTGCGAGCGTACGAGGCGCACAAACCATTTCGTATTGCTATCACTGCAGTGCCAAAGGGGACTCGGTGCGAATCGCTATAACAGATTGAATGTAGGACCTTAAGAGAATCTCCCATAACTCTCGTGGCATGGAGAGAATGCCGGTGCAGCGCTTGCTGAGTGAAGCGTGGTTGTTCACCAAGTACGCGCATTACCGTTTCCATCGTCTCCGCCACTTTGTGTGGTATAAGCGTCGTTTCCACATGGAAACCTTTGTTGTAGCCATCAATATACGCAACTGCGAGACTCATAGTGACATCACTTGGTTGTCTCGAAGAGTAGCACCACTTATTCGTACTAAATATACTGATCAGTATAATTATATAAACCAGTATATTTAGTACGATTCACTAATGAACTATAGGTAACAAGGCGAGCGCTAACTTGTCCTTTCGTGGTCGTTCTGAGCTGGCACTACAGCAATCGCCATGCCCTACCAACTAGCCCGAATCGCCATGCTTCTTGTGATAATACCACTGCTTATGTTTCAAAAAAAACTTTCGAAGCATATTTGGAAGCATATTTTCCTCTCATATGTGAGAAAAAGAACTGTGGAACATGCGTTTCTTATCTCACCGTGTTTCTTCTTTCCGAGTGCCCGTGTGGACGGAACTGCGCGCCACGCCGTTCTTATTTCTGCCCGAGAGTGGATGGGGTCTGTACGCAGCCGAGCCGCGCTAGTCAGGAAGCGGTCTTTATCTACGACAATAATGAAGCCTAAATACCCATCCACCTTTTTTAGTTCTTGCAACGTCTCTTTATTTTTTATTTAGGTGCAGTTATCCACGTTCAAACACCAGAAACTCATGCCACCTGCGGCTGTTTCCGGCGTTGAACACGCGTCCGCCGACTTCACCAACACACAAGAAAACGAACTTCCGCTCAGGACCACTTCTGTGTCGTGAGACACTACAGTGACGTGGTGTTGAAGGCAACGCCATCTAGCAATACAAATTTCATGCAGCCCAAGTGTTGATTCAGATGTGTATTCCCTGATTAGAACCAAGATATAGCCAACGCGATCACTCTCGTGAACAGCTATACGAACACGCATCAAGCGCAAGCTTCACAGCTGTGTCATTTTACACAGAATAAAGTACAATCGAACGTAGATTTCATGTTTCCGCATTTCAGCGTAAATCACAACGTTTTCTTTTCAAACCTGCCTCGAGCCTACCGAACTTTTCATCGTGTTTCGATTATTCAAATTTCACCAACACCACCACCGCATTGTCGTGTCTCTCACTACACGTTGTGTTTGTATTTCACCCCGAAATTCTTGTAACGCAGTTTTCTGAAAACTCGTTTACGGGAGATGCTTCTCGAAGACACTTTTTTTTTATTATTCACCCTAGAGCAATGAAACTTGAGCTGTTTATGAAAATTTTAAACCTGATTTTAGATGTATAATTAGTTTTTTTGCAAGTTGTTTACTTTTCGCTCTGCGAAATGACAAAGTGATAACCTTAATCTTTTTGCCGCCCCTCTTTTTATCTCTAAATTTCAGGAATTTTATACCAATCATAGTTCATAATGTTTCATATAAAGTGTAGAATACAAATACAAAAATGTATTAGTGTGAAGAATAATAGACATAAAAAGTCCATATTTCACCTACCCTAGTAAAGGTCTACATAAAATTTTTAGTACAAAACAAATTATTGAAATTTAAACTCTAGATATTTGTATTTGTCATACTTTGTAAAAATTTGGCCAAAGTTTCATGCAGATCCGAGAATTATAAGTGCCCGAAAAGGAGGGGCACATGGAAAAAAATGGCAAAATTTGTGTTTTGATAAAAACGAGTTTTAAGGTTAAAATTGCGTTTTTTTTTTATGAAAGATGTCTATAAATGCGATGAAATTTTTACATAAAAAAACAATCCTTCTTGTAGTGGCCAGTGCCACTAAAATACGCCAGCACCATGAGTTTATCTTTCTCGGCTTTTTCGAACCGACTCCTCGCAGACATTTCTCTCACAGGGCCCTGAAACGCTTGTCAAGCTTCTTCCGCTTCATCTGGCAGAGCTTTGTTTCGACTGCAAGCTAGGGAGAAGTTCGACAGGACTGCTAATCTAAACTAAGTCCAGTGTCGAGGGAGGCAACCATTTTGGGGCCACGTTTGTGTTACATACCGTCGTACATAATGACAATGTCGTCCCCGCTAAGCTTCCTCCTAGTAAACTCCTTCGACCTCGCAAGTTTGGCACTGACATCACTCATTGCCGCATCACAAACTTTCCGGATGATGGCTCTGAATGACGTTTGATGCATTGGCTTTTGGAAGCCAACAACTGCCGCAAATCGGACCAGCTGCTCGTAGCCTATTGCTACAGATCTCGGTGCCACAACGGCTTTCACGTGTGAGCGATGGCTTTTTTTCATTCATATTGGAGATAAATACACGAGAAAAGCATTGTTCAGCTGCGCTGCCCGACAAGACATGGACCCCGCAAGTAGGCTTCACAGAACATAGAGGTGCGCAGCGGCCAGTGGCAGTCCCCGATCCGTACCACGTGATATTTCCAGTGGTGGCTCTCGAAAAACGCACAAAAGCATGTTTTTTTATTATTTCTTGCGCTGCATTAACGAAGAAAACTGTCATTAGAGGCTGGACACTTGGCGTCATGCTATCGACAATGACGGGCAACGGCGCATTGTCAGCGGCAAGGTGCTCGAAGAGTTGAACACTTTGAGCCTTTTAACAGGCACCTTGTGCTCTTAAGACATAATTTTAAAGCATTTCCAGTCAAGTCTCAGCGTGTATTTTTTTTCGAAACAGTACAGGTACCCTTTTTATCAAAACAGGCAAAAATAAGAAATCGGTAATTTTGAAAAAAAAACACGTTTTTCGACCCGCATCTCCCCTTAATTGTGAGAACACGCAAAGGTGTGGAATCTGCGATATTGTCACAGTATGGCCTTTATAACGTTTTTATTACCACCACGTCGTGAATAAAACGTCGTTTTAGTAGTTTTGTGTTAGTTATTGCGATGACATCCTTGTTATCTCTATATTACTTCGATCATTTCTCTTCCATTTGAGCCAAGTTTTCAGCATTGGTAGCCCCTCATTTCATGTATGGAGCGCTTAACTGTGAGCATTATCTCGCCAACTGAGAAGCATGAACCGAATTCCTCAAGTGCTCCACACTCGAAATAAGTTTAAGTTTCAAACGTTTATGAAGGAAGAACAATGTGGACTTGTGAAATAATTTCTAAATGTGTGCGAATGACAAATTTTAACTTCGGATAATGAAAACGAAGCTTCCAAAGAATCAGTATTTCTGTAACATTTTCTTACACAAATAAGATATGCTCTATTCTATACTTTCCTCCACGGGCATCTTTCTGAATGCACAGACGAATCGTTTAGTGTTTGAAAAAAATTGGGTTACTGTTTTTATTTGTAACGTAATGCATATATTACTGCTAGTACCTAGACTTTCATTTGTAAGTTTCGTCATTACAAACCAATTAAGTCTCGCCGTTAGCACCATGTTTTTATTCTGCATACACTGCGTGGCTCTTTTAGGAAGATCTCACCCAACCTGTGACATGGTAACTCATTGGACAATGTACCATCTTTAATTACAAGCCATAGCATTGCCGTTTTGAGGCCACGTTTGACGAATCACTTCCTTATCGTAGTGCTCGCCGGATGTATGCGACTGGAGAAAAAAAAGGGCACGTGTCATTGCCACGTTCCATTCATTCACAAGGTGTCCTGGCACGTGTTTTGCTTGAGCTAATGACAGTGTGAATTTCATTCCCGGATGAACTCGGGGCGGCGGAATACACGGCCGTAGGCACTCGTGTATGGGCCGCATTCGTACAAGTCCTTCACGAAAGTATTCAACCCCATGTTAAAAGAATTATTGATCATATAGTACACAAAGTAAAGAACAACTGGTGGTGTGAGAGCACGAAATTATTAGCGTTGAATCAGTTTTCTTTTATTTTTTCTAGTTTCGAATAATGCCACTGCCGGCTTCTTGAAAATTTTTTTCCACAAACCGGAAGTGAAAAGAAAGGAACGAATACAAGTTATGCGGAAATTATTCAAGAATGTAATCTGCCCCAACAGAATTTCAACAATACCACGTTTGCTGTTAAATACTATTGCCAAGATACTCAGTGGGCTTGTGAAGCATCGAAATCATTTAGCGCCGTCTATTACACTAGACAATTAGAACAACCGCTCATTAGGCACACCAATTCAGATGTAGTTTCACTTGCCATACTTTGTTCTTTGAAAGAGTTGATCTCAGTTAAGAAGCACAATTATAACTCCTGAACACGATGTTCAGTTAGTGCAAATGCTTTCAGGAAATTTTTTCCAAAATAGCGTTGTACTTTTGTATATTTAGGAACCATTTTTTATCAAGGCCTGCCTAATCTGTAGAATAATTTTCTTGAGTGTACCTTCATTACTGTTTTTCAACGAGACGTTCAGTCTCGCACGTGGTGATACGCCTGGCAAGTATGCTAGAATCATGCGAGCATATGTATTTATTTTACCAAGGAAGGGGAGGACAAGATCAACAATAGAGCAGGCAGGGAGGTTAACCAGGCACATGCCCGGTTTGTTATTCAACGCTGGGGGAGTGAGAAAAGAGAGAGGCAAAGTGAACCTCTGGACGCGTCTGATACGTTTTCTTTGAGGTATGTCAGTCTTAGAAGGGAAACAGACAGTGACTGCAACACTGCAGAGTCCGAAGAATTCAACGAATGACGATAGGGCATAAGAAATCACGTTTTTTTTTCCTTGCACATTATATTTTTTAAACTCAGATGAAATATGTAAACGTTAGCCCTCAAGTTATTTAACTTCTTTATTTATCAGGGCAGAATCGGAATATTAAGGCCAGTTTGAGCAAGCTCAAGTTGGCCCTAAACCCCCTGGACTAGCTTCGACTGATGAGAAGGTTTTCAGCGTCGGCTGCAAAGCATACCTACTCCGAATAAGAGAGTCACGCACCTCTGAGTGAAGAGAATAAAAAAAAAAACTTTACTTTTTTATCTCTCTCTTGTATGCCCACAACAGCTCTCCTGCTGTGTTATTTTTCTACCCTGTCGACAATAGTGTGTCCCGTCTCTATACACGTAGACATCTTTTGTATTAAAAACCATTTGTACAGTTGACCTTTCATTGTCTCAAACAAAGCTCAGCAACGTTTGCGGACATGAAAGAGTTTCAACTTGCTCGTTACATCTTGCCACTCTTCATCTCACTTGCACACAGTTCTTGTGGCCTAATTACTTTTCCTGCAATCAGTAAGAATCGCTTACGTTCAGTACATTTCTTTCACCCTAACCAACACGATTTTCAAAAATGACTTTCATGTCACACTCAACTCGCCCTGTTGGTAACGACCTAAGTTCTAGGCTGGATATTAACATACCTGTAGACGCCATTTTCATTGGTTTCAAAAAAGCCTTTGACAAAGTTCCACATGATAGATTATTTTTAAAGCTTTTACGTTTTAACCTTATTTGTCTTGTTTTTAATTTGTTATGTGACTTCTTAACTTCTTGAGTTCGTTTGTGCTAACAACCATTGCTCCTACCTATCCGCTGTAACTCCGGCATACCTCAAGGCACCGTCCTTGGTCCTCTGCTATTCCTAATCTCTATAAGCGACCTCCCCAATAACTTAGCTTCTAACATTCATCCATTCGCAGACTACTGTGCCATTTATCGTCCTGTTTACAATGAAAGCGACACTGTCACCCTACAATCTGTTCTTTCTTTGATTCAATCATGGTGCGAAAACTGGCTGATGTCCTTTAACACAAAGAAACCCTGTGCAATTTCTTTCCATCGCCGACAATCTTATTCCATCAAAATACTTCCTGTCTGATTCTGAAATTACAGCAGCTAATTTATGTAAATACCTTGGTATCACTCTAACTTCAGATCTCACCTGGCCTTCCCACATAATGAACATCACTAATGACTCAAACTGCATTCTTGGATATCTCCGAAGAATCTTACGTCTAGCCCCGCCTTCTGGTAAACTTTTAACCTATCCAACACTAGTTTGCCCGAAGCTAGAATACGCATGTGCCATCTGAGATCCCCATCAAATCACCCTTATTAAAACACTTGAATCCATCCAAAATCACGCAGCCACATTCATTTATTCGAACTACTTCTATCACAGTAGCGTCATCGAGCTAAAACTTCGTGCTAACATGGCTAACTTAGCTTTCGCCGCCAAGTTTCAAGATTGTGTTTGTATCATAAATTTTATCACGCATTCCACCTAAACCATGTTATCGTTCCAGCTCATCGTCTTTCATGCCGTATCAGCCATTCGAAACCGGTTTATTCAACCCGTGTGCATAGCACTGCCCATCACTGTTCATTTTTTGTGCAAACATCAAAAGAATGGAACGATCTCTCTGCTGACATCGTGCTCCACTCCAGCATCGTCCATTTCAAAGAAGCTATCGAACAAAGCATTTGTTTGTGAACTTTCTACCCCCTCATGTAACACACTTTGAATGGGGCCCTTGAGGTTTTATAAATAAATAAATAAATAAATAAATAAATAAATAAATAAATAAATAAATAAATACATATAATTGTTGCAATACATGGCGAACATGAATAGAAACTGCGCTGGCTTCGCTTAACGCAGTTGTTTTTCAAAAATAAAATCCTACTTACAGCTAATGAATCGCTGCGAAAAGAGCGTTAAACAAGCACACGTAAGCTAGCTTTTTTATGATCCTAAGCCATTGAATTCGGTTCGACATACCCTTCGTTTCTAAGGGAACGAGCACACAATGATGCTAAGCCTAGTGGACATGACCTGTATGTTTTGTCTGTAATTTATCATGACACAAATGCAGTGGAATTAAAGAGGATAAAAAATGAACTTGTCACAGTCAGTGCCAGAAGCTGCCACGTTGGGGCATTGTGATCCAGGCTCCTACACCGACAGCTTCCAGCAATGCGTCCGATGTATAGGGCCATTAGCATCGTTACCAACGGCCGAGTGCGGTGAGTGAGGTCGCCATTCATCTTCGGGAAGTTGGTTTTTATGCACTCTAATTCATTTGTATTTATGATATAATTCATTATACTACTCTAACGACAGACAGCTTATACTGTCCTTAGTTTAAACGTATCTTTCATTGGGTTTGGATACCAAACTAAACAAGCCCTCACTCGATACCTCCCTGTTTTATCCCCTTTTTGAGGTATTATATTTCTTATATCCTACAATATTATACCTTATATTGCAGTATTTGTTATATCTCTACTATTAAAATTTTATAAAACATAATTCACTAGAACCGAGTTTAATATAGTCGGATTTGACTGTAGCACGAGTTTCTTTTGTTTTGAGAGTTACTACTTATGTCGCTCCTAAAAAAAAGTAACATTATGTGTGCCTGTAACTTTTTTTTTCCTCTATACAAAATTTTGCCGCAAATCTAGCATCCTCAGTCTTTTTTCTCATTAGTCTACAAATTTCGATGCTCCCAACAGCTGTATTTATTTGAGCAGCAGGTACGGAGTTTGTGCCTGACAATTCACGTCATGTTCCGTTTTCTCCAGCGAAGAGTTTGTTTCCGCTTTCCTCTGTTTTATTGCCGTGTCAGCAAATGCGCGTCGGAGCATTGAACAAGTATGGTGATCCTGCGCTGTTTACAGCCGCCTTGGTCACATGCCGTTGGAATGACCTAGCAATATAGGGCCCACAAAATTTCCCCATGCCATTGTGGAACACATGTTTAGAAGCTACATGCTGTGTTCGCGGGATCGAATCCCGGCTGCGGCGGCTGCATTTTTGACGGAGGCGTAAATGCTGTAAACCTGTGTGCTCAGATTTGGGTGCATGTCATAAAACACAAGGTTTTTTTAAATTTTCGGAGCCCTCCACTACGGCGTCTCTCATAATTATGGTGGTTTTGGGACGTTAAACTCCACATATCAATCAAAGACGCATGCTTCAGATGTAAAGCTCGTTCACTCTTTGGCTGAACACGGTTCGGCAGCGAAGCACATTAGCGAGCATCGCTTAATCCAGTTCGAGCGCTCATCGAGAAGAAGCGCCACAAGCGCGCTTGTGCTCGCTAGTACTGTTGTACTACCGCCGTCTTTTCTTTCTCTTTTGCTCCTTCCCTTTCCTGTATTTTTCCTGGTGTTGCGCTGTAAGTAAGTTCACGATGTATCATAACCAACTGGCCCAACTTATTGTGTTACTGCTGTGCTACAGCTGAGCAAACAGTGCCGCTTCTGTGTGTTTGAGCACTATGGTCAATAATGTGAATGACTTGGCTGGTTCTCTGTGTACTGGTGAGACCGCACTTAGATGCGAGGCCTCACCCGTTGCACGGATACTTCACGAACGTGGACTCTAGTTTTTCTCGATAGTCTGTCATCACCAAAGAGGTACTCTGAAATCAAAGCAGAGTTGCTTTAGCATACTGTATATAAGTTAAGTCATGGCACCACTGGAAAATGTGCTATATAGGACAGTGTAGCCCAGCGGTTCCGGACTCATCTTAGCTAGAGGGCTCCAGTAATAAATAAAGTCTCGCAACGGTCACAGAGTGAACGAGCTTTGTGCGGGTTGGAGGAGAGTTCGAGCATGTGTCTGCCAATGCTTCTAAGAAAAAAGACCTCTTGCATGTATATTGTATGACTAAATTTCGAAATCGATGGGGTGTCAGGATTCCAGAAAAGTTTCGCTAAATGTCTTCGCAGTTAAAGGGGCCCAGCAACACTTTTTGAGCACGGTCACAAAATGCTGCAGATCGGTAGTAGAGGCCCCCGGCAACACGCGAGCCAAACATTAGAGCGCATTACGCGGCCTGAAAATCACAATAAATGATCAAAGTCAGCAAAAATGAATTTTTCTTTTCTCGACAAATAACGAAATATACCCAAAGATAACACGTAGCAAGCCCATCTATCAGCCATTGGCTGATTTGAACATGGCGCACTCACCGGAGGCCGCTACTTGTACACGCGTGGGTGCGTAATGACACTGAATAAGCCGCTTATTCCACGAAAACACAAAACAAGAAAGTGCTCAAGGTCACGAGGTGTGCGTGACGTTTTTCTGTGGCCCTGCCATCCTTCCCTGCTTAGCTTTCAGCACTTTCGTCGGAACGAGAGAAAAAAGAATGCAATAGACCTTTTTCAAATGTCAGCGCCACCTATCGAACGAAACCCAAAACACATTTTTTTTTCCGCCATGTCTAGTTCGCCCACGCGACGCTCATTGGCGTGCCGTCCAAACGCGGTACACGTCCTGCAGGAAAGCAAGTGGTGTCCGTGTGCGCTGCAGGGAACGCTCATCGGCGTCGCTATGGCACACAACCCACCAGCTCGTACGAATGAACAAGATATGGCGGAACAGCCATGTTGCCAGAGTGAACTTTCTAAAAAAGTCTATTGCAGCATGCGACATACCTTTGGATATCCACTCGAACTGAACGGATTCTTAAATCTTTTGCGGCGTTGAATCTGTGAGGCAATAGGCTCTTTCAGTGAATTCATTCGATCGTTACTTGAAAAAGTTGTTCACGGCTTCTTTAAAACTGCAGCGTACCTATGTACCACTGCACAGAAAAACACTTCTTTTTTATATAATTCTGTGGATGGCTGTCAAAAAATAACGGATGGACAAGCTGTGGAGATGATACCGGGTGGTTATTACATACTGGTTGTTTTCCAGAAAATAGGTGGCATGCAACTTTGTCGAATCGCAAGCTTATTTAAAGCAGTTGCTGATGAGCTCACGTGAAGAGGACTATATAAATGCATATTTGCGGATATACGTCTTTGTCTGATCTATAAGTTAGCAATAATTAATGAAAAATGGCCCAACCAATGAACGGGAGCACAAAACACGTGCGTTTGTGTCCTATTGCGCCTAATATTGCCTGATGAGAATTTACAGGAGGCAGAATTTCCTTCTTTGTCCAAGAAAACGTTCCCCAGTTTTTCAAATAATTTGGTCAGCAAGTTTAGAATTGTCGCTTATATTGCCTTTTCTGTTGTTCTCGTTTTGGTTTTGTCTATGTTTACTCGCTGCAATCAGGCTTTTGTAAAATCACCCCATAGTTCTAGCACCTCTAATAATCTTCTGCCTCATGGTCGAATGTTCAATTACCACGTCATTCAACGTGCAGGTTTGGCATACTTTACCCATGCTTATCACAAATGGTATATAGATTGCCATGACAGATGTAATACCTGGTGCAATAAATTCCTGCCCATGCTTTCTTGGTGATTACGCACTTACGTGATGAAGCACTAAAATGTACTTCACAAATCAGTGGTCCCTGTTTCTTACACTAGTGGGCGTCCTTTATTCCTCATAATTGGGATTTACTGCTTGGGAATACACCTCATTACTGCCCCAGCCTCTGCGAAAAAGATTAGGCTTGTGTTTTATCATATTCTTTTTTAACATCAGGCATTGTGCAGTATTATTCTTCAGAGCAGCGCAACAACACAAATATGAAAAAGGAAGACACAGTGGGACAGACACTGCCTGGCCGCTAACAAGTTTATTAGAGAGAACACATAGTGTTGTGAACAAATCTCGTGCACACAGACGCCAAAAAACATAAACAATAGGTAAAACCTACACTGCCCGAGAATTGTATAGGCATGCACGACAAGAAATGACGTATTCACTAACTGCACCTGAAATTTTGCAGTATAACAAATTTCGTATTTCGCTATGAAGTAAGTCTCATTATGAGATTCATTTACTGAAAAGCATATTGACGTTTCAAGACACAAATGCATGATGTGTACAAAACAGCACTTCACTGCAACAACAATTGGTGAGGTTTGCTGCCTGAAGACAGGATATGCCATAGCACAATTTCCGAAAATTTTTATTACGACAAGTACTTTAACATGCTCTGTAGTCTAAGCACACGCATCTTCATCGTTTTGCTTCAATCAAAATACCACTGCCGCCACCGGCATTCGATCAAGTGATGCTCGGTTCAGCTGTCGAGCAATGTAAACATTGCAGCAGCGTGGCAGGTCAGCGCCGCAAGTGTTGCCTGAAAACCTCGTACACTTGAGTAAGCCACTGGGATGGACACTTCGGTGACAAATGGCGACAGATCGTTGCCCGAGTTTTGAAGCTGCGTTCACGGAACTGCTAGAGACGTCACTGAGTGTAAAACTGCTTCACGACTCACGCCTATTGCTCCCTGCTGTTCCTAGAGCCATTGCTATTTGTAGACGCGCGGTGTCTGCTGAGCGATATGACTGTTCTAGCAGACCTTCGAACTTAGTCGTGGCCCTTGTCAAGCGGGAATTTTCCTGCATGAAAAAAAAAATTCGAACGGAGAGGTTGATGATTCTAGGCTCGCCTAAAAGATGTTCAGTTGCTCACCCAGTGTAAAATCACCTTAATATTAGCCTGTTTTTTTTTTGTTCAAGATATTCATACCTCTCGGGTGAATCTTTTGAAGTCTTGTTACCGTTTTTAGGCCTGTAAGTGTTGCTGCGAGGACTTGGGTGCATTGTAAAGGACCCCAAATGGTTATAAATTTGCGGAGTCCTGCACTACGGCGTCTTTCATAACCCTATAGTGCTATTGGGACGTTAAACCCTACCTATCAAATCAATCACATATCAATCCATCATCACTGTCGCAGTAGGAGCTACTTCAAGGTACACGCGAATAAACTAAGACACCGACACTGGTGAACTGAAATTGTACTTAGAGTTGACACGCGCAACATTTTGTTCTTTTTTTGTTACGGACAATATAAAACAGCATAATTTTGCTCCTGATTGAGATAGATGGTCAACTTCAGGCGCGCTTGTTCGGGCGTTGCACTGTTGGTTACTGGTATCCCACCTATGATAATATATTTTTATTTGCGGGCAGTTGAAATTACCTTTCTTAATCTGAACGGTTGGCTGCCCCAAAGTCATTACATTTGGGGATTTTAAAAAATGGCAGCATATCCATGGAGTGAATGATAGAGAGTGGGGCGAAGCATCCATCTGTCCATTCGTTCTTGCTTCCATCCGTCCATGCATCCGCCTGTGTGACCGTCCATGCGTTCATTCGCCCGTCCATGCATGCGTCTGTTCGTGCGTCCACACGTCCATCTGTGCGTCCGTCCCTGCGTTCGTCCATGCATCCGCCTCTGCGTTCGTCCATGCTTCCATCCATCGGTGCAGCCATCCGTGAGTACATCAATGCATCTGTCTGTGTGTCCGTTCGTTCATCTATTCAACACTCCAAGTACCACCATCTCGCATCTTTTCATCATATATTCCGCATATGAACCGCCATCAAGTGGACATTCCAAGGAGTAAATGAGAGGTGGAACAAGCACACTTTCTTACGGCTTGCGCTTCGTGTCTACTTCCCACGTTTAACCACTTGGAGTTCATGGTATATACTAGTTCACTGTATTCATGGCACTGCGGCCCAACGCTCGCTAAACCTTTCTAAAACCAAGGAGGTTTTGCCCAGCGAGTATAAGGTAGCAACCTATTCTTGTCAGATAGTGCTCAATGTACATGCCAATGGCTGCTAGGGGGGAATAAGGAACAGGAGAATTGGGCTTTTAGTAACGCGCACGCTGCAATTTTTTTTATTTTTCAACAACGCACAGAACAAATCTCTCACCGGCACCACGTCGGAGGTCAAAATGTAAGACGGGTTACACACTACTACTACTACTACGAGGGACGAACGGGTGCCGCTCTAAGGAGCTTAGCCCCTAAAATGTCTAGATAGATGTAACGACCTTATCCATCCAATCATAGATAAATAGATGGATACAACCAATCAGTGGTGATATTAAATAGGTGGCACTATTCCGTAATCGTATTCATGGGGATGAGGTAGAAATCTTGCCACCGGTTGCGCCGACGGACGAAAGTAAGAACGAAATTGACGAACGGGAGCTCGGATGAATCGACAGACGGACGCGTGGATGGATGGACAGAAGCATGGAAGCGCGGACGGATGCTTCGCCCCTCTTAGCATCAGTCACTCTGCGGATATGTCATGATTTTTTTTCTTCCACTCTTTTCAAACATTTTCCACTCTTTTTTTTCATCGAAAGTTTTATTCATTTATATTTTCCCCATCTTTTCCTTTTTCTCCTAACATTTGTTGCTTGAATTTTTTTTATTTTAAATGTCGTTTTGCCTGCGTTACGCCGAGTGATATACAACAGCATTTGACATCCGAGGCTCCTAAAAAGCTCCGCACCTAAAAAACAAGAGCAGACAAGTAACAACGCTTTTACATTTTTGTGCTTCTATTAACCTTTCATAGAAAGTTAACGTACTTGTTGTGCAGTTTAATCTCACGTAGGGGGCATATTTATTACATCTTCCACTTTCCCACGTCCTCCTTCTGGTGTAGCCTCAGATAAAGCCCATCTGTAAATCATCGAGCAGCCAAATGAAGGTGTAATTAATCTCTCCTATGCCTGTAGTGTGCTCCCGTTCTTCCCTAAATAATGGATTACTCAGTTTGCCTTCGTCCGTGCAAATTATTTCAAGCTAGCGTACCCTCACATACATACCAGTATGTTGGCTCACATCCTATAGCACAAGTGTGCAGCCTCGTGTGATCGTGACTGTTTGGCACTTCTCTACCTCATGTCCTGATGTGTTGTCGTTTATTGTCCACTAAAGCTTCATGAGTTGTTTGACAAAGCAAGAGCCGTGAATTTAGATTTGTTCATAAACGAGCAGAAGCTTTTTTTTAATTGACATGGAGAGGAAAGAAACAACCTATTAAAATATCAAATAAACCAAATCGCTATTTTTACAGATTTTTTAGCAGCTTCTGCGAATATATTTGGAATCTTCTTATGAAAGCATAGCTATCATATTGTATTTGCGTCAGAGGATGCCCTTCACAGTGAACAGTAGTTAGGTGCATCGACATTGTCGTCTATAGGAAGTGCTCTTACAGGGAGGCGGCAGTGCTGTGCTGGATGTCCAACAAAACACATGAGCAAGAATTTAAGGCCACTTCATTCGTAGAAGGTGGATGACCAGCAGAACTGACATAAGAAAATTCTCCCTCGAGAGTTGCATGTGAGATGCACAAGTGTAGAGATTTGTTTCATACACCATTGCCTTCTTACCGCACTACTTTCGGGTGGCGTCCTGATTGCGCAGTATATACACCATTCATCAGAATCTTGAGCCGGCCCTTAAAAAGCGCTACGAGAAACGCATGTTTCCCGTATAATTTACGCACAACCAGAACATTGCTGTTGTGTGCAATTGTTCATGTCGACATTACTCGCTGTCGTGCAGTGGCTTTTTATTACAGTAGCACTACACCACTCTGTTCGTCAACAGGCATCAGCCACCACAGCCGCCACAGCCGCGCCACCACCGCGACCAATGACGAGGCGGCAACACCTACTGCGTTCGCATGTGGGCCTACACGGTCAGTGTATAGTCGCGCAGCGATTCGCAGAAAGCAACCGTATACCATAAGGCAAATAAACGTGTTGCTGGGCAAGTTGCCACTTTTTAAATGAAATGTTTGTAGCGCTCGAGCACAAACACAAGCGAAGGAAGCACAGGAAGATGGCACAACCGCTGAGTCACTGCTATCAATCAATCAATCAATCAATCAATCAATCTCAATTTTATTCACAATACATAAGCAATCATTACAATCTAGCTGGACCGTTAGCCTACATTGGCTAGTGGTCGGTCCATATCGAGATACATAACAGATCAATAGAGCATATAGATTTACACGCACACACGTAGGTACATACACACATATATATTTATATATGAATATATAGACAGCATATTCACATACGCATATAAAAACAAATGATAAAGCCGACAATATGCAGTAGGTCAGATACATAATCACATTCTTACAACTTATACGGCGGTGAAAAAATTACCTATAAAAACAAACAGGCACTTGGGCTATATATAAACTACTCCCAATGCGTAAATGAACCTTCAACAGCGTAATAAAGTAAACATGCAGAGAAACTGTGTTTGGCACCATCTAGTAAAACGAATGTTTTTATTTCATTTTTTACAACTCGATAAATTTGTTTTGAATATATACATGTTAGATCATACCGTTGGGTTAAAAGCTACATTCGTAGCTTGACTAGATCCAATGACTAGGCTATACAGTGCAGTAAGAACAAGCAGTCTGGTGCAGTGGGCAGCACACCAGCAAGTGAAAGAGATAACATAATGCCAGCACATACACAGCGGTTTACGGAAAATAAACAAGAAAAGAGAACTGCAGAGCGAAAACGTGAAAATAAATACATAAACAAAACAAAAAGGTGAAAAACATTATGCATAAAATAAAACACCGCTATAAGAGGAGCTAAAAACAGAAATAGTAATCACGTGGGAACGAAAACACCGTACTACTGTAGCGATATTTGCTATTTAAAACAAAATTAGGCAATGACCGAATTCATTTCAGCAGAATATCTATGGTAAAATGAACAAAATAAGTAGCACATAATGCGATTACACAAAATGTCACAGTAAGTGGTATTGCGAATGAACAAAAAAAAAACCACCAGTCTTCATTTCACTGAAAATTTGATTATCTTCTTATCAATAGGAAGTAGGTGGTATATTTTATACCAACGACTGACGTTTGTAGTGCATCCTGTGATACAGAACCAGCCATGTTTCAGTGTTTTATGTTTGCAATAATCGTACGACGTGCTGATAATGCCAACTGTATACTGACGCAATCGAAATTTGGCTCTTTTATGTAGAACTTATGTAGAAGTCCATGCTCATTTTTTTCTTTTCTTTTGCTATAGATCCTTACATCATGCTATCTCGGCTCCCGACATCACGCATGCAGTGCGCGGAAAGGTGTGCACAAGTGTCTCTTCAACTGTTCGTCGGTTCCACCATTTGTAGTCATGGGTTCCCGGTACGCGTTATGAGTTTCCTTTCTTTCTTCTTTCTTTTTTTTTACCTTGGGCGCTTCAGAGATATATGAACATGTAATAGTTTTACTGTAAAACGGTATGCTGCAGGAAGTAGCGAATTTTTTTTTTTTGTGGTAATGCGAGAAGCAGGAGAATTTTTTTTTGGTTGCAGTTATTGCGTAAAACACATCTCCGTTTTTTAGGCCCCATATTTCGTAATACAAATGGCTCTTCTTTTCAAGGCTCATGTTTGTGCATCTTTCAAAGACGAGTAGAATTGCAGTACTTTTTGCTCAATTTATTCTCAAGGCCTAAACCAGTATTGCACAAAACGTCCATTGCAGTATTCTAGATATATACCGCGCTTTACAATATTACAAAAGAAGCATACATTGACTCAAACAGCGCCTACAGCCAGGCATATGAACCAAATTAGTCGCGTAGTGTCCGGGAGATGGAGCCAGCTTCTTTAAAAAGAAAGATTTCTATCTTTCCCAGAGTAGACAGACACTAGGTTTACCTTTTCAATCAAGTGGCCTTTTTGATACGACCACTTCGTAGAACCATTGGTGCGACTCAGCGTTTCAAGTATAGCAACGTCACGACTCACGTAGTTGGGCGCTCAGCGGGGAATCGCCTGATCGTGCGGACGATATTTCGAGTGTCTTCGCTTATTTATCTAGAACGTTAAAAATAGATACCAGGGGACGGGCAAGGTTCAAAGCTCCACGACGGTACGTGTGATTGCACTTTAGCCCAGTAAGTCTGCGCGTAGAGTTGAAGCTAATGTGGATTCAAGATCAGCCGTATTAATTGAACAGTTACCCGACTCTTCTGCTTTCCAGAAATGGAGGGCAATAGGAAAGAATACCGTGAAAACGCGACGTGATCAGTCTCGCACGAGAGCGATAAAAAAGTAAGTATGAACAACGAAGTCTAAAGCATAACCCCAGCGTCTTCACACGTGCAACCTCAATGCGTCCTTGGAACTGCCTGGAGACAGATGTGTTGAGTCCTAACAGGTGGAGCATGGAAAGCGTGCGAAAGTTAGGTCGACAATGCTGCCCCTTTAAACAATCGGCACGATACACTCATCGCTCCGCATGAGAAGACAACGCTGGACATCTACAAAGGGAAACACGTTTTTTAAAAACCATTGTGTAAGAACAGTGCAGTTGACGCTGTTCTTTACCTAAGTTTGTGAAGCGCGGCGTCCAAATAATATTGGTAACGATGTGCTGAAGCACTGTTAAATTGTTCCAGTCAAGCCCGTGTCGCAACGACGTCTCATGATTCCGGCTGACGGCTACGGGCAATGCCTCATGTGATTGACAGTTTTTTTATATGAAGTTTTCTCTTTCTTTTGTAGCGTCAGCAGGTTGCACTCTCCCTCTACAGACCAGTTTTCTACACCTAGGCTTTGGGAATATTTCACAATGACAGCATCAAACCTTGTTGCTCAAAATCAAACACTCTGGCTTCATTGCTGACCGGCTACATGCCATTACCCGCATTTCACTGTGGGTAAACTGTGTGAACGAAACGAAGGTTAAACATGTTTTCAATGCAAACCTGCTTTGAAAAGTCAATTATGTAATCGTCAGTAAGAGCTGATAACTGTGTCGTGCGTATCATACATAACATGCAGAGTAGCAGCGAGAAATTGCATCGTAGCTCACGGAAAAAGCAACAGAGGTATTGTTAACTACATTGAACTTCGTTTTTAATAAAGAGCGTGATGCAACTCATTCGCCTGTGTGAAATGTAGATGTATATGCTTCATACATGACAGAATTACTAAGAGTCTTTGCACAGGAAAAGTTCTGAACGCCAACGAGGGCTTTGTCTAGCACTATAATTCTGTATACACTCAGTGTTCAGCTCGTTTTATAAGGAACTTCCACATTTATAAAGAGTAAGGACAAGTCATTGTAGTAAACCAAACAAGTTCTAGTTCTTGGGCAACTCTCAATGGAAAATAAGCATGACTGTACGTGACAAGAGAGAAAACAACGTATCGAATGAAGGGGCGTTCAGAAAAGTAACGTAAATCTAGTTCACACTCTATTTTTATTGTTCGGCTACCAGGGCTATTTGGGTTATAAAGAAGAAGAATGCAGAGCTACTCCAGAAGCTAATGCAAACTCCGTGTAGACATTTGTAAAAACACGTAACCAAAATCAGCAAACTATAAGATAGCCCAGAGATTTTGCCTAGAAGCAATGAAATGAAGCAATTCATGCGTCATTCACGAAAGTTTTGTCACTGAGGTTTTTTAATAAAGAAAGCGCTGACATTCAGAAAAAGCGAGGGTGTCGGACTGCCTGTTCCACTCACTGGTGGCACGCGGAACATAAACGTACTTGAACAAATCACTGCTAGATACGAAAGGAAGAATGGCATAATACAGTGCTTGAAAGTTTCTCAGGTAAATGAACTCGCGTTCGTGCTCATTTACCTCAACAGTTACAATACTCGTGTTAATTTGTAGAGTACGTCCATTCTGAGATGTATTTCTTTCTGGGTAGGGTCGTCATAAGTGGCACTGCCAATTTTACACCAAAGTGCAATGTAATCCCCCAGTTTTATTTAATTTCTTCTCTATAGGCTTAGTTCTGCTTCACCGAAAAAGATGCAAATTGTACTTAGTACACTTGTGTGCAAAAGAAAAAGAGAAGAAGGGAAAGAACCTTTAAGGCCAGGGCAATATATTCGGAGGCCGAAACAGGTAGGGGGAGGGGGGTTCCGGACACTATGCTGGGGAGCTTCACAAATAACCTTAGAAATTTAAATTGTTTGCTTGACGATCTACACACGGTTTACGACTAGAGAAAATAAGAACAAAGACACTGGGTAATATGCTGGTTTTTAAAATAGCAGTATTTGAACAGTAATTTTTCATGAGACACTTTGTTATTATGCACTTGGCTTCCGAAATGTATTCAAGACAAGACATCACATAGAAGTTAAAGAAGATGATTAATCTTAGATAGACATTTTCGAAATTCATGCTGTTGTGAGTATATTGCGCAACGAAGGATGTAGAAATCACTTAACATGGCTGGGTGAATACAGAGGAAATAAGAAAAAAATGCGGGGAGATTAACCAGCACTGGGCCCTGTAAGCTACCTTAAAGTGAGGAAGAGGGAAAGGGGGAAAGCTCCAGCACAGGTGATAAAAGTCACAGATTGAGCCAACGCGTCGCAGTTTCATTTCTGTCATCACAAGCGACAACTCTGCTCGGTGTTCTCAAGAAAACGCAACAGCGCTTTTGTTGCCTTTCGGAACTGAGATGGTAAAGGAAACCTTATTGACAGTCAGATTACAAGTGCTCGTCAGAGCAAAAGACGTGGTCATGCGTAGCGGGCTCACTACACAATATTTTGACGAACACTGGCTGCCTTAACTATAGCATGCATGAATTAGTGCATGTATTATTGCAGCGCACAGTTTTTGTCTCTCACCTTTCCGCGAAAGAATGAATTGCATTTCTTTCTCTCTCTGCTGTCTGTAATTCTGCGGATGAATGTTTCCTTGTTATTGAAGGTACACGCTCATTCCCTACGAGCGTTCAAGAATAATGAAGTAATGCATACCTATAGGTCCGATTGTTTGAAATTATTCAAGTATTACCTCACCGAGGCAAACCGACAAAACCAGCTGATACTTCTACCAACTGTACAGTAAACAATATGAAGTACTGCGAGAGGCGCTCAGTTTTCCAAGCATGCGCACTCCGCCCGGTCCTTGTTCTCTTGACTCGTCTAGACTGAGGGAGGCCCCTTTATTTTTAGCTGGGCGCCAAGTTTGCCACTTCGTTTTGCTAAACGTTCTCGCACCGCGGGGTAAATGCGTTGAATGGACGTGATGACGTAAGCCCACGCCTCCTAGTCCACGCATCCCAACCGGACGCTGTTACGAAACTCACAGCAGGGGCGTTTTCTGCAACAGCAACAAAAAATGACATCGCAAGCACAGAGGACGCTGTAGTTGTTCTTATTCATTTCGTTCTCTCTGGCTCGCCCGTGGAGTTATTCCTCGAGCCCGCAGAACGTCAACAACGCGTAAAGGCCCATAAGCTTTCCCACGTCCTCCTGGCACGTCAGCGGTCTAGGCAGGCGGCCCAACACATTCCACTGACGCCTACGCCGTGTCTCGTAGCAAAGTTGCCATAGTACTGTGCAGTGTTGGGACAGCTCGAGAATGCATCTTATGTCAGCGGAGAAGGAAGAGAGGTACGCCTTACGCTGGAACTCATGACGTACTACAGCTTCCGGTTGTTGCGTCAATGGTTGCAAACACATTTTTGTCGAGTTTAATCCTCTAACGTTTATTGCGAAAGCGATGACATACTTCTGGTGAAACTAAGGTGTCAATTTCCATGAGTGGCCATAAAAGTTGTGTCAGTGTAGGTACACATTAAAGAAGAAGAAAAGACACTCCATTGACTCAAAATTGCTACTGACATGACCCTCATCCCAGACTCAGGTGAATACTCTTTGGAAATTATTATACCCTTGCTGCAAAGTCATGCGGTTCAAAAGAGAGTTCAAGTGCAGCTTTCAAGTGAGTTGTATTCGCGGGTAGTAAGGACTCAAAGAACAGAGTAACAATGCACTTTTTTTTCTTTTCCTTAAGAGTATACAACTGGCAATAAAGGATATGTTTACGTTTTTTTACTAGTCTAAGAAAACAATATTATGAACTTTTAAAGTGATGACCATATGCTTAGTAAGTTTTTCTTCTTCCGAAATAGTTTTAAAAATTTGCTAACTCTCCTGTGCCTCAAGATTTTGCCCATAACACCCTCATGGAGAAAGCAGTTGCAGTGCGTTTAAAAACACACTGCGTTTATGCAGTGTTTTTTTTAAGAGTAGCTTAATACTGTGCTGTTAATACCTAATACAGCACTTAATACTGTGCTGTTATTTCCATAAATAGATATTTTGTACTTTTCAGAGAAAAACAAGAGTGCTTCCTTTGAAATGTTGTAAATAATAATTCATTATATCTTAATGCAAAATCTAGAACGCAATGGCAGAGCAATGCATAACCCTGGTGGTTAAATTTGTCCAGGTTTCACTTCTGCCGCCTAGTCACAAAAACTTTTTGCAATAAATTTTGTGAACACAAATGAAACAAGTTCTATTTACATATTACGGCTTATCACATTGTTTTCCACTCAGCAAACAAGCGTCGCGAATCTCAAGAACGTGATCAATCTGAAGCAGATTCGAAGACTGTACTTTCCATCATTCCCATGTGGGTACAAGCACCGCTGAAGGATTCCGCGTAGACACCAGCGCGAGATTCCCTTCTAAGTATTATTCTATGAAGCTCTATGTTATGTACATTCATATGACTATCTATAAGGACATCTCAACACCGTTTGCGCATACTGAATAACAAACAACTCTGCGTATACTGTACACACGTGTTGTGACGTCTTTGCATGATCGAGTGGGCAATGCACGAGGCTAATGATCCCCTGGAGCTTCACCCACACGTCATCATTTACTTCGTTGATATGCTGGGATTTTTTGTTTATATAGAAGGAGGATCCGACGCACGCGAAACACTATGTGAGGATGCTTGCCGGATATTTTGAGAGTCTTGCAGGCCGACTGGTAAAAATGGGACGCAGTATTTTGCTTAGATTAGATTACAATGGCAAATAATCACGGGGTTGAATTTTCTAGCGTTTTCTGACCCGGCCAACAGAATACAGAATTCTTGGCATTTGCAAAGTAGCGGTATTAGACGTGTTATTTTACCTTATCATTTACTGAAAAACAAACAAAAAGTGCACGAAGAACTGTAGTGTAGTCTAATGTGCATGAGTGTAACGTGAAGCTTGGAGCCCTTTAAACATGAATGCTTTTTGTGCAGAAGGCGGAAACAGTACAATAAAGGAATTGCGTTACTCGTTTAAAGCGTTTGCTTGACGCAGTGGCTATTACAACATTTGAAAAACGCGTTCGAATTTATGTAGGGCATGCAGTAGTCATGTTATAGACTCTCATTTCAATGTCCGATTCGGAGTTGCATTTTGTGAAACAAAATCAAACAAAGGAACACGTTATCGAAATAGCTGTATTTTGTACATAAAAATACCAAGAAAATTCTGAATACACATTGACGGTGAGTCATATCTTGAACACATATATGCTGGAGTACGTGCAGATGCTAATATTGATCTAATGAGCATCCCTTCCAATTCACTATTGTATCGCTATTCAATGACTCGTTTAAGGACTGTTCGGGTAACCTATCACTTGATACTCGTTAAAAAACGAGTTTCTGAAAGCATTCAAATAGTTCCCATCGTTTATAGCTGTCTCATCACAAGTTCCTTATCAAACTGCATTACAAAAAAAAGTTGTTACACGAAATTGTTTCGATCAAAAAATAACATACTGTTTAATTGGCCACACCTTAACGATGGCACTAGACACACCATTTTATACAGTGTTGATCCACATAGGGTCATTACGCATTCGTTGGCCAGAGCGCCTAATGGTGTAGACCTTAATTCAGGGACTGTAATTCTTGTTTAGTTACTAGGAGAACCACAAGACGAATGCAATTTCATTGCCATGACCACTTAGACGGCAAAAAAGACGTAAAAAAACAAGGAGTGAGCAAAGCTATTGAAAAGAAAGAGATTTCACGCGCAATAGCAAGTGGGGAAAGGTGCAAGATTCCCAGAGAAGCACAAAACACGGGCAAACACTTTCTCACCCACCTCCTGCGGACACCTTTCACGCGCGGGATTGCGACATTGGCATTGTGCTGCCAAGACGGGAGACGCATTTGGACTCGGAGGCGGTGCGCTAACTCGAAATAAAGCAAACACGCCGACCACATGAAAAAAATGATAAAGGCGCTTGAATGTGGCAGAGAAGGGTACGGAGAAGGGAGCGGTTGAAAGGAATAACGAATACGCGCGAGAGACTTCACTTGCTGCGGCGAGCAAAACGCTCCAGGAGTTCGGAGGGTGCCCAGCGGTGGCGAGCGTGCCCGACGGGAGGGAAGCCTTATAATATACATCGGGCCAGACCGCGTCGAGGAACGGGGTGGGGAACCCCGCTCGAGCCGCCGAGAAGGATGCGAGTCACCGCGCGTTGGATGCTCTCCGTTCTCCTTGCGGCACTCGCGGACTGCTTGGAGTACGAGACGCTCTGTGAGTACGCTCGATGAGTTGTTGCTTGGTTCTTGCGCTTTCGTGTTTTGTGGGTAGACATTTTTTGTTGTACGCGCACGTTGAACGAGCATGCTCACGTGCGATTGTGTTTCGCGAGGGAAAGTTGACAGGATGATTTAGTTGAAGTTGTTCCTTCCGGAACTCTTGTGAATGTGCGCGTTTCCGAGTGTTCGTGCGATTCACTCGTACATGCTATAGTTTTATACGTCACGGAATTCACCTAACCACCCAAGTAGCGAACCAGCCGATAAACTAGGTGGTAAACTAGGCTCACACCTTCGTGAATATCACTAAAAGTTATCTATATGTGCACGATGCGCTCATATTGTTACGGGCTTTGTGCAGTTTAAGGGAAATGAGCACCGAGGCACAAAGGCAGTGGAAGTATTGAAAACAAAAGTCTGTCTTATATTTTCTTCGCAAGCTTTACTCCATATTTTTGTTTATTATTTCAACTGGCTGTGACCAGTGACGCTATGTACCAGTTCGTAACTGCCGGAGTAGTAACCGATAGACATGCGCTAACAAATTGCCAGATTTTTTTGTGCCCGTCTCACAATTTTCGTATAAATATTTAACACAAATAATTTCTTCAACAAGTGTTTGTTTTTTCATCACAATCTAAACGCAGGTGTTGATTGCTCTGCCCCTAATTTTTTTTTTGGGGTAGGGGGTAATGTGCAGCTAGGAATTTATACTCACCACTGTATATAGCATCACGACTTTAGGTTACTATCAGCCTAATAATTCAGTTATATGTGAACATATTGTATAACCAAAACTTTGCCACCAATATGTCTTTTCTTAATATGCCAAACACATCATCAGGGGCAATAGAGTTTTGTGTATTCAAAATAGCAGCTTTTATACGAATGCACATTCACTTGTTTTTGTAGTCGTATAACTAAGAAGTGAATATCATTCTATCAATTTAAATATGTGCTACATTTTTTCATTTCTGAAAGTATTCATGAGAGCTAAAGTCTATCATCATTGCTTGGGCTCCAGAGTAATAGAACTGGCACATAATGTATACTCAAATACGTTGTTAATTTACATGAATTGTATATCAAACGCATCCACTGACTCGCACGGAATGCGTCGAAGGAGTGACTGAAATCTGCCAGATGCCGTGGTGGCTGGTGACCCAGTTTCTGTCTGTATCGAGCGCTGCAGCCGGAAACACGAGTTGCATGGCCCTTTTTCTCCGATGTCGCAAACTTATCTTTACGAAACAGTTCCTCATTTGGCGTCCTTTGCCTTAGCGTAAAGGCTTCAGCATATACTTCTCTGTGCCACGAGACTCGTTCGCATACGTCGCCTGGTTTGGCAGTCGGCATCCAAGCCAAACTCTCACTTCTGCTAAAGGTGTGAAACATGCTGTTTGTCTTCTTTACAGAGCCGGGATATCAACAAAACCACCTATTTTTTTTTTTGCTCTGCTTTATGTAGAGTGGTAATATGGAGTATTTAGTAGGTTGCAACATTCTATGTTTGAATTATGTGATAACTGTGATATACAAAAATATTAACACAAGCTCTTCCAGAATTCCGCAGACAAAAGTTGACCACAGATATTTTAAAAGAAAGGCGATTATATGCGAAAATTTGGTATAGCCGAAAGTTTGTCGTCAGTATGTCTCATTTTATTTGTCCAGTATGTCTTCCGAGGTCATCAAAAGGTGTACTGTCACAACGGCTGCTTTCATATATTGGACTACTCCAAAGCACAGTCATTTTTTCATGCTAAGTAATATTTTGTATATTGGAAATGTTCAAAAGAGCACTCACTGGAAATTCTTAGGAATTTTACTTCTATTGAAGGACAGCAAGTCTTGAGCAACGAAGTTAAGACCGATGATAGCGGCGAACATGGCGTACTAGTTCTGACCATGTAATTCACATTGGTGTATATGTAAACTAATAAATTTTAATACATGGTTGACGAATACAGCCAAGTAACCATAGACAAACTTGCTATTGATATATTTTTAGCGTGGATGATAATGGCTAGACGAAACCGAAGTTCTTTCGTTCTATATTAGCAAGAACGGCTAGCACTTAGGTCACGTAAATGGGGGCAAACATGGCTCTTCGCCAGATGTGGTAGTGGTGTATTTATTACACACACACACACACACACACACACACACACACACACACACACACACACACACACACACACACACACACACACACACACACAGAGACACACACACACACACACACACATACACACACACACACACACCCGCACGCACGCACGCGCACTAAGCCATGAAGACTACATTAACACATGAAGATGCTACCAAAATAAGGTAAATTCCACTAACCAGCTCAGGTCCATGACATTTGAACAAGGTCACACACGACTGACAATCACCACTTATGATTTCTGGACAGACATAACCAATAAATGGTCACAGACTTATTTGAGCTACGAAGACTAAACCGGTCATGTGTCTCCACTCTGTTACGGCGTTTCACGACTTAGCACCCATCGCGCTCAGCATACCGCGACCTTCAATGAGCATGCCTAGGCTGTCAATTGTGCTCAGCATGTTCTGGTATCCCACAATATGCCACCTATTGCAATCACAATTTGAGAGCGTTCCACAACACGCCACCTAACGCACCTATCATGTTCGGGCGACCCTCAATACGCCACAAATTATGCACAGCATGACGTGGCGTTCCACAGTATTTTTTTTTTCATTTCACTGAGCATAATATGGAGTTCCACAATATGCTATTTTACTCAGCACACTGACAATTCCACGATATGCAACAAACTGCCAGCTGTGTTTTCCAGGGCTCCACAATATGATATAAACTTGATGTACTGTAAATCTGTCTAAGTACACCGCCGCGTGTAACGAATAGATATTGTATGACGATTTCAAGCACAAGGTGCCTTAGAAAGACTGTATTTGGCGTCTAGCACTGCTAAATTCACGCCGAGATACTATCCAGTCATCCTTGAGTTTGCCCTAGCCGTAGGTTTTAAACGTGAGATATCGTATTGTTACGGCACCAGCATGGTATGTCCTACATAGATACAAAATACAGGGAACTAACCCAAGCAATTTTGCTTCACTTTCTCGCCAAATGGTTCCACAGGGTGTTTTTGTCCCTCGTTCAGCGCAACTACACGGCATTGTGCGAAATAAACGCTATAAGAAAATGAATTATTCAAGCTGCTCAGTGACGAAGTGCACAGTACTTATTCGCGCAGTATATCTGGGAAAGCAGCTAAGTGCGAAATGTGAATAACAAACGCAGGTGGCGTATTCAAAAACAGGGAGAGCATTCTCTTAATTTCTATATATATACACTACTAAAATACTTCAAACCCGCATTACTTGGTGGTTGACAAAGAACGTGATAAAAAGAAGTTAGTTCTATGCTGGCACCATAAAAAAGTGCTTCTCATTCGGGATTGTATTACTTGGTGTATTATATATCACGCGTATTAAGAGTATTGCTTGCCGCAGCCTGCAGCTTTCTTTCGTTGAGCATGACGTCACAGGCGTGCTCTTCGTCGAGAGTCGCTGAATATACATAGAGGCAACGTGTAGAACGAATTTACCTAAACAAATAAAGTGCGCACTCAGTTACTATTAGTAAAGCATGATTATTGAAAAAAATATGCAACAGAAGGACAAAGTCACGACACACCCTGTACTTGCTTGATAGACACAACAATCAATACAAACGTTAAGAGATCAGGAAAGACAAAAGAAAAGCCAGGAGCGCAAGTTGCTAATTGAAAAAATGAAAGTGCAGAACCTTATGAAAGGGGCTTAAAATGCGAACATAATTACCGGCTACCAGGGTGTGTTTTCTCACGTAACTACATCAGTGGTTAAGCCTCACGTAATCAATTGATGAGTCAATCAGTCAGTGTTGGATACGTTTTATGGTCTTGTCGGAAACTAACTTGTCTGCACTTCTCTGCCGTAAACATGCTTCTTTTTCACTTACTCTACCATTCTTTCTATTGTCAAGGAAACCACGATGATAATACAAATTAAAAGAAAAACCTAAACTGCCTTTCCCGTAGGCAAGGATTCGTGCAACCTCTCTTGAGATCTGTTTCCTTTTTAAACGCCTCAAGTGTTTCTCTCTTCTTTATTTCTTTTATTTGTTTTTGTTCTTAGTCCATGTTTACTTTCTGTCTCCTTCCCTCCAGACTCAACTTGCTATAAGAAAACACAGGAAATATGAAAATATTGTTAATGATGCCTGAAAATCATATATATATATATATATATATATATATATATATATATATATATATATATATATATATTATGAAGCAAACATGACCCCCTCGGCCCCCCGTATTTGCACAAAAATTTGCGACCACGCCTTATACTTTTGAACATCGTACGTGTCAAAGCCATGAAATAATGTTAAAGCACGCCGTAACGCCCCGCTCAAAACTGCCTTGGACCACCTTGCGTTTCTGAACAGGTACCTTCACTTGAGCGAACGCAGATTTATTCAATTTTTCTAAACATAAACATTACCTTTGCGACGCAGAATAAAACCCACGTTTTCGAACTTTACTGCGCCACACCTTAGCGCTTCAACTACGACGACGTGCTTATTGGAAACACCTTCAAGATAAATATAACCACTTGAGAAAAGCCACCGCAACAAGTTGATGGCAGCCTACGCAGAGATACTGAACTGACACCCTTGCAAATGATAGAAGTATGACCTTGCACCCGGCAGCGCCAATTGACACGGCGTGCTTTACGAGTGCCTTTTGCTCTACACAGCGAAAACATGGCGTCGTGCCAAGAGCCGCCGTATCGATGGCTCGTATAGGCGTTGCACGCACGACCGACGTGCTAGCCAAACTACTCGCTTCGGCTTCTGTTCTTTACTTTCGTTTTACTACGTAGTCTTAGAGTATGGCCGTGTCGGAAGCAACTCGCCTCAACTGTCTCTGTGTACGATATGGGAACCGCCAACTTCCGTGTTCTTTTACGATGGTCTCGATCCCTGATCGTGCGAAAGACGCCACGCGGCGTAGTTGAGCTGACGTGACAGCTGTCAGAGGCAAGGTCAAGTTACGCAGGTCACGCCTGATTTATCGACGCTTTGTCCCGTTGCATAAGTACACGACACCCACGATATGCTTATGCCTCTCTCTCACGTAACATTGATTTTGCGTTTAATTACACTTATTGTAGTGCCTGAGTCTCTTTTCGATTACGTAACGTTTATTATTTCGATTACGTAATGGTTATCTGAGAGTATGAATGAGGGTATCCTCGGAAGTGAGCAACAAAGAAAGTGAAGGCAGTACGCAGGCTTGTACTCATTGTTCTGAAATGCATTTATACAATGTGCTAAAACAATTATGACATTCATATCTTCTATTTGCGCAATGCTTGTATTTAAGAAATTCAATTTAGGAGCCGTCGTCTTGAAGTGAAACCCAATTTTTTAGCTGTTAATATTTTTATACTCAATCCATGAGTGTGTGTCTGACGGCACCTCTGGTATCCCTGCTGAGTAAGTGGATCTCACTGCAAAAAAAAAAAACACACAGAACTAATTGTCCTCCATGGTCATCTCTATACACCGTTCAACTTTTGACCACTAATATAAAAAGTGACGTGTTATAAGCCAGTTGTCATAAAATTGAAGACCTGGCATACCTACACATGTGTCCTGAATATTGTGTATGTGTAGGCATTACAGACGTGATATTTATGCCATGCGTACGACTAAGTAAATGAAATATGTGACAGAATGTTGCTTGAGACGTTGCTGTGGCAGTATGATGTACATGCATACACAACATGATTGGCAGAATACATAGGTAGTATTGTCCTTGCATAATTAGGTGATAAAGCATTCGAAACAATCAATGCAATAATCAGTATGTAATGCATGTAATGCATGTTCTGTATTTTGTAGGGCAATGCATTACATAAGGAATGCAGCAGTATGTAATGGCATACAAGCCTGTGTAGCATGAAGAGCATGGATCTTACGATAGGATCGTCATTTTCAATCAACTATACGACTGCAGAAACTTATTGTAACACGAATATCGTATTTTAAATTTGATCACTTGCACACTAAAGCATGCCGTTTTATGAAAAATATGACATTATGCCTTAGCATATGAATTCAGTACGTATCATACTAAATGACGTAGTGGTCGATTACCTGAGGTATCAAAATTGTCATGGCACGTTTTCTTTTTTAGTAACAAATATTCGTCATCTCGTACATTACATACCTCAGGCATGTAGACGTTTAGTCGCATGATAGTATTGAGTTGTTTTGTTATGCCGGAGGTATTTAACTGCGCGTGACAACAAATTCTTGTCATTGCATGTCACAATATTTCAGGCTTGACATCTCTATATCATTTTAGCCACAAATGAATTCTCATAATATCAATTACTTTAATAAAAGACTTGTACCGCGCATCGTAATGTGCGTGCATGTAATAACACATTATTCATTCATATAATACGTATGATGCGTTCAATATCGCTGTCGTGTATGAATAAATAACGTTTGCTATTATATTGGTCTTTCATCGGCCGAGTTACTGTATACTGCTATGCGTACAATTGTGCTCGTGGGTGTGCGATAGTGTTATTTTCTTGTGTTGTCATTGTGTTGTCAGTTTTGCGTCTAACGATGTGCATGTCAAAAAGGTCTGAGCTATGTTTAGTTTGAGTTAAAATTATATGCCGATGCGGTAGAGAAGCCTAAATGCATGTTGAGTATTTCATGCAGTTAGAAGCAGTATACCTTGTGGTCCCTTTAATTGTCCACTTTGGCAAAAATGAATAAGGCAAGGCGGACATGACCATGGCGACATGTCTGCCGAGGTGTAAATTAAACATGGAGTGCATAATTTTGCTGTTTCTGTTCAATTATCTGAAAGTGTGCATTGGTGTGCTAAAGTTCCTCAAAAAAGCAAAGCTTTTACTTTCGCACCAAACAGCTGACTGATACACCGAACTGAATTTTAAAAAAAAAACGAAATGACGGAACAAGTTCTGTTATCAAATATATTCACATGCGTTTACCTGGTCACCGTCAACCAGTATATGCAGCCTGGCGACTATCTGCAACGCCGTACGACAGTGATCATGTCCAGCTGAATTCATTGGGAGAAAATAGCTACGTAAGAATTGATTTAAACTTTCAGCGACCACCTGTACGCCAAAACTTTTTTTTTTCCACTGTGGTCAGTGTGGCTTGTTGTACTAATGACGCCAAAAGACACGCCCGACGCAGAACGAGAAGCCGTCCTGCGTTCTCTTGTGTGACGCAAACCGGTTTACGCATTTCCAAATATGCTGTCTGAAACTGGATAGCGATTTCTTATGGAACGTCCAAGATGTCGTCAAAGTTTTATTACTTTTTTATGCTTTGTTATGACCTGCTTTAGAGAATTATTGCGAGCAACAAAAGCTCCCTGTTTACAAATAGCAGTCTGTGTTTCTGTGTAACCACTCAAGTCTAGCAACTGTTAAATCGGCCGAATTGAAGTGAAATAAAGCAGGAGGCTCCAGCTGACACGACAGAGCATGCGGCAACATGAACACTTTACTGTATACGCTTGTCTCACCTTGCAGCTTGCCGGTATGTACAATTCTAAGATATCCTCTGTGTAGAACTTTTAGGCAAAGTAATGATCACAGGAGTGCTGTGATCATCACAGGAGTGCTGTCTCTAGGTGCGCCAGGTGAGATTATTGCAAAAAGCAAGCGCGGGCACTCAACCCCACGCCCCAGTTTGTTTATGTCGTTTGCAGTGAACTTGTTGAATGTTGACAAGAGTAGAGATACTACGAGGAATACCATACGAGTTTTATCGAAATGACTTTTGTGCCCTAGTTTAGGAATATGAAGAACACGCGATGTGAGAATATGCAATTTGCGCTCGCTTTTGATCGACCATGCCCTTCTCTCTATCATTTTCGTCTTTTCCCTTTGAGCTACACGTTGCAACTGACCGCTACCATGTCGCCCCAGTCTTACGTTGCCTCGAGCAATTGTCGCTACTCGAGTATTATAGGAGCGACGCCCATGGACGTCACTCCTATAAACATACAGAACTCTTGTTATTGAGGAGCACTTACCATCTCTCTCTGTCAGATTATTAAACGTTGCGGGCTTCCACCTACTATATATCGTTTCAGCGTGATCCTTCCTCTTCTTAGATGTCCTGCGCTCCTTCTTTATTTCTGTTCTCATTATAACACTTGCCTCACTGCGGTGCAACGGGACAACACATTCTGTGTGATGTGACTGACGTCAACCTTTGGCAGTTGCTCCTTGTTGATTCGTAGCGGCAATAGTACGTTGCCCTCATGAACGTTGCGAACACAATGCAGACGGTAGGCGTCGCTGACGTGGTGTAGCGTTAACTCACTCAGCAAAGCTCTGCCGATGAAGCATCGCTCCGTCGACAGGAAGGAACGCCTGCCGTATTCTTGGCTCAACATGGGTAGAATGCTTTTATTTTGCTGATGGGAGCAGAAAAGCCTCGGTTGGTTTGCTAAAGCGAAACATGATCTGGAGTGACTTTGCGCTCTTGAAGTCGAAGCATTTCTGTGCGAACTGCAAGCACATTTGCATCTATCTATCTATCTATCTATCTATCTATCTATCTATCTATCTATCTATCTATCTATCTATCTATCTATCTATCTATCTATCTATCTATCTATCTATCTATCTATCTATCTATCTATCTATCTATCTATCTATCTATCTATCTATCTTTCTATCTATCTATCTATCTATCTATCTATCTATCTATCTATCTATCTATCTATCTATCTAATCACTCACGCTTGGGTGCTCTCGTGATCACCCCCTTAACTTGGCGTGAACCAAAACTAGCATGTTAAGGTAAGCTCGTTTGACGAATAGAACGTGCTAGTCAAAAATAAGAACAGTGTGCCAATCCCGTTGAGTACACCATCAAAACACTTCTCGTCAATCCGTGGGTATGTGCCAGTGGTATGCGGTATGCGGGTATGTGCCGCAGGTGATTGGCACTTTGTATCTCCCTTGGAATGACGAGAACACATATGAAAGCATTTCTCGCACAAAGAGTTTTTCATGCACACGCAGACAAAGCCGACTCTATTATTCCCCGTAAAAAAAAAGACGACGAACTTTGACCACAGCGTCATGTAGTGGTGCACCTTCTGATATTTTACGCTGTTGAAACACAGGCACATACAAAAATACGCACCTTTAAACACGCGCCTAGACTCTTTTTTCTCTGCCAGGTATCCAGGCCCTACCACAATTTTAAAAAAAAATGCGTTATTCAACACGGGCGTAAAACCATTTATCACATGTTGATGTCATCATAACACGTCACCATGACGTAGCAGATAGTCGTAGGTTTGACACTCTCATGGCGTCGCTACATAATATATTTGGTTGATTAAACTTGGGCCGATTCTGCTTTCGTTGTAGCAGGTTGAGTTGACCGTTAAAAACACAATGCGAATATGAGAGATGCCCTAGTAGAGGGCTGCTTTAATGCGCACCTATATCTAAGCACTGGGGCCTATAGCGTTCACACCTCAACAGAATATGGCTGTTGCAGCCGGACATCGATCACATGACCTGCGGCACAGCAGTGGAGCACTGTAACCACTGAGCACCGTAAGCATGGTGGGTCAACTAGACGAAGCAAATAAAAAGAGAAAGTTGCAGTGATGTGCACGCTGCCCGCCATTCTTGAGATGTTGCGAAAGCACGTCCGTTGCACAACTCTTTCCGTGGGTGGGGCTAGTGGTCCAATTCAAGCAAAAATAGAAAAGTATGACGGCATTCGCTTTCGAGTCTACTGAGCCGGATGCATCATGGCCTTGTGTGTTCTTTTTACTCGACGTGGTGCTGGCTTATGTTACGTCAGAGATGTCTCACTACTTTTGATGACAAGGATGTTAATGCGAAGACAGGCAGGCAGGCGTCCACTGTCACCAAACACTGCTGTGAATGGCAGTGCCGACTCCTGACAGTACGACTTTCAACAGAGTCGTGTGTCTGACGCAACCGGCACCACTATTTCGACTCCTAAAGACATGGCTAATGTCCCTAGCGCAGCGTTCCAAGACGTTCATTCCAAGCAGCGTGCACGTTCACTGTGTGAAGGGTGTCACTAGAAAATGTTTGTCAGTGGTACATAGATTATTTTTCCAAAAAGCCTTCTCTATTCTATCTCTCTTGAATTCTCTCATGTTCTAAGTATTCATAGTATTCATGATTCGTAATGTGGTGGTAACACTGTTTAAATGTTTTTGCGTCTATTGATAACGTTGTGAGCAATATGTACCAGGAAACAAGAAAGTGCGCCTTCCTCGCAGGGGGGCCAAAGAACCCGAACACAAAATGCTACGATGCTGTAGGATACCATCCGTGCAAAGTGGCGGCAGCCGGGTCGAAGTGGCATTTCGACATGCAGACAAAGAACTGCCTGAAGAGCCAGTTTTGCGCCGAAGACAACAACAACTTCCACACCAAGACGGAGTGCGAATACGCCTGTCCTGCTTGTGAGTATGCCAGCCTTGTTAGCGTAATCTCCACGGTTCCTTAGAAAGTGGAGGTATGGGTGCTGTGGCTAGGCAGCGATGAAGACGGAGGGTGGGGGGTGGGTATAAGAGGGGTGTTTATAGGCGGCTCGTTGGCCAAGTATTTTATGATGTACTAAGGTGTACTATGTTGTTCATACTCTATTCATGGATGGCAGGTATGCCAGGTATTCTAAGGTGTACTAAGGTGTACAATAGTGTGCATATTCTGTTCATAGGCGGCTGCTATCGCAGGTATTCTCTGTTGTACTAAGGTGTAATATGGTGTGTATAGTCTATTCATAAGCGAGTGGTATGTCGGGTACTCTATGATGTGCTAAGGTGCACTATGGTGTCCATATTCTATTCATTTCCGGCTGGTACGGCAGGCATTTTTATGAAGTGCTTTAAGGTGTACTATGATGTACATGTGCTTTTCATAGGCGGCTTATATGTAATTTTTGCTGTAATGTTCAATTGACAAGCGAGAGTTTAAGGGAGAGCGGGAAGGAGGGCGCACGAGGAAGACACGATCGATAGTTGATTAGGGCTATTCAGCAAATAGAGGGCTTGTTAAAAAAAAACTTCCGGGCAACTGCTGACTTTCAATAACGGGATACTCCAAGAAGAAAAACATTGCAGAAAAAAGTTATCGCTGATTGGATGGGTATCTGCCATCACAACCATTAAAATTTTTGTTCGTATGAGCAACAACTGATATTCTCCTTTCTTTTCCAAGCGCTTACCTGCGATATATTCAAAACACATACACACAGTATTCAAAACAGTATAAAAAAATGAAAGGGGAAAGAAAGATGATGCTAAATCAATATTCCTTATGTCAGGTTAGCAGTTCTTTTCGCGAGATATGACTTTAGAGTTTACTGAATGTGTAGTTGACTTTTACATTACCGAAAGGAACGTAATTTATTGATACCATTCAAACAGCAGACGCTTTTCGTATCAAAAACTTGGGTTGTTGCGGCACTTTTGGAACAGATCTCTGTCTTCGCGTTTCCGTGCATGTGGCCTGTGTAATCTATTACCATTGCGAAGCGAAAGACTGTAAACCCAACTAATACACCAAGTCCCACGATTGACGGCGTGGAAGTACCACTAGAAGACACCTATGACAAGCAATATTGTTGCCTTCAGACTTACACTTGGCACGCAATTTTTCTGCAGATTCATTCTGCCTGTTCGAGAAAGCTGAAGTTGCTTGTGCCAACAGTACTGGGCAAAGTCAATGGTATTTTGACCAGCATACCAGTCGGTGCAAGAAATCCGTGAAATGCGTCACAGGAGGCAACGCTTTCATCTCGAGATCTGAATGCGTCTCGAAATGCCGAGCAGGTGAGTAGAGTTATTTTACTTGGGGCTAGAACACATTATACCGAAGCAGGATGTTACCCATGAGATTCATGAACAGACAGAAAAAATTGGGATTTTGACGGTAGACAGACAAGTACACCTTCGCAGGATTATTTGGCAGTTGTGAAAAAAATGGCAGCATATCCACGGAGTGAATGATGGAGAGTGGGGCGAAGCATTTGTCCGTCCATGCGTCCGTCTGTGTGACCGTCCATGCGTCTGTTTGTGCGCCCGTCCCTGCGTTCTTTCATGCATTCGCCCCTGCGTCCGTTCATGCGTCGATCCATGCATCTATTTGTGTGTCCGTTCGTTCATCTATTCAACACTCCAAGTCCCACCATCTCGCATCTTTTTATCATATATTCCCCATATAGAAGCACCGCCATCCAGCGGACATTCCAAGGACTAAACGAGAGGTGGCACACGCACACTTTCTTACGGCCTGCGCTTTGGGTCCACTTCCCACCTTTAACCACCTCGAGTTCATGGTATATGCTAGTTCACTGTATTCATGGCACTGCGACCAAACGCTCGCTAAACCTTTCGAAAACCAAGGAGGTTACGCCCAGCGAGTATAACGTAGCAACCTTTCCCTGTCAGATAGGGCTCAATTTACATGCCAATGGCTGCTAATGAGAAATGAGAGACGGGAGAATTCGGCTTTTACTTTCTTACGGCTTGCGCTTCGTATCTACTTCTCATTTTTAACCACCTTGAGTTCATTCATGGTATATACAAGTTCATTGTATTCATGGCACTGCGGCTCAACGCTCGCTAAACCTTTCTAAAGCTAAGGAGGTTACACCCAGCGAGTATAATGTAGCATCCCTTTCTTGTCCGATAGTGCTCAATGTACATGCCAATGGCTGCTAATGGGGATCGCAGCGTGCGCGTTGACTAAAAGCCGAATGCTCATGTCTCTCATTCCCCATTAGCAGCCATTGGCATGTACATTGAGCACTATTTTTTATTGTTAAACAACGCACAGAAGAAATCTCTCACTGGCACCACCTTGAAGGTCAAGTGTTATACCTATTTCGTGTATGTGCCGCTGGTGGTTACATACGAGGGACGCCCAAGCCACGCCATAAGGAGCTTCGCCCCTAAAAAAAATGCATACCATCTTGAGACTTTTCTCGCACAATCTGATCTCACGCCTGCATCCTCTTGTTTGCAATCCCTTGTTGGCACTTGCATCCCCTTGTTTATTATGCAGTCAGTAGCGGCAATATATCAGCGCTAGTAAATAAATTCGCTGGGAAATGCACAAATTTTCTATTGTGAGCATAGCGGCCATGATATTTCTCAGTTAATTTTCGCAAGGCATAGTTGTTTTGAACGTCACGTAACTAAATGACTTGAGCACTGCTACGGAGAAAAATATTGTCAATAAGTGAGAAGGGCAGGGTGATTAGTTGCAATACGAACTATGCAGGTTATATGGCCACCGTCACAGTCCGTCAGCAGCTTTTTCTGTTGAAATTCTTAGAAGTGTAAGAGTCACAGTGTTTTTCACGCTGCTGATAAAATATTTTCTTTACAACCGCCGTTTTTTTAGGATCATGCGCTTGATAAATAATGTGGTAAACCAGTATTAACTTTCTGCTTAGTCTATACATTTTGTATAAACTAAATGAGTGTAATGAAAAGTGTACACGTGACCACAGGTTCTGCTGTGTACTCCTGTAGATGTACAAGTTTCGTTTTCCAGCCATTGTAAGAAATGATACGCTGTGCCACTCTAAGGTCCAGTGAAAGTTAAGCTGTGTGTGTTCGTAATAGTTTACCTAGTGTCATTTCCGTCTTGTTTCCGGTATGTATAATGGTTTTGAGTATCAAAGGCTGTCGTAAGCATGCTCTGTCTGAGAAAGATTTTATTTTGCCACATGCTTTCTTGAAAGTCATGTTCCAGTCTGCATATAAGAAGGAAAGTGCTCTTATAAAGGCGTGGAAGTATTTGAAACTGCAAAAATGATGACAGAATTGGTTATAAATTCATTGATATCATTCTCTGATTTGCAAGTTTTGACCCTGGTTTCTTTTTTAATAGTTTGACAATTTATTCTTCGAATAAAAACTCTTCATTACCAACCTTTTTATAGACATGAATGTGGCTCTAGGTGATTCACACAATCCTGTACTGAAAGAGTGGTGCTCTATATATTACAACGAACCTGTACAATGGAAAATAAAATGCACATACGTAAAAGGGTTGTCTTTAGCACAGATGTACATGCGGCAAAAATTAGTATAACTTTTAAGCGTAAATCTCCACAGGAACAAATGCTATATTCGAAAGGGTCCGTTCATCTTTTTACCTGGCTTTATTGAAAATTATGTGCCTTTGTATACATCTGTACAAAGTTCATTGCATCTCAGTGGCGCGTGCTGACACCTTTCCGTGGCCTTCGCAACCAAGCCTGTCTGAATCTTCATCGCTCAGTATGAAGCGGAGATCAAACTTTATTGATGCAATGATAAAAAATGGGCAGTTCCTTTTAGTGTCAATGGTCAAGCACCTCCATAGAGTGTATATTTACAAAATGGAGCACACGTCAGTATAAATGACCACAGTGTTCTGAGCAGGGCTGCTTAACCAATGATGACTTCAAATGACCATGATTTGCTGAGAATTGGTAACCCAACCACTGATTTTGTGTTTTCTTTGTGCAGTCGATGTGTGTGATGCACCAAGACCAGCGGAGATTTGCGACAGTGGACAACGAACTGTTTGGTACTATGACAAAGACAAAGGAGACTGTATCAAAGACGTCAACTGCCACAACAGAGGCAACAACTTCCCCAGCCTGAAAGAGTGCCGGAGAGTTTGCACGAGACGTAAGTCATTGGCATGGCTCTCACTTCTTGCCTTGTTGGTACTGCACATACTAATGGCTTGCACACAGATTTGGGAAGTCGGTTCAATACAGGGGCATTCGCGTTGTCACATCTGTGTATTTCCCATTCCTCTTGCCTCATCTCCAAAAGTCTCGACGCTAAATACTGAGAATACGTAAGCCGTGTTTTTGAAGTTGGACAGGGGCTTCTCTGGGTACTAGATTAGGTCACGGTAATGCGGTTCCTCTATAGGTTAACGGTATTTTTTTGTTTTTCTTCTTGAGGCGTTCAGTTACCGACTACGTCAGGTTCGAAAACTTGCCTGTATATCACTTGTTATCACTGATTCCATGTACAGACTTGGGAAGACACGGACTTGGGAAGTCGGGTCAATACAGGGGCATTCGCGTTGTCGCATCTGTGTATTTCCCATTCCTCTTGCCTCATCTCCAAAAGTCTCGGCGCTAAATACTGAGAATACGTAAGCCGTGTTCTCGAAGTTGGACAGGGGCTTCTCTGGGTACTAAATTAGGTCAAGGTAATGCGGTTCATCTATAGGTTAACGGTATCTTTTTTTGTTTTTCTTCTTTAGGCGTTCAGTCACCGACTACGTCAGGTTCGAAAACTTGCCTGTATTTCACTTGTTATCACTGATTCCATGTACATTTCTCCTTGAGCAATTGTCTTCTTTCTCAGATTGTTTTATTTCATTCTCAATGCACCTTTTCCCAGCACACTTCAGACCAATCATTCACATCTATCAGATTGATCGCGGTCTATGAAGTCGTAGAGCAGACTTAATTCACCATCTTAAGGCATAAGTAATATTTTAACATCCTATATCTTAATGACCTTCATATGAAGGTGTGTAGCTGACAGATTTTAACGAGCTACAATTGTAACTTTGGCTTTAAGGTGCAAAAAAATGAATACCTTGATCAAACACTCGCAATTATTGTTTATTGAATATGAAAACTGGTACAACACCCTAGATAGCACGTCTTTACATAAGGAACCTGGCCGCTTGTCAATTACATTCCATTTCCTCACTTTTATATGTGACAAGCAAAAGATAAACACATCTTATGGTCTAGTCCCTTGTTCATTCCTGTAAAGAGCGCCTAAATCACGACAAAAAAAAAAGCTTGAGCGTAAACATACTACTTCAGGAGTGTTTAATAGTGCGAGGCGCATCAGCGGTTGTTGAAGAATGTGGCTGAAACCCTTTCAAGTCCACTTTAAATATCTAACAAAAGCATCTTGCCATTATCACTTCTAAATTAGAGGAATTTCGTAATGCGGACGGGTTGTACTTTTTTTTGTGAGAACGAGTGAGCTGTAATGTTTTGTACGTCAAATGTCATGAAAAAGATTTTAATGTTACAATGCACGTAGGCTTCTGTACCTTTTTGAAATACCCTTACGCGAATACGAATTAAGAACAAAGCATTAGCACCGCTAACACTGATGATGCGCTAGCTGCCGACAACTAGAGTGCCTTAGAACCAAACCAAACAGCCTTGATCATTTTGGCTCAACGTGTGCGGCTAAAAAAGTCATGTGTTGTTCAGCCATTTATTTGCAGATGTCCATCTATAGAAATCGAATTGAGTAAAATGTCTGACCTTCCGTTATATTCTCCTCTTCTTGGATGTGCACTTGTACATTCAAATTTGCATATTCAGCATTCCCGGCGTGCTTAAGGAATACTACTTGTTTTCGATCATTGGTTAAAATGATGCGTATCTTCTTTCTGGACACCTTCAGGTGTAGCGCCAGTGCTTAAGCCCAGCAAGGTCTGCTACACGTTTCCCCCAACGCATGGCTGCGGTCGATTGGCCGAGAGGTGGGTCTACAACCTGGACTCCAAAAAATGCGAGCGCATGTTCGTTTGTCCCAAGTCCGGTAACAGCTTCATTCGGAGGAGCAACTGCGAATACAGCTGCCCAACAGGTGAGCATTGTGCAAGTGTTCGCTACAGCCTTCGCTGCGCACGGTGACTTGCAGGTGTTATGGTTATCTCAAATATTTCTAAATTTTAGATGCTTAGAGAATACGACACTGGTGTGGACACATAAGAACTTTATGTAGTTCCAGTAACGAAAAACTAAACTTTATGTCTGTTATACGGCCCCTAATGTAGGTGACGGTCGGGCTCAACGACTAAGTCCGCCGGTGAAATAGAATGTTAACTACAGTTTATGTCAATCGGGCTCTATGAGCATAGCCTTCTTATTTGCTAGCATAGCTGGAAGTCTAGCTTCGGATTCTCTTGGTGCATGGCTCAACCGTGTCATATGACGACAAATGACCAAGCGCGTATCAATAGAAAGCTTCAGAATACCGTTCGCAAAGCACCCGGAAGTAGCGTTGCGGGCGTCACTTTACGGAAACCCGCAAGAGGTTAGAGTACGACTCATGTGTAATGCAGAGGCCTACGCTATTCTCAAACTGTCTATTGGCCGTTTCAAACTATCCGTTTCAAACTGCCTGGTGCAAATGCAGTTACGTGCTCACTACACAATAAATGTTCACTTTGGGAATGATGGAATGTCCCTCTACGCGTTCCTGAAGCAACTCGTGAACCTAAACGCCCTGTAACGCGTGGGCCTTAGAATACACATTCGTTGCGGAATTTACGGGTTTCGACGCCTGGCCCGATTTTACGGTTCTGCCATGCAATAGTACATGCATTAAGAAGACTCCTTCAACCAAATGAAGTTGATGATGTTTTTTTTTTGCTAATCAGCTTCAAGCAATGCTTCAATGCAACTGTGATAGTTTTATAAACTCATAATCAAAGCCATGAAAGGAAAAAAAATCATGGCTGTGTTGTAAAGTCCATGCTTGTCTCGCAGATGGCGTGGGTTTAATCCTTACTTGGACCCAAGAATATTTAAAAATTACACATATTTCATATTACACTCTAATATTATTATACATGTTATACATATATAGTATTTATACATATCAGGAAATTTATAGTTACAGTGATCAAGAATCTTTAAATACTGCCCTAGCAACGCTACAAACGTGGTGTGAAAATTGGCAGATGACAATTAATTATAAAAAAACAGTAGCAATGCGAGTTACGCGCAAGAAACAGCCGCTTCTGTTTACCTATAACGTCAATGGTCATGCGTTATCTGAAGTCACTAAACACAAATATTTAGGACTCATACTCACATCAAACTTAAAATGGAATGAACCCATAGAATATATTGAAAGAAATGCAATGAAAAAGCTTGGCTATTTGCGAAGGAGGCTTGTTAATGCCACACCACACATCAAACTTCTCGCGTACAAAACCTTCATTAGACTAGTATTAGAATATGGAGCTGCAGTGTGGGATCCCTTTACCAAGTTCAATAATATGTCAGATTTGTTTTTATTTGTTATAGTTTGCATAGTTCCCCATCACTTCTACTAATTAAAGCGGATCTCGAAAAACTACAGGAGAGAAGAAGAATGGAGAGGCTGAAACTTTTTAACCTCATTTTCCACAACAAAACTGGTATCAACAAAGCAGTGCACATTCCACAAATGAGTGAATATGCTGTGCACTCACATCATCCAAAGAAAGTTTTAGATTACGTAAACCGCACAGACACATTCAGGTATTCATTCTTTCCAAGAACTCCCCTTGAGTGGAATTGCCTATCACCCGATCCTGTACAGTGTCCAACAGTTGATTTATTTCTACATGCTCTCAATAACCACTAACAGTTTTTTTGTACAGTCATGTAGCCCAGAGTTACGCAATGCTTCCATTTTTTAGTACGTTTCAGTCAGCAAAGCTACGCCATTGTTGTAATGTATTTCTTTAGTTTTTTCTAAATTAATACAAAATTGTTGAATTGTAACCACTGTCAGTATGCTGTGTGATGTCAATTATGTTTTTTGTAGTAATCATTTCTGTATGCCCATTCTTGCTTAAGACCTGGTAAACAGGTCAGCAGTATGTAATAAATAAAGAAATAAATAAATAAATAAATAAATAAATAAATATTTGAATAATCTTAATTTTTCAGCCTCGGCTTCCATCACGATAATTTTTTTGCACGCACTCATGCACGATGACGCCAACGCCGAGATTTACATAAAACGAGTGATTCAGCGCTCTCGCTTTAAAGTTTCAGTTGCAGGTAGTAGTCCTTGCACTAGGGGTCGGGTAGTGGCGCTTGCATATCCCCATTCGCGTGCCCCGGAGTTTTCCTTACGTGAGCATTCTCCGCTTTCTCGATGCCATGTGAAACGAAGCAAGAGGTTTAGATTTGATCTACCTCGTGCCACGACTATTCCGATCAAATCTGTTTCTTGTATGCAATTTCTGTTGCTGCCGATATATGTTAATGATGGACATATTTTTCTTTGTGACCTATGTCGGCTCTGTAATAGGCAGCTCTTATTTTAATCCGTTCTTTTTCTTTTACGTTGCATTTACTTCAAACTGAATAGCGAAATTCCTAAAGCTGTAGGCGTATGGAAGAAAGAAAAGAACACATCCACGCCGTTTTTCAATAAGTAAACCACCACTGCAGACCCATAGCCGCGCATGGGCCGAGAGACATGTCGTCAAGCTACGCCCACGGAGAGAGACAGCATACGCACGCGCAGCACCATCTGCACGGCATGGCGCGAGTAGCACAACCTACAAAAGGCCGTGATTATACCGGGTGTGCCACGGCCAGTTATGCGCATTCATTTCTTGTGCTCGAATTTGGACATCATAACAATAATAGTGGTGGTATATAGTTCCGAAACAACAATATGATAATGGGAGACGTCATAGTAAAGGGCACCGAACATTTCGACCATTGAGGGCTCTTTAGCCAGCACCTAAATCGAAGCACACAGGTCTCAAGCTTTTCGCCTCCATCGAAACTGTGGCCGCCGACGCCGGGTATCGATCCCGTGACATGCGCTGAATTTGTTCATGTTTGCATGGCCTGTGACAGGCCGCACTTTGACTACCCTGTCTAAGCCAACAAAATTCCAAGGGCCTTTCATGAAGGCCTTGCAAAACCGTAAGATTGACCACCTTCGCTGTTTCTCACGCTCTTCACGGCTAGTGTGAACTCTTTATATTTTAGCAGCCTTTTCGTACAACCTGCACCGGTGCCTGATTGCGTGAAATGGAAGATAGCAAAAATGTCATTGGTCACTGCTACCCTCAATAATATACGCTTTTGCGTTTACAGAGGCCTACTGCAGTTACCCGAAGCCGTCCCTGGATCCAGCCTGTGCTAACCACCCTCCTGCGAAACACACCTGGTACTACAACCCGGAAACGCGCGAGTGTCTATTGGGTGCCGCCTGCCACTTGGCCAGGGGCAATGCTTTCCCCACCCGGGAAAGGTGCAGCCGGATATGCAGAAGCCGTGAGTGACGCACTTACATCCCCGGCTTCCGTCAATTCATTGAATGCTGGCAATGTACTTTCCGCAGTAGACCGAGCCAGCTAAGGCGGTTGGGTGCTCCCAAATTCAGGAGACGTAAATGCAAATCCAACATACCACTGGTACGCGTGTACGCAATTAGCCATTATGGACAGTTATGTTTTAATTCCTAAATTTGGTAAACATTGTTTAGTCTTTAATGCAGACACAGAAATACAGAGTAAGGCAGTAAACAGATCACAATATATTTTCGACAATAAAATCTAAAAAGCGCATTTTTTGCAAGTGTTCAGTGTACCATACCAGTTTGCTTGTTGTTATGTTATGCTTGTTGAAAGAATTTGTTTTGAAATCCTAAGGTTTGTTGAAGACTGAGAGCTTCCTGCCTTGGTTTTGTAGTTATAATTCAGGAAAGTGACAAACCTGGCCTTCAGTAAGTAGTGCACCGCGAAAATGCAGTAACATTGATATGTAAATACTGTAATTACGGCGTGCCACGGCAGCAAATGCATTATGAAGCGATAATAATACTATGCATACTTTATATTACTTCGCACCCCACGCAGAGATATAGAGCAGCAATTAGTTAAACATCCCCAGAAAAAAATATCTAGACTGATCTTTAACAGTGGTTCTACTGCAACCTCGTTCGATGGGTGTTTTTGCAGTCCATTGGCCTTGAATTGAAGCGATGAGAGAGATTGGCTGATGGACAACATAAATTCAGCACTCATTTTCAAAACCCCTTCAATTAATAACACGCAGAAGAATATTTTCGATACATAGTCGCAAGAAAGGAGTTCAAGAAAGACTTCTTTTATAAATTTTTATTTTGTAATACAACCCCAGCGAGGATGTGGAAACTGCTATATTTCATGACACACACTATAGTTTGCTATTCTGGCACTCACCAAAAAATCTCTGTTTTACTAAACTGCTAAAGCTTACAAAACCCATCATATCTGTGTCAAATCTGATCGTTTCACGCAGTCGTAGCTGGATGCATGCCTAACGTTTGGAGAGACGTGCAATTTCAACATTTAGGTGTGGCGATGCCTTCTTAGCAACCGATTACCTAGCAGCTTCGCTATCAAGTTTATCTTGTCATTTATTAGAGCCCATATAATCCACCGTCCTCACAGTCGTAAAACTACATACCTCCTTATTTATCAGTCATGATAATCTGTGTCAAGATTGTTCCCGTGAAACCGAAATGTTCAAACATTTAAGAGGTGGTTGCGGTGCATTAAGAGCATTAGTGATTATCAGTGAACGCACCAAATTACTTTATACGTTCTCTACAGCCTACATATATTACGAACAAAGACCTTTATTTTTATTTTACTGTTCTAGGGGACGTCTGCTTCGAGCCTCCAAACCCGCCTCTATGTCCGGGAAAGGAGAAGACCGTGTACATCTACGATGCAGTGAAGAGGAAATGCGAGAAGTCTCGAGGGTGCCATTTTCGCGGCAACAATTTCCCCTCGGCAGAGGAATGCAGCAAAACCTGCGAACGACGTGAGTACCGGCTTCTGGTGCTCCCTGGTATTTCCGCCTAGTGTGGAAGCGCTTTGTAATACTATGTTTGACCGAAATACTCACGAAATGCTTGAATATAAACTCTCGTGATATTTTGAACATGCCAATGTAATAAAGCTCACATGTTCCTTTATTGTTCTTTTCACGGAACTGTAGAACAGATACTTGTCAAATTGGACAATAATTCTTAATAAGCAAAATATGCGATGCAGTAACCAAACCGCAATCAATACAAATACAAGAGATATACATATCTTGTATATCAGCCTTGAAGTGGACTCCACGTAGCTCTCGCTACATTAACTAAAACCTTTTTTAGTTGGGTTAACTAAAACGTTGTTTAATATGTGCCACCTTTTGCTGCAAACAACTACAAATGGCGCCAAATCCCACTACAACAACAGGTAGTTTAGGTGGAAAGGAAAAAATAAGCAATGTATAATTGTTAATATTACCATATCCTTGAGCTGCAGTACCTTCACGTGGCACTTTTTCACATGGCACTTTTTGATGCTTCAAGAGTGCGCATGATTTTGATTTTGTTTAGTACATGAAACTGAATATTTGGTGCGTTAGAAGTGCTTGTATTACATATACTGCGAAATTACTAACCTTTTTAGGCAAAGTTCTTTTAGAAAACACACTAAATGCCTTTCAAAAAATTTGTTTATTATTTGACCGCTATGCGATTTTCGACAACGCTAATTTACGACTAGAAATTTCAGTGTAGCACTAACGGATTAGAACTTCTCGAAAAATCTTTGCAAAATTTTCGATCAACTGTCAGTCAGCCAAGTAAAATAAAAAAATACACAATGGTACAAAGTTACAGTGATGTTGCGCTTTAGCTGAAGAAGCATCATTATATCTGCTTGAAATAGACCTTGAAGTGTTGTTTTTTACTAGGTCTCTACATATTAACCTATCTTGCTTGGTAATGCTCCCGATGTCATTGTTGTCCAGTATAACATGTATTCCTTTATATTATCACGCAAGAAATATCAGTATGTGAAAAGAATGATACGATTATGACTGTTGTTGCTTTTTCAAATACCGTTTTCTTAGGGGGTATTTACAACCCCTACGCATTCGTTGCAGATCGCTCTCCCGAGGACTGCCACCATTGGCCGAACCGCGGACCGTGCTACAACTTCCATTTCAAGTGGTACTTCGACCCGTACCACAAGGACTGCTTCCAGTTTTTGTATGGTGGTTGCAATGGTGGTCCTAATCTATTCGACTCTAAAGCAGAATGCGTGGGAGTTTGTGTTCGTGAATATCTTTGACAGCACTTTAAAACAATATCAGTTGGTAAGACGATGCTGATTTGGTGAGATGGAAGATAATAAAAGTTAATTTATATTGGTTGCCTATATATATCATTGCGCTTTTGTAGCAATTCCTCTGACCAAAACAAATCAGTAAGCCAACTGCAAACTAAATAGTTTAAGACTTTTGTCGGAGCCTAAAAATATTGATTGTCCTGAAACAAATACCATATGTTTGACGGCAAATATTGAATGCAATTTAATTTAGTTCGTTTAGTGAAATCTTGGCAACACGCTGCTGCCAGATTTAATGGCCTATCATACTTAGTGAAAGTGTTTCCTAAAGACAGCAAAAAAATAAAGAGCCCACAATAACATTTTTGTATATATGCGTAATTATCTGATGTTATTTATATTGCACATAAGGTCAGAGTCACTAAGATCTATTTTAACAGCTCTTTTTCCAGCAGTAGCTGTTCACTTGCGCAGTTTTCATAAGCCTAAGTACAATAGTGGTGCTTAAACGGAACATATTTATCGGTGTTTATTTTTGAGGTATGGCATGCTTGTTCCAATGCGGACTTGCAATGCAACATTTATACTAAAATAAACCCTCAGTACTGCTATGTAGTATTGAGAGCTTAAGTATATAAATTAGCATAGTCTTCTAAAAATTCCACCCACAGTGCTTTGCTTCTCGCCAAATCAACTACATGACTGAGCAAATGAGAGCATTGTGCAGTACAGTTCAAGTCAAACATAATAAACGGGGTATCTATGAATGCATTTTAATGATTTCGCACTTGCATGAAGCTAAACGAGGTGATTTTTGAATATTCTTCGAAGTTTCTGCAGTTTCAAATGAAGTAGAAATTCTATGCACCTAAAGAATCTAGTACATATCTAATCAACAAAAACGAGGAATGAGTCATCGAATACATTGTACCTAGTTTTCATGACACATCCAGGCCTAGTATCCGAAATTATTTATTTTACTAATCTTTGAGGCAATTTGGTGCTACATTTCAACACTACCAGGTCTTTTTGACGTTGAAATAAAAAAAATACCAATATGTCTAGAGCTACCGCAATGGTGATTTTCATGCCATTAATGGAGACATTTATGTGTTCTTAAAGCTTTGAAGAGCGAAGTGTCTAAGAAAACTGGCATCTTTTCAGAAACCTAGTTACTGGCGTCTCTCATGTACACGTTCTCCTCAGACGCATACTGAAGAACACAAAAAAAACTTAACGTGCGCCTCGAACGTTTCTTTATTAAGAGAAAGTGACTTTTCCGCGTAGCCAAGTTCCCAGATACTACAGATTGTGGGGTAGTTAATCCCAATGCTGATACAAAACACACGCAAGCTGGACGTGCTGCTAAGAACCGTTTCTAACCACGTGCAGTGCCTGAAAGTTTGTCAAGGAAGCATCAGCCATTCTCGAACGTGATCAGTGTAATAGCACTGACAGTTCAGCGAGTTGATGTTGGTCCATAGTTATGAACGGCGCAAGAGAAAAACAAAAAAAAAACACGCAGGACACAGATGAAAAAAAAAACAAAAAAAAAAAACACGCAGACTCTCAGCTCTCGAACTCTCGACTCTCAACATCGAACTCTCAACTAATTTTTATTCACGTCGACTCACAGATATACACAGGCACGTGGTCAAAAAAAAGAAAAAAAACATGTGAAACAGCATAGAAGGTTAGCATAAATTCATAATCAAATTGCATTATCGCCACGTGTAATGATCAGACAACTCGAGAATTAATAGAGGCTTCGCACATTTCTAAGACTAACTGCATGTATCAGCATTTCTTTTATCGCCCTTAGACAAAAGCAGATATCACTTTTGATAGAAATTTATGGCAAACTTTTGTGGCGTTTCACTTGTTTTTACAACCACGTGCCTGTATATATGTGTGAGTCGACATGAATAAAGTTTTTTGCGCGTCTGGCCCCCGTGTCGGTGTGGTTTTCTTCATCTGTGTCCCGTGTGTGTGTGTTTTTTTTTGCGCGGTTCATACCTATGTGATCAATTTAATCAAAATGCAAGTTTAGCAATTACAATTACTCTTGGGAACTACTACTTACATGTGAATACGGTTTGTTACTTAACAGTATTTCTCCAGCCAATTCTTCGGGAACCACTGCTGCACCTGCCACGGCAGTTGTTTGCTAGAAGTACTGCTCTATGTTTCGTAATATTTTTGATTCTGGCTGAATTATGAGTATAATTCACACTTTAAAAATCATTATGTGGAACTTACAATATCAATTAAAAGTTTCTAAATCACACACGCGCATATTCGTTTGTATTCTTACACAAAAAGTTTCAGCAGTCTCTTGAGCACGAATTCTTACCACTGAATTAAAAATTTGGTGAGCTGATACCGTACACAAGCCTGATTATAAACACTCCGCTCCTAACTTTCGGTTCACTTAACTAACAAACATTTTATGTCAACTAAAAGAACCTGAACAATTCTCGTATGTAGCTACATTTTTTTTTTTTGAAATTCAAGTTATTTTTACACGGGCTCAATTTTTTTTAGCCGCAAATGTTCCTGCGAAACCCAGTTACCCTTTCACTCATCATTTGCACACCATTATTGAGTCTTCGGTGTACAAAATTTTCCTGGGCTTCGCAAACGCATTGGAAAAATTCGATCACGCTTTACTAATGCACAAGCTCTGCTCTCCTGAAATTCACTGTAATGTACTAGCATAGCTGGATTACCCTGGAACAAACAGTCTTCAGTACGTAACGATCGTGACTCACCGCAAACTATTGTAGCGTCGGATGTACCACAGGCCTCAGTTCAGGGCCGACTGCTGTTTTTAATATACCGGGTGTTTCAATATATGTGCCAATAATATTAAAACTATATAATGAAGGCATCTGCCTGCTACCTGTGACATTAGCGGTATCGATATTAAAGTGTGAGTAATAAGAGGAATTTGAACGATTAACTTAGTGGGTGAAATAATGTCTTTACTGCGAGCAGTGTGTAGCTATAGTGTCAAGATAAATAGACCCAACGCCTGATCATTGGCTAGTTGTTCTATTATCTGACTTTGTTCTCCTCTTCTTTTACCTAGCCAAGCTTGCACAAGTGCAGCGGCGTCGCTGTTGCTTCATTACATCATCTTCTAATTTCTGAAAGATGGCCGCTGGCAATCACTGCGGGATGATGAAATCTGGCCAATTTAGCTGGCGACACCAAAACACCAAAGAGCGCATCTGTCGTACACTTCGAAGACGCACTAAATAACGGCACTGTCTCCCTCGCTTTGATAAAGGAGGGAAGCGAGCGTCGTTATCAACCCTCATATAGCAAGCAGCAATGGTCCGTGTGGCATGCGTTGCTAGCAAACGAAGTTTAAACGAAGTAGATTGGTGGTTGATAACGGTGCGGTTCGTGGTTGTAACAGCAAGACAATTATGTTGCATTCTTTGTCTGCTCCGTCCAAGCAATGTCAGCGTTGAAATAGACCTTCCCGAACCCTGGTTCTTCCTTCGTGAGCTCTCTCCTGGTGTGTATGTACAAATGACTAATTCCTCAACCACGTCATATGCACTAAACCAACATCAGCTGAAGCATGATTACATTCGCAATGAAAGTTGTTTAGATCCCTGATTCGTGTACTGAAACATGAGCCCCGCGAATCAATATTGACTCAGTGATGCTGGAGAGCGGGCCACCGGTTATCTGACATGTGGTAAACAATAAATGATTCTTGGCTCTTCAACATCTATTGCGATACCTCTGACCGCTAAGTAACAGTGTCATGGCAGGCAGTCTTCTATCATGTCACTTAACGCAGCTCCAGGAAATGGCGGCACAGATGTCCCTAATATGACTGTCAACGCCGTCTCTTCCTCAGTACCTGGTATACACCTGTTTTAATTGCAGTACACCTTGCCACTAAAGCAAAGACATCAGTCAATTCATTTGCAACAACTATGACTACACAAACACGCCGTACTGGGCGTTGAAATGTAGAATATAATACCTTGAATCAAAAGCATACTCCAAGATAGCCAACGAACTGAACAGGATGTAATCCGCGCGATGTAATCTGATCAACAAAGCCACAGAAACTCCTGGAGATGTAACCTCTCAAGGATCCTCCGACGAATACAGGCGTATGTGCAGCCTGGCTTCACGCACATCTGCATTACGTGATACTCACTGTTGAGATATACCTGGGATATTCCGCTACGGGAAGCGTGTCACCGCCTCCCATCCAAAACGGACGTTCTTATAATGCGATCATCGACCTGGTTGCTTGAGATCATGTACGGGATGTACGTAAAGATAGTACATGGCCGACCCAGTAGCTCTTGTGTGCCAAGCCATGCTTTTTTTATGTTTCGCTCTATATACAAGCGGCAGCGCGTATATGATTCTAACCGGCACGTTTCTAGATGCTCTTCGTGAAAACCACCGAAAGATCTATACAAGCAGTGGCATATCAACGGTGTTTTAGAGGTTCAATATTGTTTTTTGAAAATATTTTTGGATGCTCCTCTTTCGCGTGCCTTATAAATAAAAATTGACAACATATCCGCGTAGTGAATGAATATGTGTGTTGAAGCCCCGGGGCATCAGTGGAGTAACAGGTAAATTCTCCATTCCTTATCCACTCGAATGTGCAAATGACGGAGAACACGTGTGTACAGTAATATACAATGTTGTTCTATGGCTCGCATATGATATTGAGGTGCGGAATTCGAAGACTTCAACTGCAAGTAGGCTTGCCAGCACTGCCTTTTCACTCCAACTGTGCGAGCCTTCGCCGTCCCTTGATTGGCTTGCCGACGTTACCCACTGGGCCTGACGGCAGTAGTTAGCGCAACCCTTACGCGTAGGCCTCCTGCAAGCGCGGTTTGGCGTAGTACGGCCACGTCAAGCAATATAGGCACCGCTCTTCGGCTTATCCTACAGAACCGTAGCTAGCACAAAGGTAAACACGCTCGCCGAGAATGCCTAGACACTCAGGCAGGCTGCAGTCCAGCAATTCCCAAAGGGGACCCAGACGAACGAAAAAATTGGGGGACCCTTGAGCTTCGCCTTTAAGAGTTGAACACAATAGCGAAATCCGGCCCCTAGTGCGCCCTTCAACCGCCAAGCGCATACTTCCACATACTCCCTCATCGTCGAGCACGACTTGACACAGATGCTGGATGAAATGTCGCAGATAAAGCGGGGGGGGGGGGGGGGTAGTGCTCCAAGTTGCTTGTGCTTGAACGTTTGTATCGTTCAAGCACGAGTAGTGTCCCGCTCGTTAGTTGCGGGACACTACTTGACATGAAAGTCCCGCAGGCACTCATTGATGAGCAAGATTGTGGAGTGTGGCCACTTCTGTTTGCTAGAACGTCACTATAGTCGAGACAGTTTTTCACAATGTCTTAAAGAAGCACACACACACACACACACACACACACACACGCGCGCGCGCGCGCATGTGTGTGTGTGATGGTACATACAGGTTTTTGATCTAAAGCAAGAATAGTCGCATGGCCCTCAAGATGGCCATAAAGATGGCCATGGCCATAAAGAGTCTCACAATGCCTCAAAGATGGTAGCACATTATCTAGCGTTTGCTGTTTGCTCGATCAATGCAGCATCTGGAAAAGCGTGATATGTTTTTTGCTAGATGCACATAGCTGTCCATTGGAGTTGGCCAGTATCAAATGAGCCATGTATGGATGGTTACGTGTGCAAACAGCATGGCGAAACAGAAACTCGTTACTTGTGGTGAGCTCCGTGTAAAAGAGCTGAAGTGCATGGTGCTAGATCCGGAGACCAAGAATATTAGGCTGAAACTACTTTGGCTTCCGCCTCATCTTGAATCGCGACGTGTTGAAGAGGCGTTCCAAGCTTACGGCGTTGTGAAGTCCGTGGAAAGAGAGGCATGGAGATGTGCAGGAATGGAACAATGGATGACAACAAATAGAGACGTTGCCTTGGAGCTCAAGGACACCATCACTGTGAGCTCAATACCACACCTTATGTCAATTTATGGCCACCAATGCCTCGTACTTATTCCCGGTAGGCCTCCACTGTGTCTTCGGTGCAAGCGAGTGGGGCATGTACGACGACAGTGCAAAACACCGAGGTGCTTGCAATGCCAGCGTTTTGGTCACTCGTCGGATGCCTGCGTGTCAACTTATGCCAACAAACTCCGTTCTGGCCAAGGGACAGAAGACCAACGTCTCGATCATCTTATGGATGTCACTGAGGTAGTTGATGCGACAGGAGAAGCAGCGGGAGGAGCAGAAGGTGCCTTCAAGGAAGCGGAACACTTGTCCACGGATACCCTTGGAACGCAAAATAACACCGCTAACGACGCCAGTGAAAGCATAAATGAATGCAATGCTGCTGACGAACACCACTTGGAAGGCCTTAAGGACAAGCCTCCTGACAATGAGGAACAAGAAGGAATGGATTGCAGTCAGATAAGGAAGCGTCAGGCATCGGTCACCGATGAAGCAACAACGAGTGCGCCAGACACGACAGAGCAAGTGTCTTCGTGTGGTCCACGTGTCACCTTCTTTGGGGACCGAGAGACGCGCCGCCTATGCCAGAGTCCTGAGGAAAGTGCTCCTAAAAAGTGCAAAGGAGGTAAAGCCACAGGTTGGCCTGTGGCTAAAGGTGACCTACAGAAGTAGTAAGATATCAAAATGGCTACCGCGCTAACGTTTCCCATGTGTGTAGCGACATTCAACGTACGTGGCTTGAGGAATGTAAGGCGTCAGTGGCAGTTGCGCCACGTGCTTGAGCAGTACAACATAGATGTACTTGCAGTGCAAGAGACTAAGATTTCCGCTGCTCGTGACGCCTATCTTGCACTGGAAGTTTTCCGTGATTACAATTTATACATCAGCCCAGCACGTGGTGCATCCGCTGAATGCTTTTTATTAATTAGAAAGCACTTGAATCATATTTTGACGTCACTACATGTTGATGGGGAAGGACGCCTTATTTGTTGCGACTTATCTTTTCATTCCCATAATTGGAGGTTTACCTGTGTCTATGCTCCCTCCAAAGTGAATGAAAGGAATTCTTTTTTCCTTTCTTTGACTTCGCTACTAAACACTGACAGAACTTTGGTAGTTTTTGGAGACTTTAATTGTGTTTGTGACGCTAGAGATCATTCATACATAACAAATCGTTATGATGCAAGTGCAGCCTTATTGCAGAAACTATTGAATGACCACAATTTAATAGATGTGGGAGCGCATGCACCTTCTTCGGTGAGGTTCACGCACTTTCAAGGCATCTCTCATGCTCGGCTTGACCGTGTATATGTATCTCTAAGCTTATGGTCTCACATTCATAATTATGCTGTAAAGCCCATATTTTTTACAGACCATTGCTTGGTGACTGTTTCTTGGGGTCCTAAAAATTTTCGTAAAACCCCTCTAAACTGGCACCTATGGAAGCTTAACGTACAGTTGTTGCGCGAAGATTGTTTTGTTAAAATAGTAAAAGAATCGGTACAAGAGGTAAAACGGTGTCGACAGTTACCAATTTTCGCTCAATGGGAAAGGTTCAAAGAAAGAGTCAAGTATCAGGCAATTAGTATTTCATGCGAAATAGCGCAAAGAAAAAAAGCTGAAAAGCGCTATCTTCATGATTTACTTCATAAGCTCCATACTTTTGAAAGTGAACAGCCGGGATTGTACAGGGACGAGATAAATGTGATTCGAGCACAGATACAAAAACATGATACAGATTTATACAGAGGAGCTAAGATTTGTTCCCGTGTTACCCATTTCACTGAAGAGGAACCCACTAAAAAATCCCTTGGGGATGAAAAGAGATATGCACTTTCTAAACAGATACTGCAAATTGAGTCGCGGGGTTCCCTTTGCACAGAGACATGTGAAATAAGAGCTGCATTTGAAGATTATTACAAATGTTTGTTCACCGCGGCTGAGCTTCAGGAGAATTTTGAGGAAGAAGCTAACCACTTCATTGCCCTTGTGCCTCAGTTAGAAGATGATGATAGACTCCCTGTAGAGGGGCCAATAACCAGAGAGGAAATTAGATTTGCAATAACAACGTTGCAGAAAAACAAAACTCCTGGCCCAGATGGCCTTAGTGGTGAATTTTACATAGCTTTTCAGGAACTTCTGATACCTTTCCTTGAGCAACTTTTTAAAGAGGCTTATGACCGTGGTGAACTTCCTCCTTCCTTCTATCAGAGCCATACAACATTAATCCCAAAAAGTGCTGATCCTAACGCATTAAAGAGAGTTAACGAATACAGGCCTATATCGTTATGTAACGTTGACTACAAAATATTTGCTAAATTGTTGACAAATCGGCTACAGACAGTGATTACTAAATGTGTAGGTGACCACCAAACATGTGGAATTCGTGGTCGCTCTATACAGACAAACATACATATTGCACGTTCAGTTCTTGAGTGTATAGATGGTAGCATGGACCAAGTAGCCCTCCTTCAAATAGACCTTGCAAAAGCATTTGATAAGGTAAAGCATGTTTTTTTGTTCCGGCTCCTAAGACGCCTGCAGTTGGGTGATGTACTATACAATGGTATCTCACTCTGTTATAAGAAGTGCACAACTAGGCTAATTGTAAATCACACACTTTCCAATATAATAGAGTTAAATTCATCTGTACGTCAGGGATGTCCGCTGTCACCTTTGCTTTTTGGAAATTATTTGGAACCATTATGTTTAAGTGTGCTTCTAAAGTCCAGCATAAGAGGCTACCGATATGATGCTGAGGAAGTTAAAGTGCTAGCTTATGCAGATGACATTGCCTTCTTTTGCGCTGATAAACCCAGCGTTCAAGAAGCAGTCAACACTACTTTACGTTTCTGTGAAGTCGCTGGCGCCAGCATAAATTTTGATAAAAGTAGTGGATTCTGGCTAGGCATGTGGGCTACAACTCCTTCGGTCTTCGCAAATATTCATTGGAATGCGACTCCTATGAAATACCTCGGTGTGCCTCTCGATAACTATCGTAACAGCGGCCCACACTGGACCGCTGCGATAACTACTATCCGCCGAAAGGTGGCAACATGGAACGGACGGGAGCTTTCCATTTTTGCCAGAGCGAAAGCGTGCAATATATTCCTTGTATCGAAGCTTATTTATATTCTGCAGGTGTTGCATTGCTCTCGGGTACACATTCAAGCCTTTCATAGAATATTTGGCTGCTTTATTTGGAGCTCTTCCTGGGAACCCATGAGAAGAGACAATCTTTTTCTTCCACTCGAAAAGGGTGGCCTCGGCCTTGTGCATTTGTTCGTGCGACAGTTGGTGTTGCGATTTTTCTACCTCAAGGATGTGTGCCACCCATTTCTATTAGCGGTTCTTCGTAACCGTCTTTGTTACCACCTTCCTTTTATTCATGTCACAACAAGCGTTGCTAAGGAATTGCCGTTGCGGGGATTCCTAAAGGAAATTGTTGATACTGTCAGTTTTTTGAAAGCCAGGTTTACCTTAGAGTATTTGTATACTATTGACAGAACAAATTTAATCGCTGCACTTGTGAATAACCTTTTCCCCGAACCTGTTTATCGAAAGCCATATTCGCTTCTGTCTGGTCACGATGTATTATTTCGTGTACGTAGAATGTGTATATCTCCTGCAGCGAAAACATTTTTCTTTAAACTGCACACTTCCACGCTGCCAGTGAAAACGTGGCTGAATGAAAAATCAATATACGTACCCTGGACAGTGAATTGTAGACTCTGCAACCAACCAGAGACTATAGAGCATTGTTTTATTCATTGTCGTGATGCTTTTTATTTTTGGGACATTCTAAAAAGAACGTTAAGAAAAGAACTTCCAATCACAGCCCATGGTATTAGGTTCCTTCCGTTCAAAAAGAGTCTGACTGATAGTACTCCTTACGAATTGTTTATGTTGTTGGGACTTTATTCATTATGGAAAAGTCGCATGATCGATAGACACGCCGAGCCACCACGGTCGACGAGATCTGTCTTCCGAGAAGCAGCTGCTCAAGTGCGCAGTGTTGTCGAGACTTTTGACCCCGCTCCGGAGTGGCTTCCCGTTCTTGACGCTTGTGTGTGTTTGTCTGAATTCTGATGAAGTATGTTCTGTGTACTTTACTGGTGATTAATGTCATTCATTAAAGAAAAAAAAAGTAACATCGTGGCTTTGTGGTAGAACACCTGCTTGCAACGCGAGCGGGCGGGGTTCGATCCTCAATGGGACCGAAATATTATACTTCATTATATTTGCTTTTTTTCTCGTTTTTTAGCTCACGGACGATTTTTCGCTCACAACCAACGGTGCCAACGCTGACAGCGGAATTTCTGCGGCACGGCCTCTCTAACGTTATTGCGTTAATACACGTGCTTTTATTGCACAGCCCGGCAAAATAGAGAAAGAAAGAGAGAGCCTTCCCGATGCATACGCGACTTGCCGACTCTCACCAATGCCATCTAAATTACTTCAGGCCTGCTCACTGTGCGTTGGCCACGGGCTCTGACGTCACTCTGTTTTGATCAGTACGTTTCGCTGCACAGACGTGCCTACGCTTGCTCTCGTCGCTCGACAGACATGAATTGCCAAGCCAGACAAAAGTTTTTGTGGTATGCTAGTGTTGTTGTTGGCGACTTGAGCAGACCATCTTTTTCACTGCCCGTGAACTGCAGCGTAGATAAGTGATGCGTTTCGTGCACTAGATATCCGCAATCTGTGCGGCTGGAAATCCGAATGACTGGATGATGCTGCGTGGCGAATTGTCGCGGCATAAGGACCGATGCTACGAGTATTTTTGTTTAGTAAGGACAACCGAAGAACGAAATGGGAGCATGTCGTTCGTGAAGCTGACGTCGAAATTCGTTGTCTTCGTGACCCGAAGGTACGTGTCTCCGTACTGTATATTGTCGCTAGGTGAAAATAACAGAATACAGGACGACGGTGCGACCAGAAAAAACGAGGCATGCCACGATGAACCAACATCCGGCCACCTGGGTTACACGCGTACGTTGGGCAGAGTGAGGCAGAAATACTACTGGCCAAGACTGATGGCGACCGTTCAACATTATGTTCGGACGTGCGTGTGTCCGCATTTTATGCTTACGACGCCTCTTGCGATAGATAAACCATGGCTGAATAGCAGTGTTGGAATTTGCTCGGCGATGTTTTCAGAATTGCTCGACGTGTCACATGTCACAGTCACGAGTGCACTTCACCGCGGTGGGATGGTCATGTCGTCTTCGAAGACGCGCAAAGGCTGACGTCGCTGGTCTGTACAGGGCACATCCGAAACTTGATCTGGGGCCGTCCAAAACGTAACCGATCTCTCAGGAATGTTGATAATGGCACCGTATTCACGCAAGAAGTCCATGCCCAAGATCAGGTCTTTGCAGCACTCCGGTAAAATTACGAAAGTAGCGACGAAATATGAACTGCCGATATTAATTCGAGCTGTACATTTGCCCGTCGGCGTCACCAATTGACCTCCTGCAGTTCTTATGTTTGGGCCCGTCCATATTGTTGTTACTTTCTTTAGGCAGTCGGCGAGTTTACGGCTGATAATAAAGAAGTCCGCACCAGTATCAACCAGTGCTGTTATTGGGCGTCCGTCTATACAAATGTCTAGATTGGCGCTTATGATTTCCGTTGATGTCGGTGACGTCGTATCGTCCTTGGTATCGTGCGTCGTACGATCCGCGGTATCATTCGTCGTATCGCGTTGTAGAGAAGATGTTGGGGGTGTGATAGCATCTCGACGAGCGGCAACCTTCCCCCCAAAGGTCGCAGCTGTTAGTTTCCCCGACGAGGGCTAGGAGATCTGCCCCGGACCACCTCGGAGTAACTGCGCTGCGGCGGCGAGTTCGGTGCAGGTGAAGGAGAGCGGGGTCGACAATACGGCACTTCGGGTTGCTGTGCTTGCGGGCCTGCACTGCTGTCACATCGGTTATCGAAATAGGCACGAGGGGAGGTTTGTAGAAAGTTGTGATATCTACGGTCACGGTACGGGCAATCGCGGAAAATATGGCCGGCTTCTCCGCAATGAAAGCAAAGTGGTCGACGGTCGACGGTGCGCCACAAGTCCGTCTTACGGATGAATGGTCGACTGGTGTGCATACCTTGCGACCAAGATGCAGATGTCGGCGGAGTGTACATCGGCGCCGTTTGCATAGGCACGTTGGACTGTGGATACGGCTGCGGCGGATTGGGAGCTGGGGCCCACGGCTCGTTGTAAGGCCCTTGGCTCACGTCACGATAAACCAGTGGTGACGAGTTGTACGACACTGGAGTGGCTCGACGGACAGCTGATGCGTAGCTTACAGACCGCTGGTCTGAGAGCGATTCGGGCAACGAAAATGCCTGGCGGAGTTCTTGCCGCACAACTTCTGCAACGCAAGCCATGGTATTTTCTTGCGGAGTCACAAGGAGGCTTCGGATCTCCTCCCGAACGACCTCACGAATGAGTTCGCGCAAAGAACACCCACTACCGGCACTCAAAGCAGAGAGGCTGGGAGATGTTTTGTTTGGTTGGTCATGGTATCGGCGCCGTTGCTGTAGTGCTCGCTCGATTGTTGTAGCCTCTTTGACAAATTCCACTATGCTTGTTGGTGGGTTGCGTAGGAGACCGGCAAACAGCTCTTCCTTGACGCCCCTAATCAGATGTCGGAGTTTTTTTCCTTCAGGCATCTCGCGGTCGGCCCGCTGAAATAGGCAGGCCATGTCTTCCGCAAACAGGGCGACGCTCTCGTTTAGTTTCTGTAAGCGTGTCTCGATGAGCTGCAAAGCAGAATCATGGCGGTCGATGTTTGCGAATGTCCCGAGAATTTGCTGCCGAAATTCCTTCCACGAAGACAGCGTTGACTCGTGGTTCTCGTACCACGTACGAGCGCTGTCTGCTAAAGCAAAGTAGACGCGCGATAGCTTTTGTTCAGTGGGCCAGCGGTTGGCTTTGGCGACTCGCTCATACTGGGCTAACCAGTCCTCGACGTTTTCATAAGCCTCACCGTGGAAGGTCTCAGGAATTAGAGGCTGATCAACAGTAAGCTGTGAAGGCCCTCCGGTAGCCATTTCTCCTGGTACGGTGTGTTGCTGGAGAAGTTTGAGCGGGATCGCCTCGGGACTAAGGCCTCGCTGTCGGCGACTGTAGCGGTGGAAAGGAGTATCTACTGCAGAAACGGATTGCGGTGGTGGACTCGATGTGCTAGGGCGTGGAGTTGTCCCAAGCATCAGTTGGAGAAGTCCAGCACCTCCACCAATGTCGCTAGGTGAAAATAACAGAATACAGGACGACGGTGTGACCAGAAAAAACGAGGTCTGTATTAACAAAACAAAAGAACAGCTGCTTCGACTTCTTCTTCCTCGGAGGAACCGTGGGTGCTCTCCACGCTCATCACTTTATCGTCCTCTGTTTTCTTTCCCGGCCTTTAGCCGTGACAATATGTTTAAGCCGTTCCAATGGCCTCGTCACCACCATCTTCTGTTCTCGCTGCAAAATGCTAGTGTCATGTTTGCGTCTGCCTTGTTGGTGTAGACCCTGGCATTAAATTAAGAAACCCGCGTAGCAGAACAATTTTAGAACAGGCGTTTTTTTGCTTCAGGGCCAGTAAACATTTTGCAACTGGTGACTAGCGCCACGGTCTTGTATTACCTCTGTCGACTTGGATGATAAAAAAATAGATGAAATGCTGTTGCGTTCCTTATTGCCTCGGTTTGTGCATAGTATTTTCTTGCGGTGTTCATATCATGTTATTGCAGTATTGTGGTCAGAAGCTTAGTTCAACATATGTCCTTGAAGTTTATACGCATGTAGACATTAACGATAAGCCCCATCCTGTTGGTCTAGTGGCTAAGGTACTCGGCTGCTGACCCGCAGCTCGCAGGATCGAATGCTGGTGGCGGCGGCTGCACTTCCGAAGAAGGTGGAAATGTAGGCCCGTTTGCTCAGATTTGGTAGCACGTTCAAGAACCCCAGGTGGCCGAAATTTCCGGAGCCCTCCGCTACGGCGTCTCTCGTAGTCTTATGGTGGTTTTGGGACGTTAAACCCCACATACCAATCAAATCAATCATGATAAAGCACTTTTTAAAGGCGACAGTCTTTCTTGGGGACCTTCGACGCAAAGACTTCAAGCAGTCTGTCTGTCTGTCTGTCTGTCTGTCTGTCTGTCTGTCTGTCTGTCTGTCTGTCTGTCTGTCTGTCTGTCCACCGTTACCGCGAACCAGGTTTTCTAAACAGCACCAACCGATAGCCCGAACGCCCGAACCCATCCACAGCAGCCACCAAAGTTTCTCAAGCATCGGCGTTCATACGTGTGCGATTGTCAATTAAAAACCAATTATTGCGCATATCTGAGGCACAATAACAACACGTATATATTCTGCATGTTCGTCTTTCACTAGAAAAGGCGTACATAAGTAATTCTAAGGAACGTAACGCTTATCACGCTGCGCTGACCATGCAATTCTTGCATGAAGAAGCGAGTGTTATCAACGCTTTGCTAAGACGAGACGGTAGTGGAACCTACCCGTCACTTTGCGTTCTAAACCTTCTCACCTCTGAGATGGGCGTGCGCGCCCGTCTTAGGGCCACGTGCTTTGTTTTTCAAATAAAACTGCCAGATGGCACTCAAGTCTCACGTGTGACGTGACTTGATGCGATCGTTCGCCTCCGCTGCACGCTCGAGGCACGAGTGCCTCCTGAATACCATTCACCGATTTTCTTGCGCAGAACATCAAATAAATTTTTGTGCACTCTCTCCACACGCAAGACTATCGTCTTTTGACGACATTTGCAGATTACGTGCAGATACGGGGCCAATTTTTTAAATGGTTTTCAGGTGCGTAATCTCCACTTCAAGCTAGAGTAATCAAGAACCACTACCAAAAATATAGCGATCCAGGAACCATCAGTTCGGTAGAAGCGCCCACAGGGCTACATAGTTTAATATATACCCAGTACAAACAGTTTTCTGAGACCCTAAGGTATATGAGCGACTACGCACCACTGCGAGAGATTTTCGTGCAATGAAAGATTTTGTTTTTTCTTGCAATGGTCACCACCCTGATATTGTGCTGAGTACAATAACTGTGGCAGCAGCACACACTCTCCTCAATAACTACGTGTCTATGAAGACAGAAGTTGGAAAGAGTACAAATAAGACTGCACAGAATTTGCAAATTAGTTAGTGAAAAGGGGTTTATTGGTGACGGTTGCGACGGTGGCCCTACGATGAAAACACGATCGGGACAGAGCAACGGTAAAGCAGATGCCGGCGATGATCAGCACGAGCCGAGCGAGAGAAGCCCAGCACCCAGTACCCAAGCAGTGGCGATGTTGCTTGCCAACGATGCGTTTTCTTCTTCACAATTAGACAGAGTTTCTCTGCGTGCTACAGATAGCGTGTGTGTATATGCGTGTGCAAATATATAGAGATTGAATGAAATTTAACGTATTCACTTTGTCAATCAGTTGGTCCATCAAAGTTAGGTCTTATAGATCGACCACACGTTCGATAGCGTCAAGGCTCACAGGTGAGTCTCCAAATGCTTTAAAGCGCCAATACATTACTTAAACCAGTGATGTTTTTGACCCAAAGGCAGAATAAAGCAGTGGTAAGCATGTGAAACATGCATTGAACACTTTATCTTCTTTATGGGAGATGATAGTGGCAATGTATTCACAGACTCCCATACGTTCGCTCGCTCGCTCAAAACGAGTGACGTCCCGACAGCAGTGAGCAAGCCTGATAATCTTCTAGGTGGCATTGCTCTCACAGCCCTAGATCACTTGCCATGTCCATGCGTGGCACCATCTATCACCACGTGCCGTAACAAGAGCACGGGAGAAGGAAAGGGAGTGGCAGTACGTTGAAAATGCCCGCGAAATGGTTGTTGGCGCACCTCGGAGCCCCACATCGCCGTCTCCGTAATTCACTCTATCTACCGGTCTGCAAAGGCAGCTGGCCATCGCCCACTCATCTGCCGATTAATTGTCGCCCGTTTGTCATGGGCGGGCCCGGGATATCGACAAGTGCTTGCAAAGAAAATGTTCCTTTTCTGACAAGAAGTATTGTTTGGAGAAAACGCCGTTTTAAACTTGGAGTTGCAGTGCAGTGACGAGACAAGGTGCGTTTGGGGCCATTTTGGAATGCTTTCCACGGCGCCTAAAAACAGGCCACTTCGTGAACGAACTTTTTCTAATCAAAATGCTGTAGAGGCCCTTCGAAGGGCATTTAGTATTGGGGGCATCAGTATATACACTGCAAAAATAAATACAGACAAAAGTTTGCTAGTGGCTAAGGTACTCGGCTACTGACCCGCAGGTCGCGGGTTCAAATCCCGGCTGCGGCGGCTGCATTTCCGATGGAGGCGGAAATGTTGTAGGCCCGTGTGCTCAGATTTGGGTGCACGTTAAAGAACCCCAGGTGGTCGAAATTTCCGGAGCCCTGCACTACGGCGTCTCTCATAATCATATGGTTGTCTTGGGACGTTAAACCCCACATATCAATCAATCAATCAAAGTTTGCTAGTTTCTCAGTATCACGTGATCAGCATCACTTGTCAGTAGTGCTTGAATATCGTTCTATGAAAACTTGAATATAGCATTTTCAGTCGATTTCTCCCTGCATCCCTGCTTAAAAATACACCTTCTAGATACACCTTCCAGGGCTACAGTCATTTAAAGGTACATTGCCGCGAAATAGTAAAGGAAACATGACAAGAGCTTCAGAAAAGAATATCATGCATGATACTCTGCATATTGGCTAATGTATTATATAAGTGGCTGAGGTAATCACGCATAAATCTCAACGCTTATTAGGCAACCACAGAAGACAACCACAACACTCAAGCCCAAATAATTTGTCTCATTTTGCTTTATTGTGTCTGTATCTGGCCACTGCTTCATTAGCCTGGCAAATACTTCACTTTAACCTTGAATAAAAAATTCACATAGTTATTTCCATTGCACACACATCACAATTTTGCTGCAGCACATGTGGCTGTGGGGCATCTTAAGAATTGATTTGGGAGCCACCAGGTGCAGTGGATATACGTCCTGCACTGCACAATATGTGCTGTTTCAGATACTACAGAACAATGTCTTGAAGAGATATTATGCCTGCTGCAGGCTGCTTTCGCCCATATTGCGAAATAGGAAAACATAATTAAAAGTGCGTTCACTCACTCGTAGAGATGAATTGGTTCAGCAATTTTTTTTTTCTTCAGCATGCTTAGTCCTTCCAGCCTGTCTAAAAAAAAGAAACGGCTGCCCAGCTTCAGTTGCAAGACGATAACATTGCAGCAGTCACAGACACTGGCGCACAAAGTGCGATGAATACGTTGTTTCAAGCATTCGTGGTCTTGTTTGTTCAACTGTGTTTACCCAGTCTTGGAACTAGTAAGTGGCCCTATCCATGTTAAAAAAACATCAGTGAAAATTTAAGAGCTTGTTTTGCTTGTTAGACACAGTAATAGTAGGAACTAACTGTCAGTAATGCCAATGAAAGTATAGGGTGAAGTTCTCAGTAGCGATTGCATAGTAAAATTGAGGAAACAAGAGTGGAAGAAAATATTTAGCCCACTGGCGGAGATCAAATCTGCGATCTTCAAATAACGCGTTCGATGCTCTACCAACTGAGCGAAGGTGGCGGTCATGCCTTTCGTCACGTTATAAGGTATAATAAATACGCATTTAAGCGAGATAGCGTCAGTCAGCGCTGCCATAAGTCAATATGGCGAGTGTGGAACGCTCTTTTTCTGCCCGTTGGCCTCATGTAGCACTCACGATTGCTACTATTCTCGTACCCTGCACTTTCCTTGAAATAATTGTTTTTTTGTCCTCATTAGTATTCGCTCTATATTAGGCCAATTTTATAGACGCTGATGTTTTTATGATTTACTGAAGAGCGCACAACCTTGATGGTAAATTTAATTAAACTTGTGTTACAATAAAAACAAAAAGCAAAATAGATATACAACAAATATAAGTGTTGAATATCGAATAACACCGAGAAAGCTTAAACAAAGAATGACTTCGGTACCAGTCACTGTAGACAATTTGAGAAAGAATTTAAATTAGAGCTTTCTTGAGAACTGATTCTGCAACGTTTCGCTACTGTGAAGTACTCTGTTTGTGCTGCCCAATGAATACTGTTTGTCCCTCTTTGAAACGTTTTGTTTTATACTTTGCCTCAGGACATGCACTGCCAGAGACGAATAATTTGTAGTTGCATGGTAAATAGCATTAGGATACTTTTGAGAGTCTTACAAGTATGAATCGATATTACTTATCGAAAATTCAGGAAAAAAATGTGCCATTGAATCAAGTGTTTTTTACGGGAAGTTATATATTTAACTTCAAACGCTTCAATGCACAATGAAAAGGTTGCCTTTCTTTCTAAAAAGCAGAACAATCGTTTTCAAAGAGCCCTTTAAGAAATATCATGCCCAAGAAACAGTGCGCTTAATACAAAGCTAGGCCAGTTTATCTGATGCACTTATTCCTTTTATGCCACACCTGTACTACAGTGAGTTTTGTGGAGCACTTTTATTGGGCCGGGCAATAGTGCACTGTCATCGCTTGGTGTGATGCTTCATGCGTAGCATATTGGGCGCGCGCTCAGGTCAAGAAGAAATCTTCTTCCTTTTGGTCTTCAAGTGCCTTGATCATGATATGTGAGCGTGGTCTTAACCATGGACAAGTATCCTTCCTCTTCGGGAAGCGCCTGGATGATTATCGCTTACCTCCCTAACCAACAACAATAGATAGATAGATAGATAGATAGATAGATAGATAGATAGATAGATAGATAGATAGATAGATAGATAGATAGATAGATAGATAGATAGATAGATAGATAGATAGATAGATAGATAGATAGATAGATAGATAGATAGATAGATAGATAGATAGATAGATAGATATGTGGGGTTTACCGTCCGAAAGCCACCATATGATTATGAGAGACGCCGTAGTGGAGGCCTCCGGAAATTTCGACCACCAGGGGCTCCTTAACGTGCACCAATATCTGAGCACATGGGCCTACAACATTGCCGCCTTCATCTGAAATTCAGCCGCCGCAGCCGGGATTTGAACCCGCAACCTGCGGGTCAGCAGCCGAGTACCTTAGCCACTAGAGCACCACGGCGAGGCAACCAACAACCATAAAAATACTAGTACACTTACAGTAACGCAGACAAAACCATATGTAAAATAGAGAAAAAGAGAAAAAACACATATAAAAGCGCAAAAAATAGAAAGGGAATAATTGGGGAATAATAAAGCAAGCAAGAAAGTGAAATGAAGAGAAAAACACACAAAAAAATTTAATATTTAAAATGGGGACAAACGAGAAATTAAAACTGAAGTAAAACAAGGAAGGCCTCCCAGCTGCACCCTTCCTCCTGCCTTAGAAATCTTAATGCAAAGCTGTCGTAATTTTTCAGTAGATTTGACGCCCCATCACTGAAAATTGAGCGTAATTGACGGTTTCACTGTCGACAATTTAATGTTGTTGCTTTTTTTTTCTCGTGTAAACGTCAAATACGCGCTCTAGCCAACAAGTATGAAAGAAACAAGGCTTGTCTGAAACCACCAACGAAAGAAAACTGCACTACCGTAGAATATAAGTGGAGTTTCATCGAGGGGTTAAATGGTTGCTACCAGAACAATGTGTGCTCAGACCACATGAACAACTTCGAGGACAAATTCAAGTGTGCAAGAGCCTGCCCACCACGTGAGTACTGTATCGCTGCGCGTGAATTTTTAGCGGTTTGTGGTTCATTTGTGATTCCTAATGAATCTAAGTCAGAATTATAATTTTTATTTAAAAACCTAATATTTATTAGTGAGATAAATTCTAAATTACGTATATTTCGCTGATATCTGGGACATCTCTTGAGAAACTGCCATCGAGCTTAGTGAGTTTTAGTGTTCAGGAAGGGAGAGGGGGTCAAGTACTTCCAAGCCACGCTGCCATAAGAATACGGAGCATGAAAGCCTTATAACGTTTGACCCTCCTCCATTACGTTGCATTGTGCTTGTCTTTAGTTGCAAATTTTGGAATTTTAGCAATTTTTAGCTGCTGAATAATATGCATCAAATATAAAGTAGTGCGAACAGTGTATTTATTTATTTATTTATTTATTTATTTATTTATTTATTTACTTGCCAAACTTTGTCCAAAAAAGCTGCCGATTGATATTCGATGATACCAAAAACATTTCGGCCAAACATTATCATCAGTTATCAGCACGTAATATGGAACTTGAATTTAGGTACGCAGATCACCTAGAAATGGCATAGTTTTTCTCAACAATGGATGCTATAACCTTCAATTTTGCGGCATCCGAGACACATGGGCCCGAACCCTCGTATATTTGAGCATGGCGAGCTCAAAGATCATTGTGGCACCCGGGGTTTGTATGGCAGCTTACGATAATCAACTCTGGTAGCTTACCGTCCAGTGTATACGTCGCGCTCCTAAGCTTTAAGGCATGGGTTCAATTATTGTTCATGGTGACCGGACATTCAAAGCAACTTCATGTGCTTATGTATGGGCGCACGTTAAAAGAATGCCACTTGGTCAAAATTATTCCACAGTCTTCCATTTCAAAGCATCTCAAAGTCATATCGTCCTTCCAACACGTGAAACACCAGCAACTATTATCAGTGAGAAATCAATATCAGCAGTAAACCATAGTCCAAGATGAAAGTTTTTTTTTTCAGCTCAAAATTTTTCCTTCTCCTCAAGTCGCATAGCCTTACTAGAGGCTTCATCGCACAATAGCATAGTTGTCCCTTTTCTCTTTCCTATTACAGGTGGAATTGAACAGTAAGTGTACACAAATGAAAGACAGCGAGAGATACTTTTTATTAAAGGAAAACAGATTTTTGCCAACATCTTAACTTCACTGGCGTGACACTCTGTATTGGGATGGGAAAAAGAACTGAACTATTTGAAAAAAAGAAAGAAAGGTGCAAAAAAAAAAAAACTTCTATGTTGCGTTACGGGCTCTTGAGTTGCGTTTGCTCCTAAATAATTTTTAGGGACGAACCAGTCTTGAGTTTGTTAGCCGCAATGCTTATCTATAAAGGTAAATCTCCTTTTCAGCCAATTACGTTCATAGCAACATTAGGTTCAGACAAATAGCAAGGCATCCAAAACATCTATTGTTGTCAAGAAACACTCTGCATACAACGACGTACGATTCCTACGAGTGTGCATGCTGTCTTCATTAACGCAATTTTTATACGTTTTTGTAGCCTGAATCGGCTCTTGATTAACCAATTTCATTAAGAATTTCTCCACATCTTCATGCAGCTAAACACAATGTTGTCGTGCTAGCTCATAAAAGAAAGTGATTTCTTGTTTTGAATTCCGCTTGCAGTTTGGCGGCCCTCACCTCCAAGAAAGAAGGTTACGTGCACCGATTGGCTGCGTGGAAAGCCATGCTACAAATACTGGTTTGCATATTATCCTGACGTTTACGGACTTTTCCACCCTTACATGTTTTACACGGGATGCGGAGAATGGAAGAACAAACTTTATGTCTACGATCCATGGAGGCAGACTTGTCAAGGTAACCATTATTCTGCTACAATTTGTATTTGGAGCTTTGCTTTTAGGAATACAGGAACAGTTAAATTTCCCCAGCGACAGAAAGTGATAGCGGTCAGAAATGAAGCCACTGAGTCCTGGACTCGCTCAGAGTTAAAACAGTTTCTTTGGCATCTCAGAACACAACTACTAGATGTACGCATGTCATAACACCAACTAAATTTCAATGACTCTTGTGTTACTGTTGCCATTCTCAAACTATAAAAGTTGATAGCAACTGATAGGGGCTTTCAGAAACTATTCTGTTAGCAATATGCTTTGACATAATTCTGCTGCTCACAGACTATGTCTGAAAATAATTGCGTGCACCTACAAATGTGTTCTCAGAAGAGAGAAAACTAGCGAAATGAATTTTCTGCTGTACGTATATCTCAACAAACTTTCTGCGTGGACATATATGGCTGAAGTTGATCTTCTCTTGTATATCCTTTTTTGTACATCTTATTATGAAATAATAAAGTTGGACAAGAAAAGAAGATATCTCAGCACTGTTCAGGACGCTTTCCAACAAATAAGAGACGTGGGACACAGGAGCTTCCTTGTCCTTCTCCTTTATCAGCAGCACTAAGATACTGATCCTTCAAAATGCACCAACGATCCCTCAATGCTACCACTGACGTTCATGCTATTACTTTTTCAGAAATGCCGAGTTGTTTCTCATGTGATCGTGTATGAGCACATAGGTGTCTGTTTTAAAGAGTTCTTCAATATTTCCATGCCAAAACCTGAAGCACGAGCTCTGATATTTGCATGGTTGATGAAATTGAACAAAGTCTTCTTCCCGCGTGCTTTCGTTTCAGAATTTCACCACAGGTATACAACGAAGCAAAGCTCATTAGGTTGACCGAATAAAAATGTTCGATATGTGTCCCTTTCATTTGTCTTGTAACAATTGTATTTTACAGCCTATCTTGCAGAGTCTTCGCGATACTTACTTTCAACTGAAAGCAGGAGGTGTACCATTTCAACGTTCCAGGCATCAATACCTGTCACATAATCTCACATATAGCCTCAATAGCACAGGATTTGTTTTTGGTTGAGTCGCCGAGTGTGCCCCATTAGTACGCTCGTAGAGGTTTCAGTTAGTCAGAGTAGAATGGATTATCACACCTTGCACACAAATCCACACGCATGGTATGAAGATAGTCTGTGAGTACACTATATAACACTGCACAGCGCCCACTAAAAATGTGAGGTGTTGACTGCATAGTGCAGCTGCTAAAGAGCGGCACAATTTCAAATAGTGTATGTATGTGAGAGAAATTTCGAATCATAAGTGTTAGTTTGCCATAACCCTGAACATCTAGGTATCCAATAGCTGTTATATGTTTTGATAGAAAAGATATTGCTGTAAACGTTTAAAAGCATGTTAAAAAAGAGGAATGTTTGAAATGGACAAAATTCAGAACCGAAAATAGCTCAAACAGGGCTTTATTGGCACACATATACACTTAAATTTTCTCTAAGACATTATTAATATGTTACAAATGATTATCAATAAGTTATAATTAGAATTTTTGAGGAGTATATGTATGTTTTCATATTTGGCCTATTTCGAAAAAAAAACTTTTTGAATATTCAAAAATACTGAAAAGGAAGATTACTATTGATCATTTGTACTACTAAAAATGAATCATTGGTAGCTTGTAAAGTCCTTTAAACACTTTTTCAAACAACTATAGAATGAATTTACTAAACGTGCTTGTAGCCTCACGAATTAAATGCCACAAAAATTTTAAGAATTCATCCAGTACGAGTGGAGTTAAAAGGAATTGTCGCACGATGATATTGCGTTCTCTCTTCTCTCGTCCCGGCGAAAGTGTTGGAGGCTAAGCAGGGAAGAATAGCAGGGGTAAAGCGAATACGTCACGCGTGTCTTGTGACCACGAGCACTTTTTTTTAAGACAATAGTCTTTCTTGGGGACCTTCGACGGAAAATTTGGTCTGTCTGTCTGTCTGTCTGTCTGTCTGTCTGTCTGTCTGTCTGTCTGTGTGTACTTTTGTCTGTTTGTCGGCCCTAACGATACCTCAAACGGCACTATACGGCCAACCCCATCCGCACCGCCAACCAATATTTCTCAAGGTTTAGCGTTCATAGTTGTGCGATTTTTTACCTAAAAGCAATTATTGCGCATATCTGAGGCGCCACAACAGCGTTTCGATGTTTTCTATGTCTGCTTTTATACTAGAAGAGACACACACAACTAACTCTAAGGAATGTAGCGTTTAATCGCGCTGCGCTGACAGTGCAACGCGATGCTCAAAAAGGTGTTTGCAACGCTTTGCTACGACGTCACGGTGGTGGCACCTGCGCGTCGCTTTGCGTTCCACATCTTATCACCCCCGAGACTGGCGCGCATCTTTCACCACGGGTTGCACGCCTTCGTTTTTGAAGATAACTGCCAGATTGCACTTGGGTCTAACGTGCCTAGATGCGCTCGTTCGCCTCCGTCACACGCTCGAGCCACTCAAACACAGCGCCTCCAGAATAGCATTCACCGATTTTCTTGCGCAGAACATCAAATAAACGTTTTGTTCACTCTCTCTAGACGCAAGACTATCGTTTTCGACGACATTTCTATTGTAACATGTAGATTCGGGCAATTTTTTTTATCTGCGGATTTTTCCGTGTGATTGCGTGCGCACGCGTGGACAAGTCGCGGCCTCTCACGGCGATCCATGTAATAACCGTGCGTGTCATGTTCAAATCAGCCAATGGCTGATGGATGGCCTTTTTTGCACAAGTTTTGAGCATCTTCTGTAATTTCTCAAAGGAAAAGAAAGCACTTTTAGCTGACTTTGATAATTTATTGCGAATACCAGGCCACGGGCAGCGCTTCATTATTTGGTTCGCGTGTTCTCAGGAGCGTCTACTACCCATCGGCAGGATTTTCCGACCACACTCAAAAAGTGTTGCAGGGCCCCTTCAACACAGATAATGTAATCTTTATGTATAAACGGCAGACAACACCGTTGATTTTTAACAAGTCAAGCCGTGCTTCTTTCCTCGTGGACAATAGCAAGGCATGATTCATCATGAGGAACAGAGAGCAATGGCTCCTTGACCGCAAGTGCTGCTGACGTCAATTTTTCAGAAAACCCCGAGAAAACATTGGAACTGCTATGTTGCAGTGTAGCCAGTTCATGAAGCACTTGATACAACTGAGTTTCACTACCGCAAGTTATAAAAATCGCACGGGTTTAACGTCCCACAAAGCACCATATGTCCCAAGACCACCACTTTTATAACACCATCAGGGTGTTATAGAATTGGCGAAAATTCTGCAAATGTTAAAAAGTGCTGCGGCAAAGAACTGTTAATATAAAACGTATGCGGCTGTTTAACGTTTGTGTGTGCGTTGATTTGTACCTATATTGAGCACCACTTCATGAAGTCACGCTCAATAAAACATTAAAACACAATCACCTTGCATCTTCATGCTTCGGTTAACATGCTTCATGCTTCCACGGTACGTTGTATGTGTCGAGTTTTTTCCTAGTAAATGCACGTGGTGACATCTAGCGCAGGCCGTTGTAGCGATGTAGCACACGATGCCCAAATCTGCTGCCAATGCCCATATACTTAACTCCTATGGCACATAACTTTCGGTTTATAGATTATCATGTCGACAGAAAAGCGTGTAATTTCTCACTCACTGAGAATGATTATTCGATTGCAGACTGCGTACTTCTATATAATTCTTTTCTCGCGCGTTTCCTAAAGCTTCGGCTATGAACCAGCAGCGTTTTCTCACCATGCTGAAAAATTGATGTAGAGCTTTTTATGGAAGAATACGAGAAGATTGTACATATTTTTTGATGTTCGTGAAACAACCCAACACACGCATGAAAACACGACATATATCACAAACAGTACGTCAGATCGCAGAGGGTGAGACTCAGCTATTCGGTAATTCATTTTCAATCAGCAAATTATGTGTGGCAATGAAATAACAATATATATACGCGTTTGCAGAAACAAAAGATGTTCCACCGAAGGTTTGTCTCAAAGGGGACCGGCAGTTCAACAATTTATGGTTTTTTAGGTGTTTATAAATTGTGTCAATGCAGAACAGTGCCGTAACCACTGTCTGTTGTGCCTTGATGCGTCAATACTAAGGACAACTGTCCTATTCATATGAATAAACATGTCAGGTGCGTTATTGAATGACTACATGTCACTAAGAAGTCAATTCATAGTTATCCTGAAAGCTGTTATGTGGGAGCTTTTCTGGGGCCTCAAGAGAAACCCCTCGACAACTGCAGCTGGTTCTGACACGATACTTTTCAGCTGTCACAGTGAATCTTGGTTCCTAAGTAAAATTACTTGCAATATTAGCTACACTTTTAGTCAGAACTAACCCGCAATCATGCTAAAGAGCATTGGGGGGTGTTGTTTGTAGCAACCGCAGTTTAAATTTGAGGTAGGCTAGGTCAATGTTCACTTCCTGCTAGCAGGGGAAGATAACACGTCTGACTTTATTTCAACTGAGCTACCACGACGCTCATCCCCTCTGCCGTTTTAAGGGGTACACCTGTTCGTTTAAAACCAGAGTTGTTCATTAGTGCGGCCAATACTCATGGCGGTGAGTGCGCAAAACTTTTTTTTTTCTGCCAGATGGTGTGATCTAATTGCAAATATGCCACTGACAAACATTCGCTCGTATAATACCTGAAGGATTCACGTGTGCAGAAGCAGACCTTCATAATATTTGATGGATCAATGGAAATGTACAGGCTTGTTGTGCATTGTTAGGAACCAAATAATGAGAACATATAATAAATAACGAGAGAATAAGTGATAATAATGTTGAGATTCCTTAGGATATTCTTTTTTACAAAGGCGGCCTTACTGAGGAGCATGTACATCACTGTAAGGAGGGAATATCAAGCACAATGCGCCTTTCGTTAAAGATCGCACACGACAATGCCCGCAGCAGCACATGGCAGTAAGTTGCGACGCACCTCGGCATAGGAGCTACACAATGGCGCACGAGCATAGATATACATTGCTTAGCTACGCACTCACGTACATCGCTTTCCTGAAGTGTCCCGACAAGTATAAAAAGTGTTGCTATGCGGTGCATGACAGTATTCTCAAACTCTTTGCCAGTGAAAGTGCGATGGCTTATTCATACATAAACAGAATTTGCCTGGTTCTTCCCGTCCTATTTCAGCAGTACCCCTCAAGTGAGTGTGCAAGTATCTGAAATAATATTTGGTAGCGTTAAGAGGGCCTTTTACATTCAGCTGTGTGGCGGTCTTAGAACGTATGTTGAGACAATAAAATAATGTTTCACGTGCGCGTGAATGAAGGACACTAAAGTATGAGGGTATTCATAAAAGAGATTGCTAAAAAAGCTATTTTTGTTTCTGAAATTTAATTTAGAGCATGTAATTTTCCACAGACGTTCTGTATTTTCCCCGTAACTGTGTTAACTCTTGAGGGTTGAAAGTTATGCTGCTCCTGCGTGCTTAACCTATCTACATAGACATTCACCGCCTCACTATGGAAACAGGTGCCCAAACACTATGCCTTGGTATTGAACTATTTCATCTTGAGCACCTAGAGTTTCTGTGTGTTTCGGTAACAAAGAAGTAAGCACCATCATTTCTTGTTTCTGCATTTGGTAAATTGATGTCTCGTGGCCTAATAATGAGTTATCTTAGACTTGCTGAAAGTTGTGGGAAAACGGCCTTCAAGCTGAAATAGTTCGTTTAAGCGTTGATGGTCAGTGTTGAAACTCAGTACTGCCCCGCTGCGGTGGTCTATTGGACAAGGTACTCGGAAGTTGACCCACAGGTCGCGGGATTGAATCCCGCGTTGGCTGCATTTTCGATGAAGGCGAAAATGCTCTAGGCCTGTGTGCTCATATCAGGAGACACGTTAAAGAACCCAAGGTATTCAAAATTTACGGAGTCCTGCACTACAGCGTCTCCCATAATCAAATGGTGGTTATGCGACGTTAAACCCCACATACCAATCAAAATTCAGTACTGAAGCACACACTCGGTATTCAAACTGAAAGAAGAATTTCGGGCATATTAAGGTGCAATGTATGGACAAGATGCCCCCTGTAGATCCCAACCTTACGACTGTGCAAAGTACACAGCCAGCATAGGTACTTTATTCTGAATCTATAGGACTTAATTCAGAATGAAACGACTCATACAATTCGACTATCCACTATACACATATTGTTTTTCCTTATATATATATATATATATATATATATATATATATATATATATATATATATATATATATATATATTCTTCATGAAGTCTAGATTTTTGTTCTTCAAGACACTTTATGAAAATTTTAACGCAGCCTGGCAACAGCTAAAAAGCGTGTCCTGTTGGTATCATACGTACATGAAGTAGGTGGGTAGGTGGCTGGCATTTTATTTGATTTTACAGAATCACTGATTAAACTTGCAACAATTCACAAAGAAAAGAACCGTACTTTGCACAGTGCAGGTGAGACGAACACGATGAATATTTGTGTTCATGTTGGCTCCTTCATGTTGTTGTTTTAGTCACCTGAAAACTTGTATATTGGTTTGTGTACCAGATGCCCCATGATCGATTTTTTTTCCATTTACCTGTACTTCTTTCAGGTCAGCTATGTATGGGTGCAGTCATGAGTGCCTGCTTACCGTAGTAGATAACAAAGTTTGCACAGCGTCCATTGCGGTGGAGCAGGGGTCATGGTGCTATGCTTCTGACCTGAATGTCGTGAGTTCGATCCCGGTACTCACATTTGATTGGAGGTGAAATATTTGAGGTCTGTGTACTGGGAGATGTCAGTGTGCGTTTAGGTACACCAGATGGTCGAAATTTTCGGAGTCCTCCTGGTAGGCGCCTCATATTCATATCGTAGTTTCGGAACGTAAAACACCAGATATTATTGAAAACTTCTTTAGAAAAATATGGAGCTCTGGAAATGCCACCTCCTCGAATCAATACCACAACATGCTCAACGCCTAATTCACGAAACCTTTGGCCACGATCGATTGTGGAGAATATCAGCTTGCCACATAAAACCTTAGGTCAGCCAACTCACTTAAGAGTCGAGTCACCCATACTTACTCAGACTCAGACCGAGTCGTGATTAGGTTTTCTGAGTGAGTATGAGCTGGTGACTTTGAGCCCGAGTTGGTTCGGTTGCAAAATAATTTTCATGAGTATGGGAGAGAGAAAGTCTAGTTAAGAGACCCATTTCTGAGTCCGAGTCCGAGTTAGTCCTTGACGGAAAGTGTGTTTCTTGAGTGAGCCTGCGCGAGCTCCACGGTTTTTCCGGCTTGATGTACTGTCTACTCCACTTATCATTAATATCACACATTTCTAGGCTCATGTTTATGTCAACGTATACGCAGATGTTTTTATGCGTACCAGCGTTTATACACCAACTCAGTTGCTATCAATACTTTATAGGCCATACCTCTGCGAAAGGGATAAAGGGCATGCCTTAAACACTACCGTCCGTAAACTGTTTTACTGGAATGTGAAACATTTTAGCGAAACTAGCGTAAGTTTCGCTTCTAGTTGACTGCAAGCATTTAATAAAATATTGAATGTGAGCCATCTTTCTATATAAACACCCTCACTGGATAGGAAACATTTATAATTTGTATATGATGAGTCATGATTAAAGTCGCCGTGTGGAGTACCAACTGTGCAAGAGAATCGGGTTACAGGACAATGGCACCATGTTTAAAAAATCTAAATATGCACTTACAGAATCATCAGTCGGCTCACTCAGGTTCAGGCCGAGCCTTGACTTGGTGTCTTGGTGGGAGCGATATTTTGGTGACTTCATGCTCAAGTCAGTCATGTTGTCAAACGTTATATTGAGTATGAGTTGAGGTGACTGAAGGAATTCGTGCCGAGTCTGAGTGCAAATGAGCCCGGGCAAAGTATATTTCGTGAGTGAGTCTCACTGAGCTCTGCCCTTTCCGATGACCTATAGTCACAGCTAATGACATGTGAGTATACCATTGGTCATCAGTTATCAATATCAGCCCAGGACAGCGCAACCAAAATTTAAATTTGGATAAGACATCTTGTGTTGATTAAGCAAGAGACGTAGGTGCCTTCTAAAATTTTATGTTGGTTGATTCATTCGGCTGTAAACTTCTTCAGTAAAGCCATTTGATGTTTTCGTGGAAAAGCATTGCAAGGACCCTTTAGCGCACGTACATTAGTCCTTGTTTACCTTGCGGTGTCAGTCCATTACTTAGACCTAACTTTGCAGAAATACCGCATTTATAAAAACAAGTGCTGTCATGACTCGTCTAACTTTATGCGCCTCATTGTGGTCCACTTGTCCCGAATATTTTAATTAAGTAACCATATCGGCTTTTGATATACAGAGTATGGACTAAGTTTATTTATAAAATGATTGTTTTAAATATACTTGTATGTGGATACAAAGCAAGAACATTAAAACTTGGCGGAGAGAAAATGCTGTCTTTAAATGCAGTTTAATTTCCAGAAAATTGGTAATTTTGACTTTCACACAAGCATGTCTGTATTAACGAAGGAACAGAATTATTATGACAAACCCAAAATAACCTCATCTTAAAACGCGGCGGCTGCATTTCCGATGGAGGCGGAAAGTTGTAGGCCCGTGTGCTCAGATTTGGGTGCACGTTAAAGAACCCCGGGTGGTCGAAATTTCCGGAGCCCTCCACTACGGCATCTCTCATAATCATATGGTGGTTTTGGGACGTTAAACCTTACATATCAATCATTATCAATCATCAGCCTCATCCTAAGAATACAGAAAATTTCAAGAGCGAAACTATCTGCATTTGCTCTGTGCATCCAAACTTTAATACGCTTCCTTACTTGATACTTATACAATTCTACATACAAACAAGGTGTTGAAAAGAGGTCCTGATGATACCCTGAGGGGTTTTAGTGGGACATTTTTAAATATGACGATATAAAAGATGACGAGGACAGTTTTGAAAGTTACAGCTGGCTCGCCAAAAGCCTCACTGTGCAGCTAAGAAAACACGCCAACAGTACGCAAATAAGCATGACAATAAAGTTGCAACCTCATCGTTGCAATAAAGAAGTTGACTTATAATATTTTAGACTTTATTACATGTATAATCTAGAAATCATGGTGGACATAAAATGTCAGTGCACTCAGGAAACCTCTGGTTTATCGCGAGAAGCAACTAAAACTGAAACTATGATATATTACGTGTTAATTACTGCCGTTATGAATTACTAAACATAGATGGTGGAGCCTACGATTGAGTTTTCTAAGCGAGGTCGAGTATTGAATGGTACCGATGTTATCTGTAACTCACATAAGAACCCTGCACAATCTATTTCCCGGATTACTGGTACGCTAATATTCTCTTATCGGCACATTTTAAATTTCTGTGGAACTTTTGTATTTTATTCTTACAATTATTCTCTCATATGAATAAGCAAGTTTTTTGTTTTTTTTTTGCAATGAGTCCTATAGGCAACATAGGCTGAACTTCAGTTACCAGCTGTTCAAGCAAAGCTGGAGACATGCCCTCCCCTTCTCTCTCTCTCTCTCTCATTTTTTAGGCTTCTATTGCTGTGGCCGCCTATGTGTTTCAACTCGTTTTCTCAACATGGCTGAAAGAAAGACTCGCTTATCATTATTGTAAATGTTATCATATCTGATCAATTTTCGTCATTGTTTCATTACGTTTCAAATAATTTTTTCTTACATTCATCTTCCATTCCCATGAAATATGAAGCGGTTCTGTTTATAGGTGTTTTGTCTGAGCGATGACATGCTGGGTGGCTTGTTTGTGCGAGTTGTTAGCAATTATCAATATAGACAGGAAAGTATCAAAATAGTCGTGAAAACGTGTGATTATAATATAACATGTGAGTCAGTGCTTGTATATATTCAAGAAAGTTGAAGAAATTCATGAATATACTTATGACGAACGTGTTCTAATATATCCATAAAATCTGACTGATGCATGAAATCGCAGGCGCCCATCCAAAATCGAGTGCTTGTCTGCAAACGCCTACCGTGGAAGGGTGCAGTCTTATTCGTCGGATGTGGAGCTTCATCTCTACCTCAGGAGAATGCGAACAAAACTTTGTCTGTTCCAACCACACAAATGCCTTTCGAGATAAAGCGTCATGCATGGCTGCGTGTCCTTCAGGTAATTTCTTATAAAAACCTAGTTTCCATATATTACAATAAACCATAAAAGGTACGACGCCCATAGCCAGAAAGAGGAAATTGCCCTAGTTCCCCTCTCAAAATTAGAGTAGAGGGAGTGTTTTACTGACAAATAATAATGAAATTAGGTGTTTATGAAGACATTAACCAAGTATGTCTCCCCCGAAAACAATTTCTGGATATGAGCTTGTCATGAGTTTTCGCACATCTCGATGCCACTATATGAAAATGCACGTATATTCGCAATTAAACCTAGTTTCTTTGTAGAGATCCTTGAATGGTTTTATTGCCATTTACCAGTACCTACATTATGTGTTTCTACGATTAAAAACTTGACCGCACAAATTTTACACGTTATTAGAATGAAAATACGTGATAAAGTGCACTTTACCGAACCCCAGGTGGTCGGAATTTCCAGAGCCCTCCACGACGACGTCTTTCATAACCATATGATAGTTTTGGGATTTTAAACGCCACCGATTATTATCTGATGAAAATACGTCATATTACAGAATGCTGATTACTGCACATTTTTCTTGTCTTTGTATATTTTGAAAACTAGAATAATAGATAGTTTCATGTTATTATAACATAAAGGTATACTATGCACTCTTTGACAGTAGGACCATATGAATGCTGCTTACTATTGCTTGGAGTACGTGACACAACTTTTTGTTCTCTGCCTAATGACTGATTTGGCTTTAAATTAAGCAACTTTTGAAGCGAGGAAGCTGGTCGGAAACTAAAAATAAGAAATTTGTAAACTGCGTTGCAAAACATCTGATTAGAAAGCTGTCGTAGCGTTCTAATCACTAAGTATTAGTGTTTTTCAGCTTTTCACATATGCCCACAATGTGCATAAAATCAGTATACGTAGTGTACCTGTTCACGTGCCTGTGTGCGCCGTAATTATCGCGCTACCTAATGTTCCACATGCAAGTGATGACTCCTTGGCAACAATTCACGACAACAACGACCAAGTGAAGGAGTTATCGCTTATGTTGTCGCAAATGAAACGCGTGTCACCGCACAGTCAACACCATCGTGGCTGCTCTGTCGAGGTGGCACAGCTGGCCTAAAGCTGTGACCCTTCCTTTGTACGCGGAATATTAAAGAGTACTGCAATCACAGCGAGCATTGGTGCGCAAACGGGCATGTAACCTGTCTAGTTTTTTTTTGTCATCCCAAACTGCTCACTAAGAGCTAAGTGACGTATTTCCTGGACGGAAGTGATGTTGAAAACTCACCCACCATCGTAAGACAGAAACTTCTGCCAATGGGATTTGAACCCATGACTTCTGGGTCCGCGAGAACAGATTCCTGGGTATACTATTTACTGCACCAAAATTACAATTTCTTCTTTATGGCAGCATGTAACATTCACACAAGCACAAAGACACATCAACTCAACTTCAAGCTCGATGCTATTACTTCAATGAAGGTTAGTGACCTGCTACACATTTCTAAATAGGCATGCCATGAAGATGTTTTTGCAAGACTTTCTTGCAATGATGCATCATGGTCAAATATCTTGTATGCTTTAAAAGATGCGCCTTTTTTTGTGTACGACTGCTTCTAATAGCGTTATTGATAAATTGCAGTAATGCATCATGACCGTGGCATCCGTCATTGGTTCCTTTAACGCGTCGTTTTTAAGCGTCTGTCCCTATTCAATGCGTTTCTCAGGGGAAGTGCAATTTCGTCAACGTCTTCACACATTCTGATGTGGCGACCTTAGTCCAGACATCAGCGTCTCTCATAGCATTCCTCCATAAATTCCTTCATAGATGGATGGATAGATGTATTGGGCTGTGCCCTTTAGATCGGGTGGCGGCTCCCGCCACCTAACTATTTCAAGCAGTTATGCGACGCCTGCCAGCTTCGTCTGGCTTTAACTGCGCGTTCCCCACATACGCTCACCCCGCGAACAAACGCGGTTGATCAAAAGCGAGAAGCGACGTGCGTTGCGTTTCTCTCTCCTCGGGCAGGGGTGTTTAACTCCAACATGCCACGAGTAGGTGACCTTAGACCACGTTTGGTATCCAATCAGTCACGCCCTATGGCCGTCAGATCGCTTTCTCTAGTTCCGCTCCCATCATTAAAAACTACAACTACCACAAGCATCAATGACCGCAAAGGTTTATTCAATCGTTAATGATTGGCGTTAGTCGTCGGGATAGAGGTGTATTACTAAGCGGCAACGTGGAAGCATTCATGTTAAGCTGTCAAACACCAAGAGACATAACGCAAACAGTACTACATGTTTGCACAGTAAACATTAAAATACTTCTCCAGGGACACATTTTACTTTCATCATTTATCGGTTTCTATGGTGGAGGAATCGACCACTTTTCTCCGATTTCGCGGGCATTTGCAATGAGCAGAAAACTAAGAAGGTTACAGGCACACAAGTCGTGTAACGCTTAAAAAATGGCGAAGCTTCTCGGTTATGGGACTCTTTTACAATGGTTCACGACAGCGAGGAGCACATGCAGCAGTTATTACTTAAGTTTCTGCTACTAATACGCGTGTCACTGCACAGTCACTACCTATCATGGCAGCTAAGTCGAAGTGGCACATCCCGCCAAATCCTATGACCCTTCGTAAGCGGAATGTTAAGGAGTACTGCAATCACAGCAAGCATAGGCCCGCGATAGGGCATCTAACGTGTCTTTTTTTTCGCTTCGTAAACATTTTCTGTGAGCAGAAAAAAAAAGAAATTGACAGGTACTATAGCTGTGTAACGCTGAAGAAACAGCGAAGCTTCTCAATTCTGGTGCTTAGCGTGGCCTTTTAGGCTCTTCCTAGGTCTTTCCCTGGCTTAGAAACAGTCGAGTAAAGTCGCACCCTGTCACAGACCTTGCAGGACCATTCAAATTACAGTGTCATGAACTGACGTAGGAACCTGGCTGTGGCACCCTCGATAGAGGCGCTGTCATTTCGCCGCTTGTACTGAGCTCGCACTAAGGTGGGTAAGCTCTGAGGCGGGCCTGCGCTGACAACCTTCGTCGGAAACCATGACTTGGCACCTGCTGCTGTTCGCGCATGCGCCTCTAAGAGAGGTCAACCCCGAAAGTGGCGCAGCAGTGGGATGGCTATTCTTAGGCAACGACGCGGAGGGTGTCCTAATAATTGTCCATTTTTTAAACAAATTATTCATGTTTTAGGAGCAATAAAACATCAAAAACTTTCTAATCAGGCATTTTGCAAACTTGCAAACTAATTTACAGCCTCTCCTTGCACTTTTTGTCTCGCTTCGTTGCTGAAAACGCTAGTAAAAATACATATCTACTTAGTTAACTAAAAAAGTAAAAAGCACTGTGACTTGCTTTATGGTATGTAAAGAACATCTATTTCATCGCGTCGTGGAACATTACATGTGCATATGTTTTTTATCTGGCTCAGGCACTCTTTAAATTTGAAAAGATACAAGTTTTTAAATTTGAAAAGATACAAGTTAGAATATTGATAATACCCCTTTATTTAATGGCCCCAAAATATTTGAATGCAAAGCGAATTTTGATACGAAAACATCAAATTTGCTTCCGTACGTGCGTAACCTCACTTTCAACATTTTTAGAAAAGTGAGCATGTTTTGTTAGCTGCAAGATCGTGCGAAAACAATAAACATAGCAGAGTAGTTATACCTTTAAAACATTTTTGACTGCTGCGGCACGCTTAAATATCGCAAAAATGATAACTGGGTTAAGGTTTTTTTACAACGAAAGCTGTTACGAGATCACAACTCGGGTCACGCGCAGTTATCTACCACTGCCACCACTGGTGTCTGTAACCACATCACGCGACATTAGGAAGGACGCTTTGCATGAATGATTTAGTGGGGATCGAGCCTGGGTTCGCTGGGTGCCCGCCGAGTATTTTACCACTGAGCTACGCCAGCGCTTGTGACTTGTTTGCAAACTTGCCTTAGACAGGCTAATGTAGACAAAGCAATCGCTTTAATACGACTTATACAGCGTTTTTAACGGCCAAAGAACAACCAGTCGTCGCACAATGCTAATAGCGTAACGAGTGGGCTATCCAATGCTCGAACCCATTACAAAAGCTTGTTCTTGTTCTCCTAATATTTGGGGAATGGAATATTTGGGGGAAGTCCTCGGAATGTCCGCTGGATGACGGTGCTTCTATATGCGGAATATAGAAGCACCGCCATCCACCTCCCTAAGAAATGAGACGAGCCATCTAAACCATCTAAACTCCCTAAGAAATGAGACGAGCCTAGAGCAGAGTTTTATAACTACAGCCCAAGGTGCTAGGCTAGAAGGGGACGAAGCTATTGAATATATACGAACAAGGGTGACAGAAAAATTTCAACAAAGAAGTACTTTATGCACCACAATAGACAAGGACGAATCAAGTGGTGCAATGGCTCCATTTTCACAACAAGAGTGGGAAAGGGCTGAGAAAAGGGTTTCTAGTAGTACATCAACAGGCCCAGATGGCATTCCAATTAGGCTGATAAAGACATTAGGTCCGAAGTCTCAGCAGGCTTTGAGAGAGGCAGTGAGCACAATAATAATCGATGGGGAAGTTCCCGATGGATGAAAACTTAGCAGGATGAGCATGATCTATAAAGGAAAGGGGGACAAAGCTGACATAAACAACTACCGTCCTATAACAGTGACATCAGTGGTATACAGGCTGGCGATGCAGATTATAAAGAAAAGACTGCAGGCGTGGATAGACGATGAGGGGGTGCTCGGGGAACTGCAGAATGGGTTTCGGAAACACAGGAGGTTGGAAGACAATCTGTTCTCACTGACGCAGTGCATCGAAATAGCAGAAAAATGACACAGGCCCCTGTGGCTAGCATTTTTGGATATCAAGGGAGCATACGATAGCGTGGTTCAAGAGGAATGGTGGGGAATACTGGACACACTAGGCATGGAACATGTAGTCACTAATCTTTTAAAGGGTATCTATAAAGGTAACAAGGTAGTTATAAAGTGGGAAAAACAGGTATCCAAGCCTGCAGAGGTAAAACGGGGGCTTAGGCAAGGGTGCCCCCTGTCACCCTTATTATTCATGATGTACCTACAAGGATTAGAGGCAAAATTAGAGGGAAGTGGACTGGGCTTCAACCTCTCTTTAGTCAAACAAGGAAAACTTATTGATCAGGCACTACCAGCATTAATGTACGCAGATGATATAGTGCTAATGGCCAACAACAAGGAAGATTTGCAGAGATTGATGGACATCTGCGGTAATGAGGGAGATAGCTTAGATTTTAGATTCAGTAAGGAAAAATCAGCAGTCATGATTTTCAATGACAACGAAGGTAGTGAGCTTAGAATACAGGAGCTCACGCTAGAGATAACAGATAAATACAAATATCTGGGTGTATGGATAAGCAATGGGACCGAGTATCTGAGGGAACACGAAATATACGTCACGACTAAAGGTAACAGTAATGCAGCAGTCATGAAAAATAGGGCACTGTGGAATTACAATAGGTACGATGTTGTGAGAGGAATATGGAAAGGGGTCATGGTTCCCGGGCTGACGTTCGGCAATGCGGTCTTGTGCATGACATCAGAAGTTCAAGCAGGATTAGAAATTAAGCAACGTGGAATAGGTAGGCTTGCTTTAGGAGCTCACGGGAATACACCAAATCAGGGAGTACAAGGTGATATGGGATGGATATCATTTGAGGGCAGGGAAGCTAGCAGCAAGATAAAATTTGAGAAGCGATTTAGAGAAATGGGGGAAGAGCGTTGGGCTAGGAAGGTTTTCAGCTACTTGTACATGAAGAATGTCGATACAAAATGGAGGAAGCGAACCAGGAAGTTGACTGGTAAATACTTAGAAAACAGCAGGTGGCCAAACCAAAAAGAACTATCGGTTAAGAAAAAAGTGAAAGAAACGGAGACTGATATGTGGAGAATGGGCATGATTAAGAAGTCCGCACTAGAGATCTATCGAATTTTTAAGCAGGAAATTGCCAAGGAAAGGATCTATGATAATACTCGGGGTAGTTCTCTACTGTTTGAGGCCAGGACGGGAGTACTGCGAACCAAGACATATCGGGCCAAATACGAAGGGGTAGATACAGTATGCAGTGCGTGTGGAGAGGAAGAAGAAACTGACGAACACTTGATAATGTTCTGTAAAGGGCTTCACCCTATAGTTCAGGATGATGGCGCAGAGTTTTTCAAAGCACTGGGGTTTAGGGACCGGGAGGGCAAAATAAACTTTAAGCGGGTAGACTTAACTAGAAGGAGGTTATCTGATTGGTGGCTAAAGTCAAGGCACGAGTGAAAATTAAACTCTTCACTGCAAAGTACGAATCCTCAAACTCACTTTTTTAGGAAAAAAAATAAATATAGTTTTTGGTTCATTAGGTATTACGGCTTGGTGGCGCTAGCCACCGCCCGATCTAAAGGGTACAGCCATATCTATCCATTCATCCAATATATGATGAAAAGATGCGATTTGTTGTGATTATGAAAAAATAAATTGGGCAAAATGGTCACTTGCCATGGGCAGGACCCGTAGCTCTTTCCTACGAATAACGCGTGCGATGCTCTACCAGCTGAGATATCACGGCAGCCATCTCTCCGTCCACTTTATGGGGTATACATGCACATATATTTAAACGTAGGAGCGTCCGTCAGCGCCTCCGTGACGGCGAGTGTGGTGTTAGCAATATTGTGCCTAACAATGCAAAAATGAGCCCTCTCCCCTTCCACTTTTTTATTTTTTACATTACTTCCATTTGAAATTTCTTAGGGAGAACAATTAAGTGGTAGCATCTCTGCATGCGATAATTTCGAGCTGATTTTGCCTAGTTCCGGGCTATGAATTGATTCATGTTGTTTTTCCTAGTGCAGCACACGAAACGAAATCGTGAATATGCAATAGATTATTTGTAGAAATCAGAGGTTATTAGAGTGTCAACAGGTGCAGCAATGTAGCTACATGATTACTTCTCATTTTTTGTACACACATTAGTGTCGCATAATTGCAAATGCACCTTTGAAGCAACAATAGCGATTTTGAAATGTCGATTACTTGCAGGGGCGTATCCAAAATTCTTTTTGGTGGGAAGAGCACACTTTCAAATGGTAATTTTTCGCTCTCTATGCGATGGCGAAAAAAAAATTTTACGGGAGGTAGGGAGGATTCGGGCCGGGTGTACCGGACCTTGGCTACGTCGCTGTATGATTAGTTTTGATGCTCCGCTCTTGAGAGTGCTCATATTCGAAGAAAAAGCAGTGCACTGGAACCACACACAGTGGTGGTTTTTCTCTTAATTGTCTACGTTTTTTTTTCCTCAGTGAGCTGCTTTTTCATCATATATAAATAGCACCAACTTGCCCAACTTGCCCATCTTGCCATTTTGTTTCAGGAGCATTATGCAAAATTTCTCAGTTTCAAGTGCTTCCACCAAGTATAATTTTTTTGTTTTTGTTTCCTGAATACAGTTCCAACACCACTTCCTCCAGAGAGCCATAAAGATTGCAATTACTGGATTCTTCGATTGGAGCAGTGCAAACAGACGTGGATGACGTTCTTCTGGTCTGTTTGGGGACGACGAGAGAGGGTTTTCATATACACTGGATGCGGGCGTTCGCCACGAAGGATGTACGTCTACTACGTAGAACGACACCGCTGTGAAGGTAAGAAATATGTGGCATCTGCTAGCTATAGTTTCAACGGCCGCGAAATGGCATCGCACTGCAGTCAAAGTCCGCGTTCATGTTCCATCCAACAAAGATATGAAAATGTGGCCACTCACTTAGGTTAATTTTCTGCGTTTCAATGATCAGCTTGCAACTGTCTTTAACTAAGGCTCTCTGCACCCTTGCACCCCCGCATCGTCATCAGTATCATAATTGGCGACGACGATGAACTTGCCGTAATTTCTTCGCATCTTTCAAGCCAGCACGATTTATGCAATTTATGCCTGGTGCAATTCTATATGTTTCTTTCACGCAATGTTACATTTGCCTTCGAACGCCTTGCGAGACATGACAACTGCGGAAGGTATTCTTCTAAAGTGTTTTCAAGCACTGCTTGGGCCTGGCTCTATTACAGGTTTTAGTTCGAACCCTGATTTTCATATTCTTGTGTCAATTAGGATGATCCTATACTTTTTGTACTGTGCGACTCGTTCTCAAGACCAGCGTCAGATGAGGTGCTTTTGGCGTACGCCTACGTATTTAAAAAAGACAAATATCAAACTAAGCACTAGGGAGTGCTTCATGAGAGTGACCATCATGAAAGCAATCATACTTGCATATAACTTAGGGTTTTAATTGTGATGCATAACCTACGAAATTACTCATGAATACTCATCACTAATGTAGTTATCGTTGAAACTCATGACCTGTTTTTGTTTTTTAACATGGCCGCAAAGTATGATTTCTAATTACCCGTGTTTGTTGCTGAGCTCATGTTGCAGATACAAGTTCTCTAAAGCTACATGAGTGTGTAACACAAAATCAGTAGGTCGATTCTCTATTGGGGGCGAAGCTCCTTAAAGCAGCACGCGTTCGTCCCTCGTCGTAGTGCGTAACCAGTCTTACGTTTTGACCTGCAAGGTGTTGGCGGTGAGAGATTTCTCTTGTGCGTTGTTGAACAATAAAAGAATTCGCAGCGTGCGCGTTAACTAACAGCCGAATTCTGCTGTCTCTCATTCCCCATTAGCAGCCATTGACATGTACATTGAGCACTGTATGACAGGAACAGGTTGCTACGTTATACTCCCTGAGCGTAACCTCTTTGGTTTTAGAAAGGTTTAACGAGCGTTGGGCCCCAGTGCCACGAATACAGTGAACTAGTATATACCATGAACTCGAGGTGGTTAAAGGTGGGAAGTAGACACGAAGCGCAAGCCGTAAGAAAGTGTGCTTGTGCCACCTCTAGTTTAGTCCTCGGAATGTCCGCTGGATGGCGGTGCTTCTATATGCGGAATGTATGATGAAAAGATGCGAGATGGTAGTACGTGGAGTGTTGACCAGATCGCGAACGGACGCACAGACAGGTGCACGGACGGACGCACGGATGGCTGCACGCACGAATGGACGCATGGACGGACGCAGGGGCGGATGCATGGATGAACACAGGGGCAGACGCACAGATGAACGTGCGGATGCACGAACAGACGCACGCACGTACGGGCGGATAGCCGCACGGATGGTCACACAGACGGACGCATGGATGGATGGAAGCGAGAACGAATGGACGGATAGATGCTTCGCCCCACTCTCCATCATTCACTCCGTGAATATGCTGCCATTTGTTTTAGTTTACTATTTGCCCTGTCCTATTGGCAAAAATCTATCGTTCCGCACACTGAATTTGTCTTACGGTTAATTGAACAAACGATAAAAAAATTCCAAAATTAACGGCAAGCTGTAATCTATCCATGCTCAATATTTTCCTGTCAGCGCGAAAGCAGGGCCTTTTCGAACACCTTGGTAAACAATATTTTTACAACTACAAAGAGTTATTCGTTCCTTGTTCCATGATGTTAATTGGTAGAAAAATAATACGAATTATGATGGTAAATCTTTTATTCCACCATTTTCAAATAATTTGCTAAAAGAGTGTTAATAATTTGTAAAACTAAAATGAGATGTCCCTTTAAAAACATCAGTACTGTCTTGTCCCGCTTAAACGTGCATAAAAAGTACGCAGTCACTATGGATTCGTAAAGCCAAGCAGAGTGAATTTTTCGTGATTTTCTGTAGTATAGCATGGTTGAACATGGCTCCTCCAAGGGTATAAATTTGTGGTGACGTGCTCAGCTTCGTTCGCACTCCGAAGGGTTTTTCCGAGAGAAGGTAGGAGATATTACTGTGAGCCTAAAGAGCTTCTTCTGGTAAAAAATCTGGATGTATACTTTTTGACCACAAATGTGAGGTTGAATGTCCCTGAAAGTAGAAATTATCAATCGGCAAATGCTGTTCTGCTACAGAAAAAGTCTCATCCCGAGTAGCGACCACGCCACTTCTCAATACAACTACGTGATAGGGATTCCGCCCCATGTATCATGGAAAGTACTCTTTTTATTTTGTGTTTTTCACCAAAGAGTATCCATCTACGCATATTTATGTGCGTTATTGCACAAGTCGATGCATTTTCCTCAGCTAAGAACAGCATGAAGAAATCCACGATTTTCACAAAATGCCACACGACACAACGAAACACAATGTCATGGTTCCGTCAGGGTCATCTTTTCTCTCTTTAATTGTTGAGCAGCCGCAAGAAATAATCTCGCCTGAACATTGTTGACACTCTACAAATAAAAAAATGTGATCTTTTGAACTTGCGACAGATTTTTCAAACAGAGCTTCACAGTGAGGACTTGGTTAAAAAAACAAAAAAAAACTTACCAGCGAACACGCGTGAACGTTCTGTGGCTGTTTCGCGCAGTTTCATTGTCTATGCTGACAATAAGTTGAAATACTTATTCGAGTCTGCTGTGCTGTGGAAGTAAAACTTCGTGACTGAGACTCGTCAGAATTTGCCAAAATTGCCGTTTCTCAAAGGAAACGGCAAACGGAGCGTAGCCGGTGGGGATACCAACGGTATGTTTAAAGCTACAACCATTCAGACCTGTTGGTTTACTTTCCGTGCCAGAGCTTTCTCTATGCAAAAAAAAAGGGTAATTGCAACAGAAGAAAAAGTTTGTTTTTTATATGTTTAGTTATTATCACTGTATTATTACTAAGCTATCTGTTATATTCTGTGTTATGTGCAGCCAATGATACTACTTTCCTGTTTCTGTAAACATGCTCACATTTAACTTGTTGTTTTCTTTTTGATTGAATCATGCCTTTCTTGTATGGTTCACAACTACAACTGTAAACGTTAGCAAATTTATCATCTTGCAAAAGAACGCTCTACGTCTTGCCTGTTGATTACCACATCACTTCCACACAACGGAATTGTTTAAATACGCTGCATCATTCAGGTCGCATCAATATATGATTACAAACTAAGTCTTTTGTATAAGTTAGGCTTACTAAAAAATAATATGATTGCCCGAATGGCTAAGTTTGAAAAACATTTTCCTGCTTATTTTGTGCGTCAACCTTAAGTGTGGTACTTATCAAAATGTAAAACAAACTATGCAAATCAAATGTTAAAACTTCAACTGCCTAGACTTCCGAACCACCTAATTGGAGAACATAACATACACTTATCTAGCATATCTCTTGAACAATAGCGAGTAGTGGTTATATAGTGATGTAAACTTGCGACCACCTTTATTTATGCCTGCATCGTAATCTTTCATTGTTTTTATAGCACATTAAGAAACACATTTATTTTAGTTGTCCTTAGCCGCACGTCTTTTGTGCTCCTCTGCGTACTAGGGGGTCCGGGCTACTCAAGCTGTTCTCGCAGCTTGAGTAGCCACAGGCGCTATAGGTGGCCACAGGCGCTATAAGAAAGAAAAACTGGGTATATGTGGTGGCTGCCTACCAACACTGAGGCATTGGCCACTCGTATACCTCTGGGTGAGAAGTCTTTTAATCGCACATGACAAAGAATCACTGTATCTCAAGCGATTCGTCGTTCAATTCCTGGAGTCACTAGCCAATCAGCCACAATTCACACGTTTCTGCTGAATAGTACAAAAGTGGGCGAGTTTGTTAGAGTTCATAGTGAATGTATGGCATTTGCTCTGTCTTTTTTTTGTTCTTGCATTCTTCCTAACACTGCCCCATACAATTCACACACCTTTCCGTTGCCTACATTTCTATTGAAGTATTTGTGTACATGCACGAAATTTCTATGCTAAATTATCTTCGATAGGATTGCACTAAGTCTCAGCCCGTATTGTGAGCCGATAAAATTTTCGCTTAGCACTGCAGGATACGCGTTTAAGTGAACCAGTGGGACATGCAGACGTTATCCTATTCCAGTGGTATTCCGCTTCGTTCCACGGACTCGCCAGAACTGAAATCTTGTTCCTGCCAATGACAAAAGCCAGCCCCGAAAATAACAAAGAACATGTCGGATCCGACAATGTTGTTTCGTTGAAAACTTAACCATGAAGCATCTTTATAATACGAGTATTTCGTCTGGATATTGAGAAAGAGGCTGCGCGTTGTCTCTCGTCTTTGCACTCCATGCAAACTCCTACAAAAATATATAAACTCTATGCAAACTCCTACAAAAATGTCATAACACCGCATAGTTGCTAGTTGTATTTTATGTAGCAAGAGTGCATTCTTATTATGAATTTACAAAGCTGGCTGTTTTCATGTTACTTTTGAAGAATTATTTTGTTAAGTACACCTAATATGTGAATCACCATATTTTATTCTTTTCTACGCAGAAATTTCTCTTCATGGTGGAAGAGGAAATGCATAAACCGCACGTTCATCTGCAGTAAATCACCCGGTGAAATTGAGTGTTAACTATTAAAGTGGTAATTACTGTTTGCATCTCTATTTTGAAGTAAAAATGATTGATTGAAAACAATTGGCTCTGACTGTGTGGAAACGAAGGCAGACTAATTATTTGTTGTGACTTCTCTACATTGCAACCAGTGAAGCCATTGTCGCAGTGAACACTTTAAAACGGTATAATGAATAAATAAAAATAAAAAAAAATCCCTTTCGTTGTGGCACATCTTGTTAGAATGCGCATTTGTAGTACAGGGATGCCAAAAATATTGTCAAGTATATTTGTATTTTAGCATATTTCAGCATGAGACTTCTCTAAACAGCCGTCTCAAACAAATTGATTCACTGGTATTAGCCTTTCACCATCTTTTGCAAAATTTACAGCAAGTGTTCTTAGCTTCTGAGGGGCACTCAATGACAGCAAATACCAAGAGGGTAGCGATACATGTACTTTTGTGTTCAGTTGTATGTATGACTGGTCCGTGTTGGATGTCCACTAGAACTGTAGTACACCTGTTGTGGCCAGCTTTGTCAGGTCTCTCCTGAGCGACATGACGTATTTGCTGTAGAAACTTTCGTCATTCATAAGAAGGTGCTTGCACTGAAGGAAGCACATTTGGTGACAAAATCGTGACACCCTTGCAGCAAGAAGCAAGACTTGACTAAGCTGCAACCGTGGCACCATCTGCACTCTTGAAGCCAATCGAGTGCTACGGAATGCTTTTATAACTGGACTAGAGGAAGTGCTTGACACATCTGTCTGTGAACGCAATTCTCCCACTGGTTGCTGCAAATACAGACCACATTGGGCCACAGTTTTGTCTAGCGTTCTCGCTGACATTTTGGAATACCTAGCCAGTGTCAGCTACAATGAAGGTTCTACCTTCGTAGCATCAGTGTGATTAGCGCAACATTAGGCTACAAGTCCTTCCTATTCTTGCGCCTCCAGGGTCTCATCCTTAAATCTTCCTGCTATTCCTCCCGCAAGTAATAAATCAAGTTTGGGTGCCCCGATCCTTCTTCACTTTCTTGCATTCAGGGGCAGTTACTTCTAATCATATGGAAGAGAGCAGATTGGGCCAGGAAAAAAAGCGGATGTATAGAATAAATACCAGTGTCCCAGCAGGAAGCGAATGCCAGCACGCAGCAATCAAGTATTGCACTGCAGAACAACACCACGTCGTGTAGCTGCTTTTTAAGTAGACGCTAATGTTCGTGAAACTTCAAATGTGATTGATAGTGCTGGCTATCAATTTTTGTAAGAAGAACATATAGAATCTTATGATACAGCCGTCACTTCAAAATGACGTCTGTTCCAGTTAGGGGCCATCCACTGAAGTTAAAATATGTAGCAATGTTCAATGCTATACCATCGTCGCGAGCACCAGCCCTATATATTAAGATTATACCACATCTGGTGTATCTATTACCCATGGTGCTTATAGTATTGTTACGCCTTTGTAAACAATTATTTATGTAAAACATATTCACTGTTTCGAAATATGTTTGTGCATACATTTTTACATTCTCTAGCGTCATTTCTTAGCATGTCGCTCAATAAAAGTACAACGCAGCCACCGCTTATGTACCTGATTCACATCACATACATTCGAAAAGTACGTAGGATCTGCCAAATTTTTCATTCTTTTGGACATTTCCCTGCGTTCGTTTGCAGCAAGTAGCAAGAGCTACTGGCCGAACTACCACAGTTGGCAGCGACGCCTAGCGTCCTTTTATTTGCCAAAATTTTGAGATGCGAAGCAGGTTTTGCTTGTGGCTGTGTCTGTCCTTCCCTTTTGCGTCCGCTCATCACTACGCATTATCACGTCGCCCCTTTTCTCTGTGCTATGCTACACTCTCTTCTTTCTCTTTCGAGTCGGCGGTGAAGGCAACTAGACGCTTCCTCAGTACAAACGATCACTTTGTTGCCGTTGATGGTCGGTCTCTCGGCGTTTCACGTTTCTGTAAGACAGAGTGGCCTGCCTTGGTTAGCACAGACCGGACGTTTATCAGTGCCATAGTCACGGTTACCGGCAGCGTTAGTCGCCGGCAGCACTCACGGAATCAAGTGATGTCCACCGAAAACGTACGTCAGATAGAGGTTGTGCATGTTGATGTAGCTGCTTAAGGTGACCTAGACGAGCTTTTGTGGGTGTCATTCACCATGTACCCGCTGCTTTTAACGCGACAGCGTTAGAGAGCTCGGGTCGCGGAAATTCTACCGTCGGCGTCGGCACCGTTGACTGTGAGCGAAAAATCGTCCGTGAACGAAAAATCGAGGAATAAGCAAATAAAATAACGAACAAATTTTTGGTCCCTTGGAGGATCGAACCAGGGCCGTTCGCGTGGCAAGCGGGTGTCGTACCACAAAGCCATGAGGTTACTTGCAGCTGCTTTATAAAAAAAAACAGTACGTAAATGCCATGTAGTGAAAGGAGTCTCCTCAGCGCAGTTTGTTCGACAGGTGTCACGATGAAAACGAGTCCACTAGATGATTTTTACGCGCTTTGGGAGGCCATCAAACTACTTCGAAAAAGACCGGAATAGTGCAACTATCCCCGCCAAAAAGACAAAAGAACTTTCAATTAACTCTAAATATGGACAACTATGTCTATCTAGCGGAAAACATGTCATGTCTTCCCATAGGCGTTGATCAAGAAAACAGCAAAAGCTAAATAATGTGCTACCATCTGTGAGAAATTACGAGACTATTTATGGCCTCTGAAATGGCGAGCGTGCGGCGCGTATCTTGGAGGCCATGCGACTCTAGCTTTAGATCAAATACTTGTATGTATTATTTGCGCACGTTCGCTGGCACAATCTACTGTGTGTGTGTGTGTGTGTGTGTGTGTGCGTGTGTGTGTGTGTGTGTGTGCGCGTGTGCGTGCGTGTGTGTGTGTGTGTGTGTGTGTGTGTGCGTGTGTGTGCGCGCGCGTGTGTGTGTGTGTGTGTGTGTGTGTGTGTGTGTGTGTGTGTGTGTAAGAAACCATATTATTAAGTATGGACTTAGCGGTTGAAGGGCGCACTAGGGGCTTGATTTCGCCATTCCCGTCCAGCTATAAAAGGTGAAGCTTAAGTGTCCCCCAATTTTTGCGTTTTAGCATGCAAGAACCACAATATGATTATAAGGAACGCTTTAATGAAGAGCTCCGAAATTTTTGACCATTTAGTGTTGTTTACTGTGCTATGTCATCGCACACTAACGATTCTCTATCATATAGCCTCCAACGAAATGTGGCTGCCAATGCGTGGATCGAACCTGAAACGTTCGGATCGTAAAGTCATATATTTGCTGAATTTTTTTATAATAGCTAAGGTACTTGAATTTCAGTGATGAACTCATTTAAAAGTATTCAAGGTAATAACGACTTTAATATCATCTTTTTGTGTGTTTTTTTGTATTTGCACACACCATTTTAATTTACCAGTGTACCGGGACCAGTACAAGAAACATCCACCTGGGAAGCGAAAAAAAATTACAGCATACCCACGGAGTGGCTATTGATGAGTGGGGCGAAAGGTCTGTCCATGCATGCATACGTCCATGCGTCCGATCACATTCGAGAATGCAGACAGCGCGCGGGCAATACCAAAGAGACGCGAGTCAAGGAAGATAAGCGCAAGCGTCTTACAACGCGCCCGCCAGTCTGCTTCGTCCATGCCAACCAACGATCGGCCCCGTACGGTGACAATCTAGGAGACTGAGAGAGGCACTAGTTCTCTACGCACTCAGGCAAAGCGCGCGCAGCAGCCAATAGGAGAGTAGCGGCACTTCGGAGATTAGCGGCAGAGTAGCGCCATCTAGAAAATGAGATGAGATAGATGTTCATTTTTTTTGTTTGCCTTCCTTTCTTTCTTGTCTCTTCTTCTCTCGGTTACGCGTGACCAGTGGCAAGGTTAGATTAAAAGGAGCTTCGTCTTTAAAAATAACGCACGTATGGTTAATGTTTACACCATCTGTGTACACTACTGTTTAGGCCGTCTTGTGCATGAGTAAAGAACCATTTCGCCACATGCATTCTCTTAAAAGGTGCAGAATAAAAAAAAATATTTTGCTTCTCATTTTTCACTGCCTTAATCGTCCCTCATGTCGTCTGTACGTGTCGTGGAAATCTTTAATTTTTTTTGCTTTACTAAAAAAGTTTGCTTCGTGCGACTTGAGCCAAGGGTTGCTAAAAAGAAGAAAATACACTTATGCAACAGGGATGTCCAGAACTTATTACTTGACGTAGTAGAAAGTAGGATACTCATGTTCTATAATCTGTAAGTATGAACACGAATTTTCAAAGAGAACAGCGAAAATTTCTCCAGCTCTGGAGGAGTACATTGGTCCAATTTTTAGATGTTCAAGAGCATGCGTTCGCACACAAGCGAACGCATGCAAGGTATTCTTTTGAACAGATGTTTTGTCCAACCAAGCTGCGCTAGCTATGCTTGACAAATTTAGAACTAAATGTAGTCTCGCATGAGCTTGATAACAATTTCGGAAGATGAATAACGAAGTTATGACGTTATTGATAACCATTTCAATGGTGACTAGCGAAAAAATATAGTGCCCTCTTGGGCTGCCTATTTTGCATCTGCACCTGCAGATGTAAATTGAGTGTGTGATTTGCAGAATACAAAACAGAAAGCAATTCTCAAAGGCCTGCGCTACCTGCTTCGCGTTAATCATTCGAATTGTGTAACTTGTCCGCATGAACTAGGTAATGTTCTGCTCACCTAGGGGAAGGTGAAACAGCGTTAGCACGCTCTACGACGGAAAACAGGTGATGGTGACAGAAAACAATGAGAGCAAGAAATTGGACGAGGAGAACAACGTCAGCGAGAACGCCGTGTAGCATAAACGCAGAGATGTCTCCCTTCGCGAAGAAGTGGCGTCAGAGTAGCGCGTCGTCGTTCCTTGAAAGGTAACATTTGCAGTTGTCAGCCACGCTATACCCACATCGTTCTGATTACAATGCGATCCACAGAAGTACTTTGCCTTCTATATCTGCTTGTGAGAAGAACGAGATATTCATCAGCGACACCACTGCCATAGTGTGGATATACACCCCCCGAATCAGAGAATTATAGCAGCTACTCGAGAAAAGGATTCCTGTTTCTCTGAAAAAAATACGTTTCGAATTTGGCGGTTCACAACACAAGAAAAGCTGTGCTTAGACGTCTCATTACGAAGTATTGTAAAGATGGGTGATAGTTTATTTTTGCTGTCTCAGATTCTTATTTGTGATTGTCACAGGTGAATGTTTTCTACTAGATTCTAATACTCACAGAGCTTGGCTCCTGGCTTTCTGGCTGCGAAGAGTATATAACCGTTTCTCTCAAAACTAGCCGAAAACCTGACGACGCACCCTATCTTCGCCAAAAGTATCTTACTATGACAAACTGCAATGCAAACAATATTCACCTAAGAATGCCACTGAAAGCTGTTCTGGCGGCCTTTGTTCTTCGGCTAATTGCATCATTCCCGTTGACAGTATGCTAAGTAATTCGCTATTTACAACAGTCAAACATGTATACATAAATGTGATCGGTGAAGGTCATAGACCTTGCATGTCATTCATTTGTGCTACAATCGTCTAAGAGTATTCTCTCCTCCAGTTTCCCCAAAACTTGAACATAAATGACGCCACTCTAAGAATGTTCACAAAAAATAAGTATCAGTGATGTGTTGCTCTTAGAAGCACACTGTAGGATAGTAGCAAGAATAATTCAAATATACAACGTCAATATAACGGTGATGTACGCAGGTGCGACAAAATTATTTCAGAATAGTGTTTTTTCGACAGCAAGAGGCATTGTCTTCATGGCTGGTCAACAACTCTGGCAGTAATACGCAAGGAAGACTAACATAAAAATACGAAGGTATACGGAGACAATGGACGGATTGTGCAAAACATCTCATCGGATGAAAACACAGCGAACCTTCACAAAGCACTCTCTCAGATCTTCTACGCACTTCGAGCTTTTCCATCACCATGCGTAGGCAGTTACAGAGATGAAGCGTGTCACCTTTTTGTACGACTTGTACGACATAAAGTCGTTTCCAGAACTAATATATTTGTCGTAACATGCTTACCTCGCTCGCAAGACGATGTTTTATTTATTATCCATAAAAACGTTAAACGTGAATTTATGCGTACGTACTCAGGTACCTAATTCCCTACATTGAATAATGGTTTCCTCGAGCTAACTTATATATGTCATCGTTTGCTTGCTATATATTCGATCACTTCGCTTTGCTTGAGTTGTCACGGTTTTCTGGGCGTGGTACTGACATAGATGCACAATTTTGTTCTCAAAGAATCCTACATGTTGTTGTAGAGTACGCTACTATCCACATGGGTCAAAATGATTGTGAGAAACTTGCAATGAATCACTGTTTCAGTGATTATAGATGATGAACAAGCTACCTGTGTCACTCTGCCGGTAAGCGCTTTGACATGTGGGAACCAACTGACGCCAGAATAATAAGATCACTGCCTCCAAAACGTGTCATAAACGTTCACTGTTTCGAAGTTTGATGTTACGAATCTTCAATCTTAGCTTATCTGATAAAAAATGCTTCAACACAGTGACTATTATCAACAGTAATTTTTTATTGTTCCAGGTTAATCTATGTTCTACCAGTACTTGTAATAGAAGGTCGCTCATTACTCCACTGGTATTGAAGGAGCTTTTTGATAATAATATCTTCGCTCTTTATAACACATATCTGACATAATAAAAAGCCACGATACGTCTATAGATCTTGTGCCTTCAAATACGAATTATCAAGTGTCGCACTCCAGTTTGAACGTGTTTTTAGAAACATGCATTCTTCAAGACATGTTGCCATCAACATCTCATAAAAAGGTTTAGGAGGGGGGTTGGGGGTGAAGATAATTGCACTTTTTGCCTTACTCGACCAATTGATAAATAAACAATAAATTGTTGCGTGAATTCTAGTATCTTAAGCTATGTGTCAACACGCTTGAGAATAGAAGTAAGCTGAGTAAAGGCTCATGGTAATGCCAATAGGTGAGTATATAAGCAAAACCAGAGGTTAAAAATAAAAGGTGGAGCTCACTGAGACACACTCAATAAATAATTTAACAGTTAGGACTCGCTCGTACTCCAACTCTCCAATATTTTTCTCAACCAGACTGACTCGCACTGAGTCTCACTCACGCTCAACTCAGCTGCACTCACTGGGACTCAAGCTAATCAAGATATTATTATTCTCAACTCCCTCAGACTCAGACTCGCGAATAAATCTCAGTGTGAGTGAGTCTTCTGAGTTGACTAACGAGTGGGTTTGACGACCTGTGAATGCGACGGTCACGGAAGGGATCAAAATCATTACCTTCGGATGAAAAGCGGCCCACCACAGACAGTGTATCACCACCGAAGCAGCTCAGGAATTGACGTAGAGTGTGCGCCGTTTACGTAATTACATTACAAAAAAATTGTTCATGAAACTAAGAAACGTGATTGAATAAACTTATCTTTTCTATCAGCCCTAACAACAATAATTGCTAACTGCATGTTCCTTTCTCTTACCGTTTAAATGTGCAGCTTGTAAGGAGTTTGTGTACATGTTTTGTTTGACAACACTGTAAATTACAAACGGCTGCCCTTATTATAACGCACTCATAATAAGATAAGCAAGGCGTACTCACATGAACGCAAAGAAGAGATGAAGAAGATGCTTTGTCTTGCTATTTTCTCTTGTGGTCAAGTATCTACGCCTACCTTGTTTAATCACAAATACAATCGTAATAATATTATCTAGAATTTTGAGGCCCACAACCACACTAAGGTTAGGAGACATGTAATAAAGGACTCAAAAGGTTTCAATTATCTGGCGTTGTTTGAAAGGCCCCTCACCAACCCACGTTCAAAGAAAGAACTTGTTTCCTCCTCACATTCGTCACCCATTCTACAAGCGATATCTCCTCCTAGCCGCATAATTTTTTTGACATGTACAATGTTACCACGATACGTTGGGTCGATAAAGATTTTGCCCTTTTCAGCTATGCGCTATTATTTCTGCTTGCGCAGACACAAACGCCAAATGAAGTGACATTGTTGATCGCGCATGATAGTCATGCGGGAAGACCAAGAACGGATGAGCGGCTGGATGAGAAAGCAGTGGAGGAGAAAATTCACATCTTATATTTGGCGTTTATGGTCAAATCAAGTATACCAACTGTACAGACACCACGGGAAAAATTGTTCTTGCTTCACGAAGTGCGCCAGACGTACGAGAAACGTGAGTAACAAAGAAGTCACTCGTTTTAGTTTAGGGGCGAAGCTTCTTGAGACCTCGCGATGTCCGCCGTCTCCCGTCTGTCCGTAACATCATGTCCCCTTCAAATCATAGGCAACAGAGGGCGTTGGTGGTAACCGTTTCATATGTAACCTTCAACTTATACGCAACAGAGGGCGCTGTGGTTAATTGTGATGGCGCTGCTGTGCACGCTATATATATAACCACGTTCCATACCACACATTTTCTTCTCTCATATGGACGAAGACGAACGCAGGAAAGCGTGAAGTGCTGAGTATCAGCGTCGCCGTCGACGGTAAGCTACTGCGGAAACAAAAGAAAAGGAAGCGGATGCAAAGCGGCGACGGCGACAACAGAGTTCTACACCACAGACTAGGACTAAGGAAGCAAAGGCTAAGCGGGAAAAACGCCAAGCTGACGCGCAGTTGAGACAACTTGAAGCGGATGCAAGGCGGTAATGCCGACTACAAAACTCTACAACAGAGACGATAGCTAATGAAGCTGTGATTATGAAGTCAAAACGTAACAAACTTTAATTACAATAACTTTATTCTCAACATTAATCACAAAAATCACCTCCGAAAGCTTCGCCCCATAATTATCTTTAAGCAGCTTGAAATGCAGTGATTTTTTTACTTTTTCTTTTTTGTATTTTTAGGATGTCGCCACGTCACACATCACACGGACCTCTGCCGATTCGTCTCTGTCGAAATACGAGCGCCACTGCCCCGATTGAACTTGCTACGCTTTCGGCTCAGCTGCAGATCTCCGCACTCACTCTATATACTATCTCGCACGTACGAATAAAAAAACTAAAGAAAAAACAACAACAGGTAGATATTATTACGTTAGAACGCTACATAAATAGTAAGTGTACGTGTGTTTCATTACAGCCGTGGTTGGCGCATTTCAGTGGAGGCGAAGTGGCAGAAGTCCGTGTACTGAATGATGTCAGCGCAAGGTAAGAAATACCAATTAGGCGAAATTTAGGGAGGCCTCAACCACGCCATTACTCATAAGCATATCGCTGATTTGGAAGATTAAATCTGAGATGTTATTAGTAGTAAAGAAAGTACATAATGCATATTTAGAAAAAAAACGGATGCCAGGGGTGATACAACCTTGTATCGTTTGGGCCTGCTTGTAGTGTCAATTTTACATTGGCCCTGTATCATCATCATCATCATCATCATCATCATCATCAGCAGCAGCAGCAGCAGCAGCAGCAGCTGCTTGGCTACGGCCACTGCAAGACAAAGTCCTCTCCCATGCTCCGCCAGTTAACCCGATCCTGTGCTTGCTGCTGCCAATTTACACCCGCAAACTTCTTAATCTCATCTGCCCACCTAACCTTCTGTCTCCCCCTAACTCGCTTGCCTTCTCTGGGAATCCAATTAGTTACCCTTAATGACCAGCGGTTATCCTGTCTACACGCTACATGCCCGGTCCATGCCCATTTTCTCTTCTTGATTTCAACTATGATATCCTTAACCCCCGTTTGTTCCCTAATCCACTCTGCTCTCTTCTTGTCTCTTAAGGTTAGACCTACCATTTTTCTTTCCATTGCTCGCTGCGCCGTCCTCAATTTAAGCTGAACCCTCTTTGTAAGTCTCCAGGTTTCTGCTTCGTAGCTAAGTACCGGCAAGATACAGCTGTTATATACGTTCCTCTTGAGGGATAGTGGCAATCTACCTGTAATAATTTGAGAGTGCTTGCCAAATGCGCTCCACCCCATTCTTATTCTTCTAGTTACTTCAATGTCTTAGTTAGGCTCCGCACTTATTACCTGCCCTAAGTAGACATCGTGTTTTACAACTTGATGTGCACTATTACCTACCTCGAAGCGCTGTTTTTTCCGATGTTTTTGTACATTACTTTTGCTTTCTGCAGAATAATTTTAAGACCCACCTTTCTGCTCTCCTTGTCTAACTTCGTAATCGTGAGTTGCAATTCGTCCCCTGAGTTACTCAGCCATGCAATGTCATCGGCGAAGCGCAGGTTACTAAGGTACTCTCCATTAACTCTTATCCCTAAGTGTTCCCATTCTAGGCTTCTGAAAACCTCCTGTAAGCACGCGGTAAATAGCATTGGGGAGATTGTGTCCCCCTGCCTTACACCCTTCTTGATTGGTATTCAGTTGCTTTTTTTATGAAGCACTATGGTAGCAGTTGATCCCCTGTAGATTTCTTCCAGAATGTTTATATATACTTCATCTACGCCTTGATTCCGCAGTGTCTGCATGACAGCTGATATATCTACTGAATCAAACGTCTTCTCGTAATCTATGAAGGCTATGTATAGTGGTTGGTTATACTCTGAGCATTTCTCTATTACCTGATTGATAGTATGAATGTGGTTGATTGTTGGGTAGCCTGTTCGAAATCCTGCTTGTTCCTTTAGTTAATTGAATTCAAATGTTTTCTTTACTCTGTTAGCAATTACCTTTTAAATAGCCTGTATACTACTTATATAGCTTGTATTATTATAATGTTCACCAAAAGCTTTATGGGTTCATGTGGAGGTAACCCCGTCAACGTGGCAGGAGAGTTTCAACCTCACAGACATGTACATTGCAAAGCAAGTACGAAAAACTTCTGTTGAAGTTGGTGTCACTGCAGTAAACTGCGCAAAATTTATTGCATACGCAGTGCAGAAAAAAAAAAATCGAACAAAGGATGTCGCAATGCGTAGCACGGCCCTTTCCTTTTGATATGTGTTATTGTGTCAAGTGAGTTCGTTTCCAGAGGGCATTTAACGTGCTTTGTTTAAAGAAATAAAGCTTCCGAATTAGAAGACCAGCGTCGTATGCAGATACTGCAGCTGAAAACAATGCGAAGGCAACTCTAACGTCGGCGCTTGCTCAATTTTCTATAATTTTGAGCCACGAGAACCCTGGAAATTCAATGCAAGCATGATGTATTGAATCTGCGTTTTTCTTTCGGGCTATGGACTGAAATCTTTTGCTTCTTGCAATAAATGATACAGATGCTCTTGGTGTGAAGTGCGCATCTTTGTGTATAGCTGTGCCAAGAAACGTCCACCTCGTACTATGGCTCGATCGACATTATCATATTTGTTTTTCTTTGCTCGTGTAATACCATCTATTTTTGCAGCGGATGCTTCAAAAGGTAAGCGTCTAGACTTTTCTCTCTGCGAAAACTCGAGGTTCTTAGTAAACAACGGTAGTTGCTGTGGGCTAAATTCGGTGGTCTTAAACCCAACACACGTTTTTACAACCGGAAAATTAAGAAAAAAAATGTGGATTAAGTTCAAGCTACTATAATTCATTGAAGTAATGTGTGTATTTTGTGCATCTATAACGTTACACCTTAATAAGGCGCAATGTATCATATATGCATTTTGTGTAACTTGTAAATGATAATAGTAACATTGTCTAAACATCTGCGCCATTATCTTTGGTCTGTATTGATATCCATAGCTATAAGCTTTCTCCTATTATTTGCCAACGCACGCTGACTTCACACAGTTGCTTGGCATTCGCCTACTTGATCGGGTGATCTTAAGATTGGAGTAATGGAGATGAAAGTCAGCCCCGCAACTGTCTGCAGCTAAGTTCGACACCTCTGCAGTAGCTAATGAGGAAATTGCATGAGGAGCGAATAAAAGTAATATAGTGATAGTTAAATTATATAAGAAAGAAAAGGATTGCGACATAGTCAAAAGAATTCAAAGACAGGGCAATACTCGGTGAGAGCTTCACGGCGTCAGGATATCGCAGATGGCAGACCGATCAGCGTGAACTATGCTGGCGTTGGAGATGGTGGGCAGAGCCATGCGGCACGGTGTCAGGCGAGCGACTAGTGAGTGTTTAACTGTAAGAGTCACGTTGCAATCGATTATGAATTTTCGTAGAATTTTTTTATGCACTGTAGGACTTCCCAGTTAATTTTCACCCGAAGTAGCGTTCAGTCGAACTGGCTCGTTATGTCATTCTGTTTGAGGCGTAAATAAGTATTAGGCTTGTAAATCCTTGGGCAATGTTTCCCAGAGGGAAACTAAAAATTCAGGAAGAATAACTTGAAGAGCATAAAAAAATGATTGTGTTGCATCATGGTCCTGACCAGAATTGGACGCAGAAACCCGGAAACCGAATAACCGAACAGACGAGTCTATTGAGGAGAATGTATAGACTTGGAAGCCCTGAAAATGAAGGTTAATTTCTGCGAGATCTCCAAGCCTTCCTGCTCCTCATCTTCATGATGAACAAAAAGATCTTGACTGAATAACTACTACGTTCTTAGGAATCGCTGGTACCCCAGTATTTTGTGAGTATTCAACAGGTTACTTACACTGCAAAACTGAAAGGATATACCGTTGTTTGTATTTATAAATATTTGACATTGCAAGTTCACCGATTGTATTGCCGGTTAGTTTGGCGTAGATGAACACTTGAGCGTGCACAAAAACGGAGAGAGGGAGGTGATAACACTGGTTGCTGGATATTGCGCTGCTGTGACGTATCAGGGTGGACAGATACCTTGACGGAGGCGCAGTAAACGCAACCAGAATGGCTGCGCGCCAGCTATCTATTCTATTTGTCGTGTGGCGCCTGCTGGAGCAGCCGTACAAAAGAAAAGAAGGAACAAGAAAAGAAGTGAAAATGTAAGCTATACGAAACGTATCTCACTGTAAATCTCTTGTGTGATAAATTCTGTTCAAGTACCATGAATACGTGTTTTAATGCATAGACCCTGAATGGTTAATAAAAATCTTATAATTTCAATTTTTGCTTTCTATTCTCTTTTTTCGCCCCCTCTGCCTGTTTGTTGCAGTAATTGTATTTTATGTACCATTCATAGTTTTTATAAACTATTTATTAGTAAAGAGTATGGTAGGGCTTAATAAGTGGTTACACTACATTTTCTTGGTCAATTCCCCAGAGTGTGTCTGCGCCATAATACAAAGAGATCAAAACAAATCAAATCAATATGTGACCAGTTCAAGTAAAGTAGTGCAGCGGCTATCAAACAAAGTGCGTGCAGCAATGTGGTGCAGTGTTCTTCAGATCGCTACTTTTTGCAAGGACAGGAACACCTCGAATGTGTCACTGTTTTGTGCCTACGTGTACCCTCCTCTCCCGTCACTCCGATGCAGCGAAATATTTTAGAACCTATGCTAAACTTTTCGCAACTAGCTTGAACAAGTGTTTTTGTTTTAAGATGATGACATCCAAGTCGCTTTTGCTTTCACCTCACATTGGACTGGTTTGTTCACACTTAGCAAATTGTTTTGCCTGGAAACGTAGTTTTGGGGAGATATGTGCTACCAGCTACTCCTTTAACGGAATAATTATTCGCGAACAAATTATAAAATAACTTTGACTACCTCGATTTGTCCAGGTGCCTCAGCATTAAGTCCAAGATGCCTCGTGGAAGCCACGGTAGAAGAATGTGAGACCATTTTACTAAGCTTTAGCTATAGCAACGAGACAAAGACATGCGAGAAAGGCTTTGTCTGCTCCAACTGTCAAAACAGGTTCGAGACTGAACTTGAATGTATGACCGCGTGTCCTCAGAGTAAGTATACCCTTTAAATAAGAATTTTCGTATATATGAATAAATGGTGACTTGAAAGAAACACGCATGACTTTTTATTCTTATCTACCGATTAACATCGATTAACAATGTTGGATATAGCTAGCTTGTCTCAGTAAATCTATTCAATACAATAGGCATACTTTATACTTCCTAAAAGTGCAATTTAGTTACCATGATCCATTTCCCATATAATTTTAAGCCTGTAATTGCGGATGCCTATTCTTTTTCCCAGACGTTTTCAACTTCTCGAAGTCTAATAATACATTTAAATGAATATTGTGCTCAAGGACTGAGTGTAACATTACAGGATAAAGGAAAGATTTCCGTCGCTTCATATACATGTAAAATGTAGGCAAAGCGTAGCGCCATAAATTCAGGTGTACCCAATAATTGCGTTTAAAATTAATCTTGAAATACGTATACTACATTTAGGCAAACTAGCAGGCAGATGCCTAAGTATCTCGCTGGAAAACTTCAATGCAAGAGCAAGAAGGCGTGTTTCGCTGATGGTACCGCTGCAATAAGTGACTGCTACAATGTTTAATGTTTGTGCAAACGTTTCAAACCTGTGTTTTTATAACTACTTTGCCGCACAAACACTGCAATGCGACAGCACAATTGCTTACTTATCAAAAGCATTTATGCTGTAGTGGCCGTAAACAGATCATGCTACTCGATCTTGCACTGTTTTATAGAAGTCGCTGTTCTTGAAGAGGCTGACAACGAAGGTTACTTCTTGCGTAAGTTAGAATTGTCAAGGTGTGGTTTAAAAGATCTTCACTAAGAAAGTTCAAATTGACAGAAACAAAAATGACCAAGGTTTCATTGTTTTAGTACCTAGTATGGGTTCTTTTAAAGGTATAATGTAGGCTATAGTCTAATTGTTCAGACATATGTCGGTATAAGGTTGATTCTACAAGGATCCAAAAGCGCTGCCTTCTCTATGTTTAAATTTTTCCAATATATTTATATATGACGCCCACATAGGTGGTTAGTGCAAGGTGACAATTAGTTTTGAAATAAAAATTATAACAACTAAGGAATAGCGATAAGTGTCGCCAGAAAAAGCAAGCCATTCTGGGAAGAAAGGGAGGTAGAGTGGAATAATTATTGTTAACAATTAGGTCGATAGGGTAGGCCTCTTAGTCTAGAATGCTGTTGGCTCTTGCCGCCGAGCTGGCTCACTCGAGCAGGGCCTGCTTCTGCACTGCGCTAGGTTTGGACCAGGTCGCCACTCCCTCGACAATCGTTGAATTATTGTTGGCCGATATACTGGGATCGTTTCGGCATTCCTAGACCATATGAAAGAAAGTGGCCGTGTCAGAACAGAAGGTATATGAAGGATGGTGCACCCAAGGATCTATCAAGGACAATGCATAAGGGGTTAGAAAGGATTCTGAATGTAATCATCCCCACATAACCTTCGTTGTCTCATCTAACTTAGGATCAGGTAGGGTTGGACTGCGTCTATTTCACCTGTCTTGCAGACTGTAGGTCTAAGTAATGAGTGGCTGGGAGTCATCCTAGTCCACGAGAAGTTGCGCTCCGGTAGAAGTCGTGCAGGCTTGTGTACAGGGGATCGTGGATGAAAGCATGACCGAGAGTTTGTTTTGCATTCGAAGCCATGCCAACAGCCCCAAAGATACCTTTTACTCTTCTTGGTCTCACGGAGGAAGACGAAGAAGTGTGTTTTGAATAGGAGCTACTTCTGCTAACTCCGGCATATTTCAGTTGTAATTTAAGTCTGTTGATCAGTTTTCGCTGCTCCCTTGGAGGGGATGGATGTAGACCACCCCGGGCGCCTGCCGGCACCAGCGGCGTCAGCGGCGGCCGCCTCCAGGAAGCGAATGGGACAAGCGAGTGACAGCGACAGTGAAGATACTCATGCTTACTATCTCAGCAGTGAGGACTTCTCAGATGACGGTTTCCAACCTGTGCTGAGCCACAAGGCGAAGAGAAGGAACATGAGGACATCCTCATCTTCAACTTTTCAAACTGTAAGTGAAGCGCGGAAATCGAACACTTATACCATCCTGTTCCTGCCTGCACTTCGTACCGTCAGCATGAAACGCCTTAACAGACAGTCTGTGTTGAGGTCTCTGGAAACGCTCGTGCCAAATGAGATCACGGACATAAGAGTGAACGCCAGAAAGAATATACTGGCTGTGGACCTTTTGCACGCAAGTGCGTTGGGCGTTCTGCGCAGTGTAACTGACTTGGACGGCAACCAGGTGCGCTCTCATGTTCCCTTGGGATGTGCTGTAGTAACCGGCGTGATCTACGACATTAATGTCACTATTTCCAATATTGACTTACAACTTCTTGTCAAGTCTACAACTGATACTCCAAATGTTGATGTCACCCGGCTAGGCAAGTCTCGCTGTGTGAAGATTGCGTTTAAGAGCACATCACTCCCCTCTCATGTGAAGGTGGGGTACTTCAGACATGCTGTGCGGCCTTTCATTCCAAAGCCTCTCCAGTGCCGTAAATGCATGAAACTTGGACATGTGAGCAGCGTCTGCGAGAAATCGGTGGTATGCCATCGCTGCGCCGAGCACCATGAAGCGGATAAGTGCGTCGCAACTGTCAAGAAATGCTCTAATTGCAATGGATCCCATGAAGCCACATCGAAGGACTGCCCGCGGATTCAGAAGGAAATCGCCATATTGAAGGAGATGGTGCGCGATCACTCATCTCATCGAGAAGCCGCGGCTAAAGTCAGAAGGCGCCGTTCACGTCGACGTCGGTCTTCGAGGACGCCCGCTACCTCCTCGACACGTTTGCGTGATCCCTCATCAGTACCACCTCCTTTGCCTCCCAGACCACATGCCGTGGGAAAAGCTGTAAAGGACAAAGCCAGTGAGCATACCCTAACTGCGACAGAGCGGCTTGCACTTCAAAGGGAAGCAGCATCAAGCGAACCGAAGGAGTTTCTTGACGGCCAGTCCGCGCTCCCGGTTCGAGATCTTTCCAACCAAGACAGGCAAGTGACTGCAATCGTCCCGGTTCGAGATCTTTCCAACCAAGACAGGCAAGTGACTGCAATCGTGCAATCATTAATTGCCACGATTCGCACGCTACTGAGCAGCATACAATCTGCGTCTGCTAAGAGTGCACTGCAAATACTGGATGCACTGAATCCAGTTCTTGCTAACTTCGTATAAGCACAATGGCTCAACAAAATCTAATCTTCCGCACTGAAGTGAAAAGTGCGTCGATTTTTCAGTGGAATGCCAGAGGCATGAAGTCCCGTATCTCGGACTTTCGCCAATTTGTTCGGGCCAATCAATTCCCTATACTTGTCATATGTGAACCAAACGTATCAACGCCTTATAGATTGTCCGGTTATCAAGATTTTTGTTCAGCCGCTTGCGAAGAACGAAGCAAAGTAATTGATTACATTCGCACAGACTTGACTTATCTTTCGCTCCCAATAAGTTCAAATGACGACAATCAGTACGTGTGTCTTCGTGTAAACAAGAATGCAGTTTCGTTCACGCTTATTGGTGGATATATATCTCCGTCATTGCGATTTGACTGCGACAGAATAAAAGACATCCTAATGAGAACCGATGGGCCTTGGATCGTCACCGGTGACTTCAACGCCCATTACATGCTTTGGGGGAGCACTAGGATGAATGCCAGGGGCCGGAACATTGTTACATTCGCTTCCGATTACGACCTTTCCATCATGAACGATGGTACCCCCACATATCTGCGGGGTCTCACGTATGGCAGTTGCCTTGACCTGACATTGGTGTCATGGTGCTTCTCTCACAAAGTTGAGTGGTTTTGCGATATTGAGACTCATGGGAGTGATCACATACCCACCTACGTGACGATCGATGGTATCATAAAGAATATTTCTTCCGGTGTTGCAATTGGCACTGACTGGTCGATGTTTGCATTGCGTGTTGAGAACGCTTGCCAAGAAGGCCTCTCTGCAGACTAGAAAATACCATAGCGGAAGCTATGCAAGCGTCCAAATGTAAATTACCATTTTCGTCTAAAATAACGCACTTTGACATGAACTGGAAAAATTACGAGCTATACGAAGGCGTGCTGAACGACGATACAGACGCACAAGATCAATTTACGATCTGAGGGAAGCAAGGCGGCTCCAGAAAAAGATTCAACGACGCATTTACAAACTGGATAGCGAACGCTGGAGAGCATTCTGCGAATCTCTAGACCCTCATAAACCGCTGTCATATATCTGGAGAACAGTTCGTGGTCTTCGCTCCTCTCCGCAACAACGGCACCCTTTTAAAGCTTTGGCACTCCATCATGGAAAAACCGAACTCGACATGGCTGAAGAATTTTTTTCACGAGAGTTGCCGGGAATATTATGAACGAGAGCATCGACGCAATGATCGTTCCTGAGATGCGATTACCAGAAATGGACATTCCGTTCACCATGGAAGAACTGGAAGGTGCGTTAGTCGCTTCTAAGCGCATGTCATCGCCAGGTCCTGATGGTATTACTTATAGTGCGTTGGGACACCTCGGACAAAAAGCCAGAAAAGAACTTTTAACATGCTTCAACAACTCCTGGCTCAGCAGCAGTGTTCCCCGAGAATGGAAAATAAGTCGATTAATACCACTTTTGAAATCGAGAAAATCACCATTGGACTTGACAGCGTATCGCCCTATTGCCCTCGCAAGCTGCCTCGGAAAAGTGATGGAAAGAACGGTTCTATTTCGTCTCGAGTGGTACTTCGAACGATACACCAAATACCCTTCTTGCATGGCAGGCTTTCGTCGGGGCCGCTCCTCCATTGACTGTGTCCTTGACTTATCGACATTTGTTCAACAAGAAAAAGTCGCAAGCGCCTATCAGTGGCACTCTTTCTTGACGTGAAGGGTGCATATGATAATGTAGCTCATGATGCCATCCTCACTTCTCTCGTAGCAATGGGCATTGGTGGACGAATGTTTCAATGGATAAAAGATTATATAACTGGCAGGGGTTTCTTTGTACAAACATATGTGGGTACAACTGCCGAACATTACACCTATTGCGGAGTACCTCAGGGAGGTGTTTTAAGCCCCACATTGTTCAATGTGGCCCTCATTAGTCTGGTGAAGGTTCTGTCAAAGTCGGTGTGCCTATCTATATACGCGAATGATATTTGCCTCGGGAGTGCTGCAGTCACTCGCCCTCAGGTGCGTGCACGAATACAGCGGGCAGCAACCCTCACAACAGCCTACCTTCAGAAACAAGGCCTAAATATATCAACTGTGAAGTGCGCGTTGATGGCGTTTACATGCAAACCAATGACGCCATACCCTGTTTACATCAATGAGCAGAGTGTCAAATATGCACGGACGCATCGTTTCCTGGGCATAATAATCGACAGAAGTCTTTCGTGGAGCCCACATTGTGCGTACTTGAAGAAGAGACTGCTATCTATTGTGTACTGTACTTGTACAGTACACAAACTGTACACTTATGGTGCGGTCACTGCGAGAGCGTGAATGAAGTCTTTGGCATAGACGTTAAAGGGCGAGCGTTGAGCAGGCCAGCGCAAATTCTCTGGGTCCCATCGATGAAAATAAAGCGCGCAGTAAGCGCTAGCCCTCGCCTCCAGTACTGGTGGGCACGGTGAGACGAGGGACTTGCCCCGAGCTAGAGAAGCTTCACTGTTGAAAAATAATGACTTGTGTCTCGTTCACTTGATAAACACAATAATTAGCGTAAAAATCTCGATCAGTGTCACTGACAGGTCAGAAAATTATCAACATGACAACCTCGTCAGCGACAAGATTAACAATAGAGCAATTATGTTTGCCCCAAATTCAGATTGAATAGGCAGATGTGAACAAGAGAAGCGATTAAGAAGAAGGAAAAGAACACGAATAATTAAGTGCTTTTTCCACATACATTTCTGAATGCCAAAGGAAAAAAACAAAAAAAAACAGAGGAAAAAAGGGTATGGTGGCTTAGGCCCCGCATTCCATGCTGGTGAAACACCAAACATTCAGCTTCAACATTATTGTCACCTCGATTGATTTCTGTTGGATTAGATGCAGATAGAATATTTCCGAATTCGCATGTTTTTCGTCTAAGCACATTTATACGCTTCATAATAAATGCAGAGGTGCTGCTACTTGTTGGGGACGTGAGCACAATTTTTTGTGTTCTTCTCTTGCAGAACCTGGGAAAAGAGGGAAAGGAAGAAAACGGGGCAACTGCAGATATTGGCTGCTCTATGGTGGACGCTGTCAACAAAGCTGGATGGAATTCAGAAAAAACAAACAAGGAATAAGGCGCCGACTGCTCTTCTACACTGGCTGTAGGGCCGACTGGGGAATTTTGTACGTATATGATTTTCTGCGAAAGAAATGCCATGGTGAGTACAAAAAGTAAATTTCTGTCTTCATTGAAGTGAGAGTTGTACAAAGAATCTTTATTGGTACTCTTTAATCGAACCGAGCTGGTGACTGAAGATAAAGAGCTGGTTAACTAAACCTGTCATTCATTGCATGTACAACAGTGGGTCCATCGGCAAAAGAACTTTTGAATGTTATGCTGCGTGTTCTAATGAGAAATTTTTCAAATAGTAGTTACTAGGTGCGCCATTAGGTTCACCTATAGTGTTTGTTAAGGAAGGCATGGATTTTCGTCATGTTAAATTAAAACGTGACTTACATGTGTAGATTTTGAAAATTATTTTGGCTTTTGAACATATGAAGACTCACTACAGGGCGTACCATAAAATCAGGCTAGGCACCAAGATTAGCATGACAGGTATCTGGTTTTCTCCTTTGGACAGTCACAGGAAACTGAAGAAATCTCAGTAGACCGACACAGCCTTTATTGTATGCTTATCAGGCTTGATTGTGCTCTCGTACGGAAATAGCCATTTCTTTTAAGTGGATTTTACCTAGTTATGAGATGAGTGAAATAACAATCGCAATGTTATCGTTCAAGCCAAAGAACGAGTGTATTGGGAGGCTGTATGACTCTCCGGTGTCTCACGAAAATTTAAATTTCAGCTGAAAAGAAAGACTGCTGCTTTGACATGCACTTCGAAAAAGAAAACGCGTTCCTGTGAATGTAGCACATTTCGGGCTGCAAGCTAGTGTAATTTTATCAAAGGGGCTTGCGCAAAAACGTTCCTCAGATTCTGGCCATGCCGCCGAATTCTTAGCAGTAGTAAAGCAAGGCGAGCTAGTTGGTATGGATGCAGTTTTAATTTCCTGTGTCCCTCACCTGTGTCCTGTCTTATTGTGCTTTTCAACAGTGAATTCCCTGCGCTTTGCTAAGGTTGAAATATTACATCTCTTTTACTTTAAGTTAGCTAATTCAGCTGTCTGTCTAAATGCAATACTATGTAACTAACCATCCCACATGTTTCTTCGTGGTTTATTCACCTGAACAATTGAGAGAAAAGTTATCATCGTGTTACACTCCTCATAAAACAAGAAAACAAAAACCGTCTATTACATCGGTAATACACTATGATATACAATTAGAACTAGACTTCTTGCATGAAATTGACATCACGAGCCACAGTGTGGCACACAATCATTATGTAACCTTGACTCTCTAAGTCGCTTGCACTGTGTCACCATCTTCCCTACTTTTTACTGAAAGTTTCAGTATCTCACATCTCACATTTTTGCATCCCGAATCTCACATGGTACTACTGCATCACATCTCAAGTACCCTATTATGACAGGCTGAGGTGGTCATAAAATGCGAAAAGCGACACGCACCTTGTACCCGAAATGTGACTGACGATGTCTCCTGGAATGCCACTCATGACGGCCCCTTGAAAGCAACTGAGAATGTCTACACACGTTATAGCATGAAGGAAAAATAATGTCAGCCCAGCCTCCACAAACAGAAAATATTCTTCAAGTAATCATCATTACTGTGGTTCAACAAGCTTCTGTCGTTGTCGTATGCGGGTGAACTAAGAAGTGTGTCGTCATTCTCCTTTTCTTTAACTTACCGTCTGAGCTCCACCGCTCCCCCGTCTCCAAAACGTGCCCCCAGTCTCCTGTTATTCTTTTCTATTTTGCTACGTCCCAAGTTGAGCTTCAGTCATTATGAGCTGAGGCTTTGTCCTAAAAGCTACGCTTAATTTTCGCATCCCTACTCTGAATCTTTGTTCCCCTTTTTGCTTCTTGAAAAAGCACTGCAGCAAAAAAAAATATCTTCGCCCTGTCGTGGTGATCTAGTAGCTAAGGTACCCGGCTGCTGACCCGCAGGTTGCAGGATCGAATTCCGGCGGCGGCGGTTGCATTTCTGATATAGGCGGAAAGGTTGCAGGCCCGTGTGCTCAGATTTGAGTGCGCGTCAAAGAACCCTAGGAGGTCGAAACTTTCGGAGCCCTTCACTACCGTGTTTGTCATAATCATATGGTGGTTTTGGGGCGTTAAACCCCACATATATCATATCAAATATTTGCTTCAGTGGACACAGACATTGCACACTCGCCACGTTAACTTGGTGCATAAGTATAAAAATTATTGCTATATCTGTTTAGTTATTTTGAAAAAGGTGCCTTTTTACAACATCCACCAAAGCAAGACTCTGGAAAAACAAACTACAGCATCAAACACTACCTTGCACTCACCAGGTTACTTGTCCTATTTTTCTTCTGTGCTTATTACAGCGTCTTTTGATTTGCTAATAATAACTTCATCAATGGATGGCTGGCCCAAGGCCTCGCAAAGGCACCTTCCACGTTTTGCCAATCAATCAGGTCCTGAGCTTATGGCAGCCATGTAGTACCTACAATGGTGTTATTCTCGTCTGCCACCTACAATTTGCCTTCCTTTCACGCGATTATCTTCTCGTTGGATCAAGTTTGTTGCACTCAATGATCAGTATTTTCTTACTTATACGCCTGTTCCCAGGAAAATGTAGGCAAAATGTTTACTGTATTGATATTTAGCTAAGCCTTGTGTTTCACCTTTTCAAAGACGAACGAAAACGTATTCATCAGAGTTACCTGTGGCTATCACAGCTATCATCAAACATTATTTTTTCTTGTGGGATGCCACATATACAACGCAAGCGCGATGTACAGAAACAGGCCACGGTAATTTGTTAACGCACATGTCTACATATCCCATTTTTTTATTTTAGTGGTGTTCTTGAATGACTAAGGTTTTTAATGCTGTCGGATAACTTTCATTGGTGTTTCCTTTTTAGCTGTGAAGGTTAAGCAGAACGGAGACATTTTGAACGAAGATATCGAAAGAGCCGAAGCAACGCCTGCAGAAGGACAAAAAGCTATTCCGCAAGTTCGGGAATATCAAACAACGCTCTCTCTTCAAACCATATCTGAATGAATAACTTGAAAACTCAGTACAAGTTATATCACACAATAAACGACCCATATTTTATTGCTGTGCCATTCTTGTATTGTACCTAATGCCATGTAGGTCATTCTTGTATTGTACCTAATGCCATGTAGGTTACACCTATTTGAGCGACAGTGCACATTGCAGAGTTTAAAATGATGTAGCTCATTACTGTAGGCAGTTTTCTCGCAATACCAGGCTCTCATCAAACTTTTTGACTCTTTTTACTTGTGTATACCGTAAAATAGACCATGCCATTTCGCTTAAACTACGCATCAATTATTTTGCTCTAAAGGATCCTTTGGTATACCTATTGTATACCATGAAAAAATTATAGTTAAAAAGGAAAAGTAACATTATTTTTAAAATATACGTTGCAAAAAATAAGCAAACTCAAGCCAACTTATTTTAAGAAAACTGAAATTTATGAAGCTTGATTGGCTTCTTCTTTGAAGGCGAGAATACCCGATATTTGTGGCATTCACTCAAGGCTGTTTGCAGTGCATTCCAAGCGTGCCTTGACTCATAGCACGCCCTGGAAGTGGAGAGAGGGCGATGTCCCCATGGAGCACTTTTAGTTTTATGCTGTCTGATGATTGTGCCATGAGTCGAGGAGAAGCCACCAGCGAGGACTTGTCTTTTTTTTTCTGAATGAATTTGCCGTCGACACTGATGTGGTGGTCAAACAATTCGCCGTATTCTGCTATTGCGCTCAGTTCGCTGTCAAATTGATGGAGGTCATTCTTGCGATGCCGCATTCTTTCGTGGAAATACTTCATTTTCCTAATGTAGAAAACGGGGCAGCCGGGTCGCACGAACAAGTACATAACGCCCTCAGCCTTTACCGGAAGTGAGTGGATCAATTTGGCCATGAGATGAAGCTGCCGATGGTTGTCGATGGCTTGTGGCTTACGTCGACCTCTGTCAATCTTGGTATACGGGTTATTGTTTTGCGGACGCCGGCGAGATCGATACGCATCGTTGCGTTGACGGTGGTGTCACGTTTGCCCAGTCTTTTCTGAGCTAGAAATATAGGCATTTATATTTTTGTTTACTTCTGAATAAAAAAGTTACACCTTTGCCCCAATGGGGAAGTCATGAATGCAATAGCAACATATTGGGAGGTCACGTGCAGAATGGGAAGCAGATGCAAACGTGCCCCGTGTTTCCGACGCACAAATGGCACACAAAACGGGTTTACAGGTACAGATAAACGCAAATAAGCGTCTGAGTTGTTGCTTTGCCCTGTCTGAAAAGCGCGCCCCTTTCGCAAACAGAGACTGTGAAAAGATTGCAGTGACCTTGGTGCACCTGATAACTAAAACAGAATTGTTCCGGTGAAAGTCAAAGGCCAGGCAAGAGGAATGTCCCCACCGCGAGATTAGCGCACTCGTTAGCTTTCACCTTGCTCCTTTTCCGCGGGGCAAAGTACGCGTGGGAGGTGAGAGCTTGCGCCGCCGCGTCTTGACGATGTGGCGACGCGCGCTCATTGCGCCATCTTACTAGTAATGTTGAAAACACAATGGTTTCCCCCGAGATGTTCATCACTAATGGTAGTGGCATATATAAATAACTTGCCATTCGAACGGTGAGGGAGGTGCTCCTTCGGGGCTCAGTTGCTAATGCCTCACACTCAGAATTCAGAGGTCCCACCTTCGATTCTGCGCACCGAAGTCTTTTTCTGACTTACTTTTCTTTCTGGTGTTTTCATACATATAGATACGTATCGATATACGGTGACTGACGGTGACGCCGATGCCAACGCTAACACCGGTGGCCAAAGCCAGCCCAGAGTGTCCAAATATTTGCTATCGCAATGAAGTACTGCGCACAAAAAGTCCAAGCAGGGTGAGAAAAATACACAACAAATGACTGGAAGCAAGGTTGCAAAGAATTAATTTTTACTAAACAATCTTGTTGCGAGTTGGAGAGTTACACTTCAAAAAAAGAAATTGATCAAATTTGTTATATAATACAATTCCGAGGGAGCAATGAAATAACAAAAGTGTTTGCACAAATGGTCACGGGCGTTGAGGGAAAGCTTCCGTTAGTTTATTTCCATCAGCCATAGTTCGTGGAAAAATCAGTATTGGAAAGTGTCAGTCCTTGCTAAGATTGGCATTAGAGAATCGGATAGTGGTGCCGAGTGGGCCTGCTTTACAATATAAAAACTTATGCGGTGCTGTCTATGATAGCGTATGGGTAACTGTATCTGAAGAATACTTTAGGCAACTTTTTTTCCGAGTTTGTAATTATTTCATATCATTTGCAGAACCCGTGGCGGGAGTCAGTTGACTTAAAGTTAATGTAAATAAATCGTACCGCTTTCCTGGTTATCAATGTTAACGTTTTGCACAGATCCCAAACTATCTTTTTTTTTCCATGGCCGTTGAAGCCAAGGTCTTGAATTTTTTTCTTGCTGGCATCTTTCCGCTACTCTCACCACGAAAGCCTTCTCACCACGGAGAGCTTTTGGCAGGTAGCGCGGTTAAAGCTGGAGTGCAGGTAGCGTCATACATGGGTAGGTTTCGTGAAAACTGACAACAAAGTCTATGTCACTCACAAAACAAGCTCAAATTAAGAACAGGAATTGAGACCGAAGAATTGACATAAAAGCAAGAAATGCAGACATCAGCAGATGTCAACGTAATCTTAGATGGAACAATTTCAGATACAGCATTTTAATTACGTGGTTGAGCAGCAAAGCACGAATCAAGCCAGCTTTCTCATTCTACAGAAGACTTCACAAAAAGCAACAACAAATATATTAGGTGCACCATAAAGAAACCAAATGAGTTTAACAGATAGAAGTTCACTGAAACCATCGGTGCCAATATTTGCCTTTGGACTTGTTGTGAAGTAGCAGTAATGACGTAAATTGATTGAAATTAAAGGAACGAAAAAGCCATTTTTCCCATTGATACAATAAGATCAAGGTTACCTTCCTGTCAATGATCCCATGGGTTCACAGCATGATATTTTATGAACTTTAATACCATGCAATTTGTTAAAAAATACCTTAAAGTTAAACCAACGAACATAATGACCTCTATGCTTTCCCTGTGCATACTGTCTGTTAGATTAATTTTGTTGTGTCTCGAATTGAAATGGGCCCTCTTGAAAAAAAGTATTCCTCTTCTTACTGACCTCACGAAAAAATAAACGAACCTAGTGTGTCAGGCTATATATAATAATACGTGGTGTTTTATAAAACACGGGTCCGTAGTAACCAAAGAGGGCCAGGGTCAATTGTACAAAGTAGTACTAAAATGATGGTCTATCGGCGTGCTACGCACGAAATGTCGTCTAAAGACGGTGGTCTTCCGCCGGCCGTATGATACTAGTCCTGGTGTCGTCTGTGGTCACTTGTGATGCATCAGGCAGCGCCATCTCTGTGTTGAATCGGCCACCTCTAGCTGGCATTGATACTATAAAGCAAGCGCTGTGAGAGGCAGTGACGCCACCTGCCAGTAATGTCGCAAAACAGGAGCTGGTGCTTATGGCATCTGAGATGCGTGCACGCTGGCGGATTTATAACTGGTCTTTTTAATCGCCCTGCACTCTTTATAAACACTGCGGTCTTTATAATTACGTATTTGTGCATTTTCTAAATAAACTAATACTTGAGCATAGATGTTGCACCTCATATATGTGCAGTACTTGCTATTTGATTGACTATCTTCACAAGCTTAAATGCAGCCACCAGAGAAAGATGACTGGGCGCTGAGCAAGGGCTTCAGCTTTCTCTGAGTGACGGAATTGTTCAATAGACACATCAACACACATACAGGCAAGCAGGCAGACCAAAATTTTGGCGTTCAAGAATCCCCCAAAAAAAGAACTATCGTCTTCAATAAACACAACAAATAATGACGTCAAAATGGGGAGGCAGACTTAGGTTACTATTGGAAACCTCTCTGTAGAATAGGCAGTACCGCGTGCCGTGAAAGTATAACCAGGCACTCTATTCAATCAAATTGAAGGACAACGTCAGTGGAAGTGGTTGCAGTTCTTACTCATAACAGTGCAGCTCAAGTAAAAACTGCCGTACTTTCAGTAAAACGAAATTGACCAACACCTTGAAGTCTCAAGCGTAGTCAATGATAATGTTGGAAATTCCGTGCCATGTATGCCGATAGTCGTTGGAGGTTAGCAACAGCTAGGTAACATGCAACTTTTCGAATACCTGGTGCGTATTTCACGCCATTCGTGGACGCATTCGAGTTTCTTATTGTAGATGAAGCTGAATGTTTTCGGTGTCCGGCTAGCCTTACGAGCATAAAGGGTAATGTTTAGCCAACGTGAAATTGGTCATGAAAATTATCTTGTGTGAAATAATGTTTTTTGCCCAAAACTACTAGAACTTTTTTTAGCAAAAATAATTTTTTCTGTAAAACGCGCTTGCATATGATTGTTATGGGCCAGACACTCTTGTCTGTAGTACTTTTTTTCCTGATCGGGATTGTAAAACAGAACTACACATTAGTATTTATCTTTATACACCTGGACCTACCATTGTTTAGAAGAACAATCAAGCGGTAAAGAATTGTGCTGTTATTCTTACATTTTTTTAAGTACTAATGTATATGTTTTCAACAACAAATATTTATGAAACCACCTCGACTCTATTGGGCAGCAGAATCGGTGATGAATTAAACTACAGGGCTACTTCGGGCCATTTCTACCATAAGGTAGGGGGCATACTTCTGAAATCTCCCGAAGGAAACCCTGAAGCTAAGAGCCATGCCTTTTTTTTTATTCATAGAGTTGAATGGTGGGGTGCATTGACACTATAACAGTAGTACGCCACCCCTGCGCGAGACGAGCAGCACAGTCACAGTGAATGCTTGTAAAGTGACCGTTAGGAGCTTTCTTAAAACGCTCTTTCGGTAAAATAACAAGCACACTAACAGAATACCCACTATAGTAACGCCATTATTCATCATAATTTTTGTGTAGTGGGGACGCATTAATTATGTCATCTTTCGTCATTATTTGTAAAAGCGTGGTTCTCGCTACGCACTAGCAATAACTGTAGTGCATTTTTTTCGCTCTAGCTGACGATGCTGAAAAAATATGTCTGAAGCTTTTGTATGGGTTGAAGCACTCAACGGCTCACCATTTACGGGAAGCGCAATGTGGTAGGCCTGATTTATGATTCGCTGCTTTAAAATGCTTTATATTGATATTCCCAGGCGTTTTTTCTTGTTTACACTATTAGTAGTGATACAGTTAGGCTAGTGATAAGGCTGAAATATTCGACGACGCACGTTTAAACACCGACGCGCCTAGCGGCTTACCAGTTGATCGACGGCCGATGCTCTGTCTGTTCGCCGCTATCAGTCGCAGTGTGTTACTTTAATGTAACTTTTCGTTTACCAGGGGGAAGACGAAGAAGTGTGTTTTGAATAGGAGCTACTTCTGCTAACTCTGGCGTACTTCAGTTGTAATTTAAGTCTGTTGATCGGTTTTCGCTGCTCCCTTGGAGGGGATGGAGGTAGACCACCCCGGGCGCCTGCCGGCACCAGCGGCGTCAGCGGCGGCCGTCTCCAGGAAGCGGATGGGACAAGCGAGTGACAGCGACAGTGAAGATACTCATGCTTACTATCTCAGCAGTGAGGACTGTTCAGATGACGGTTTCCAACCTGTGCTGAGCCGCAAAGCGAAGAGGAGGAACATGAGGACATCCTCATCCTCAACTATTCAAACTGTAAGTGAAGCGCCAAAACCGAACACTTATACCATCCTGTTTCTGCATGCACTTCTTACCGTCAGCATGAAACGCCTTAACAGACAGTCTGTGTCGAGGTCTCTGGAAACGCTCGTGCCAAATGAGATCACGGACATAAGAGTGAACGCCAGAAAGAATGTACTGGCTGTGGACGTTTTGCACGCAAGTGCGTTGGGCGTTCTGCGCAGTGTAACTGACTTGGACGGCAACCAGGTGCGCTCTCATGTTTCCTTGAGATGTGATGTAGTAACCGGCGTGATCTACGACATAGATGTGGTGATTCCCCATAATGACTTACAATTTCTTGTCAAGTCAACAACTGATACTCCAATGGTTGATGTCACCCGGCTAGGCAAGTCTCGCTGTGTGAAGATTGCGTTTAAGAGCACATCACTCCCCTCTCATGTGAAGGTGGGGTACTTGAGACATGCTGTGCGGCCTTTCATTCCAAAGCCTCTCCAGTGCAAAAATGCATGAAACTTGGACATGTGAGCAGCGTCTGTGAGAATTCGGTGGTATGCCACCGCTGCGCCGAGCCCCATGAAGCGGATAAGTGCGTCGCAACTGTCAAGAAATGCTCTAATTGCAATGGATTCCATGAAGCCACATTGAAGGACTGCCCGCGGATTCAGGAGGAAATTGCTATTTTGAAGGAGATGGTGCGCGATCACTCATCTCATCGAGAAGCCACAGCTAAAGTCAGAAGGCGTCGTTCACGTCGACGTCGGTCTTCAAAAACGGCCGCTACCTCCTCGACACGTTTGCCAGATCCCTCATCAGTACCACCTTCTTTGCCTCCCAGACCACATGTCGTGGGAAAGGCTGTAAAGGACAAAGCCAGTCAGCATACCCTAACTGCGACAGAGTGGCCTGCACTAAAAAGGGAAGCAGCATCAAGCGAACCGAAGGAGTTTCATGACGACCAGTCCGCGATCCCGGTTCGAGGTCTTTCCAACCAAGACAGGCAAGTGACTGCAATTGTACAATCATTAATTGCCACGATTCGCACGCTACCTAGCAGCATACAATCTCCGTCTGCTAAGAGTGCACTGCAAATACTGGATGCACTGAATCCAGTTCTTGCTAACTTCGTATAAGCACAATGGCTCAAAAAAAAATCTCATCTTGCGCACTGAAGTTAAAAGTGCGTCGATTTTTCAGTGGAATGCCAGGGGCAAGAAGTCCCGTATCTCGGACTTTCGCCAATTTGTCCGGGCCAATCAATTTCCTATACTTGTCATATGTGAACCAAACGTATCAACGCCTTATAGATTGTCCGGTTATGAAGCTTTTTGTTCAGCCGCTTGCGAAGAACGAAGCAAAGTAATTGTTTACATTCGCACAGACTTGACTTATCTTTCGCACCCAATAAGTTCAAATGACGACAATCAGTACGTGTGTCTTCGTGTAAAGAAGAATGCAGTTTCGTTCACGCTTATTGGTGGATATATATCTCCGTCATCGCGATTTGACTGCGACAGATTAAAAGACATCCTAATGAGGACCGATGGGCCTTGGATCATCACCGGTGACTTGAACGCCCATCACATGCTTTGGGGGAGCACTAGGATGAATGCCAGGGGCCGGAACATTGTTACATTCGCTTCCAATTACGACCTTTCCATTATGAACGATGGTACCCCCACGTATCTGCGGGGTCTCACATATGGCAGTTGCCTTGACCTGACATTGGTGTCACGGTGCTCATCTCACAAAGTTAAATGGTTTTGCGATATTGAGACTCATGGGAGTGATCACATACCCACCTACGTGACGATCGATGGTATCATAAAAAATTTCTCTTCCGATGTTGTACTTGGCACTGACTGGTCGATGTTTACATCGCGTGTTGAGGACGCTTGCCAACAAGGCCTCGCCTGCAGTCTGGAAAATACCATAGTGGAAGTTATGCAAGCATTGAAATGTAAATTACCATTTTCGTCTAAAAGCACACAGTTTGACATTGAACTGGAAAGATTACGAGCTATACGAAGGCGTGCTGAACGACGATACAGACGCACAAGATCAATTTACGATCTGAGGGAAGCAAGGCGGCTCCAGAAAAAGATTCAACGACGCATTTACAAGCTGGAGAGCGAACGCTGGAAAGCATTCTGCGAATCTCTAGACCCTCATAAACCGCTGTCATATATCTGGAGAACAGTTCGTGCTCTTCGCTCCTCTCCGCAACAACGGCACCCGTTTAAAGCTTTGGCACTACATCATGGAAAAACAGAACTCGAGGTGGCTGAAGAATTTTGCACGAGAGTTGCCGGGAATATTATAAACGAGAGCATCGACGCCGTGATCGTTCCTGAGACGCGATTACCAGAAATGGACATTCCATTCACCATGGAAGAACTGGAAGGTGCTTTAGTCACTTGTAAGCACATGTCATCGCCAGGTCCAGATGGTATTACTTATAGTGCGTTGGGACACCTTGGACAAAAAGCCAGAAAAGAACTTTTAACATGCTTCAAGAACTCCTGGCTCAGCGGCAGTGTTCCCCGAGAATGGAAAATAAGTCGAATAATACCTGTTTTGAAATCGGGAAAATCACCATTGGACTTGACAGCGTATCGCCCTATTGCCCTCGCAAGCTGCCTCGGAAAAGTGATGGAAAGAATGATTCTATTTCGTCTCGAGTGGTACTTGGAACAATACACCAAATACCCTTCTTGCATGGCAGGCTTTCGCCGGGGCCGCTCTTCCATCGACTGTGTGCTTGACTTATCGACATTTGTTCAACAAGAAAAAAGTCACAAGCGCATATCAGTGGCACTCTTTCTTGACGTGAAGGGTGCATATGATAATGTAGCTCACGATGCCATCCTAACTTCTCTCGCAGCAATGGGCATTGGTGGACGAATGTTTGATTGGATAAAAGATTATATAACTGGCAGGTGTTTCTTTGTGCAAACATATGAGGGTACAACTGCTGAACATTACACCTACTGCGGAGTACCTCAGGGAGGTGTTTTAAGCCCCACATTGTTCAATGTTGCCCTCATTGGTCTGGTGAAGGTTCTGCCAATGTCGGTGTGCCTATCCATATACGCCGATGATATTTGCCTCTGGAGTGCTGCAGTTACTCGCCCTCAGGTGCGTGCACGAATGCAGCGGGCAGCAACCCTCACAACAGCCTACCTTCAGAAACAAGGCCTAGCTATATCAACAGTGAAGTGCGCGTTGATGGCGTTTACACGCAAACCAATGACGCCATACCCTGTTTACATCAATGGACAGAGTGTCAAATATGCACGGACGCATCGTTTCCTGGGCATAATAATCGACAGAAGTCTTTCGTGGAGCCCACATTGTGCGTACTTGAAGAAGAGACTGCTATCTATTGTGCATATAATGAAATTCATGTGCGGGAAAGCATGGGGAACTTCTGTGGCCTTCATGCTACAGCTGTACAGGGCCCTATTTCTGGGTCTATTGCGCTACAGCTTGCCGGTACTGACTAACACTTGCAAATCCAATACTCATTCATTGGAGAGTTTGCAGGGTCAGGCACTGCGTATCTGCCTAGGACTGCCCCGATGCGCTTCTATTTATGCCACAATCATGCTTGCCAAAGACAATCCGGTCAGGACATATAGAATTGTGGATTGCCCCAGAGCGCACATTCGACATGCTAGCCATGTCCCCGACCACCACTAGGCCCTTCTACCCTCCAGAAGACTACGTGCTACGTTTAAGGACGTCATAGCCAAGCACCTAAACAGAATTCCATCAGGATATACGCCAGCTGCGAGAATGGCATGTCCTTTGTGGTGCCTCGACCAGCCGCAAGTGCGTCTCGAAATTCAGGGAATCAAAAAGAAAAGCAATCACTCCAGAGTAGCATTGAAGCAAGCAACACTGCAATTATTACATGAGTTGTACTTAGACCGAACGCAGATATACACTGATGGGTCCGTCTCGTCCAGCAGCTCATCAGGTGCCGCTGTAATTCCGGCTGCAGCAATGACAATCAAGTTTAAGTTGTCGTATATGACTACATCTACGGCGTCAGAGCTTGCTGCTATAAGGGCTGCTTTACAATATCTCGTTCGAGAACGTCCAGGAAAATGGGTCATATTCTGCGATACGAAGGCAGCGCTTCAGAGTTTGCAGTCTGCCATGCGTAGGAGAAGTCATGACCAATTGGTACAAAAAATAAGACATTGCCATCATGAAGCTCTTGCACGAGAGCATGATATTATATATCAATGGCTGCCTGGACATATCGGTATTACCGGAAATCAATTAGCCGATGTTGCAGCCCGCTCAGCCCATGAAGGAACCCGTGTAGTCCCGATTCCTCTATCAAGGAATGATGCAGCAAGACAACTTTACCTGCTGGCTCGAGATCTCACACGCACCTTCTGGTCGTCTACCAGCTTCCAAAGGTGTCAATTTTATGAACTGGATCCTTCGCTCAAGCTAAAGCTACCATCACAACTTTCCCGCTCCGATGCGACACTGTTATGCCGCCTTTGGTTGGGTGTTGCTTTTACAAAGGTGTACTCCTTTCGCATTGGTATGGCAGGCACTCCTACATGCGACTACAGCGGAGCTGAAGAGACCATCGAACACGTCCTGTGCAGCTGTGCTTGCTACGATACACAGCGATGCCAGCTCCGGATGGTTTTGAATCAACTTGACCCCGGACCATTTTGTGTGCAGAAGATACTAGGACCTTGGGCATCTGCATCAGTTGCGCAGAAAGCAACTAAAGCACTGCTAATTTACCTAAAGTCAACAAACCTGAGCGACCGCCTGTAGACTGTGTGTGCTCCCCGAGTGTGCTCGTGATTGTGTGTACCTTCTCATCTCTCTGCAACGTCTTTTCTCCCCTTTATCCCTTTCCCAGATCAGGGTAGCAAACCGGATGTGCGTCTGGTTAACCTCCCTGCCTTTTCTTGCATCTTTATCTCTCTCTCTTCGTTTACCAGATACAAGTTCGGCCAAATAAACAGTTTCATCTGAACATCTAATTCACTACCTTTGGGTACGTCATGACCCCGTGACAGTACTCCTTTTAACGCGATTTTTTCCGTCATCTTTTCCCGCCATGAAGCCTGCCCAAGGCCAGTTTGCAACGTGGTTTCAAGCACCGCCTTTGCTCAATGGCAGAATACCAGGCTGGTACGCAGTGCACCCGGGTTCGAATTCTATTGTGTCTTTTGTGTTTTCGTCCTACTTAGTTTGTACAACGAAAGCTGTTACGAGACTACAAGGAACGCGTTCGACGCCGTAGTTGTCCGCCGCCACCGCCGCCACCCTGGCCCGTGTCCGTACCACTATCGCCAGAAATATGAAAAAAAAATTGTACATAAAAAAAAACAAAGGACAGAGCGAGATTGAAACCCGTGTCCCCCGAGTGCTAGCCCAGTTTACCACACAGGCAGGCTTCAGGCAGGCGACGCGTGCTGCAGAGGGAGGCGTTAGCATGGGTAATAAAGCTTTCATAGAACATCAAAGGAACGGCCAGGCGCCAAACAACGCGAATTGCGTAATGAGTGGGTCGTCCAATGCTCCAACTCAAAAGATATCTTGTGCTTGAACACCTATTCAATGTGGCGCATACCCACTACTGGCCTCATTTTTAATCGTCACGAGCCACTGCATAAAAAATTGCACAAAATTCACAAGAAGTGTGTAGCGAATACTACGCTTCTCCGAAAAAATGATGAATAGCATAGTGAATGCCGGTCTACTACTATTTTGTGTGATACTATAACGAACACTGGTGGCGGTGGGGACGTTAGCGGGCAACTACGTGCACACGATCATTGTTGTGATCTCATTAGAGGTTTTGCTGTAAATTGATATCATTAAAGAAAGTTCAGTTCCTACATCTTCATTTGCCAAAGAAAATATCTCAAAAGTTCTACAGCAGCAGGAAAAAATGATTAAGTTTGTTACGTCTGAAAAACAAACTAATTCAAGGATCGAGTAGCTATGCCTTCATGCATAAAGAATATTTAGAAATTGTTGTACCAGTCGTAAATTCAAAATCAACTGCTCACAAAACTTAAATACAGTGCGGGTACTACACGCTGACCCATTCAACTATTTTTAGTAACAAAATATGCATGGGTGAAACAAAATATTGAGAACGTTATAAGTCTGTGAGTAGTTCTGCGTTGCACTACTGATAAATGAAGAGCGGAAAGCATGTATTGGCGATTGTGCTAAAATGTCACCGTGCACCTGCAGAGACACGCGCAAGCCCTGTATGAATTTCTGAGACGGACATTATATTGGCCAAGTTTCCTTAAACTGCCCACGCGATGGGCTTTGTTCAAACCGACCACTTGTTCTAAAAGTTTATGGGCAGCAAAACATGTGCACCCGCTGTCTTTCTTCATAAAAGAATGCCGTTGGACTCAGCATGGCACATTTCCTGTACATCATATGATTGTGACGCAAAAATTGCTAACTCAACGAAATCCAAGATGTACATAGTACACGTGCTTAGGTGAGCACCGTGTGAGAACTTCATGAATTGAACGTGCTTCAAAGGATTGTTTAATCCTGTGAAGTAGGAAGCCGACATGTCCGCTTTTATCTCTCCTTGGGCATGGTCCTTTGATGAGATGGGTCATGCGCTACTATTACAGATTGCTTTATTTGCTTGTGTCCCCCCTTTCCAATTTGCGAGGCTTATTCGAAGAGGCTCGAATGCAAACGCAAGTGAGTATTTTTTAAGTGTATTTAACGATGCAGTCTTTATATTTAACGAGTGTGTTTAATTCTCGGCGATATAGTACAACCACCTGCGCACAGCAGCCTAGCAGAAGAAATGAAAGACGCTCCTTTCATTGTGTTTCCTTAGCCCCACACTCCCATGTGTCATATATTTTGTTAATCTATTTCTACACTGATATCCACGGGTTACCTAATTCTGTTTTGTCACGTCCTTATTCTTGCAACCTAGTCCAATGGCGCGCTCCTTTTTTTACACATAAAATAAAAAAGGCCTATTACCTGCGTTCTTGGGTGACCAATGTCATCGGAGACGTAGTCTTCTGTCCGCCGAAAGAGAATATAACGTTTATTTGGGATTCAGTGCCTGGATATTGTGAGTAGGCGATGAGTTAGGTTTGGGCACCATGTGGCACTAATTTCAAGAATTTGAGTTTTTTTATAGAACGCAGAGCCATTGCGAGGTGGCAGCACCGTGCATGTTTTAGTGAAGCGTAGGAGACACCCACTTTTTCGTCCATAGCGTGTCATTGTCAAGATAGCGTAATAAGCACTGAGGTCTTTAAAATTTCGTACCTATTATTTTAGAAGTGAAGCAATACACCACATAAATCCCACGTATTGATGTGTTTCATAAACATGCTTATACTTGCTTTTTGATTGACAATGTTCACACGTATGAACGCAACAAGCAGGTCAAGATGACTGCGCGCTTAGAAGGTGCCTGAACTTTCACCGAGTGGCTGAATTGTGTTACTGACAGACCAACAAACAAACAGGCAGACCAGAATATTTTCGCTGAAATATCTCAAGAAAGGTTATCGTCTATGAAAAAGCAATGTTCCTGAGTTCATGACCTTGCTTTGCAAAGAAGCCATTAAAAGTTATTTGTGTTTGTGATTATTACAAAATGCACCTACCTGTATGCCATATTTCTTAGTTTGCTGTTTTATATGCTCGTCTTAACCCTTTCCCCCGTGTGTGAGATAAATTAAATCAAAAATCTCTGTTAAACATATCCCTAATCACTTTTTAACAATCGTCGCATGCCTTACAAATCAAATATCAAGAAGGAACTGCTCTAACGCACCTAAATTTATTTTGAAGACTGAAGGCTTCGAGACAATACAGGCCTGACAGATGAGAAATGCGAGCGCTTACAGCCGCGGGGCAAGACAAAGCTGGCACGCTTGCTCATGTCCACTCTATAGAGAAAGTGATGAGAGAAAGTCATGAAATCGTTATCCGGTGTGCCAATTTTTTCTGCAATAATACCAAGCCATTGACGTGCCTTAATGTGTTTAGGCGGTGAGACGTCTGCTCCATCAAACATACTTGTTTAGAATAAAAACACTTGCGCCCACAAATGTCATCAAATCCAACGTTCGCAGTATTTGAGTACCAGCGCATATGAGCTAAAAAATCGTGACTGCACTGCCAACCAACAGTGTTTGCACAACGTACAACAAGTGTAATAATAATACTGTATTGGAGATTTGCCATCTAAGAGCCACGATATCATATTGAGAGATATCATAGCGGAGGAGTCTCTCAGAACTTCAGCAACCTGTGATTCTTAAACGTGCACATAAAACTGAGCACACGCCTCGAACGAAAATGTAGCTGCTCTGGCCCGGATTCGATCCCGTGAGCTGTGGGTCAACAGGCAAGCACCACAAAAACTAGATAATTTTGAAGAGAGTGCAGCACATGTCGAAGCTAAGGATAACGCATTGCAGCACCACCTACCATGATACGGCGTAGTGTTGAAGCTATCGGCTACGGCCTCCGTGAATAACTCCACGAAGGCTCTGGTGCGGGAGCTAATCTCTGAAGCCATGGCCGATAGTCTCAAAAACACACTGCGTGACGGTAGGTGGCGCAGCAATGCAGTTTTACGTAAAGGCCTTAAATATTGAGGAAATACCGAAACTCTCTTCCATAATCTGTCGAAGGTGTTGAACTCTCCTCTCCCGTGTGTCCAAACATTATCTATATCCTCTGCCGTGTGGGTGCCAGCCCTATAACCCAGCTCCCACAACTTTCATACCAAGATTGTTATTTCACGCTGATAACACGCGCGATGCTTCTGGCGGCCCTAGAGGCTGGAGGGGAGGATACGCGGCGTGGCCGCTCCGTGAAAAGAATGGTGGTACTTTCCTAAAAATATCCAGAAACTTTATTTAGTTCTACGCGTTTCCGTCATGATCTAAAGCTTTTTCTACTGTTCATGCTCAAATCTCTTATAGTTGCGACCAACAATTGCTTGTGTTTACCATGTTACGTCTTGCTTTACATCACTGCTCTGTGACACAGGAGGACGCTAGGCTTAGGCAGTACAATTGCCGTTCAACTGACAGAAATACATTTGTGTTGTTGCTTCTTTTCTATTCTACTATATGAAGAGAAACACCTATTACCTTTGGTTATGTATACCATAGGTTACGTTAGAATCTATCACATCATGCGTAACGAGGCTTCCGTGTGAGCACCTCTTTGGTCGTCGTTCAGTGTTCTAAATGCGATGCCTTTCTCAGTAAACTGTAGGTACTTGGAGCATGAGCATCTATCTATCTATCTATCTATCTATCTATCTATCTATCTATCTATCTATCTATCTATCTATCTATCTATCTATCTATCTATCTATCTATCTATCTATCTATCTATCTATCTATCTATCTATCTATCTATCTATCTATCTATCTATCTATCTATCTATCTATCTATCTATCTATCTATCTATCTATCTATCTATTCGCTCATGTCTGGGTGCTCTCGTGATTACCTTCTTGAGTGGGTGTAGACCAAAATTAGCATGGAAGGGTAAGAAGGCTTGGCAAATATGTATGGCTGGTCATGGTATGAATAACGTCGAAATTCCTTCCCGTACGTAGTGACATCTTTTCCTCGAGACATGTGTAATACATACCCGTATAACACGGTCCACGTTGTACGACGGTTACGCTACAGGTGACTGACAGTTCATTTCTACCCAAGATAGGCGAGAAGAAACATCCGTTTATGAAATGCGATGGTATTAAGAAAACTCACATCAACGAGGTTGACCACACGAATTGGAAGAATAAATACTAGGGTAGCAGCAGGAGAAAAACCACAGAATTCTGCGTGGCAAGCAAGGATTCTACCTCTGATCAATACCAGGTTTCGAAACTGCTTTTGAAAAAGATATTATTCAGGCTAGTGAAACGTAAGCTGTGCTTGCAGTTTTGGCCACCTTAGCGATCGAACATTACACATTTTTCGTTTTGTACAGGTCTAACGTCGAATAAAGGTCGGTTGTATACTTAAGTGCCATTCAGTGAAGGCGATTTACGTAGCACAAGCCAGGGCTAGTATTATTGCAAGCACCTAGCTCGTAGTGCCATTCAAAAACAGGTATTCCAGAAAAAAATATCTCTGGTTTTTTCGACCACTGATCTACATGCAGTTGAAGAAGTATTCCACCCAAGATGTTTAGTGGAACCGACCGTGGAGCTCTGTGATACTATTCTCATGAGCTGGAGCTACAACAAGGAAAGCAAAAAATGCGAGAATGGATTTGTCTGCTCCACTTGCAAGAACAGATTTGATAGCGAAGACGAGTGCTCAAGTAATTGTCCCATGAGTAAGTATGCTATGTATGGTTTAGCAGCAATACTGACAGCTGTTATGGTGTAACTAGAAGTTTTAACCACACTCTTTTTTGCCTTTTGTTATGCCAAAAGTTCAGTGCCAGCAAATTCGAAGCTTCTTTATACGGCCTATGGAAGCCTTCAAATAGAGCACTTGAGTGAAGGACATTTTCAGTTTAGCTTATATCCTTAAACCGACACAAATGATAAACACTAGCTTAGTTTAGATTGGCAAACTGCAGCCTGAGAGCTCTAATGCCATGTTTCACTATTCTAACTTCATTTATATTGAATAAAATTCACGCTGATGTAAATTCTTTTTTAATTTTCATGGTGAATTTTTTACGCTTGACGTCAAAAAAGTTTCTTTTATTTTCGTGACATGGATCGGCGAAAGTTCCTGAAACTTCATACGCTAGGACCATGGCACCCGTAAATGACAATGTCTTCAATTTTACCAATTAGAAGCTAAGTAGGATTCAGAATTTATTACATCACAGTGTTTGTTGTTGAAATATCGAATAAATCTACCCCCCGCGCCCCTGCGCCATGTTCTGATGGTTGTGCATTGTTTTCTTTTTCGCTAGTACGAGTCTGTGAAGCACTGTTCCCGCTCTTCCACGTTCGATATTTAGAGATGCATGCAGACTGGACGATTACCACGTAGATACATTAGCGTCCGGCCAATATACCATAACAAGATGCAATTTGGCACCTGTTTTATTAGTTTTCATATCATGCGACCGCTGGAGTATGTGTACCGAACGTATTACCTGTTTAAAATGCCTAAAGCAAGGATAGCCAGAGAAGTGATACATTGATTAGCAACACAATACAAATTCTCCTCATGCCTCATATTAATAACGAACATTGCTCAACAGCTCGGTTTTAAGGCAAGGCAGTGACTATTCTGTATGATGATATTCTGTGTTTTCAATTGTGAATGCTCCCGAAGTATTTTAACAGTAACATGCATAATAATGCTAAAACACTGCTTGAATATTTCGCTGATTCGCGGCTTTTTGGGGTACAGAACCTTCTTGATATGTTGCGTTTTTGGAAGATAAACGATGATTTTTTAAACGTTCTCCTCTTTTGCCTGAATTTTGCAGAACGAGTGAAAAGGCCAAAGTGGAAGAACAGGAACTGCAGGTTCTGGCTCATAAATGGTGCAGCCTGTCAAAAAACATGGCTGAAATTTGTGAAGCGCTTGATTCATAAGATGCGCCGATTGCTTTATTACACAGGGTGTGAGTTAGATGCGAAAAAGTTATTCGTGTACGACTTTCACACAAGGAGATGCCGCGGTAAGTAATACTGTTTATAAAGTTTTATTACGAATTCTTTTGTTTTGCACAATTTCATATAAAAACACTTTAATTCATTCCACATCCAGCTAAGTTTTCCGTAATACTTATTTGTTGCGTTCTAAATTTGTAGGTGCAGGGTGAACCGTCGTAATAGGACAGTTGTTCGTTATAAAAATACAGTTTTACCAACGTCAAAATTGGAAATGCGCAGCACCTGTGTTTCCACAGGCACCTGTCAATACTATAGGTTGCGGCTGAAAGCTCCGCAGACAGTGTCGCAGACAACGTCCATCACAGACACATAACCTTTCCTTAGCTAGGAGAAGCCTCATCCACATAGCTTTTCATTAGCCAGGAAAAACCTTATCCGATTTCCATTCGAAGAAATACGCGTGGCGATGTCTCTCGAGAGCGAGTACGTGCTAGCTCTACCTTCTCTCGAGCGAACGCGCCCCCTAGTTTGTCACACGTTTTACCATGACGGGCTCCGACTGCGACGATATCAAATGCGGACAGCCTGACCGCATAAGCTGCTGCACGCTTTAAGGTTGCATAGCTCCAAGTAATAAGCAAGGCTAGAAAAACAGTACATCTGATCGGCACCTAGCCGTTCTTGCTAATTTTTGTGAGGTATTCTTGGCGTTGCTATGATTTATGATGTGATGATGCTTTGCTCATTTTGTGCGTGGCCTTACCGAGTCATTTCTAGGTTTATCCCAGGTATAGTCGCGCCTGGCTCAGCTGAGGTGCTCATTATTTCCTTAGTCTATAGGCTTGACAAAGGTCTCACTCACCAACGCCTCCTAGAAAAACTATGCCTAAAACGTCGCTCTGTTTTCAATTGGGGGCCTCCTGCCAGCACGCAATCTCGGAGGCCATGCCTCCTGCCTTGTGTTGCGACCGGCCGCCGCATGACAACGCTCGCCTCCGTACCGCTCAGTCAGGTAACATCATGGCTGCTCGGAGGCAACTGTGAGAGCATTGCTGTGTTCGCAGGAGGCACCGTTGAAGACGCTCGCCTTCGTACCAAAGGATGAGGGTGAAATCAGAGGGTAGGGAGCCCGTTCGCGGCTCACGTTCCAGGCATGAATTTTTTAGGAGGCATTGCACTCAGACGCCTAGGTGTTGGGTTTTAGCTCTTGCCGAAGCCATCTATGGCAAATTGTGGCTCGGCTTAGTTCAACCAAGCACCATGGGTGATTCATTGATTATCAATTAGCTATCGTTAACCTATTTATGAGGCATTGAAATGTAGTGGCCACGCATGTCGCACTGCCCTATACTCAATCAAGCACTTCCGAAAATCAAATTTCTTTTCATAGGTTATTTTTTAGCCATATAGTTGATATCAGTTAACTATTATTTGGTTATTACAAGACTTTCGCAATGCTTCGGAGGCATTAGGTGACTAACATTTATTTCTGGCAAACTGCCTTAAAGAAAAAAATAATATATAGAAATTATATCATTCTCGCTTTTTCAAAGAAAGAATCGTGCCCATTACGCATTGTAAGGGGCCACACGTCCGTAAGATGCCCAGCTGCACACTATAATAATGTTCCTGATAATAATGATAAATTTTGCCTCAGTGCTGCGTTGTGGGTGGGCCTCTAAAGTTACCACGAATTACGCTTTGATTACGGGTTGACTCCTCCTGCGATGCTACACTCCTGTTATCACAGGTGTTAAGGAAACTTCGCCCACTGCATGATATTCACGTATTGCTTTTTATGTAGCATTTTAAAGCAATGACGTGGCTACGAGGTAGATCATCGGCTTGACATGATTGATATGTGGGGTTGAACGTCCCGAAACCACCGAATGATTATGAGAGACGCTGTAGTGAAGGAATCTGGAAGTTTCGACCACCTGGAGTTTTTCAACGCGCACCCAACTGTGAGCACACGGGCCTACAGCATTTTCGCCTCCATCGAAAATGCAGCCGCTGCAGCCGAGTACCTTAGCCACTAAACCACCGTGGCGGGGCACATCTGCTTGCCATGTGAACTTCTAGTGTATCATTCTCATTTGAAGTAAACATTTTTATTTTATATATATTTTTCTATTTCTAACTTTTCTGTATGTAGAACTATTCTCAGAGTTAAAGACGCTGCAGCTGACACCATTGCTTACAGCAATACCGACAATTTTAGGGGAAGCGAGTTAATAAACGCTCAATATAAAGTTAATATATACATATTTGGTCACAATGAGACTGTCACTGCACTGAATTAGGTAATGTATATATTGTTTAAATAGTTGACTGGCTAAAACATTTCGTCTAGTGAACCACGAGTTTATCGACACTTGCCTGTCTCGTTCATGAAACAGTTAACGAGCCACTTATCCCGCTTGCTGATGAGATAAATTATGTAGAAGGGCCAGCGTAGGGGCTAGGTGATTGTACATGGTTGACACTCGTGACGCAATCAATCACACACAAAAAAAGACACATGGAGGCACAGGTAGTACACACACGAGAGTAAATTGTTTATTGTCCGAATAGATTAAATTTGAACAAACATAATTTTTATATTCGTCGAAAGTAGGAATTGGGCATTAAGAGCCAAATTAAGAAGCGAGTGTTATAAGAAGAACTTAAGGATGTTAGTCGCTACTTCGCGTATGATTAAACTGAAAAAAGGAGTTCAAAAAAGGCACCGTTGCTTATCCAATTCACTCTTACAAGTTAACACAAACGCTTGAGTTTTTTTAGAGCCATTGATATCGTTTACATGAAAACGATTATTTCTGCAGTTGCGAAAAAGCACCAATCTGAACCGAGCAACGACACATGGCCGAAAAAGGAGAAGCCCCGAGGGGAGTCTTCAAAAGCAAGACAAAGACTTCGAGAGATATTAGCAAACAACACACTGCCTCCTGGATACTCGTGGCCTACGGCAGACTTCGTTATGCATGGGAACGAATTTGGTGGAGCTCAATGATGTACCCCCATTTTTTGAGAGCCTGGGCATGCCGTTATGTCTCCTGGTCCTTATTTTTCAAAAGTTTTCAATACAAGGACATAGAGTGCTGTTGCCTAGTCAATAAGCTGTGCGCTCAACGCTGTATCTTAAAGAGAAAATAAACTTCTTTGACTACATCGCTACCAAGCGCACAACGGCTGCCTAAATTTCTGCCGTCATAGAAATATTTTTCATGTAAGCAATACTGAAGTAGATTCATGAAACACTCTTTGAACAAACTGCGTTGTGTGGGAATGCTAATTTACAATGTACGAGCTAATTACAATGTACGAGCTAATTTACAATGTTGCGCCAGTTTGTATTCCTTTCTTTGTCCTTGTTCGCCTGCGCATACAGTTTCAGGATGGAGCTGACACCGGATGCAGAAATTTTTCATTCAGTTCCCGCAAGACACCGCTGTCGCTGACGACGGATGACGCTACTTGCAAATGCTACTGAATCCTGGGCATGTGCACTGAGGCACTTCACGGTCGCTGCCATGAGCCGCCTTATGAAACGTGACACTACACAGCTTCCTTAGTAACCCTACAGCCAGATGTCTCAAGTGCAAACTTCTTCGTCTCTCAGCAAAGAAACAGATAATCAAAGCATCAGAGAACCCGGCTTTGCCGAAATCATTCGAAAGGTCGTAACAAGGGATCTGAAAAGCATTCCACTTTCTGCATTTCAGAAAGGCTTCAGTGATTTAGAGAGTCACGCGATACACTGATTTGATACAGAAGGGAAAAGTACTGCGAAACTACAAAGTTGGTTTGCTTAAATTGTCATTTATTGTTTTTAATTCAGTCCTAGTAGTTTTCTGAAAATAAAGTTCATTATAATCATTTTCTGTGTTTTCAGAGAACCGCCACTTCAACGTGTTTTCATTTACGAAATAACTGTCGTGCTTTCATCAAAGTACTGTAATTAGGCCAAATATTAGTTTTGTACCCATGGTACAAGGAATATATTGCATTTCGTTTTACCGCAGTTAGTGATGTTACGCCATGACGCGTAAGCCCCATGCGGGTATAAAGGGCAACAGTTATTGTGGCGTAAGAAGATGCCGATTCCACTACCTCATCAAGCTTAAACCTCTTTGTTCCTTGTACAACCGTTATAATGAGTAAGCATCTTCCCACTACTCATATGATGAATGCACTTTGTTTAAATTAGAGAAATAAAAAGGCCTAAATAAAAGGAAAAGACGGAGAGGTTAACCTAGAAGAACTGGTTTGCTACCCTGTGCAGAGGTGGAGAAATAATGGTGGGAAAGAGGATAGAGGTAGAGAAATATAAAATAAATTGTAAAAAAATTCACAAACACACACATGCACAGCGTTCCAATCACAGCCTGTTTGGACAGGCCGGTTAAACGTAAGAAGCGCAGGAGCACCTTGACAGCCTTCTTCTGTGGCATAAAGTCCCGTCGGTAGCGCAAGATTTTTTAGATGCGGAGCATCTAATACTCGAGGCTTGTAGTGCGGCGCCGTCCGCAAGCTTCCTCCTCCTTCTTCCACTATCTGTGCATCCCTTCCTCCTCTACACACCGCGCGCGCTTCACTCCTCCACCATCTCTGGACCCTTCCTCCTCTACACACCGCGTGCGCTTCTCCTCTTCACGAACATTCGCTAGCTGTATAATGTAGCGCGCATGCGCCGTCACGCTTCGAGAACATCGGCAGCTGACGCGCGCGCATGCGCCGTCGCGCTTCGAGAACATCGGCAGCTGACGCGCGCGCATGCGCCGTTGCGCTTCTCCCCCTTCTCGAACATTCGACAGCTGACAGTGCATGCACCGTCGCGCTGTATATATACTCAAGGTCAGCGCTCGCTCGCTCAGTTGCCGCTCGTCGGTTGGTTTGTACGGCGCGTCGACGTCCAAGGTCGCGGTGAAATGAATTCCAACGAATCCACAAACACAATGATCGACGTCCCCTCGACCAGCGCCGCCCTTTCGCATACGTGTGTACGTGTTCACTCATTTAACACCCCCTCTATATATACTCAAGGTCGGCGCTCGCTTGCTCAGTTGCCGCTCGTAGGTTGGTTTGTACGGCGCGTCGACGTCCAAGGTCGCGGTGAAGTGAACTCCAACGAATCCACAAACACAATGATCGACGTCCCTTCGACCAGCGCCGCCCTTTGGCATACGTGTGTACGTGTTCACTGATTTAACACCCCCTCCTACAGCCACGTTAACCAATTTAGCCATCGACCCAAGTAAGTCGCAATTTAACACCCCATTTCACAACCACGTTAACCAATTTAGCCATCGACCCAAGTAAGTCGCACTTTAACACCCCGTTAACCAATTATATGCTCTGCATCCTCCTCAGTGTTCCCCCGAGGGAAGCTGCGGGCAATTTTTTTTCTTTCGAAAGAGTCTGGTTGCCCAGTTCGTGTAGTGCATTGCAGAGTGACTGTCTCAGCAATCAGTAGTGTGGGCATTCACACACTATGCACGAAGTTGTTTCGTCACCACCGCAATGGTCGCATGCTGAAGTGTCGGCCATTCCTATGCGGAACACGTACGCTTTGGTAAATGTGTCACCCAACTATACATTGTACAGCTTTGTGGCGTCTCGTCGGTGAAGTTCTGGAGGAGTTCGAAGTATTCTGAGTTAAAGAATTCGAATGTTGTTCCAAAGTATGAAGGCTGACAACAAGCGCAGGCATCAAGGGTGCAAACCAATGCGGTTAGTGCTCTGTCGTTGATTGATTGATTGATTGATTGATTGATATTTGGAGTTTAACGTCCCAAGACCACCATATAATTATGAGAGACGCCATAGTGGAGGGCTCCGAAAATTTCGACCACCTGGGGTTCTTTAACGTGCACCCAAATCTCAACACACGGGCCTACAACATTTCCGCTCCATCGGAAATGCAGCCGCCGCAGCCGGGATTCAAGCCCGCGACTTGCGGGTCAGCAGCCGAGTACCTTAGCCACTATACTATCGCGACTGGTTATGCTCTGTCGTATTTTCATGTCATTTCGACTCAAATATTTGCTAAGCAAGTGCGGAAGATCAATTATAAATTCCGCCTATTTTTCTAGGTGAGCATAGTACAGCTACTCGGTTACGTCAACTTCTTCGGGCGAATAATTGAAGTCTGAAGCAGGAAGAAGACAGCTATACGCTATTGTGTCCTCGGGGGCTCAGCTGCTGACCTTCCGCATTCTAGCTACTGATCGATCGAGGCGGACAAGCACTGCCAACTAACTAACTTTGCTTCGTGAATAAAGGTGGTAGTGTGGGTTCTTTTTATTGGTATTTTGTTTTGTATACTTCATATAGAGAGACGATATCCGGTGTAGACGAAATTATAAAAATTCAATTGGCTTTGATGTCACTATTTGCCAAACAATGAATCACATCCCTTAATGGGTTGCCGCACAATGCAGGCGGTGACTGATGACTACGCCTCACAAGCCGCGAGGTCTGCGCTAAACGCGTCGCAGTGACAGGCAAAGCTGGCAGAGTGGCCTTTCAGAACCTTTTTACCACTCTTTGGATAACTGCTCTAAGCACAGCTGCGATGCACCCCCTACCCCATATATAATAACTGTTGCGTGGTATGGAGGCATTTACTACGACATCCTGCGTCATTCTTCGGAGAAGCGTGGTACCTGCAACGCTCATGCAAATAATTTCTTTGCGATCTTTTTGATGCTGTGTCTGACGAAGATGAAGAGTTATGCCTGAAGCTTTCGTAATGAATTGGAGCCATAATCGGCTCACTTTTTTATTTCTTTGCCTTTTTTTCACAAATTCCATAGCCTCACGCCTCGCGGCCAATCCCCCATGGTTGATTGTGACAATCTTTTGGGAGTCATCATCATTATCATTGACCCGCTCGCTATGCATTTAGCATTGTGTGAGACCTGGTGGTTCCGAGCAGTGCGCGAACTCTTATATCAGCACGGTTATTTGTTGTTGAAATATATTACAGTTATTACTGATGGCCTAGGCCTTTTTAGTTTTTCGTAAGCTTTACACAAGCAGCTTCACACCAATAAATGAACACTGGCAACTCTCGCACCATTCAGGGTATAGTTACTTATTCGCAAACCACCTGCAGAAATGTATCGAAAGAAATGAGGACAGCCTTCCCAAATCATATCCTGTCTACCCCCCTCCCATGATTCATCTGGCATCAAAGCCCGCAAGGTTATCGTGGCGATGAACCAATAATGAGCTCTGCAAGAAGCGTGGCAGTTACGCATACCAGACGAACGCCACAAACTCGGGCGTTCGTTTTTTTTGGGGGGGGGGGGGGGGGGGGTCTGAGCACATCGCACAATCGTACGCTTTTCAGGCGCCTTCGTTTTCTCAGGGAAAAGGGATGAGTTATTGTTGCGACATTCGAAAATAATAACAATGATGCCGAAACATGAATCACTTGCCAAAGGTATTTGTACATAATAATAACAGTATATACTGCATAATACCAGGTTTGAGTTTTTTTGAGTTTTTTTCTTTTTTTTCCTATATCGCTGTCTCCATTTTCGAAGGCCTTTTTCTCACCTATCCTCTCCATATGGCGAAAATATGCTACCTAATTACACTAGTTTTCAATAAAGAGTTTTCTACTCTTTTTTTTCTCTTTACATGAAGCATCTAGGTGCGCCAGTGACACCTACAAACGCAAAAATTGTCGGATGGGGGACCTTGAAGTTTCGCCTTTAGGAGTTGAACGCAATAGCAAAATTCGACCCCTAGTGCGCCCTTCAATCGCTAAGTGCATACGTATTATTATTTTTGTTAGAAACACGCACACACAAACACACACACAAACGCGCACACGCACAAGCGCGACGTATCTATGGTAATGCAGTGACTGTGCAGTGTGGCCACTTCCCTCTTCTATAACGGTGCTCTGCTGTAGTCGAGACACGTTTTTCACAGTGTCTCACAAAAGGCACACACACACACACACACACACACACACACACACACACACACACACACACACACACACACACACACACACACACACACACACACACACACACACACACGCGCGCGCGCGCGCGCGCGCGAATGGTACATACAGGTTTTTGATTTGAAGCAAGAGTCGCATGGTTGTCAAAATACATGCCCCGCACTCACCATATCGGAGACCATAAAGAGTCTCACAATGTCTCACAGAAAGCAGCACGTCATCTAGCGTTTACTGTTTGCTTGGTCAACGCCTTTGAAAAGGCATTATATGTTTTCCGCTAGATGGACATAGTTGCTCATTCCTATAGTTGTTTGAAAGTTCCTGTGTGTTTTTTACGGTGATGGCTGCACTATCCCGGCTTTTTTCGACGTAGTTTGACAGCCTCCCAAATGTGCCTACAAATCGCCGAATGGGCTCGTTTTCTTCGTAACAACTGTTGAACAAAATGCGTTAAGGAGGCTGCTTCCACTACATGGCACTTTTGTAGTGTTTTTTTTTTCAAAGAAATGCACTGAACATCGTAGCTTTGTTGTAGGACATTAGCATGCCAGGCGAACGTCCCTGGTTTGATCCCCTCAATAGGACCGAACATTTTTTTCTTTGTTTTATTCGCTTTTTTTCGATTTTTCGCTCACGGTTGATTTTTCACTCACAACCAACGGTGCCGACGCCGACGGCGGAATTTTTTCAACACAAGCTCTATAACGCTGTCCCTTTAAAAGGAGGGAGAATGCGGCACATACGTGCACCCACACATGTGTGTACAGTACCTTTTGTGTTGTCGTTGTGTCACACAAAGTAACTTTAAAAAATTGTAAAAGTAATCGCCTGCCGTTTAAGCTAACACAAATGTTCAAAGGCCCGAACAACTGCTCAGCAGAGTGGTCATAATACAATGGGGTGGCACTTCACGCGCTCTAGTAGGCCCGTGTATTGCAACCTGCTATTTTCAACGTGCTTTTCTAGCTTCCCAATAACACGGTCTTTAGAGCACCGCAAGATCGGGGCTGAACTTGAACTTGCTGGTTTCTTGCTATTTTGTGTTCTGCTAAATTTTGTGAGAAACAAAGCACGTTGCTTTCGAACAACTATTATCTTGTTTCGTCAGCCTTATTGCCAGCCGACATGTGCTACGCACTTGCATTATGTTTCCTCTTAGGCACCCATTTCGTTCCATTGCATCTTGCGAGCAGCTTGACGAAAGGTAAGAGGCAGCTTTTATATTTATTGAATATCAATTCTAGACGCTTATTTCACCTTGAGTAAAGTGAAACAAGCGTTATAGACAACTCACCAGCAGCGTTTTAGCGGTAGTGAGCTCCGCAAACCTTTTTCGTTACTCTGACTCTCCTACCCATTCTGGTAGTTTCTTTGCCTGCCTTGTCCAATTGTGCATATATCTGTTTTTTGCGCAACCCAAGTTTCCTCTTCACCGATTTGCCACTTCCTTTGTTCTTTATAGCCTGTTCAATTTCCTCAATATTACACCATCTCACATCGAATACCTTACACTTATTATAAACTTCGAAAGATCTGCCAGCTCTATTTTGTCTGTGTGGTCGAGACTTTCATGCTTTGACTTTGCTGAATGAGGTTCTTCGTATCGTGGGACAGATTCCTAGTGTCCTGTCCAACTACCATACCTCCAACTTCACACTCCTTAACGATACTCTTCAGATTATAACTCTTTCCGTCAACGTTAAAGGCAGTTTCTTAAATGAGAGCCGAGTATGTGTTCTGAAGCGAGATTCTGAATCTATGTAATTTCCCTTTCAGTGGTAGCTTACTGAGTGGTTTCTGTCATTGCTTCCTAAAGTGTGGGTGAATTCGAGACTTTACCATTTTATGGTCACATCATCGCACCTTGTTGGGCACTTCCACATTGTGCGCAGTGCCTTTGTGTGCACTCATCATAAAATCTATCTATTTCTTACTTTCCTAAGGGACTCTTCTTGTCCACTTATGTTTCACTCGTTTTTGGTAGAAGGTATTCAATATCCGTGAATTATTTCGTTCTGCTGAATTTGCATAAACTCTTCTGTACCCATGTGATAATCTTCTACTACCTCATCTCCAGCATGCTTCTTCCCTACCTTGGTATTAAAATCCCCCATCAGTATAGTGTACTGTGCTTGTACGTTACTCATTGCCAATATTAGATCTTCATAGAAAGTTTCTACTAACGTCATGGCTGAATGTAGGCACGTAGGTCTGTATAGCCTTCATCTTGTATCTGTCTTGAGTTTCCTTACGATACCTACCACCCTTTCAGTATTACTGTATTACGGAATCCTTAATGTTACCAGCTATATTTATGTGGATAAAGAACTTGAATTCCGGTTTTCTCCTGTCAGCCAAGCAACGATAGCAAGAGAACAGCCCATTCTATAGCGCTGTGTATGCCTCATCTGTCCTTCGAACTTCATTGAACCCTGTTACATTTCATTTAACACCCTCGAAATACTTGATTAGCAGAGCTAAACATACCTCACTAGATAAGGTCCTAGCGTTAAACAATACTAAACTCATATTCCAATGGCGGCCTGTCCATACCCAGCTATTCTTAGCACCCTTTGCTGCATCGCAGACCTGACCACGTCCATGGTCAAATGCTTCGCAGCCGCTGGGAACTCACGAGCGAGGATATCCATGTGGGAGGTCGTGGAGGTAGTGGCCAGATAGTTTACCGGGGTGTCCAATCCTCTGGTGAGGGAGTGCGTTACCGGGGATAGCAGTAAGACCACACCCCAGACCTGTTAGTGTAATTTCATCGTCATGCAGATATTTATTAAAATCCAATGGGGAATTCTGCAGCACCGGGATTCGAACCACGAACCACCGACCTCTTGCACGCGAGGCTGATACTCTAGCCACTACGCCATCTTGGCATCTATCTAAAAGATAGCCATGTACAAAACGGCCATGTGTAGCCTAGGTCTACCATGGGGTCCACAGAGGCTAGTAGGGTGAGAGCTGTGATATCAGGTAAGGACTTCAAAAAGGAGATGGGTAACACATAGCATAGTATTGATTGACGTCGCCCAAGCAAAATCATAATGTCATAGCCACATTTATTGCTGTAAAGCAAGGGAGATGAAAAAATGAGAGATCTGAACACGAGAAAAAAATGAGAGGGGCAATTAAGCACAGCAAAGCCATGCGTATTGTAATATAAAAATGAGTTGGAAAGAGACGCAAAGATGAAGAGTGATTTCAAGCTAACAAGGAAATAAAGAAGGAGACAAAAAGAAGAGGCATGATGTCAACGCTTCATTATGAATGATGACATCCTTTCTCACCGTGCATGACGAGAAGGCTGTTACTTTGAAGATCCATCGAGTGCCTGCCCAAAAATCCCAGCCTCCCATAACGGCAAGGGAATCACTGAGCCTCCCTTTTAACAGCTTTCTTACGGAGCGCAAAACCTCACATTTGATTTTCCAGTGTTATTTATATTATATGCATTTTTTAAAACCGACACGTTGATATTGTCGTGACGTGAAGACAGAGGTCGTATTTGAAAACGCTGAGAAATCAGCAGCGGGTTGGCCTTTTTATTTTCCGTGCGCCAGAGAGTTCCTCGTGCTTCTCGTTGTTGCGTTCTGCATAAAAGCGTCCAAATGCGCATATGCACAGTCGCCTTCGTCTTTCTCGCAGGACGCACGTGACATTTGCCTTCTCCAAAAATTGCATCGTCCCGATGCGCAGCCAAGGCGCTCTACTTAAAAAAAAACGCACATATGCACCGGAACCCAAAGGACAAACGAGAGTTAGTTGGACAAGCAGGGTTTCATCCGGATGACATGCACGATCTCGGGTGAGTGGTTTCCACGACTAGAACTGCAATCGCCGTCGGGAATAACTTCGTAGTTGATGTCGTTCAATCGTCGGGTGACTCGATATGGGCCGAAGTATCGTCGTAATAGCTTCTCTGAAAGTCAGCGTCGACGTATTAGGATCCAGACCCATACCTTGTCGCCTGGTGTGAAGGTTACCAATTTATGTCGTAAGTCGCACTGTTTCGTATCTTTGTGTTGCTGGTGACAAATGCGCACGCGGGTTAGCTGTCGGGCTTCTTCGGCACGCTGACCAAATTTTTCGGCGTCAGCATGAGTGTCGTCACACTCGTGCGGCGGCATAGCGTCCAACGTTGTATTGACTTTGCGCCCGTGTATTAAACTAAACAGCGTCATTCCGGTAGTTTCCTGCCGGGCGGTATTATAGGCGAAGGTCGCATCCCATTTCATCCCAGTTGTTGTGTTCTGTGGCGACATACATGCAGAGCATGTCTGCGAGGGCCTTAGTAAGCCGCTCTGTTAGTCTGTTCGTTTGTGGATGGTACGCCGTTGTTCTCTGGTGAGCTGTAGCGCTGAGCCTGAAAACCGGCTCTAAAAGTTCTGTCATGAACGCAGTTCCTCTATCCGTGATGAGAACTGTTGAGCACCATGTCGAAGGACGACGTTTTCTATAAAGAAATGAGCCGCTTCTGCTGCAGTGGCCCTCGGCATGGCTTTAGTTTCTGTGTAGCGAGACAAGTAATCGGAGGTGACAACGATCCATCTGTTCGCTGTGGTAGAAGTTGGGAATGGGCCCAGGAAGTCCATTTTGATTTGGGCGAATGGCTTTGCTGGTACTTAGACGAAATGTAATAAGTCTGCGGTCCGGCCGGGGATTGCTTTGCGTTTTTGATAGTTGGCACAGGTTTGGACGTGATGTTTTACAGCAGCAGGTAAGTTCGGCCAGTAGTAACTGTTTTGCAGACGCGACATTGTTCGAGTATAGCCGAGATGACCGGAGGTTACTTCATCATGACAGGCTTCCAGAATTTCTTTTTGCAGTGATGCAGAGGCGACGAGCAAGTATGGGCTGCTGGTGGGACAAGCGTTTTTCTTGTATAGAACGTCGTTCCATAAACAAAAAGATGGCAGTCCTCTCGCAAAAACTCGCGGAACGTCTTCACGTTGTCCTTCTAAGAAGTCGATACGCGGAAGCAGGTCAGGGTCACTGTGCTGCTGTTGTGAAATAGTGGGCGCGTTGATGACTCCCAAAGATGCGGCGTTCATAGACTCGTCACTAATAGCGGCAGGCTCGACGGGTGACCGCGAGAGACAGTCTGCGTCGGTGTGCTTCTTCCCTGATTTATAAGTTATGGTCATATCAAACTATTGAAGATGAAGGCTCCAGCGTGCTAAATGGCCGGATGGGTCTTACAAGTTAGCGAGCCAGCAGAGCGAGTGGTGGTCGCTGACAACCTTGAATGAGCAGCCGCACAGATACGGTCGAAATTTGAGAACCACCCAGACCACGGCGAGGCACTCTTTCTCGGAAGTCGAGTAGTTTTTTTCCGTGCGAGAGAGAGCTCTACTGGCATAGGCTATCACTTTTAGAAAATGATGTTGATGACATCACTTGCTCGGAGTTATTTTGCCATTGTATCAGTACGGCCCCCAGGCCTACATTGTTTGCGTCAGTGTTAAGTGCTGTTGGCACTTCCTAGTCAAAGTGCGCAAGAACCGGTGGTGTTTGGAGACGTTGGCGTAGTTCGTTGAAAGCAGATTGTTCCTTTTCGCCCCAAAGAAAGGGGACATCCTCTCGTGTGATCCGCGTCAAAGGCGCCGCAATAGACGGAAAGTTGGCGATGAATCGTCAATAATAAGCGCAGAGGGCTAAGAAGTGTCTCACTGCTCTTTTGTCATGCGGTGTGGGAAACTTTGCGACAGCGTCGAATTTGCCCGCGTCAGGTCGAACACCTTTGTGGCTGACCACGTGGGCTAAGAAGCAAAGTTCACTAAAGCCAAAATGGCACTTATTTGGTTTTAAAGTGAGGCCAGCCGAACGTATAGCTTGTAGAACTGCTAATAATCGACTTATGTGTTCCTCGAATGTAGCTGAGAAGACAATGGCGTCGTCTAGATAGGCCGTGCATGTCTGCCACCTAATTCCTGATAGCACAGTGTCCATTAAACACTGAAAAGTGACTGGCGCTGAGCATAAACCGAATGGAAGCACTTTAAGTTCATAAAGACCGTCGGGCATCACAAAGGCAGTTTTCTCACGGTCTCTCTCGTCGACCTTTATTTGCCAATAGCCACTTCGAAGGTCCATCGATGACAAATAGCGTGCATTACGCAGCCGATCAAGAGAGTCATCTATGCGTGACAGTGGGTAGACGTCTTTCTTCGTGACTTGATTTAAATTGCGGTAATCTATGCAGAAACGCAAACTGCCGTCTTTCTTTTTAGCCAATACCACGGGGGATGCCCAGGGACTTTTGAAAGGCTGTATTACGTCATCTTGGAGCATCTTCTGAACTTGCTTTTGGGTCTCCTCACGTTCTTCGGAGCCACATGGTATGGGTTTTGTCGGATCGTTCATGTATTTTCTTCAACGATTATTCGGTGCCGGGTTAGTGGTGTTTGCTTGACTTTCAACGTGCACGAAAAACAATTTTCGAACTGGTGTATCAGCTCTATAGTAGGCATTGTTTTTCCGAGGGTGACAGGGTAGAACGAATGTTGACAGACAAAGGTGTCGAGGCTGGGACGGTGGCGTCGTCCGGCTGCAAAGCGAAGCAATCTCTGGCTCGGTCCACGTCGTCGTAGTGGGCAACTATGGTGCCCTTCTGGATGTGATGACGCTCGTTGTGGAAGTTGGTGAGGAGCCCTTCTGCCCGCCCATCAGTTAGTGCCAGAACACCTCTCGCTATTGAAACACCTTGCGTAAGCAATCGCGTGTCTATTCGCTCCGCTATCACCTCATTACGGCACGGCCGTTCACACAACACCGACACAAGGCAGCAAGATCTCGGCAGCAGCATCACATCATCGGCTACACGTAAACGTTGCGTTTGTTCTTCAGTGGTGGCGTCGACGTAAGGATGGGCGGAAAAGGTGACGATACGTTCTGAAATGTTGATGGGAGCACTGACTCTCGTAAAAAATTCATACCCAAAATCAGCTCTTTACAACAGTTCGGTAAAATGACAAAAGTGGCGACGAAGCTCGAATCACCAATCACGAGCCGAGCGATGCATGTACCAGTGGCATCATTAGCTGTCCACCAGCACACCTTATGCTCGGCCCACTCCATGGTGTCTTGACCTTCTTAAGGCCATCGGCGAGCTCTTGTCTCATAATAGAGAAATCAGCACCAGTGTCAACCAGTGCTGTTACGTAGTGTCCGTCTATAATAACGCTAAGGTAGGCATGTACAAATTCATCGGCATTGGTATTCGTGGTTGTCATCGTCTCCGTCATCACCAGCGTCACGTCGTCTTTGTGTAAAGGTAAGGGGGTCTTTTCGGCATCTCGGCAATTGGCAACCTTGCCCCGGAGGTCTCGGCAGTTAGTTTCACTGGCACGGGCTTGGGGAGTGGTTTCTGAAGGCGTCAGCGTAGCTTTGGCGATTCGGTTAAGTCTGACCTCGTGCAGGTGAGGGAGACCACCAACGACGACTTGGTGGCGACGCTTGGTTGGTCGGCTGGTGATCAGCACCATAGTAACGAGGGTCTTGAAAATAAAATGAAGTGGGACAAGAAAAGTTTCCAAACCAGGCTTCTCGATGACAGCAGTAGCGCGAGATGTGGCCCGATTCGCCGCAGTTCAAACAAATGGGTCAACAGTCGGCAGTGCACCACAAGCCGGTCGGGCGTACTGGTGGTCACCGCACAGGTTCCCGCTGCCACCTAGGCAAGGTAACGGGCCATGGCTGAAAGGGTGCTTCTTGTGGGACAGGCGGATGACGGCGGACGGTATGGGCATAGGTCAATGGACGTGGTTCAGGTGGTGGCACCGGTGATGGAAAGGCTTGGCATAGTTCGTGGCGCACGATTTCCGCAGCAGAAGCAACTGGAGGCTCAGTAGACGGGAGGCCGAGGGCTCGCAGCTCTTCCCGAAGAATTTGCCTAATCATTTGTCGTAAAAAGCTTTCGAAAATGGCAGCGTTTTGAGCGGTGGCACCAACAGGCGTTTGGTCGGGCAGGCGGTCAAAGTGGCGGCAGCGTTGCCGGAGCGCCCGCTCAAGGACAGTCGTCTCTTTTATAAATTCATTCACTGCTATTGGATTTCGTACAAGACCGGCGAAAAGCGGTTTCTTAACTACCCGCATCAGATGACGAACTTTCCTCACCTCGGGCATGTCAGGGTGAGCGCGGCGAAATAGACGGGCCATTTTCTCAGCGAACATGGCGACGTTTTCGTTCACCTTCTGCACGTAAACTTCACTCATTTGTTGTGCAAGATCCCATCAGCCCACATTCGGGAACGTCTCGAGAAGTTTTTGGCGGAAATTGTCCCATAGGTTTGAAAAGTAGGCTCCCTGTTCTCGTATCATGTGCGAACGCTATTTTCTATTGCGAAGTAGGCACGGCCAAGTTTCTCTTGCACGCTCCAACGATTCACCACAGTGGTCTGCTCGAACTGGTCGAGCCAGTCCTCGACATCTTCATACGGTTCTCTACGGAAGACTTCGGAAACACGAGGAGTCTCAAAAGTTACCTGGTGAGGATAAGTCGTCTGGGCCGGAGGAAGATTCGCAGACATTGAAGGGGCTGCCATATTGGTACGAGCAGATGCAGTCAAGAGTTCTGGACTTAGGCCTAGTAGGTGCCGGCTGAATCAGTGTACTGGAATAGTAACAAGATGTTGAGGCACCGGACTGGTTGTACGGTCCCGAACAACGCTTTGCTGCATCAGGTTGCAGGCCTCAGCACCTCCACCAGTGTCGCGACGTGAAGACAGAGGTCGTATTTGAAAACGCTGAGATAATAGCAGCGGGTCAGTCTTTTTATTTACCATACGCCAGAGAGTTCCTCGTTTTTCTAGTTGTTGAGTTCGGCGCGTATGCACTGTCGCCTTCGTCTTTTTCGCGGGACGCACATGACAATATTAAGGAATTTAGTTTTTGAAGTATACGTGGTAAAAAAAAATGACCCAAACCCTTCTAACTATTACACAAACGCGTGTTTTCCAGGTACCCAAGCAACATACAAGAAGTGCCTGACAGAGGCAACAGTGGAGAACTGCGAAACAATTTTGTTAAGCTGGAGTTATAACAATGAAACGAATGAGTGCGAAAAAGGTTTTGTTTGTTATGATTGCCTCAACAGGTTTGACACGTTTGATACTTGCTTTCTCAACTGCAATACGGGTAAGTTCACTCACTTCACATTTTTACACAGTTGTACAGTTCTGCGAAAAAAAAATAAATGAATAAAATATGCAAAGCCTAACACATGTCCCCCCTGAGCTATGATGGCATGTCAAAAATGTTTTTAGAATGTCAATTGCGACTTCTCAGCGCATTCAAACTATAGAAAACATAAAGAGGAAAAAACACCCAATGCATTCACAGAGACTTGTTTTTCTTGCTTTGAATTTGTGATCAATCTTAAAGAAGAGAAAATGAAGAGAAAGATAGCCAGAGAGGTTAACCAGCCAAGGAAAGCTGGTTTGCCATCCTGCACGTGGGAACGGGAAGGGGAGACTGAAGATGGTGGTGATGGGGGTGTTTCACTGGCGGGGTTAAACTGACACACCTGGCTGGCAATGGTTCTATCTGAGCAACTCTTTTCATGTAGCTCAGCTCATCATACAACGACACGAAAGAGAGAGAAACATAGCACACAAGGCAGAAGATGCGCAAACATGCTGTCAGTCGCATGCCAAACACGATGGCGTTGTATGTGACACCACTGTCAATGCCACTTTTCCAAGTTAGTCTTTCATGAAAACTTCAGTTCATCGTTCGCCTTTAGCTGTAATGGACTCTGTGGTTGACATTCAAGAATATATTAGGACGATAGATGGATGCGAAAAACCCTAAATTCTCAAAATAATTATGCAGCAACTTGCTCGGTTCTCAAAAGTCATACTTCATAGAAAATTTTGAGTATCTCTCTTATGACGACAGTGATGGGCTGGTTAAAGAAAAAGTTTTTCCGCTACAGTGCAAACTATAATTTCCCGGCTTCATTCGAAAAAAATATTATGTACTAACAAAGTCATTTCTATAACCATCGTTGCTACATTTATATAAGTCGCTGAGTGCTTCATTCTGAAGTGCTTGTTAGAAGGTTATGAAATGTATTCTTCAAATGGGATAATGCGATCTGCACCTGCTTCTCCTAATGATATGGAGGCTGTAGCCAAATATTCAGGCACTTGAAATGAAAAATGGTTTCATGGCGCACGGATTCGGTGAAGACGCAGTGAATTGAGAGGAATAAACTGATTTATTGAATATGTGGTGTTTAACGTCCCAAAATCCCCGTTGGATTATGAGAGACACCGTAATAAAGGGCTTCGAAAATTTTGACCACCCAGGGTTCTTTACGAGCACCCAAATCTGAGCGCATAGACCTACAGCATTTTCGCCCCTATCGAATTCGGATCCCGCCACAGCCGGGATCCAATCTCACGTCCTGTGGGTAAGCAAGAGAGCATTTCATCCACAGTTGTGGGCCGAGAGATGAAAATACCTGATCGTCACACAACGAGGTCCCGACTTCAATCTGCCATATAAAAATCATTCCTCGAACTTTAATCTCCAAGTCAGCAATGTCATCCTGACAGTTACGGTTGTAATTGGTATAATCTGAATTAATTTAGACTATGGGGAGTTCATTAACGTGCCTATAGAGATACGTATTCAAGAGTTTTAGCAACCAAACTGTTCTTAGGCCTGCTTTCTCGTCTGTTGGCGTAGCGCTGGTCATGAGGCCCTGTGTGTTGTCAACAAGGGGCCCGGGTTTAAGAGGTGCGCGGTGCTTGCTGACCATTTGTTGTTGTATAGCACTCGTTTCTTCACGCTTTTGGCAAACAATGCACAATAAATGCCTCAACATCTCTGCGAAGACAGGTCTCAGTTTTGTGCAATACAGATTCCTATGACAGAAGGATCAGCCATGTTATTCTTTTTTGTTAGTCATTTATATATACCGTTAAACGCAGTGGCTTCTCCGTATCAATCAATCAATCACTCAATCAAATCTTCATTTCCAACATTTTTTTAAATGCGCATATATGCCATGATATAGTGTCTCACGTGTTGGCTTGACCTGTCATGTCCCTCACGGTGGGCAGTGTAGGCGCGTTCGTTAGAAAAACCAATACGTGCCTTGAAAATGGCGTCAGTCTCACAACTCTGCTATCGGTTCACTAAAAGTAAAAAGTTCGGCAGGTCCCACGTACCTTGGAGATCGACGTTATGCGGAGCAAGCGGAGAGAAGGTGCACGTGTTGCAATTTTTCTATTGAGCGACATGGGATGAAATGACGCTAAGGATATGCACAAATCTTGCACGCATGGACTTTTGTTGATAAGTTGCAGATGTTTACATAACCAGTTGTTTGCACTTGCGCGACAATGCGACGAGTAACATTAGTATAAGCAAAACCAGAAGCGATACGCTGATTCGAAGTGCTGGTGCTCGGAGAGCTGATAGCCCTGGACGCTGCTACATAAATTAGCTGCATGTTGGCACTCCACTACCAATAACGTTCACTTGACGTGACGCCTTTACACTATAGAAGTATGTATGTAATCTTTATAAAATTGGATAACAAACACTGCAACCACAATGAAGGTTTCACAAACATAAGAGTAAATTAGAAAGTATTTCTTAGTCCTGGCATGGCTCTGTGGTAGAACAGTTGATCGCCACACAGTGTACTCATGTTCGATTCCTGCTAGGACCCTTACATTTATTCTTTGCATTCGCCGGGTCAATGCTGCCGATATCAGGTTTTGTTAATGGCCACGCGTTAAAATTGCCCTAGCCTGTTCTAATCGTTTCTGGGCAGATACCAAGCGTCAGTCACCAGTGGCCCATACCTACCCGTGGGCATGTGCTATCGTCTGGCGGGAAGTGTTCGACGAAGTAAGTGACGGGATCTCTGTATTATTCGTGTCTTGACCAGCGCGTCATATTTGTCAAACCATCCTTCCCTTCTGTACATATTTATTATCAGTTCAGGTAAAGAGGGTGATAACGAGAGCACCAGGCGTAAGTGGCTAGATAGCTAGTTGGATGGATACGTAGAAAGACACCAAAGTAGTTGGAGGAGATAAAAAAATGCTTTACGCTTAAAAAGTAAACAGTTAGGTCCAGAAATAGCCGAGCACGTTGGTGCAGCTGAAGCTACTCTAGATGTCGTAGGGAACTGAAGCTGGGCATGCCAAGTTAAAAAAGAAGGAACACCTTAGGGTAAGCTGCGTGCATTCGGACGCATAATTCCTACAATGACAGTGGGGCTGAAACAGCTTTCCTTACATGTCCGCTTGCCCCGCCGCGGTGGTCTAGTGGTTAAGGTACTCGGCTACTGACCCGCAGGTCGCGGGTTCAAATCCCGGCTGCGGCGGCTGCATTTCCGATGGAGGCGGAAATGTTGTAGGCCCGTGTGCTCAGGTTTGGGTGCACGTTTAAGAACCCCAGGTGGTCGAAATTTCCGGAGCCCTTCACCACGGCGTCTCTCATAATCAAAGGTGGTTTTGGGACGTTACACCCCACATACCTTACATGTCCTCTTTCACGCTTGGTAACACCTGTGAATCATCAGAAGAACCTCGCAAGACACAGTCTGATGAGCTTCCTTTCGTTTATTTTCCGTTTCTTTTATTGAGAAGCTTGGTTCAGGCAGATCGCTCAGTGCATTGTACTTTTGCAAATTTATTGCGTTTTTTTTGTATATCCTATATTTATTTATGTGGCTAGGTAAAGGTTCGGTTAATGAATAGAAAAAGTCATTAGAAATGGCAACTTAAAAGGACACCGAAAAAAAATGGTTGACCCGTATTTTACTACATTTGTCAAAATACCAAATGTAAACCTCATGCTGAAGCGGTGGTCAAGAGATGTTTGTATATTTTAAAAATGAACAAATAAAAAAGAAAATATTTAGTTCGTAACCCGGCCTTCAGGTCTGGCTACTAATTTGCCATGAAGTCAAACATATTGACTGAGTCTGCTAAGGTTTATTGTTTTGTAGGCGGAACAATCTTCTCCTCTGTTCCAATGGAGGTACACACTTCAAATATCGAGGCAAAATAACGTTCATAAGTAGTATGTGCTTATATTACCATAACAAGAATGACTGGTGAGTCCAGCACGTCTTACGCGCTTTCAATAGCGCAAGTATTGGCGCGATATTCAAGCCTTACACGTGTACCACCTCTGATGACGTGTGGGGTCTACGGACCCAGAAGACCAGCGAAGGGCCGTCCGGCAGCTCGAGGTCGCACTGGCGCTGCAAAGGCGAAAGGGGGACACCCTCAGTAACCCGAGCGGCGACGGGGCACGAAGGCCTTGAGGTCTAGGCCCGCGTGACATTAGGACTTCTAGTGTAACGTGAGATAGGGTGAACCCCACGCCCTGCGCGGCCGGAGGGAATCCCGCATGCTGGAACCCAATAAAGTTTATTCTCTCTCTCTCTCTCTGATGACTTAACTGTGATGATAATAATAATGTGTTCCTCAAATATTGAGTTAGCCTTGTACTTCTATATTTAATTGATTCGGATACACGGATACAAAAGGACACAGAGGAAAGAGAGAGAGAGCAAGCTGGCAAGTGCTACCAGGAGGGGCACAACGGCTGCTCACTTTTTCGGGAGGAAAAAAGAAACAGAAGAGAGAAAGAGGAGAGGGAAGCAAAAAAGAAATAATGACGAAGACTTAGACAAGCATAAGTAAAAAAGTTCGACTTGAAACAAGTGACCAGGTCTGTTTGGTCCATAAAACAAAGTATAGCACGATGGGCCTGTTCGCTTACGGAAGCAGTATCTCTGGGGACAGGTAATCGTTAGGGCCTGCATTTGAGCCCCTGGAGTTTAGATTCCTTAATCAGCAAAGTCCGCTGCACAGAAAATGCAGGACAGTGCACTATGAGCTGCTAAAATGTTTCTCAGGAGCCACAAGCAGCGCACAATGAACTGTCAACACGCCCTTTTCGATGTAATCATTTGCACACCAGCACAGAGCCAACTCCTCATTTCATTTCATTTCATTTTATTACCTCAAAGACCCCTTAAAATGGGTATTACATAAGGGGTGGGAATACATTAGTACATAATTTGCTTAATGCATAACTAAACACAAGAAAGAAAAATACATGCGCTAAAGTACGTAATTTACATGACATGTAACTCAACACGAGAAAAATACAGAAACATACATGGGCTAGGGTGTTACATACGTCGGAAAAAGTACAATAAATAATACATCAGCGCTAGTTCGTTTACATAACAGCCCTCTTGGACGACAAGGCAAGCCGAGGCCACGAACACGGCGAGGGAATGATGCGTTTCCTAGACGTCGGTCTGGGTGCTGCTTTAGGAGGTGTCGATGTATGAGCAGACGAGCGTTGCCCATCGTACGTTGCATTCCCGTACAGTCACATTCATCGTGGTAGCACGACAAAGCAAGGTGACCCACTTCTTCGTTGCCCGCAATGCCCAGATGCGGAGGCACCTATACTGTGCAGCTAGGCATACCTCACGTGAGAGATTAATGTTGGCGAATTATATTATTGTGCGTAAACTAGGAATGCTGGTCTCCTTGCAAATGATTCGGCTGTGGGCAGCATGAGAGTCGGTAAGGATAGCAACCTTCGATGCTGGTGACCCATCTTGCACGTACCTAAATACGATTGATTGATTGATTTGTGAGGTTCAACGTCCCAAAGCCACCATAAGATTATGAGAGACGCCGTAGTGGAGGGCTGCGGAAATTTCGGCCACCTGGGGTTCTTTAACGTGCACCCAAATCTGACCACACGGGCCTACAACATTTCTGCCTCCATCAGAAATGCAACCGCCGCAGCCGGCATTTGATCCCGCGACCTGCGCGTCAGCAGCCGAGTACCTTAGCCACTAGACCACCGCGGAGGGTTGTACTGAAAGACCATATCAATCGTTGAAAGCTTGACTGCCACTGACGAGGAGGGGTGCGGTATTTCGAACAACCACCTGATAGCGTTTGAAGGGCAGAAGAAAGCTGCAGAAGTGATCACGCCATTTCTGCATACAGTAGCGTCCATATATACTTGTAAATAGTCTTCGAATTTTTCGAATAAATGTGAATGGGCTAAGTGGCATAGTTCCGAAACAAGCTGGTCACACTTTTTCCGTATTACTGTTTTCACTGATGGGTAAGGAAGGTACATTAGTGGTGCTCTTTCGATGTAGCCTTGCGGAGCCCTGTGTTTTGCGACATTGTTCCTGTAAGATGCCTGTAAAGCACAACATAATTTAAGGAAGGAAGCCGAAAGTTGTGAATTAAATAACGAACTAACCCGAGGAAACGTTTATTTTACATGTATAAACAAGAACCTATTAGCTACAGATGTGCAACAGACTTGCACCAGCCAATATTGCCTTAACGCGTTATGATCACTGTGAAGCGTGACTGCGTGCATGATAGCCCCGCCGTGGTGGTCTAGTGGCTAAGGTACTCGGCTGCTGACCCGCAGGTCGCGGGTTCGATTCCCGGCTGCGGCGGCTGCATTTCAGATGGAGACGGAAATGTTGTAGGCCCGTGTACTCAGATTTGGGTGCACGTTAAAGAACCCCAGGTGGTCAAAATTTCCGGAGCCCTCCACTACGGCGTCTCTCCTAATCAAAGGTGGTTTTGGGAGGTTAAACGCCACAAATCAATCAATCAATCTGCGTGCATGATCTCTCTTCTCTCTCCCTTTCTCTATCTTTACACTACCGCACTCTTTTCCCATGCGTAGCGTATCAGTCCCCCTAGACTGGTTAAGATCTTTGGCTCTCTTTCCTCTTCCCTCATTCGTTCCTAATAACTTTGCTCATATTTACGTGTATTGTCGTCGTACACCCAACAATGGTCGACTTTAGAAAGTGAGGTGTTTCCTGAAATAGTCTTGAAGGAGAAGGTGATGCAGTTACAGATAAATATAACTATCGTTTAGAGTGTGTGCGTGTTGTGCTAGAGCCTGTTTTCCAATTGCAGTTTCAGTAACAACCCAGAAGCCGAAAAAACTGGGGAAACCGTGGTTCTCCAAAAGAAAATGGAAGCCATGGCGCAGGGGCTGCAAGTACTGGCTTATGCATGGTGCATGCTGCCAAGAGGTCTGGCTTGTTTTCGAGAAGAGTTCTCGAGGGAAGACGCGACGGCTACTTGTTTACACTGGATGTCGCTACGACATGTACAGAATATTCGCATACGATTTTTCTTCACGAAAATGTTACGGTAAGTTAATCGAATTTTATTCTTTTAAGAAATTGTTTTCGTATGCATATTGATAGGAAATTATAAATAACTTTTGTTTCGAATGCTAAATACTTTCTCTGGTCTTCCGTCTTCAGAGAATGAATTTGTTCACAATTTACTATTCACTTCCGAAGATCCCGGCTGAATGTTACAAGTTAAAGGGGTTCAACAAAATAAGTATATCATATTTCAGAACTAGACGCAATGATACAGCCAGAACGTATAAAAGAAAAATAACTCTTTTAAATGAAGGCTTCGTTACCAATACAACTTTACAGTTTAATCGAAAGAAACAGGTTATCTTATAATTCTACTGACGAAGCGGGGAAATTTCTTTTATCAGAAGCATTTCGGGAGCCCTTCTTTTGGGAAAACCTGGGCAATCGAAGGTTGCAGTATGTGTTTCCGACGTAATTTCTTTCTTTGTCTCCTTTTTTCCTATGTTGATTTCTTACTTATTTTACTATCGGCCTTTTTCTAAAAGAAGCGAGAAAGATTCGATTTATTCGGGGCGCGGCGCGATTACACTCCTACGGATTCAACATCGTGCTTAATCCCTTACGTACCGGTGACGACGTCGAAACATGAAGGCATGCATAACAAAAAAGTACAGCATTGCGAAATACTGAATGAAGTGTGGTGAATGATCGAAGCGATATGCAAGCAACTGCTCACTGCCTACTTGTGCATGAAGGACACATAATTGATCATCAGAGAGCAGTCATACAAACAGCCACTTGTGCGACGCACCGTCGATAGCTGCATATATTGATTTGTTGCATCAAAAAAATTTTCGCGTACGACAAAATATTCAGTAGTACTCGCTGTTTGACTGTGTGTCTGTATGAACAGTCAGTTTAGTTGGTGTTAAAATGTTTATTAGCTTTAGCAAGAAGTGCATTGACACTGGGCTGTATTCCTCACGAATAAACACAGATGAGTTCCCGTCTCGTCTATGTGTTTTTTCTTTATTTCAGTGTGATCTTGATTTGGGGACATGATTGACTGTTGAATTCGGAAAAAATGTGTATTGATATTTGTAACTCACTAGAAAATTCGCTTGCACGTTTCGATGCACACCAGACGCAAACATTTCTGTAGACTTACCAACAGTTAACGATGTCATGTCGGTTCAAACGAGCGCGGCCGAGCAAAAAATAAACATTTTTCTGAATAACTAATGAGAAAAAAAAGGGAATGTAGAGACAAGTGCATATTTCATTATTATTCCAAACCTACTCGATTCCGCGGGGTAAAACGAGAGGCTCAAGGAAGTTCTTTTTGTGAATAAAAGTTTTTTTTTTAAGGGGGTGGGAGAGGATGTACTTTAATCATATGGCTGCTTGTAGAAGGGCTGATTTACAGCGAAATTGAACATTTCCAGGTGTATCTGCAGTGTTTCGGTGTGCACCATGATAACGTACACTGTATTCGTGAGAATCGCAAAAGAATGTTTGTAGAAGCGAGTGAAAGGAAATTGTCGTTAGGCGCCAACATAATATTTCGGTCCTGGTACGTATAAAAGTAGTGGAATGTCATAAAACAATCAATACTACAAGGTCGTATATACATTGCGATAACAATGTGATCTTACATTCTTATATGATTCTTGCTGTTCTTTTTTAGAATTGAAAAAACGCCCACGTGCCCAAGGACAGCAGCCAAGCGAAAAAGAGTTGGAACTACTTCGTGATAGAAAACGAGGATGTCAACACAAAACCTCAAATTCAGCGAACGCACCATCCACCCTACCCGAAAAACCGGCCCCGTCAGGAATGCCCCCCAAACCAAGCATACCTAGCCAAATCTCGGAACCCACCAAGCATCCCACAAACACTACACAAAGGAATGCCTTGAAGTCAACACTACAAAACGAAACATTCAAGTCAGTAGCACCAAAGAATCAAGCCAAGCCCACCTGATTAAATGAACAGAATTCCCTGAAACATGCGTTATAGGTGAATGCCACGCAACTAAACAGGGCCCAAATCTCTAACATTAACCATGTGACGTGAGGACAATCTAATCAAGATAGGAACACCTTCACTAAAGTGGCCGTTTTGGTGTAGTAAAAGGTGATGACCAGTACCACTTCTGAGTACCATCAAACAAATAGCCGGAAGATCGTATAATAACAAAAACAAAAGAGCTCGTACTTTGTTGCCTATTTTAGATCAAATAATTGCACTCATTAGCACTTTCCTTTCATGCACACGCACAGCATAACATTTTCTTAAAGCCTCATAAACATGAACGCCTAAGGAGCATGAGAAATCGAATACACTGAATCTTCTTTGATGGAAGTATATGCAAAAGAAAGATAAAATAAATAAAAGCGAGGAATGTGAAGTATACTTCCTTTCCACGTGCTGACTTAAAGGTGGAGTCAAGAATACTAAGCTCGAAAGCTGCACTGAGGCCCATCTAGTAGAAAACTATTTTCTGTTATTACACATCAAGATCTAGAAAAGCAAATTTCAAAAAACGTGTTCTCTGGAAATTTACTCAGATTGGTCCAGGGACACTTCACAGCTTTAGAAAATGTCATTGGCCTCTTCCTTCCTTACAATAACTCATCTTCAAAAGTTCCAAATGTGGACCGAGCTAAAGCAATACACATCACGTTTTGCTATGTTTTTTTCTCCAGTTGTCCATATACGTTTTATTCAGAGGTAAGCCTGTCTAATTAGAAGAGGCGAGCCTCATTCAAGTGTTGTCGTGTGCCCGCTAAGCAAGCGAAAACAAAATGCGCCTTCATGTACGTGTAGAAAACCAAACAGTTGCCACAGATGTCTGAGCACACAGATTCGCTTCATTCACAGATACAAGATTGAAGCCTATTAAGCGTAATCAGTCTTGTCAGACTCCTTGTTCATACATCTCTAGACGTGCCTACGTCCATAAAATGTGGATAAGTTGTTCACGTCTTCAATGGCAGTTCACCAAATTCACACTGAACGCTCTAATTGAGATTTTTTCCATAAAATTGGCATGCCTCTCAGCAATGTTTTCCTCTTTACAAGGTGCCCGTCATCAAACAGAGAAGCAGTACATTTCGTGACCGAATAGACTCAAGCAGCCACGGTGAAATGCTCGATCAATTATTCAATTCGAGCACACAAGTACTGTGAGCCTTCATTCAGAACGCAGCATTAAAAGGTTCTCTTTATTACGTTTCCCACATTTGTATGCAAAATGAACTAAGATAATACTGCTATAACTGTCTTCCTTGCGTATTTCTTTTAGATAGAACAGTTGAGAATGATTTTGTTTCTCTACCAAAAAGAAGACAAAAAATTGGCCCCGGATCTGCTTGGTCAAATGCCACCGAAAGAGGATAGTCTTGCGTCTGGAGAGAGTGAACAAAACATTTATTTGACATTATGCGCAAGAAAATCGGTGATAGGTATTCTGAAGGCACTGCGTTAGAGTGCCTCGAGCGTGCAGTGGAGGCGAACGAACGCATCGAGGCACGTTAGAAGCGAACGCCATCTACCAGTTATCTTTGAAAACAAAGGAAGACATGCGCGCCTGCGGAGAAAGGTGCGTGCCATTCTCGGAGGCGATAAGGTGTACAACGCAAAGCGACGGGTAGGTGCCACCACCGTGTCGTTTCAGCAAAGCGATGACAACACGTGCCTTTTTGAGAACCGCGTTGCACTGTCAGTGCAGCGTGTGTAACGCTACAGTCCTTAGAGTTACTTGTGCGTGCCTTCTGTAGTATAAAGGCACACATACAAAACATCGGCGTGTTGGTATGGTACCTCAGATATGCGCAATGATTGTTTTTCAAGTGACAATCGCACAAGTATGAACGCTGAATCTCGAGCAATATTGGTGGGCGCCGCGGATGGAGTGCGCCATTTGAGGTATTGTTAAAAGTGGACAAACAGACAAATGTATGTACAGACAGACAGACAGACATACAGACAGACAGACAGACAGACAGACAGACAGACAGACAGACAGACAGACAGGCAGACAGACAGGCAGGCAGACAGACAGACAGACAGACAGACAGACAGACAGACAGACAGACAGACAGACAGACCAAAATTTTTCGTCGAAGGTCCCCAAGAAATACTATCGTCTTCAAAACAAGTGATGCCACGTTCACACTTTAGCGTTGTTTGCGACCAGACCTAGTTAACGACATATTTTAAATTATACTAATAAAGAGTAAACACAAATACTCGAGGCTATTGCTGACAACAATCTTTATTTAAACTTTAATATAAACCGTGCACGCAATCGTCACGGTAAACAAAGGCGTTATCATTTCAAAGCACGTTATTTACAGGATAAATAAGCCACCGACGTTATAAATTTGACAGTCTACTGTTATCAGTTTTATAGCATACTTGATAGTGCCTACCTGTCGTATAGTTCTGCAAAAAGATCATGCTTTTAGCAGCTACATTATGCTAGAAAGCAGAACGCAATTTTAGCTAAAGGTAAAAAAAAAAACGATTGGGGGCACTCTGGTGGAACAGGAATCTTGCATATTTTTTGCAAATATTTGTCTTTCAAATATGCAAGACATTTTTTGCTTTGGTACACATTCTGGTATGAAACAGAATCGAATCTAACTGAAAAGCAAGTACTATTTAAAATGGCATAGCACCGCACAGAGCGCGCACTGAAGCTGTAGCCAACAACTGCGCTTCATTGTTGTAATTGTGTGGTCATTGCTATCGCCTCCGAGGACAGGTGTGCTTTCGTCACAATACCATAGGGTCTCCTTCGTCTTTCTTGAACTTTTTCTCTATTGCTTGGAGTTGTTAGACCTTGCGAATTCTCGGTTGCAAAACAATGATCACGAACCCCCGTTGCCTCAACTGCAACGCTGCGGAACCTCTTTTGACGTCTAATAAGCGTCAGTATATAGTACTCCCCACTTTCGGCCCGTGGCCACATGCAATTCTTGCCTACGCAAGACCGAGCTCATGACAGCCAATGACCTAGAACTGTTACGTTTTCTAAGGAGAAAGTCATACAGACGTAGCAATGAAAAAAAGTAGACTTTCATTGTTGGCGGAGTCAAGCAAAGTTTCGGGAAAAATAATTGCCCTACGACACCACTATGTGACACCATCAGGATGTCACAGGTTGCCGAAATCGATAGCAGGATGACGTCAATTCTGCTTTATCTAACCTGACGTCACATGCTAACGTTCTCAGAACACAGTCTTTTGGTCAAAAGTGGGCCCTTCAATAAGGGAGTGCAAATCAACTAGAAGTGAGAGATTTTGGGGGGGGGGGAGGGGGAGGGTCACACGGACGATAGAGAAGATGGATTTCGCCTTCGAGCAATACAAGGCGAATGCAAAAAATGACCCAGTGAAGTTTGTTTTTTGTGGGTGACTATTGTAACCCCAGCCATGAATTTCCAAGTTGCATTCGCTACGGGGGCCAGCACCTCACGGGCACTGGATCGTGCAAGGCGAGAAATCCCGCCGCAAAACAATGCAGTCCACCACTTCAGAAGAGAAAGTTTTCTACCAAAGAGGACTTTCCCCTCTCGGCAACACCCACCGATCTACGTCTGCGTGGTCCTCCGGAGCCATTGAAGAGGGCAGCACGACATCGCGAGACACGGAGCTGAAGGCTATGCGGAAAGAGGTAAAGCAGTTCAGGGAGTCCCTCTCCATCTCTATCCTAACTTTCACTCAGACTACAATTCCCCACTAAAGAAAGGAGGCCTGCTGAGAACTCAGCCCAACCCATAGACCTGGAAGCGACATTTTGGGATCTCGCCAAAATCTTACTAGCCAGAATCACTGAGCGCATTATGGCGCAAGTCACTGCGTCGTGGCATATTACGATAGAAACTACTATTACCCGTGCAATGAAAAATGTCCTCTCCAGCATCATCACAAAGGTGGAAGAGCATTCAGCTGATCTTAAATCTGGAATTAATTATAAACACTCTGGAAGAAATCTTCGGCAGATGAATTGCCATCATAGTACTTCATAAAGAGGGTCCAGCGTTGTAAACCTTCCTTTAAAAAAGAAATGGAAGGTCATTCCGCAGCAGAACATGTGCACCTGGCCAAACAACCAGAACCCCAGAGCCCTCCTCTCAAAACCTACTTCGTAAGCCCTCTCAAAAGCCCCAGCTCCATGATCTGCAAACCAAGGAGATGCTCCCTCCTGAAAACATCTAAAAATGGATTCAACAGGCATTGCTGGGGTGATTCTTACACCCTCCGTGACCACCATTTGGGCGCCAAAGTACCGAGACCAGTATGGCACTTCGTGCTTATTTTGTTACGGCCCAATCCTGGACGTAGCTGCATCACGCTTACTGTGGACCAGCATTGGTATACAATTAAGCTATCGTGTTTACCTTCACGCAACAGGCCTCAGGCCTCGCCGACCAGCCGACTCTTACCACTGAATTCGTGGACCTCACCTCTGTTCCCTACTGCACTTCACACGCGAAGCAAACCTGTATGTGTATTTATGAATCAAAAGTTATGCCTAGGAGCAGATTTTCAGTGCTGACTAATGAGTGACAAAGTGGTGCACAGTTGCATACAATATTTATTGGTCATGAGTGGTACGATGCCTCAAGTTGTGAATTTAGTTTTGCCTACATTATTTCTGCTATGTGTTATCAGATTTAGCCTGACGTTGACAAAGACCACATCTGCGCACGCTCACCTGGTGGTTGTGCGTTGTTTCCAGTAATACCAAATCAATTGTAGATCATCTTAAGATGCCATATGCTGCACGAACCAGTGGTGCAATACAAGGCGATGATTGCCTTTAATCATTATCGTCATCTTCATCGTAATAGTCATCACGCACGGCGCACGACGACACCGCCAATAGACAAGCCTCCAAATTAAGAAGCTTCGCCCCTAAAATTCAGCCAGCTTTCTTCGGCAATCTGCTTGGCAAAGGCTGATGAAACAGTGGAGCTGGTGCCTTGTTGTTGTATTGAATGAAATGGTTTCAATGAACTGCAGTGAAGTAAGAATGAAGTGAGTGACTGACGTAGAGAAGTGGCGGGAGTATTAGTAGGTATAGTGGTGAGTTGCGCAACTAGTGTGAATGGTGGAAGGGGGAAACATACCTGTAGTGCGATTCACCTACCTTTTGTGGATAAATCCCACTACGATCTACGATGGGCACAGTACACTCTAAAAAAAGAGCGAGTAAAAAGGGTGTCTTTTTGTCCCACAACAATAATCGTCATCTATATTGCGTTCCATCCTTGCGCTATCGCTCCGGGCCCGGTACATTCCGGTCACGATCGACATGCCTACTATCAGGGTTACATTGCATTCTTGATAGGAAAGTGGCCAGCGCCGATTTTTCAAGAAAGGAAGCGCATGAAAGCCTGATGACGATTATTGTTGTGGGACAAAAAGACACCCTTTTTGCTCGATAGTTTTTTAGAGTGTACATGGAAGGCTCGACCAAGAACAGCTTTGCTGTCATTAACAGTCATGGGCCCCTTGAATAATTCGATCCGTAAGCAGCTTCTCCGTAATCTTCCGAGTCAATGGGCTTATGCTTCCCCATTTCCATCAGAAAGGATTCTGTTCGTTGCGTAGCATTTCGCTAGCTTCAGGAAGGAACGCAGTGCTGGCTTTCTCCAGATCACGTGTTCCTGCCCAGTCTCCCTGATTCACTGACTTTTTCCCGCGCGACGCTGGTCTCTGAGCACAGCATCACGATGACGTAACATTGACGTCACGATGACGTCAAAAACTTCGGCGCTCTATGGCGTCGTGATGACGTTGACTTCACCGTGTGATGATAAATCTCCTCATTGCTCATGCTAAAGCTGCCGATGCGATATGCCAACTGCACGCACGGTTTAATGTCGCCTTTGAGAAGGCATTTAGGGTTTTCATTTTATTAATAGACAATAAGCCACTTGGATACTACAGGCTTTAGGAGCTCTTTTTTCCTAAAGCACATTTTAAGGTCTAAAAGCTATTTATATTTTTCGTACCTTACTTACACGATGCAGATAATACTAATGTGAGGGCCGAAGTTTTTCATCTGTAGAATTGCTGTTTAGCCTTGTAAAGGTGGCTTTGCGTCACAGAATCTCTTCACGTAGCTGCAGTCGCAAGCATGTGCAGTGGTACACTTGAGTAGGAAACACGCATCTCCACTACGTCAGAGACACAAGCAAGCGTTTGTAATGCGCTCTTCGTACTCATATACTTCGTATTCTTCATGCTCTACAAAGTACGTAGGAGAAACTTGAAGCCCTTGTTTTTTAGCTCTCGAGATGACGCACAAGTCTCCTCACAGCTAACGTACATTTGCAAACTTATGCTTGTGCTGTTGTTACGTTGGAAGCGACGTAAGAAGAATCCACGAAAACTGTCTGCAAAGCACTCTTTCTTCTTGCTTCGAGATGTTTTTTTTTTGTATGGCAGAAACAAAACTGCTGCTTTGATGTGTGTACTTCACGTGAACGAAGAAGTCTGTTTGCTGGTCGAGTGAATGTGCGTAAGGATGATATTGTGTAAAAAAACTGAGATGAAGGACATGCAGAGGTCCTATACAATAGGTGGAGCCGCATGTATCCAGAGCAATTTCACCTTGCCAAGTAGATAAATGGCTTCTCGAAGTTGAACTCTTTTCTGGTACAGTATCAGTCACTATAGTGTCTTTACAAAGACACACATACATAACAAATACGTACAGAATGACGCAAGCATACGTTGATAAAGAAAGCTATCTACTTCTAAAGTAAAGATCGCGAACACTAAATCTGTTTGTTTGAAATAGTCTTGCTGAATCCCTGACTATATGGAAGTGTTTACTTCAAAGCTAAATTTTGGCACGTCCCTATCACTATGTTCAAATGTTCTGCGGGGTCACATCGTTATACTCCGCGTTCCGCGCAAATACACGATGCCCCACCTCGGCGTCTATATGAACTTCTTCCGGCAAAGCAATGCCATCGAAAATCAGCAAGTTTTCCGACCGGCAAGTCGGACCCACACACCCTACGCAGAAATCGCGTGTTTTACCAATATGACATGCTAATACCTAAACGACTTCGTCACAGTGCCTTTACTGACGCATTGTGAGACAAAAAGTTACAATTACAGATGCCCCATACGAAGCAGATAGTGAGAATCGCACCAGCTGACATAGCATGTGAACTGCTCAACAGATCAGCAGTTTTTTTTTTTTTTCACGAAAAGGCCCAGCCGTAATTAATTATCATTACCAGCACGAACAAAGAATGTAGCTTCATAGGTGTGCGTATTGTTTAAAAAAGAAGTAGCGCGTACATTGAATCTTCAAAGAAAAGCGAAATTTGTTTTTGTGTTTACTTCGCAACAGCACTTCAGCAGTCATTCAAGAAGTTTTATTTGCACACAGAAGTTTCTTTCCTCACGGCACAGCCAAGATACATACCTAAAAAGCCAACAAGAAGGCAATGTGAACGGGGCCCGGAACTTTGAGTTTCACTCTTGAATGTGAAAGTTAAGCACTCTTCAACTACATGAAAAGGCGAGGAATACTACAACTCCACACTATCGTCTACGTACTTAGGACAACCTAATTTTCAAAGACAATGATAATAGTGATATTGCACTAATACAGTAGTCCTTCTTGGCAGTAAGTGCGGCTGGAATCATCGGCATTCTGCATATTTTTGTGAGCCATGACGCTGAAGAAGGCAGACCGGTGGATTGAAGAGTATTTGATCAGGACGTCTTCAGGGGTTGGTTGGCTCATTCTATACAGGATAAAATGCTCTAATAAAGAAAATGCACCACAAAGAAGGAGCACTTCACAAGGCGAGACAAGAAGTCACATTTACGTATGCACCATACAAAGTAGATAGCCAGAATCGCCCCACATTATATAGCATATGAACTACGCAACAGTTGAACAGTTTAAAATTTCCCTCATTGCAAAGAGGTTCCGCCATAATTATTTATCATCAACAGTATGCACAAACCATGCAGCTACGTAGGTCTGCGTATTGTTCCAGAAAGAAGTATTGAGTGCTTTGAAACTTCAATATGTTCCTCTTTTGTGGTGTCTTTTCTTTTTAGCGCATTTTTTCTTGATTTCTTGAAGAGTACTTGATTAGCTGAACTTGTCACGGTGAAAACGAAACAAATAACAACTAGCACTATACACTGTCTACTAATAGTGGCGAACAGAGCGACGGCCCTGGACTATATGATCCGCGGCAAAGTACATCATCCCTAATACAAGCTGCATCAAACATTTCAGCGTTATTGCTGGTAGCTGAGTGGTTTTGAGAATAAAGTCAGCGATTCACGCTTGCGCGTTCAGGAGAATCTGATTGTCCTAAAAAAATGAGAACGCCCTCTGACTTTGTAGCGCGGTGAAAGGTAGTATCGGGAGGTGCAATGGGCCGGTAACGTCAAACATGAGAAATAGGTGTGGAAATATTTTTCAGCATAACCACAGAATTAAACCATACCCCAGAAACTCATCGCTATAATTTCGGTTACAAGGAACATGCATGCTCAAAGCGGTTGCCGGGCATTCTTTTTTTTAACGGAGTGAAGTTGATGTGAATATTTGTATTTATTGGCTTTCACAAGTTTTAAGAAGAAAGAAAAGGTAATACCCCTGTAAACTACTTCTCTTTTGTTTGTATGTATTATCTTATTTCTTTTATTAAAATTTTAATTCAGGCGAAGTGCGGGAAGCAATTGACTAGAGTTCTTAGCGCTGCCTCCGCTCTTTCTCGCTACTAGCTCAGTGATAATAGAAGGTAGGTCGAACTCAGTTATCTCACTCAGTCAGTGCGTCAACTACGGCAAAGATAAAGAAAGCAAGTTGTGGTGGGCAGACAACGGAAGCCGCAGTGAGCTACATCGCACAAGTCAGCTATACATTCGTTGAAGATAGCTCAATCGAGCAACACATGTTTTCCGCGGCTCTGCAGTGCGCTAACCCGGGCGTTTGTGGTTCCGCAACGGCTTTCGGCGTTTCTTAAAGGCAATGGGTGAGCACAAGACCTTTGACCCAATGTTTGCAGGTATTGATTTTGCGTGAAAACATTTGAGTAAACTCAGTTTTCTGCATGCCTGACGGAAATGACAAAAGTGAAGTATCTTTTTACTAATTGGTGAAAACGGGAGTCAAGCTGCTGTTGGGAAAAAGCGTTTATTGGAAAGTTTGAGTTCGAGTTGGCTTGGCTGCGTAGCTTTCCTTTCTTTTACTTTCGGCATGTAGTTCAAATGAAGTCAAGTAAATATAGGCTGCTTCCTGTTCATGAAATTTTGGAGCCACAGTTTGAAAACTTTTGAGTCGTTACTTCTAATAGTGTCAATCAAGTACACGTGACGGACTAAATACTTCTAATATATTTTAGAGGGAATGCTGATGAAGCCAACGTTTTTACAAGTGAATTTTTTTCGTCATGGTAACACTTTTTTTCTGTCAAAGACAAGTCGACTTGCCGAAACACTCTTCCCAGCGAAGTTCTTTCTCGCAAAACTTCTCCATGCTTCAAGCCTCTCCGTCACTCTGAACTTCTATCTCATTTGGTACTCAAGTTCAGTAAGAAAACTATTCGGGCGTCATAACAAACGTGATTGAGTCAAGTGCGACGTGTCCTACTCACGATTGTCGATAGTTTTTGCATTGGTTTGAATCTTCTGGTTTCAACGTTTGCTCATTATGTCCGTATGTCAGTTTTAAGTTACGAAAGCGCAGGAAGCTAAGCCCAAAGGTATGGCAGGGCTGTGGAAACACGTCACGCAGGCCTTGTGAACTTAAGTACTTTTTCTTTTTTTTTGTTCGAATGCTCGGCATTTTCAGTACGATCGTGCGCACACGTAGACAAGTAACGGTCTCCCACGACGATCTCTGTAACGAGTGAGCGTGACATGTTCAAATGAGCCAATGGCTGATATAAGAGCTTGCTACGTCTGATTTTTGGTATAATCTCTCACTTGTTGAGAGAAGAGAAAGCATTATTAGCTGACTTGGATATTTTATTGTGAGTGTCAGGCCGCGTGCTGCGCTATAGTACTTGGCTCGCGTATTGTCGGGAGCTTCCACTACCGATCGGCAACGTTTTCTGACCATGCTCGAAAAGTGTTGCAAGGTCTCTTTAAAGGCTTGCTGGCTGTGCGGACTGAACACATGGACAAAAGAAAGATCAAAGGAAAGCACTGCGTGTGTCGTCTTCTTCCTTTATCCGTATAAAATCATTTCACCTCGAAAATACGAACCATTCGCTGATTTCCCAAGGTGGGATGCACCAGGACTCTAAGGAACACCAACCAACCAACCTTGTCTGTACGTAACGCCTCAACAATTTTTACTTGTAACATGCTGTATTGCTGTCGGCAGGCAGCACTTCAACATGGATGCGTTTCGTGAATGGCGCCGACAATTCAGCATGCATTGCTGGCACGACGCACATGGTTGAGTACATCCCCGATTGCATGCTATCGTCAGCGAAAGCACTACGTTGTATTGAGAAGCATGTATAGAAGCTGGCGAATGTCACGACTGATGAGAAACGCAGCACTTTCAGTGTTACTTTTGTTACTGGTTACTCAACATATCACTTCATCCTTACTTTTAACGTTGCGCAGTTTTTGTGATTGTATACGGTGAAAATATGGTGATTTTGACACGTAAAACACCTTCAATTACCATCAGACCTTCCACTCCTGTTTAACTGCTCAGGATAGGAAACTTATTTTCATTGCCATCTTATTGCTTTCTTTTGTGTGCTTGAATATTTTAGTGTTTGGACTGTTGACACTGGGTAACAATATGACCCCGTTGGCCAAAAATACAGTGAAATTATTGTATATTAGAAAGAAAGAAGTTCTGTGTCTTCATTCGCTACCCTTCTTTATGTGGTCATAATCAATAAAAATTTGTGGGAAGGGCCACTCAATGTGAAAGCTGCTGGAAGGTCCGAACGGTGATTCGCCGGCCCTATGGCGATGCTAAAACTCATGAGCAAACGCACGCTGCCATTGTAAACAGGAACAGAAACCATTATTTTGGATGAAGTGCTGCAATTTTGCTTCCTACACCGCTTCTCATCCTCTTCCTATTCTTTCTACTTCCGCTAAGTCCCGTCGTGGTGGTCGAGTGGTTAAAATACTAACTAGGCTGCTGACCCGCAGATTGCGGGATCAAATTTCGGCTGTGGCGGCTACTTTTTCTGTGGAGGCGAAAACACTTTAGGACAGTGTTCTCAGATTGGGGTGTACGTTAAAGAACCCCTGGTGTTCAAAAGTTACGGAGCCCTGCACTACGGCGTCTGTTATATTCACATGGTGGTTTTGGGACGTTACAACCCACATATCTATTCTACTTCCGTTTCCTATCTCCTTGTTATGCTATTTCGTGCATAGGTATTGTATAGTCTAACCTGCCCTTTTTCTGCTTTCAATTCTTATCTCCATTGCTTCCCTTTCTCACTATTTACTATAATGTATTATATATAGCTTTGCTAGCTTCGCTTGCTCTCTCTCTTCCACACCACTTTTTAAATTCTCTTGATATGTTACACCACATACGAGTATGCTATGCTGGCTCCTTCGCATTGAGTGTTGCGCAAAGCCACGACACGTAGGACCAGACTACAACAGCCTGAACCCTTAAACGATCTTCACTTAAAAAACGAAAAATTGAACAATTGGGTAGTTGATAAGTGAAAATGAGCGTAACCGACAGAAGGGGATGAAATAGCAAACACAGATTGCTGAATTTTCAAAAAATTTGTGTTTTTGGAAAACCTTCGCGTAAACACAGTCAGACACTGCTCCAACACCGCTTATTTGAACTCATAATCATGTCGTACCAACGTGCCCAGTCATAAAGTGTTTTACCGTACTCATGTAGGTTCTGAGGACTATGCCTTGAATGCAATATCTGACCTCACTGCAAGCCTTGCCGGGAGGAGTGTTAGAAACGAATGCTTAATACCCAAGCATACGGGGGAAATTGGCCCGTTGGCGGCTTGAATTGCTAGCACGAAAAGAAGCCGAGCAAAAATAGAGCAACGCAACTAGCTTGGCAGGCCATACTTCAAATGTTTTGACCGCCTTTCGTGCTTCTCAAGCAGTGCTCTGCATGAGGGTCTTCTATGAATAGTGCATTCTGTTTTTTACTACCCGTAGATTCCAGAACTGTGCCCCTGTTGCAAGCACACGTTATAAATATGAAAAATCAAGCATTCAAACCAAAGGCCCGCAAACATTGCATTGCTGAATTTTTGAAACTCTTTTGCCACTTACTTCACAAAGGTCATGACGTGCTTATGTTTTAACACAAAGGTGCTGTGGAGTGACCGCAATCAATTCGCTCATGTTTACAGCAAGTTCATGCGTGCGAGAAGCACCTGTGGCCGCGTTCCTCCCGTTCAGAGCATAAAGCGTTCACAATACATCATATATAGACCTCACTTTGCGCACCGTTCTCTTGCTTCTAGAACATTCATGACACTATGGTATGACGTCTGTTACTGGCGGTAGCAACCACCTTCTGGACAATAGACTCTTCCACGAAAATACGTCAGCTATATAGATACAACTAGCTCACAATATTTCCTTTATATTCCAATGTACACATTGAACACGGACGTGGTGGGGTGTTTGTCTGATATTATTAACACTAGCCGTACGTAACCTCATCTGGACCGAAGAGCACATACATAAAGCGTATACTCAAAATGAATAGAACATTTGTAACACTGAGTTTTCTTGCCGCTTATATCAGCGTCTGGAAGCACAGCAGTGGTGAGTAAGATACGTACTTTTGAATGAGTTGAAGTGTTCATATTAACGTCGTTGGTATACCCCGAGCTGGTGAGCTTCAATACAGTTCGTATTGATTTTCTCTCACAGTCGAACTGCCTGTCAAAACAATATTAGACTACTGGAACAAATAAATTCTCGAGCCACGATTAGCTTATACGTTTTATCATTGGAATTCAAAAGAAAGCGACTAGTAGGGACTTTACTCAGCTATGCCAGGATATACGCAGAGTGAGCGACGGACGAACTGACAGACAGACAGATGGATGGACACTTGCAAGGACATATAGATGAATGGACGGATGGTCGCACGAACAGACGGTCTGAGATGTAGAGGGATGGACTAGCAAGCAAACTCACGCGAGTCATGTGCCCACCCACTCGTTACAAGTCACTCCAATGTCTTCCAGGTCTCATGAAGCCTTCCAGCTGTGCCCTGTGTAGCGTGGCTGCTCCTCGGGTATGCGAAGCACTGCTCGCGATAGGCCACGCAAAACTGCACGAACTCGGCCAGTTAGGCTTACATGACAAAACTGGCCCAACGTTTCGAGACCTATTTTGTCTCGTCTTCATAGAGTGACTGTCTGGCCAGGGCTGATTCTCAAATTGAAGCAAGTCGCAAGCATTGATGCCGGCCGGACAATCGCCCTTGAAAAAGAAACCGATTTGGGCTAGAAGCATTGGGTCAGTTTAAATGCAATATTAAAGAGCATAGGCTAAACGTGACTGTGAAGTCTGTTTATACGTGTAATGTTTTACCCAGCCAGACTAATCACTCACCTGTATTTGGACTCATGGATAAAGTACCTTCCTAGCGGTATGCTGTTCGGCTATCTCTTGCCTTGTTTTCTCAATTACTCATGCACCTGACGAAGTCTATTGCGGCATTTGTCAGCATATACTGTATAAGTTCAGATATCTACCAGCTCTTGCGGCGTCAGCGGCGGCCATATCCAGAAAGCGTATGGGCCCTTGCTGCGACAGCAAGGACACGGATGTCTACTCACTGAAAGACGAGGGTCCATCTCACAATGATTACCAACTTGCAATGAGCCGAAATGCCAAAAGACGTATTTCCACGACGTCTTCTTGTCCAAACAGACCGTATGAACGAACCTCACGAAGGCCATCAGCCAAAACTATCATTTTGTTCCAGCCGACACCAACGGCAACATGAAGCGTCTCAACAGACATCCTCTTTTAGTGCTGCTCGAGATACTGATGTCACATGAAATCGTCTACATCAGAGTGTACTCAAGTAATATTCTCCTGGCGGTTGATGTTTGACATGCACTGAACATAGTACGCAATGTGACAGAGCTGGATAGAATTCACGTCCACACGTAGGTTCTGGTAAGCTCCAACGTCACCACTGGTGCCGTCTACGTTATTGACGTTACCATTCTCAATGTTACTTGGGTAACCTGGTCTCGCCAGCTGATTAAGGTAGCATATTCGCTAGGGCTGCTCATTTGGATACCTCACAGTGCTGAAAATATATTTTAGAGACTACTCCACCTTCATTTGTGAATTTATCAACTGTCCATGTCCTGTAAGACTTTTTGTGCCGAAGCCGCTGCATTGTCCTTATTGCATGAAGTCCATATACATCATAACGGGATGTGTTTACTGAACAGTCTTAGTTTTTCTCTTGCGTACGATTCCGCCATGCCAACTTGTAGTGTTAATTTGTTCATCTGCTCACGCAAGCCTACGCAATGAAGAGGCCCACAGAAGCACTCGAGCTGTAACCATACGAATGCCAGCTAGCCGAGGAGATGCTTCAAAAACCAATAATCTTCCTCCTGCGTTTACATATGAAGGAAAATTAAGCACACACGACGAGATAGTGAGGGAACTATCTCCTCTGCCGGCGAACCTTACTAATTCTACTTCGTCAGTCCTCGAGAAGACGTAAGGTTCTATGACAAACAGTACGAATTTGGAGTTTTTCTTCCCCTATCTTGTGCCACAACCCATAATCATGGAATGCACGTATTTGGGACTGCAACTATATTGCTGTTTGAACATGGTGTTGAACCACAATATGAGGCAGTGTGAGAATCACTTCCCTCTCCTAAGCCTTTTTAATCAATCAAGAAATGAGGAGCTGTGAGTGGTTCACTCGTCCGCCTTTGAACCTCAGCAGGCTTTTCTGAGGTGGGCTGAGATAGAGGTGAAGTGAAGGAGCCGTACCGCGAGTACTATCTTTAGCCTTCTCACACCCCTTTTCCCTTAGGATGAGATAAACAAAGTTTTTTCTCATTCTCCCTCTCTCTCTCTCGGTCACGTGAAAATTGTATGAGAAAACAAGTGAGTATATTCTTGCTGTGCTAAAAGGCATTCCGTATCAGTTTCTAAACAAATGTTTTGAAACATTCGAATGGCAATGAACCCCACGAAGCTTCCTCAAGACTGCCCGAAAGTAAAAAAAATAGCTGTGTTAACACAACCGGAGAAAGACCATACAACACATCGTGAGGCCACAGCGACCATCGGAAAGCGGTGCCGTCGGCACAGTTGTTCGCAAAAGGAAACAAGAAGTGCCTCTGCATCCCAAGCACCTTTTGAACGCGTTGCTTCAACCCCTCCTTTTACATACGGACTCTACATGGCTGGTATGAAAAAGAATGAAATGAAAGGCATTGTTGCTAGAGATTCCACTCGGCAAACATTGCCCAAACCGCATCGACACTGACCAGTGACGGCTGGTACAAACCCGAATACCATGGAAGGCAGAAACACAACTGACGCTAATGGCCTCCGTTGAAGCCGTAGTGACGTGTGGGTTCACCGCCCACAGTGAAGTCTCTATTTTGGGCGAGTTTCCAGAAGAAGACAAATCAATGCTCATTGTACTTCATTTTTCAGACACACTTCGTGTGATAATCGGGAGGCTGAAGTTACCACACGCTGAGTCTGTGTAATGGCTATTAGATGTTCTATGTCCCGTGCCGTAGGCGCAACGGCCAAGTTCACGTTCCTACCAAGGAGCTTGATACGCCCGAAGTTCGCCGCCCACTACTAGTAAACGAAGCAGCGTCGTTTAAGCTCACTTTTAGTATGCTCCCTTTTTTTTCTATCTCTCTATCTCTTAATCTCCTTCCCCCAGCGTAGCAAAGCTAATAGAACGCTTTTCTGGAGCACTTTTGTGCCTTTCCTCCCTTCCTCTTATTCTTCAGTGGATTGCGCGGCTCATCTTCTTGATGTTTATGATCAAGCACGTTGACATCCTTCCTTATCACTTGACCTCTAGAAGGGCCCATGAAATTTGGTAAATGAAGCACCTTGAGCAACTTTGGTTGGCTTTTCCGAATAGACACATTCCTGTTGATAACCCTCGTAGTCGTCATCGTCGGCTCGAGGACTTTACTGGACCCTTGTGGTGTTCTCGTTACGTGGCTATCTTATGTTTCCTTTTTTTGGCGTCACGTCAGAATTAGCGTGCCTTGTTTGCTATAGAAAGAAAGCTCTGATATTTCCACTATCGTGGCGTATGTAGTATTCCTCTAGCTGTGACTGGTAAGTGACAGCGCAACGTTGCAATCATAGTCGAGGCACTGTAGAAATAAGCTGAACGTAGCAGAAGTGTGAGCCATGAATGAGCTCCATGTATTATTATGGAGCTTGTCTGTTAATGTATGACTTTCTTTTTGTCCTAAATATACAAGTCTTACTTGACTTTGTGTTCGTTTCAAAATGTTTTCCAATTGTTGCAGTGCTAAAGTGAAATCCCTGTGCACTGCTTTGAATAAAAAGCTCGTTTATTTTGAATAAACTTAGAGTGACACAATTTAAAGCAGATGACAAGCGTACTACACTTTGAAGCTCACTACCACAGTGTTTTCAATTTACAGTGGCAATATGCCATCCCCATTCTCTGGTTTATATCTATATAAGATGATATTATTGAATTTAGGCTGCATGAAGACAATGTTGTTTTGCTGTTATGCCCACATAGGCCGATCCAAATGCACTTCAAATCAAACAAACTTGCCGAATGAATGGCAACACCAGGAACAATTTGCCAGTACCAAACCAGCAATTCGTAGAAAAAGCAGAACCTTACCAGAATTTAGTTAAATTTATGGGCTCCTCCTCCAACTTTCGAGCTCGTAAAATGGTAGCCCATGCGAATCATGGCTTTAGTTCACTAATTAACGCTATAAGCAAGGACACTGTTGTTGAAAAAATACAGAAATGTAGGCTGGTATTGTACCTCAAATTTTTGAAAGGGTTTTTAAGCAATGCAATCCTGAAACACTATTCAGCCTATTTTTCAGGGCCGAACTATGCCTTGTCATCAGCTGCAGGAATACGTAAAGTGATCACTGCTTCTCTAACTTGCGCAAAACTTTTTTTTTTACCTATTTAGCCACTGCTTCAAGGAACCCGGCCTGTAGCCTGGTACCTGATGTTGAAAACTGCACCATAGTTCTTTTGCGATGGAGCTTCTCGTCGGAGTTAAACGAGTGTAAACGAAATTACGTCTGCCGTGAAAACCAAAATAACTTTGTGACGAAAGACCTCTGCGAAGCTTCATGCCCCCCAGGTAAGCACAGTGAGTTTATATGCGTCCATTTGACTTTCTCGAGTTCAAATCTAGAGAAGGTAAATTTCATTATATAGGATGCGTGCTGTCGCAGCAAGAAAACCAATGCAGCCGATTAGTCAGCAGATGGTGCTGTTTGCGCTATAAACAGAAGAGTCGTTTTGCTAATGGGCTCACCAGATGAAGCCTATATTTTCATTCAGCTGATTCGGACATTTTGGGGTATAACACCAGTTATTTTTCATTCATAATGGCGTGCGTTTTAATTGTACGTTCTTTTGACGTAAACTTCATGACCTTGGCTTGCCTGTTTTCACTTTTTTCTCTTCCTACTGTATTATACAAATAGCTATCAAGAATGAAGAAAAAACACCTTGTCTTATTCTCGTAACGATTTTAACGACTCCTGCTTTGTAACACTTTTAGCCGTGATAAAAAAAGGTTAAAAAATTTCTGTATGTGAAAAGCTTTTTGATAGACCCAGCAAATCAAGCGATGCATGCGATATTCTTACAACTTTGGTACCTCAGTTCCAGGTGTCAAGCCCGTACCAAAACCAAAGGATTGCCATTATTGGCTCGCAAATGGCCATGCATGTTACACGTACTGGTTTACATCTCTTCGTGATTACTGGGGAAGGCAACATCCTGTAATGGTGTACACTGGGTGTGGGCAGTGGAGAAGGAAGATTTATGTGTACTACATGGAGACCGGAAAATGTACAGGTAAAGTACACAATACCGTTTTCACTGCGGTAATTTTTGCATGTGCAAGTAAAGCCAGCGTGTCCCGAAAAAGCTTCAAGAAGCCTGCAAACACAATTATTGCGTTTATTGTTTTAAAAGTAAACTACTCGTATGAATCATAATACATAGTGAGTGACAAGTTCCTCCGTCTGTACCATCTGCTAAGCTAAAATATTTTTACGTACATATAAACGGCGATATTACTTGAAATGTGCCAATTATCGATACTACTTGTTTTCTGACAGTATGTCCCTCATTTATATGACCTAGCGAGCAATACCTCGCTGATTCACCTTAGTCACTTTCTAGTGCGTGGTTGCATTTTCTCGTGTATAGTGTACTGAACCGTGACCTTTTTCAAAGCGTAGATCTCTTGTCTTATGATCATTGTAGAGAATTTAGTTTGTTCGGTAAAACCTTAGGGACAAGAGAAACGAAAATAGGTAAAAATCTTGTTTACACGGTGTGCTTTTTCTTTCTCCTCATCACTAAAAAAACATCTTGGAAGTGTTCAGGATTAGGTATACTTCTATAAAGAAACATCTTTCAGAACCATTTGATACAGCGCATGAAGATGACTGAAAAATCTGTTCAGAACATGAGCCAGATGAGTCAAAATTTCAAGTTATAGTCAATCGCACACCGTGCCACTAAATCCAAGACGTGCAATAAAGAAAACTCTTTGTATTTAAAGTATGCTGATTTCAACTTTTTTCATTTGAAAAGCACGCACCTGTTTTCCATGGAATGTTCAGTTTGCCCGACCTACCTTATGCGATTGTCATTTCGTGTCCGCTCTAAATAGATATTTGCAGCCCTCGTGTTCACTTCTCATTTTTAGTGAATGGTTAGTGGTGTAGGTGATCTAATTTCTTTAGCACGTGCACACACGCCTACATACATACAAATTCACAAGGTATGAACATATTTTCTGTAATTTACGTTTAGAATTTTGAAGATGCACTAATTAGTTCACATTTACTACGAATTTCGAATTCCTTTATTTTTATATGTATTACGAAGCATATTGCAGCTGGCGTACTGTAGCAAGTTAGATCTCAACACTCAGTGATGCAATCGTGAGCGACAATTTAGAGCCCACCTGTGATGATGATGAGGGGCTAAGGTATTCGTGTTCATCTAAATACAGCCATATATACACTCTACTGCACATGTGATACACACGCATGTAATAAATTTTAAACTATCTGCGAAATGAAACTATAGTTGCAATACTTTGTTGCGTGACGCAGCCCAGTAGGCTACATGCACTATAGGTATTCACGTTTCCTCGAACGATTCAGCGCAAAAATATTCCTAAAAGAGGGGATCCGAACGTCTCGATATTTTAAAAGTTCCAAAGATTATCACGTACACAAAACGCCAAATATATTTTCCTGGTATACTACAGCAAATAGTCGCAGTACAGAAACATTATTTTTTCCACATTAGTTGTATCGACCAAAATTAGCCCTGCATTGTAGTCCTTCGCAAAATACTTCGTTCAGAACATTGCCCTGCCGCGGTGGTCTAGTGGCTAAGGTACTCGGCTGCTGACCCGCCGGGCGCGGGTTCGAATCCCGGCTGCGGCGGCTGCATTTCCGATGGAGGCGGAAATGTTGTAGGCCCGTGTGCTCAGATTTGGGTGCATGTTAAAGAACCCCAGGTGGTCTAAATTTCCGGAGCCCTCCACTACGGCGTCTTTCATAATCATATAGTGGTTTTCGGACGTTAAACCCCACATATCAATCAATCAATCAATCATCATCATTCAGAACATTGAGGCGAACAAATATTCTCGAAAGAGAAAGAAACCTTTATTCCTGCAGACATAAAGAATGGTCCTCGTTTGTTTGAGCCCTTGGTTCAGGGCCCCGTTAGCTCACGCCACACGAGGTGCCCAATAGATTAGCCGACGCTGCACCTGCGGCTCTGGGCTGGCCAGCGCAGTCTCCCAAAAGGAATGTGAGGGCGAATAAATAGGATGGTACCTGGTGGTCGTGAACATCACCAAATGTAGTATTATACAATGGGCTTCACTCTAACATAGCGGCAGTATAAGAGATATTGTTTGGGGTGGAAGATAGGAAGAATATAGAAGACTCGAAAATTAATTTGTTTTAAGCTGCTACCAGACAAGAGGGTCCTCTCGGTTAAGTCGTTTTTGTGGTAGTGGAAAGTACATACGGCTTTGTCAGAATTATTGTAGCATGTATGCGTAATTTATGGTTCTAGTGGTGCATCATCTGAGAGAAACAGCTCTTCTGATGGCGCCCGCTTTGTAAGCTCTAGCTACCGCATTATTGCGCTCGCTGCCATGGTGAGAGGCGTCTCCAGGACTCTAGCAGATACGCACGCTGTGTAATAAAAGTGGATAAACTAGTAGTTGTTATTGAGGCTTTTACGTCCTGAAACCACCGTATCAATATGAGACGCAAGATTTGTGGAGGACTCCAGTAGTTTTTACCATGTAGTGTTGTTTAATGTGCCCTGTCATCGCACAATAGATGGATCGCTACCTTTTTTTCCTCAATCGAAATGCGACAGCCGCAGCCAGGATCGAGCCACCGACCTTTGAGTCAGCACCGCAGGCACTGTTCCACCGAGGTGGGCGAGGGGTATGCACTGCCGTCATGATAGCGTGCGTAGGGTGTAACCATTCATTTTGCTATATTACGATACAATAATTCATCGCGAAGAGAACGATAATGAGCCGGTCCAAAAAAAGGGAAGCACATTTCTACTACCTCCATTTGAGTTAAGTGAAAGATGACTCCTTTTATTGCTCGAATAATTTATTTTTTTTTCTAAGACGACCATACTAAACACGAGCAGTTGGCACTTGTTCTCACCAATTAATATTGATAACCTTAATAGCTTTGATGGAATGTTATTTAGGTGCATCTATCCAACTAAATTCGAAAGTACATTAGTAAATGCATGGTTATCACGCAACATACGCAACAGTTAGGATTTTCTTTCAATAAAAAATAAACATGACAACAGTGCTAGAGCGTAGACATTATATTATTGGGGAGGAGAGGGCTAAGTGCGTAACTGCTTTCTGTTTCTAGGGAAAGACATTTGTATGCAAATTTTCGTATATTCACAAAAATATAAAAACTTAGTGGTTGGAAAAAAGTTTGCGCCACCAAAAACCTCCTTCTGGAACACCAACGCACGAAATCATATCTCGCAATGCTAGGTTCCTAAGATAACCATATCATTGTGATGTTGGCCATAATGATAAATTAGAAGGAAGTGTTTTGGTATGCTTCTTTTGAAGCCAAGCAGCGCGCTTTTCACTCCGTGAATTTTATATCTGGGGTTTAACGTCACAAAACCACCATAATAATATGAGAGACGCCGTAGTGTAGGGTTCCGGAAATTCCGACCACCTGGGGTTCCTAAACATACACCCAAATCTGAGCACACGGGCCTACAGAATTATCGTCTCCATCGAAAATTCAGCTGCTGTAGCCGGGATTTGATACCGCGACCTGCTGGCCTGGAGCTGAGTAATTTAACCACTAGAACACCGCAGCGTGGCACTCGATGAATTCACCCATATAACATGGACAAAACAACCCGCATGGCACATGACAGTGCTCGTTTCATTTTTCCTTGTCTTGTTCCACGTGTTTAGGCAGTTTTGTACGTGTACAATTCACCCCAAAAAAAAGCAACTAGCACAAATTTCAGCTTTCAGTCAACAGCCCCGCCGCAGTGGTCTAGTGGCTAAGGTACTCGGCTGCTGACCCGCAGGTCGCGGAATCAAATCCCGGCCCCGGCGGCTGCATTTCCGATGGAGGCGGAAATGTTGTAGGCCCGTGTGCTTAGATTAGGGTGCACGTTAAAGAACCCCAGGTGGTCGAAACTTCCGGAGCCCTCCACTACGGCGTCTCTCATAATCATATGGTGGTTTTGGGACAGTAAACCCCACATATCAATCAATCAATCAATCAATCAATCAATCAATCAATCAATCAATCAAGCTTTCAGTAAACGTGAATTATTCTCCCTGAACCACTTTGTTACGATAGGCCAGTATCACTACCGTAAACGAAAATAATGCGGCAGAGACGATTATCTGGTAAACAGCATTTGCGGAACGTTGAAGCTGACCTCAGGGGCTTTACAGCACGGATAGTAACATGCACAACAACGAAATATTATTGGAGTTCAGCACTATACATCTGCCCCGCCGCGGTGGTCTAGTGGCTAAGGTTTTGGCTGCTGACGGGCAAGTCACGGGATCGAATCCCGGCTGCGGTGGTAACAATTTCCATGGAGGCGAAAATGCTGTAGGCCCGTGTGCTCAGATTCGGTTACACGTTAAAGAACCCCAGGAGCGCGAAAGTTCCGCAGTCTTCTACTACGGCGGCTCTCATAATCATATGGTGGTTTTAGCACGTTAAACCCCACATATGAATCAAATCCATCAAATCAACAATATACATGTCACATCTTCCAAACTTTCTAACAGCTTCTTGCACCAGGTGTTGTCCTAGCATAGTACCCAAGCTTTCTTGCAATCAGTACTTATAAAACTGTTTTTAAGATAAACTATAAATGTGTACGACAATAATCTGATCCTCAGATGTGACAGTTTATTTTGAAAGTGCATCCAAATCCACAACACAGATAAAACTGAGTCAACTGCAAGGTGGATAAATGCTTTATAACATATAGTATTAATGATAAGGTTATGCTCTTACATACTGTATCTGATGCTTAGGAATGTTAAGAAACTTTGATATGTGAGGTTTAACGCCCTAACCCTTCATATGATTATGAGAGACGCCATAGAGGAAGGCTCCAAAAGCAGCTGGGCATGCGCTTAGGAAAAATGAAGCTTTTTTAAAAAGAGATAAACAAAGCCATGGCTTTCGGAAGTGAAAAGCGGAGCTACTTGTTAAAGGGGTCATGACATGGTCACCAAACAATTTCCAGTTTTTGATTATTTATTGATCAATGGGGTTTAACATCCCAAAACCACCATAAGATTATCAAAGATGCCGTAGAGGAGGGTTCCAGAAATTTCGACCACCCGGGGTTTTTCAACGTGCGCCCGAATCTGAGCACGCAGGCCTACAGCATTTCCGCATCCATCGGAAATGCAGCTGCCCCAGCCGAGATTCGATCCTGCGACCTGCGGGTCAGCAGCCGAGTACCTTAGCCTCTAGACCACCGTGGCGGGGCGATGTAAGGGGACATTAGGTACCGTTTGGGTGATTTAGCTTCATAGAATAACCATAAGTTTTTTTGCGTGCTTTCAATAAATTGAAAAACACGAGCACGTTAACAGAAGCGCATGTATACACAAAGAAAAAAATTGCAAGAACCAGCGTACCTGGGAATCGAGGTTATGCGAAGCATGTGGAGGCTTGGTGACCGTGTTTTAATTTTTCTATTGAGCGACCCATAAATAAATGACGCTAAATATATGTACCAATGTTGCACGCACAGACACATTTTAAAGAGTTGCAAATGCTGACATAACCAGCCGACGTGCAAAACGATGCTAACTGGAACATGCCTATTACCAACACCAGAAGCTGATATGAAGTGCTGATGCTCGCAAAGACGCTAGTCCTGAGCACTGCTACATAAAGCAATTTCTGCGCATTGCACCTAACCAGAGTTCACGTTAAACCGACGTGACTGCTGTTTCAAAGGAGTACTTATGTATGGATTATAAAATTGGGTAGGCAGCACTGCAACCACTAATGACGTTTCACGAAGATTAGCGTCTATTTGAAAGGTAGTTCGGAGACCTGGCGTATCTTTGCGGTCGATTGGTTCATTGCCACGCCAAATTATTTGGTTCTATTCAAACTGGAACCCTGAAATTTATTCTATGCCTTCTTTGGGTCAACGATGTCGGGCATAGCTTAACGCTCACGCGTTAAAAGTGCTCATGTGTGTTCTCGTCGTTTCTGGGTAGATACTAAGGGTCAACCACCTGTGGCACATACCTGCATTTCAGGTGCACATAAACGCCTGTGAGTATGTGCCACTGTCTCACGGGAAGTGTTGGACGACATACGCGACGGGATTGTGATATTATTCAAGTCTTGACATATTCGACAACCCGTCTTACACTCCCAAGCTAATATTACTTCACGCCAAGTTAAGGGGGTGATCTTGAGAGCCCCCAAATGTAAACGGATAGATAGATAGACAGATAGATAGATAGATAGATAGATAGATAGATAGATAGATAGATAGATAGATAGATAGATAGATAGATAGATAGATAGATAGATAGATAGATAGATAGATATGATCAAAGTAGCCGAACCTTGCTGAAAAATGCTTCGGATTTAAAATTTTCAACATCCCTAGCACTTCATCTTATCAGTATGCTTTTCACACCTATTTTGACAATACACTGACACATCGAATACCAAACACATGTTTTCATTTAGTTTAAAATTGAATTGAAATCAGTACGATCAATTCATTTGATTATATATGACTATCTGAGCAGTACCTTGAAAACTTTGTTGTAGTATACATATGTCATTTGGTGAAACAGCTTTACAAACCGACAAATAATATTTCATCTCTGCGGGACGTGGACGGGTCCTATTTGAATTAGAACGGTGGTATTTTCAACTCTTTTTCTACTATATAAATGCTAAACACTGCCACCTGTAGGTTGAATTTAATTGCTAAGCTATTTTTGCTTCACTTCTTGCAGACCCACGTTTTATGCAGACGTTGTTGCCAATTCTTCACATATTTGATAAATTCAGCAACTATATTTACGTGTATTGCTTTCTTTTTCAGAAATAAAAACAAGAGGTTATGGCTCACGAGAGTAAATGAAGATAACTCTCCTAATCTTCATTTTGATAGAAACATATTCCACGTGACTTGATGATCATCTTACAAGAAATATAATGTCGTACGATGGACATACGACGGGGAACCTTGGTCACAACCACGTTTCTGAAGGATCATATTCACTAGCGCGTCATCTTGTTTACCCAGATAAAAATGAAAATAGTACAGTTTCGCTAGGCCCCAGGTCATACAAAGCTTCCCAGTTATCATCGAAGTAAATATTGTATTTCACAGCAATGTGGGAGAAAGTATTGATACTGCGGTAGGTTGAGTTACAACTCAATGTTTAGAATGAGCAAATTGTGAATATTTCGGCCTATTGGAGGTACATACTTCAGTTTTTTGGTCATCAAATTCAAGTAGCGAGTACGTCTCAAGGTTGATCACATTTATTTGCAAATTGGGCTTCTGTAAGCTGAGTTCCCGTTCTGCTTTGGAAGATTACCTAAAACGTAACCGTTATTACCAGAAAACTACTTATTGGTAGTTTGGTAGAAAACTACTCTTCAATTAAATTTAGTACCTAAAACTATAAACAATTTTTTTTCTTGGAGGTATGACAGATAAATACGCTGTGAGTAGATTATGACCTAGTTCATAGCTTTGGCCTACTTCATGCGACTTCATGTGTTATAGGATGTCTTTAGACAGCACCACCAAGATAAGAATTAACAATACCAGTATTGAGCTAATGCCTTTTAACCATTATTGTTCTCTGCATAATGCGTTTTGCACGTTACCAGACTCTTGAGACTAGTTGCTGATCTATATAACATGAAGAGAGTTAAGCAGGCTGCAAAAAGCGGCAGGAGTCTAAATGCTGCGAAGGCCAACTTGTGCATAAGCAGAAGTTGGATGTATGCTTTGAGAGACAAAAAAAAAAGAATGTCAAAACTCATTAGGATAGGAAAGTTAAAGTGGCGGAGGAGTTCTTTAAAGAGCTCTACAAAAGGCGAAACAACCAGTAGATATCGTAAGATGCAATAAAAGCCCAGAAGAACTCGACATTCCACCAGTAACGAGAGGAGCAGTAAGGAAAGCCCTAAAAGGAATGCGAAGAGGCAAGGCCACTGGCGAAAGTAAGGTACCAACAGATCTGCTAAAAGATGGCGGAAAAATTGTGCTACAAAAAACTACACACTTTATATGAAAAGTGTCTCTGGACGGATAGAGTACCATTATCTTGAAATAAAGGCAACATCAAATTAATTCATTAGAGATAGGACGTGAAATACTTGAAAAGTTACAGAGCGATCATCTTACTACGAGTTCTAAGCAAACCATTCATCAAAATGTTAGCTAGTACAATTGGGGTGACATTAGAGTTCAATTAAAGAAAACACCAAACAGGATTTCATACAGGCTACGCTAAAATAGACCATTATCACACAAAAAATCTGGTAATAAAAGAATGCGCGGAATACAACCAAACTCTGTTTATATAGCCTTCATGGGTTACTGGAAGGCGTTTGACTCAGTCGAAACTTCACCAGTAATACAGGCACTACAGAATCAAGACATCACTGAACCCTACATAACCACAGTGTTGTACGCGTTCCTCTAAAACAGCAACGAATTTTCGTTCTTCGTTCCTTCCCAATTTCGAAACGAGTTCCCGTTACAAGTTGCCCATATGTAAAAGAAACTCGGAACAGGTACATTTTAAAAATTGAAGGTTGTCGTTACTTCCACGTTACATTTGAATTTTTTATTGAAATATAGTGCTGGTTTATCTCGAGGCGAAATAATTGTAATACTATTGTTCATTTAGTGCTACGTATATTTTACAAATTTAACCTCGGCGGTGGCAGGTCTTCTGTAGATAGAAGCATTGTAGGAAATCGATGTTAAGCGAAATTTTCACAGTTCACTTGCTATATTACAAATATGCCTAACTGCAACATTAGTACTCGTCTATTACAAGTGCAACACATATGGCTCTTCTTACATCAGCCTTCAATTGCGCAGTCAAAATACTGCACTTCAGATATTAACACAATAGCGTTAAAGAGCTTTTGTCGCTGCAATGCTGGTGTCGGTATCGGTATTGTTGCTCGTGAGCAAAAAAAAAGGTAACGTTGCTCATCAGTGAAATCGCAATATAACTATAAATGAATGAATAATAAACAAGTATTTCGAGTGCGCATTGGGCCCAAGCTTTTTACTTAGCAAGCAGCTGGCGTTCTAACAAACAGTCAGGTAAACGCTTGACGTTGCTTTGGAAAAAAAATTATAAATAATATGTAATTAGAGAGCTTTTTTGAATGCATAAAGTGTTGCGTGGAATGACAGTACAATCACGCCAGGCCTCAACACATAAGTACATCGCACTCAGTGGGTGTTTAGAGTCCAAGCCGTGACAAAGCGCTCATAGTCAAAAGCTGTTTACGTTAGCGTTTCTCTAACCGATGTGCAGTAGAACCTTACCTAAAGGTATAGAAAAAAGGAAGAATACTTATCATTTTCTCGCTGTCATCCCAACTTGTGCTTGCCTGCAGAAGCAGGGATCCTAAAATGAGTAAAAACGGCATTTGGTAGACAAAATAAGTATTTTTATTATTATGTTTCCAATTATTCGAGTTAGGTGAGTATGTCAACAGAAAAATTGAATTTCTTGAAGGAAAGAAGCCATCACAGCTTTGAGATAAAAAAATGCTTTGAGTAAAAATTTTGACCTGCTGAAACTGAATGAAAAAAAAAATATGGCAGCATATCCACGGAGTGAATGATGGATAGTGGGGCGAAGCATCCGTCCGTCCATTCATTCTTTCTTCCGTCCATCCATGCGTGCGTCTGTTCATGCGGCCGCACGTTCATCTGTGCGTCCGTCCCTGCTCTCGTCCATGCATCTGCTCTTGCGTCCGTCTATGCGTCCATCTGTCCGTGCAGCCATCGGTGCGTCCGTCATGCATCTGTCAGTGTGTCCGTTCGTCCACTGATTCAACACTCCAAGTACCACAATCTCGCATCTTTTCATCATATATTCCTCATATAGAAGCAGCGCCATCCAGCGGACATTCCAAGGACTGAACGAGAAGTGGCACACGCACACTTTCTTACGGCTTGCGCTTCGTGTCTACTTCCCACCTTTAGCCACTTCGAGTTCATGGTATATACTAGTTCACTGTATATGGTATATACTAGTTCACTGTATTCATGGCACTGCGGCCGAACGCTCGCTAAACCTTTCTAAAGCCTAGGAGGTTACGCCCAGCGAGTATAACGAAGCAACCCTTTTTTGTCTTGTGTGCGTTGTTGAACAATAAAAAACTCTCAGCGCGCGCGTTAACTAAAAGCCTAATTCTCCTGTCTCTCATTCCCCCTTAGCAGCATTGGCATGTACATTGAGCATTATCTTTTATTGTTTAATAAAGCACAGAAGAAATCTCTCACCGAAACCACCTTGGACGTCAAAATGTAATACAGATTACTCACTACTACTACGGCTACGAGGGATGAACGAGTGCCACTATAAGGAGCTTCGCCCCTAAAACGAAGAAATTGACAACGATGCACAGATGAGCGTAACACGCTGGATACCACAATGAGGCCACAGTTCAAGCGAACGATTACAGAAGTGTACAGCTGCAGAACTGCAGAGCTGTAGAAATGGTTTGTGACGCTTGGTAACTTTCGAGAATGTGCCTCGGAGTGGCATCAGTACAAAGGGGCGAGGCCGCAGTCTTGGGGTGATTGGAATGCAGCCTGGATTGCCGGTTGCGACCAGAATCTTTGCGGCCCCAGTGACTCCAACTCAACCGCCAACGAGGACAGATCTCTGGAGCCACCACACGTCAGGTATGTCACTGCAAACTGCAGCTCACCGGCAAATGCGCAGAATTTCCTGGTACAATACCATGGATTCCATCATGTTTATTTCTGACCAAACGAACGACGATCTGCACGCTTTAAATGATTCAGTGATTGAATATGAGAGCGTTTTCACCTTGTCAACAGATGCCTCCAGTATACACCCAGACGTTCGACATTTCTCCTGTCGTTTTCATTGAAGACCTGCCTGCACAGCACAAGTTTCGTACTGATAGAATTGCTTCTGTTGTCCGAGATACTCACCACGCGGCTTTATGTATTGCGGGCTGGAGAACATCAAAGATCTTTCAAGTGACAACGCTGCGAAACAGCACTGCTAAGCAGAGCTGCTTTCGTCGCAGAACAGCGCCGAAGAACAGCGCTGTTTTCTAAACTGCGGTGTGATAAGGAGAAGCGTTTCCGAAAAGACTGGCGATCATGCCGAAACAGTAAGGGTCATTCGCCACAACCACCACCTAAAATATTCGTGCTAAACTACATCGCTGCAGGCAACTTTGGAGCTTAACTGCTGCGAAATCACCTATTCCTCCACCCGAGGAAAACTAAACGGCGTTCTTTGAAAAGTCACACCATAAACACAACAGCATTTTCAAAGTCGTCCCCTAGAGTTTTATCGAGGAATAAATGAATAAATAAATAAATAAATAATGGAAAGAAGTGTACAATTAGATCACTTTTCCGTGTTTTGACTCAATATTAATGGGATCTAACAGACAATAACACCAAAGAAAGTGTAGGGGAAGTAATTAAACCGAATCGTAATGTAAATGTGAAGAAAAAAAGTGGGTGAAAAGGTAACTTGCCATGGGCAGAAACCAAACCTGCGACCTTCGAATAATTCGTTCGATGCTCTCCACTGAGCTACCATGGCGGCTACCCTCCCAGCCACTTCATTGTGTACATATGTGAATATAAACGTTGAAGAGGGAGCCATAACGGCGAATGTAGCACACCTCTTCAAGAGCCTGTGTGGCGTCACGTAGCACGTGAACTTATTACGAGCTGGCAGCTGACCAATAGTATATATATATATATATATATATAAATATATATATATATATATATATATATATATATATATATATATATATATATATCGGGACTTTTTCTACTTGTAGTGACGTCATGCAGGCTTCCGTGGATGCACCAGGTCTGCCTAGCCCTCAGCTGAACGGTTAGTTCATCTACAAATGTTGTGTTTGTCATCATCAACGAATCATTATGTCTCCGTCTAACGTTTTTATGGTTGCCATTTTTTTGTTCTATATAGATTCAACAAGTGCCTATATGCATACCATGTCATCTTTGATAATCACATCTCAGTTCTGGGAAGATAAACGTAGATGTCAAGTTAATAATTCAATTATACGAATTTTGAGTCATCGTCGCCAGACAATTAAAAACCAGAAATATAGAACACAGCGAATGAGGAGGTAGAAAAAAAGAAGTAAATTAAATAATGATTTACAGAAGGGTTAAAAAGCTAATAAAAAAGCTAGAAATGTCGTTTTCATAATGCGAAATAGAATGTTGTCGTAGACTGAGATCTTCTATGCAGCAAGCATGCAGGCGTCACTTTTTGTATTTCAGACAGGGAGCACAAATTTTAACAAATTTTCGAGCCTTCACAGGGAAACCTAGCCTGACAGCCTTAGTTGCTAAGCCTCAATTAACCCGCCACTTGACATAGGCATAGTTGTGACGAACTCACTCTCGGGATAAACATTCTGGATAAGTTTATCGAGTTGAAGGTGCCGTAAGAAGACGTGGCAATTTTTCGAAAAGACCTTGCTTACTTCAGCTTAGAAAATGCGGTCTCTTCTATCTGGTTTCTGTTGCCTTTGCTGGAAAAGGTCAACGAAGATGACGAGGCACTGTTCTGTTTTACAACTGGAAGAATTCTAAAATTTCATTTGAAAAATATACAGTCAAATCTGTCCACCTCTTGACCACTCCTCCAATGTGGGTGTGTGCCACGCGATCAAGAATAATCTCTACTCACGCGCTGCAACAACAACCTAGCCATGGACTATGTCTGTCTGTGGTTTATTGTAAAAAAAAAAATTTTTCTGTTCAATGGAAGTCTTGAATTTGTTCAGATTTCGTTCAATGGTAGCTCCTTTGACTCCTGGACTTGTTCCAAAACGTTGCTATTTTATGGCAGTTGTGTAATCAGGCTGCCGAGGAAAATCCAAAAATGCTTCCGCAGAATAAAAAAAGTTTGCTGATCCTATGTACGGTGGAAATCTATGATATGCAAAGCACGAATGGGGAAGGTTGACATGGCACTTTAAAATGACCACATTGTTATGAGGCGGAGGTACCTTAGGTCCTACACGTCTTCCTTGTCATGATTATCATGTTTGAACGTGTAAATTACCTTTGTCATCTATCCACGTCACCTGATACTAAATTTGGTATATGTGGAGCTAGCGAAACGGCCACAAGCGCATCATGAATGGCCCAATGAACGGCCGAGAGAGCTAAAAGTCGTAAGTGGCTTGATAGATAGATAGATAGATAGATAGATAGATAGATAGATAGATAGATAGATAGATAGATAGATAGATAGATAGATAGATAGATAGATAGACAGACAGACAGACAGACAGACAGACAGACAGACAGACAGACAGATAGATAGATAGATAGATAGATAGATAGATAGATAGATAGATAGATAGATAGATAGATAGATAGATAGATAGATAGATAGATAGATAGATAGATAGATAGATAGATAGATAGATAGAAGTCACTGAAGTTTGCTAAAAGATGCATCGCACTTAAAAAAAAGCCGTTGGTGTACTGCGATCCTTTGCCTTGAAAGTGTTCGGAAGCAGGACCTCCGTTTTTTTTTTTATTGTCTCATGAATTGAATACCACGAATATTTTTGCTAGACTCATGAGTTGTCTTTATCACCGGTGCACATCTGAAAATGAGTATAAAATAGGCTATTATTATTTAAAAAAGGCTCTCAATGTTATACCCCAGATGTTTTCTCATTGATATACTAATCCAAGTGCGTAGGATTATTTGATGAGCTGCACGAAAGAGGCAACCAGAGTAAGTAACTTCTGTTTTTCTGAATAAATGTCAAATTTGTTTGGTGATTTCAGTCGGCTTATCAAACGCTTCCCTATGAAGTGTTTGCCACACGCGAAGATATAGAGACATCATCGGCTTGTCGCCGCCAATTCGACTTACGAAGACAATATCTTCGGACAGTAGTGGAAGCGAAGGTATTACAAAAACGATGCAGTATTGTCGCGAAAATAAAGAAACGCAAGAACAGTGTAACAAAGTACTCGAGCACAAAGAATATAGGTCTCGAAATTTTCCGCGCGGCAGCTTTCTCGTCGCCATAAATGTAAACGCTTCCATGACAATGGAAAGCAGAAGAAAAAGGGGCTGAGCTGTTTCAAGTTGCATGGACTCCGTTTGGCTGGTAGTCACTGGACTTGGGTGACTGCTTAGTTTACGAAAAAAATGACACCATTGTATACGCTGAGAGTGCTGGCCGTATTGAAGGCTCTTTCATGGGGCTATGCAGCGGGTGAGTTGAGGTCATTTTTTTCATTTTGTTCAAAGCTGTGCCTCATATAAATCTCTCTGACGCAGGGCTATGTTCATCATTCGTGGTGAAACCATTGCTCGTTATAGTTATTTGCAGGTTAACCTCTCAGAAAACAGGTCAAATTCACCGTTCGACGAGTTGGGTGAATTCATATCGCACGCGTTCTGCCTACAATGCGCGATGTATAAATATTCAATAGCCGTAAGCTTTCTGCTCGAACGCACACTCGTTCTGACGTAAAACCGAAAACGTCATGCATAAACAATGCTATGCTGCAAAAAATGAAGAAAGTTTGCTTGCATAAATACACAAAAGACTTTAGCACCTTCACACATATGTAAAGAGGATTCGTTATATTCCCGCGTCCAGACATTTCAGATTTCAGTGCCTAAGCTCGATTTGAACTGCGGCAAATACATCGTTTTCTCTGCTGATCTTCTATAACATAAATGTATTACTATATACAATATTTACAAAAAGAACGATACAATTTTTTTTCTTAGCCGCCTCTAGAAAATTTAGCTTGAGATATTCAAAACGAATCCCAGACGGCTATAATTATCAAAAAGCGTTAACTGATGACTTTTCGCAATTTATGTGTAGTCAGTACTCGCTATTGTATTCTGTAATGTTTTTTTACCATTGTAAAGGTGAAAGTGTTACACGTGGTGCAAAAAAATCATTTTCAGGGTGTAAGTTTTTTTCTGTATGTTCAGTAGTACAGACCCTTAAGTTCTTTCTTACAAGATATTTTGTTGTATTGCGAAGTGCTTATTTGATATATTTCTTTCACCCGAAGTTTCACAATGATGGAAGGCAGCAGGTTGTCTAGTTTGACGGAAATAAAGGTTACAGTCACTACATCGTCACATTCCATACGTCGTAGAAAGAATGTTTACTACTGGCTATTTGTCAGGTATTTTAAGAAAAGTGTGAAATGACAATGACGGCCATAACGCACCATTGAAAGTCTCTTCGTTTTTTTCTTATTTTTCTGTCATCTTTACGTCGCCATGCATATAGCCAACGTTAATCTATTGGGACCTATTTCTTTTTTATGAGCATTCTGGCAAGTGACGTCTTCTCTTGTTTCAGGATTGCACATATAGAAACCACACTCAGAATTCCATCGTGAATGAGCAATTAGTTTACGAAATATGGCCCTGGTTAAGCTAAGCCCTTAGGACACAGCAGAAACGGGAAAATTAACATACTTCATTCAGGCCCTTCACACATAACAAAACATAAAATTAGGGATTGGTTGCGCACTTAGTGTAAAATGGTATGAAGCCCCAAATGCACACACTGACGTTACTTTTACTGCCCTTCGTGGACACAATAATGTTCCAGGGGTTTCCAGCGCAGCTCCGCGTTTTGCTGTTTGACCGAGTTTCAAAAAAAAAAGTGGACTGATTTCTCATTCATAATGTGGACCGTAAGGCCCACTATTGAGAAGCACCAACGTTCTTCGACAGCTGGTTCCTTTTGGCATATATTTTATTCCATCTTCTCAGGTAGCTTTGATGTATTTTCCTGGAACATTCGGATTGGCTGGTATTGGATCACGTGCTGCGAATAAGCACCGTACAATTCTTGCGGCTACGTCATGTGGGAGGAAGAAAAAAGCAATAAAAATGCAGGGAGGTTATGGAGGTTATGTTAGCGAAAGGAAACATTTATTCGTGATTCCAAGCCGACGCAAAAAGCATTCACATACGTAGAACTTTATGAAAAATGGTGGCACCAATTTTTGTGTTTATTTTTTGTGTCTTTCTTGGTATAATTTTATGATAAGCTCCCTAGGTAGCTTACAAAAAACAAAATTCAATTTCAGACAATATGTGCAAAGACAAGAAGTTTTGCGTTTGCCAAGTGAAGAGACAGTAAGAAAATGTGCAGTAATTTCAGTGTGTCGTTCAAACGAATAGATTGCAGAGAATTTCGAATAAGGTAATGAAAACCATGAGATAAACCTGGTTCACTGAAGGACAAAGAGACAGTCCCAGTGATATATCTAGGTTCTTTTTGTATAGTGGCGGAAATACACAATTTAAAATGAACATTTCTTGATGTGGATAACAAACACTGCGACGGTGGAGTGGTTTCCCGTAATGTGCCTTCACGTGAAGTATCATAGAGGCTATACAACGCTCCTATGTGCAACGCATACACACAAACCTCATATCTTTTTACGCGAAGAAAAGTTGAAATAACATTCGCCAAAAATGTATTTATTGAGAGAGCCGCATTTGTCTTGCTACTGCGATTGCCATAATGATTTTATTTGTAGAAATAAGACGAAATCAGTACATTAGTGAAAAACCAGCAAGCACTCCATGTGTCCAGTTTTTAAATTGAGAAAAGTTAGCAATAATGTTCGACCTTATTTTGCTAAACAAATCAATAAAATACTAAAGAATTACGTGAAATTAGTGGCGACTGCTTTCTTTCTTTATTGTGTAACGGGATTTCGCCATCTGTCTACAGTGCTAGAGGTGTGTCAAGTATGATAGGTATAAATGTATAGATTCCTTTAGTTCGAAGTTTTACCATTTTCTTCTGAAACTCTCCAGTGACAACCCTGACAACTAAAATGTATCAGGCCAAGTTTCGCGTTTAATTAGCAACGCTCTTCTAAATGCCACATTGCTTTCCAATAACACGCTCCCCATCTTAAGTGCTATAGCTGCCATGATTACTTCTTTAGCAGTGCATTATATATGTTTCCTTTCGGAATGAAGCTGACCACGTGATGTCAAGGTTGGTGCATTCGTGTTAATTTTCTATACACCGTGTGCACGCTCTTTTAGACCTAAGTTCAACAATACAATTATTTGCCTGTGTGAAAGCATGTTTTTTTTTCTGTTTTAGTGATTTCTATGAGGCGGGGATCAACCGCGACTTTCTTTTGCTCGCGCTGGCCACATAATAGCAGACCTAAATAGCTCTGCCCTTAAAAACGCCATTTTCGCCCAGGGCGTAACACTTGTCTGCTTCAGACGTTCAGTGTAAGGCTCAGTTGGGGAAACTCAGGTGAACAAGTGCATTCGGTCGAAGCGCTGCGCTCTAAGGTAATGTTTGGCAGTGACACTGTGTCACTGAGCTTTCAAGGCCAAAGCTGGCTTCATGACGTAGAGCCCGCTCTATTTTTTTCCTGCATTGATGCCCTTCATTCTGACGCGGTCATTGTGTTCCTGTCACTTCTTCTTCAGCGTAAATCTGTCATCATTGTGTGATCATGCCATAACCGTTTTCATGTCGTTTGGCATCATACTATTGTCTTCAAGTAGTTCTCGTTCGAGCGTCATTGCCAAATAGCCAGAGCATTTGTACACGAGTAGTCGTCGCATATGTACAGACCGTCGTGCAGATTACACATCGATTGTCATCATTCTATTGTTGTCCAATTTTTGTCAACCACCCACGTCACTCTTTTGCCTTTTTGCTACCTGCATTATGCTATACTGTAAATTTCATGTAATTTTACCCAAATTGTCAATAACGTTTCTTTCTACACCATGACGTTTGCGCTATGTCAAGTTTTAACCATGCCCTCAATCCTTAATTGCCGTTGTTGTAGCACGAACAGTGAGTTTGGGTTGAGAGCTTGCCATTTTATATGAAACGATTAAGGTGTTAGTTAACGCCATCAAGTTATTTATTAGTGCATTCATTGCTCAGAAGCTTGTACTAAAAAGCCGACAATCCTACCCTTGTTCCTCATAATTTTTATTGCTACCGTATTTTTTTCGTATGTACAAGAACTTTCCGCTGCCAATCTTCCTACCTTCGCACTCTCCGCTATGACGCATTTAATAATGTTCTGGAGATGTCTTTCAACCTAACGGCAATGATAGAGTTGCTTTATTCAAGGTATTTCGCTTTGACTACTGAATGAACGCCTTAAATTTATTAGAAACTGCTTCGTTTATTGTCCATTTCTTACATGCTAAGCCAGATGGTGAGAATGCAATACGTGGAATGTCATATAAAGTTGTTGTCATATAAAGATGGGAAACAAGGCAGATTCCTCGAGGTAGCACAGACCACCCTAGGTGGTTTCCTTTGTATTACTCTTCCAGGCATGATAAAACTGAATGGAATAAAAATTAATGAAATGCTTTTGCTGCAAGTGGCAGCAATGGATCAACTAAAGCTGTTGCGATGACTTCAACAGCAACAACAACAAAAAGTATCGCTGTCTTTGTCTGGACTATGGCACCCTTCACAACAATATTCAATACCTGATCTTGCATAAGATATCTAATTTTGGTTCGATAGTGAGCGTGTGTGCTCAGCTGAGTTCGCTGTACTTTACGACATGACTCCTGGTGCGTGTAAATGGACGCCGCTCGTGGTGTTTCACGAGTAAAACGAGTATTGTCGACGTGAAAGAAGTACAGAGTTTGTCCAATGCCATTACATTACTTCAATTTGCTGTGGGAATAGCTGCGGCATCAAATATATGTTATGAGTTGTAAATTTAAGGCTCAGCAGGCTTGATACATTAAAACATGGTGTGTATCATTCTCTTCCTATTTGTTTGTTTTGTACGGCATTATATTTCATACTAGACGAGAGAACAATACCAGACAACAGACGTTGTTCCTCACCAGATAATTTATTATTTAAAAGCTTTGGGATTTACGCAGTAATGCCATTCTTCTGTGAAAATGCTGGTAATAGAACCCCTATTTTTGTGATTCTATTACTTTAAAACTCTGACTCACTTCTGGAATCATCTTCCTATTTTATTCACTCCCTAGGTCGAAGCTTCTGACAGGTGGTGCACACACAAGTGTCATGTGTTTTCCCAAAAAATGCCTTTCACTTCCAATCTCTCTTTAAATAATGCTGGAAGATGAGGTAGAAGGTGTGACAAAACTTTATGTGGTTTCAATCAAACATTGTTGTACACAAGAAAAGACGCCGGCCAAGGTGGAAATTTATTTACTAACGTTGGGTCCTTAAAACTGGATCTGGACGGGTGGGGCTCAAACCTGAATAAATTGTCTTACTTACGCAAAAAGGGAAAATAGAAAACATCAGTAAAAAATTAAAAAACAGTGTTGGGACATAAATTAGTAAATATAACTTCTTTGATGTGACCTTGGGCAGGGACATATATTTTTGTTACAATCACGGAAGATGGCAGCTCTGTTTCGTGGGTTTGTTTTTCTTTTCGTGTATTCGCGCTGTGAATTACAATTTAATCAGTAACAGAAACGTGTTGTCGGAGCCGATGTCTGGAGCATAAAATTGACAAAGACAAGCTCCTTTCAGGTCCTGCTGGCCTTCCCTTGTCCATACACTGCACAAAAGTTGTAGCTTTGTCCTTCTGCAAATGTTCTGTCTTGTCAAGCCGTGAAAATGTTTCCAAAACAAGCCTTGCGTTAGTTTTGAAGGATGAGAACAACTTAGTGGGTAGTTTTCTGTCTTGTATGCTATAAATCAATCAATCAATCAATCAATCAATCAATCAAAGAACTTTATTTTCACCAAAAAAGCAAAAATTTTCGGTGAAAAAAGGTGGCTGAAAAAAAAAAAACGTCCAATGAGAGCTTGACAAAATCAAATCCCAGCCACCAAATGGTGATGAAACAAGAGGGTGCATCATTTGATCTCAGAGAATAAAAAAAAATCTTTTTTTTTTTCAAAAAGAAATGCTGATCACTTCAAGTATGCGTTACAAAGTACAATGCGCAAACCCTTACAATCATGCATGCACGAATAATAGAGTATATGAATTATGAATGATAAATAAAACTTCTTGCAAAACGCGTGTTTCTTCCTATGTTACAAAAAGCAAGTTTCAACAATTACGTAAAGAGCCCTCTATTTCTTTTGGGGTGAAATAAGATATATCGTCCTTGCATTTTGAAAAAAATTATTGTTGTTGGGACGATGTTTCGGATGCGTTGCGTTCCACAGTGTGCGCGTGAGAATGTAACTTGCGAAGGTGGTTGATATCGGACATATATCGAACATACGTTTACTCTGGCCTAAACGATTCAGAAATGTTTACATATGACCTTTAATTGTGTTCAATTTCATCAAAGTTCAAGCATCATGATAGTTCGAGCATCATGAAAAGCCGTCGCCATGTAGTGTGATACGTGGCTTGGCTAATGGCCGTATCGTCACGTTTTCAATTTCAGGTGCAGTGGTCGCATTTCATTGGCGGTGGATTGCTGAAGGCCATGTACTGTGTGACTTCGATATATTGAGGAGAAAAAGAGGTCAATGAAAAATTCTAAAATGCTCCAGTAATAACTCTAAAAGACTGCTCGTGAAATACTTGATTCCAAGACGCCACAAGAAATGTCGTCTTTCTTGTGTCTGTGTTTGCATGATCAGTCTCTTAGTACGAATACTTCCTGACTACTTCTCCTATCGAATATTATATCTTCCCGTACAGTAGAAAGTGCACATATGATGTAGCCTGCGAACAGTGAGGACAGGTGAATCACTATTTGGAAGACACCTACAACAGCAAAAACCCGACTTATAAGGTATGCGGCGAATGGCTACCTGTGATCTCGGCACGGTGCATATCACACCAAGCTAAGCTAGACATAACACTCTGGCACGTCGGCTACCTGTGAGTGCAAACGCACAGACGTCACCGTGGTCTAACTCCAATTTGCAAGTCAACAATGTGATGAAGTTGGGACTCTCAAACAACTGTTTCTGAGGCACACTGTTTTTGAACTACTTCGGTAGCCACTCAGGAGCGACCACTATGCACACAAGCTGCTCACTGACGGCTGCAAGACGGGATGGAAGCCCCTCACTCGCAGAAGGCGGGCTGTATAACACTATCAGAGTTTCTCAAGTAGACCTGCCTCTCCCACCAGCTGCTCTCCTCTACCTAACAAAGACGGGTGTGACTATTTCAAAAATGTAAATCTCACAGAACTGCGACACGTTACGTCACTTTCAGCACATATCTTATGCAAGACGCACGTATTCATTTGCATGCAAATGTAATGATGAACTAATGAAAGGCGTCGCATACACTTTGAGGGCAGCCTTACCACGAAAGCTTTTATGAGATCACGCCTAAAGATCTCTTTGGTGCCGAAATTGTCTGCATCCCACATTACCATCCCCGTGTGCCTTTGCTGGTAATGAGACAAAGAAATAGAATGTTCGTACAAGATTTGAAAGCAGGTCTTCTGCGTCTTAGTTGAGATTCTGCCACAAAGCCATGCCAGGGCTTGAAACTCCTCGCGAAAATTATGAAAATATTAATTAGGGCAAGGAACTATATTTAGACATGTTATAGATGTTGCAGGAAAGTAATATAAAATAGACAACCCATATCACATATTTCTTCATTCATGAGTTGTTAGAGCTTTTCATGCCTTGCAAAAACTGAGGCGAAGACACAAAGGGCCAGACTGGGCCCTTGGTCCCAATCTCCCACTATTTTTCGCCATTGAATTATTCGCATCTGCACGTATCACTGAATAAATGCGGTGTAAATTCTACAGTATGTCGCGAATTTGTGAATACTTGTGCATTGATTGTTGATTATTGGTATGTGGAGTTTAACGTCCCAAAACCACCATATGATTGTGAGAGACGCCGTAGTAGGGGGCTCCGGAAATTTTGATCACCTGGGGTCCTTTAACGTGCACCAAATCTGAGCACACGGGCCTACAACATTTTCGCCTTATCTGAAATACAGCCGCCACAGCCGGGATTCGACCCCGCCACCTGCGGGTCTATTTGTGCATCAGAGGCACTTCAAACCTACCTGTAAACCACGCCCCAAGCAACCTAACAGCAGGTTCCAGTAAGGCCGCTTTTCCAGGTTGCACTTCAACTGTGCTGCGTGTTCGGTGCGGGCCTGGCGTTTGGGTTATAAACTTATAATACCTATTGGCTTCTCGACGTTGTGCTGAAGTTTGTTGTTAGGATATGGCTTCTTTGTTTCTGCGTTGCTTTTGCAGCTGATTGTTTCCTTTGAACGTTTTACTTTTTAGAGGCTGTACAGAGTCACCCACGGTGTCGTGTGCCACCTCAAATTGAGCATTGCAACAACCTCGTGCTCCAGTGGAGCTTCATACGGCGAGATGGGCGATGCGAGCAAAGTCTTGTGTGCCATCAATCACCGAACAGCTTCCAAACGAGAGCAGAATGCGAGGCACTCTGTCCACCAGGTATGGCAATAAATGAAAACCTACTATCTCGTGACACAGTACTTCCACAAACAGCAAAGTCAGCGATAACAGTGGATTTCGGCTTGACTTGCAAGTGCGTGCTAGTTAGTTTTCCTTTTTTATTCAGTTATAACAATTCTAAGTATTGCACCACTAAAACCTCCACGACCTCAACTGTCTCGCTGTTACTGACCATCTCTCGACGAACTTCAGACCGCACCACCTTGTATGATGTACTGGACTGTTCCAGCATTTGTTGTATCACTACGTCTTGGTTCTTGCGGACAAGTAGTGCGAACCATGTCGCAAAGCGAACCCGATGACGCCTACCTTTTAACCTCCACAGGAAGTACTAGTGTATCAGTCAAAAAGATATACTCCACGAGACTTTATTAATTCGTGCAGTCGTAATAATAATCTGAATAGGCAACTGTCTTATAAGGGGAGACTATAGCGCATGCGTGGATCCCAATTTAACGTTGCCGAAAGGTTGTGTCACTGCATCACATAGGAAGCAAGTGGCCCAAGTCATACAGTTTTCTTATATACACTATAGCGAACTCTGACGCTAGTGTCTATGGGAGCTGCAACGCACGGCGCTTCAGCGAGCATGGGAATGATGGGTGGTACACAAACTTGTTTAATTTTCGTACTTCTAGGCTGCTTCCGGCTCCGTATCTGTTCGTGGGGATTGATGCTGTTTTCTCACAAAACCAAAAGGAGCAAATGTTCGCCACCTCATTGTTTTAGATTTAGCTTTCCAAATCAAGTCACGAAGTTAAAAAGGGTTGATTTTTTTCAAACAAAACCGAAACACAGCAATAAACGTAGCCGCAAGTACGATTCGCCACCCGGAAGTATGAAGACTAGGCAAATGTGTGTACTACCCATCACTCCCAATGTCGCTGAACGATCGCAGCGACAAAGTCCCCTCTAGTTAATTTTAGGAAACTCTATGGCCAAAGCTACAATAATAGCACCTAGTTTTACTAATTATTGCAGTATTTACTTGCCCTTGTTTCTTTTGTTTACTGACTCTTGGTAGCCCTTTCGTCGCAAGAAAAAGATTGGAGAACCCACTTGAAGTAACGAAGCGCTGCAACCAAGATGCAACTTCTATTTGCGTCATCCTTAAGCGTATACAACAAAAACAGTTGCGCGGCGAGTCGTTGGAACACCGGACCTGTGCCCCTTCCCCCGAAATTTTTTTCGCCATGGCATACGCAGGTGAGACTGATCATTTACCAGCTCGGTTTTCCATTAAATGAAAAAAAGTCTCCTCTCCCGGCCCCCAAGAAATCTCCTGCTTGCTTCTCTACAGCCAAGAATGATTATCCGGCGTAATGAATTATTAGTTACCTAGTAAGACGTAGGGAGCTCCTTTACCTAATAAGGGTGCGCACACAAACAAAGACACTAGAACAATAAAATGCACACACCATAGGAGGGTGTACCTGTCCTTTACCTCATCTTTTATATTTGTACATTATTGGGCTCTTTTGCCAGCTGGAAACACGACCTTCGTAAATTTTGTCCAATGTGGGGAAATTTCCATTCGTAGTATTTCGGTCTGCGTGATAAGACAGCAACTGCAACAACCGTGCCTGATTCGGGCTGTCAATGTTGGTAAGCAATGACTGGGCTATACCCTCTCTCTTGTTCCTGTAGTACCTAAACGAGGACCGCCTGCAAGGACCGTCAAGTGCAGCTACTGGCTACTCCATATGGACCGTTGCAGCGCCAACTGGGAGGCATCGCGTCGCGACATCTTTGGGAGAAACCATGATTACATGGTCTTCACCGGATGTGGGTACCAGAAACGAGTGGTTTACATTTACAGTCTCCGGACGAAGTCGTGCAGAGGTAAGTGGTGAATCACATAGTAATAGCGCCATTAATTAATTTACTTATCCTGACGGCCGTGAGCATATGATGAATTGAAAAAAAAAATATTAAAAATCTAAATATTGTAAGTAAAAATCAATGGCCGATTGCCACCGGTTTCATGTATATAACATTCCTGCTTATTACCCCATCAAAAAATGGTGGCATCGTATGTTAGCGGGAAGTTTTTGCTCTCGAGTGTGAGGCACAGTGCCAAAATATTCAGAACAACATTAGACCTTAGAAAATCAGTTTTTGCCCATTATGAAGGCACTTGCAGCACATACTGCCGCGAGAAAACAAATGAGTCTTGGTATACGCGTTTGGGTCCATGTAAACAAAATGAATGAATTGCCAGTGACATTTTAAAACAAGACCCAACAAACTATTAAAAAGTTTACATGCACCATTTGCTGTAATATTGCCACGGGAATCTTTCCTCAACTGCGGCATTGCGTGTCTTGTGACTGTCCTAATATGATTCACGTAGCGCTAGGGGCGATGACAAAAGAAAAAAAAATTGGCCTAAATCTACATGTTACACTGTAAATGTCGTCAAAAGACGATAGTCTTGCGTCTGGAAGGAGTGAACAAAACGTTTATTTTATGTTCTGCGCAAGATAATCGGTGAATGGGATTCCGAAGGCGCTGCGTTAGAGTGCCTAGAGCGTGTAACGGAGGCGAACAAGCGCATCTAGGCACGTTAGGCACGAGTGCAATCTGGCAGTTATCTTCGAAAACGAAGGCATGCGCGACCACAGAGAAAGATGAGCGCCAGTCACGGAGGTGATAAGGTGCAGAATGCAAAGCGACGGGCTGGTGCCACCACCGTGCCGTCGTCGCAAAGCGTTGGAAACACCTTCTTGAGCATCGCGTTGCACTGTCAGCGCAGCGCGTTAAACGCTTCAGTCAATCGATTAATCAATGTTTCTTTATTAGCATCAGAAGTGTACATTGTGAGTAAGTATGCAGGAGGAGGTCCCAAGGTAGTAAACCGCAGGCACTATGTTAATACAATGAACAAGCTAAAAAGTCCTTAGAGTTACTTGTGCGTGCCTCTTCTAGTATAAATGCAGACATACAAAACATAGACATGTTATGACGCCTCAGATATGCGCAATATTTCCTTTTTCGAACGACACTTGCACAACGATGAATGTTAAACCTAGAGCAATATTTGTGGGTGCTGCGGATCATGTTGGCCGTTTGGTGCCGTTTGAGATATTGTTAGGGCGGACAGACAAATGTATAGACAGACAGACAGATCAAAGTTTTTCCGTTGAAGGTCCCCAAGGAAGAATATCTTCTTTAATAGAATGTACACAATAGTTCTGCGCTTCTGCACAGAGTACACAGTTCGAGAACGTGTCTAGGCGATGAATAAAATGTGCGGCGTCACAACTCGACCTAACCCGCTTGGCTTGTTTCAAACGACTTGAACACGAAGCATACACACTTTTGCATTGGAAAGGAATAGTGAAAAGGAATAGAGCAAAACTTTGTTTCTGAGTCGTGTCTTAGCATGGTGTGGCTGCAAATGCTATAGGGAATTTTGTTTGTACTTCAGCAAACACGGAATGCCATGTTGTGATACATCATGATCATCAGGTAGGTCGAAACCGGCATTATCTAATGAAGTCTTACAAGCCAGCCTATCACTGGGGCACTCGGAAGGTGAGGATGCTCATAGTAGCCTTTAGAGTTAAGGCACGTAAAATACTGGTTAGTGTAAGTGCTGTAAAATGCTCCTTTATTCATTTTTAAAGTGCCCATTAAAGGCGTAGGCAACAATGATAGTCAATTTTAACTACACAATCGAATGGGAACACTGAGGCACGTGAGAAACTGAGATATTATCTTAGCAATGCAGCAAAAAGGCAAATAATGGCGGAAACCAGTGTGAGAACTGATAAAATGGCAAAAAATGGTCGGATGATAACTCGAGGTACTTCACCACTAACTCTCAAAAACAAACAAGTAAATTTTCTGAATTTAACACTGTGCAAAGCAAACAAAAGCAGCCAAAACACCTATAACGTGGTAGGCGTTAAAGATTAAAACACCTTCGCCACACATATTTCCGGACCTTCCTCGTTGCCATAGATAAGAGCTAATTTATCACTTGAAAAAACGTAACACTGTTATTTATATATCATGCCTTTTAAAGTTATAAATACTAACTGTTTGAAAGGAGCAGTTTTCATGTATTGCAATATGTTAATTTGACATCAAGCTGCATTTCTTTGTCTGCAGTAAAGCCATGGTGGTGGAAGCTCCCTCGACCAAAAAAGATACTATTTGGTGACGCGTTCATCCCTGCTATTGTCCAACCAGTGTCGCAAATATTCCCGGCATTTCCTGTAGTGAATGCACCTCTACAAATACCACACCAATTGATTCGTTAGTTTTGAAAATAAAACAATTTCATAACAGATACTTTAGTTTTTAGTGTGTCTTTACTAAAGCTATTCTTCAATAAAAACCGGCCACATGTGGTGGGAATGGTAAGTTTTACATTTCATAAGATATATTGTTGGCTAGGTTAATATACTTACCTTTATTTTCTATGCAAGTGAAAACATATTCCTTCATTCTACACTAAATTAGAAAATGCTGGTGGCGACTCATGGAAAGTTCTTAGTGTATTGGCATCAATGTGCTTACTCTTTATTTTGCATCGATGAAAATGTGCGTGCTTCTAACCTGATGGGGCAACCACGAAAGTGCGAAATCCATACAAAGATTGATATTGATTGATATGGGGGGTTTGAAATCCTAAAACCACCATACGATTATGAGATACGCCGTACTGGAGGGATCCGGAAATTTTGACTAGCTCGGGTTCTTTAACGTGCACCCAAATCAGAGCACACGGGCCTACAGCATTGTCGCCTCCATCGAAAATGCAGATGCCATAGCCGTGATTCAATCCCGTGACCTGCAGATCAGCAGCTGAGTACTTAAGCTACTAGACGACCGCGCCGTGGCAAAATCTATACAAGGAGGGCCATCTAAAAACATAAGCCAGTTTTTGTTTTGGAATGGTGATTCAAAGGAAAGAGAAAACTTTTATGTACCTGACGGGTCACAATGGTGCCGAAAAAATTCGGCAGATTCCAAGTACTTCTCGAATCGATGGTTTGCGAAATATGTGGAGGGAAGCGGACAAAGTCACAATGCTTCAATAGAGAGAAATAATATGTAATGACGCCAAAGTTGATGCAAAATCATTCTACGCACGTTATTTCGATATCTGCAACTTGGGAACACGCACGTTCCGCGTACGAATGACCATAGCTTTGGCCCAAATCTGCTTTCTTGGCAGGCCGCAACGATGCTGGTGGCTTTCCGATGAACGCGTTTTACTATCGGCCACAAAAACGATAACCGCTGTAACTGCTAATCGCTGTCATGATCGGTGAGAGGGAAGCAAGTCGTCCGTACGCGGAACTTTAGGGAGCACTAGAATCATCGCGCACGGACGCGCGAGCGCATTCGTCACGTGGTATTTTTTCTATAGCACGCGGGCCTAGAACATTTCTGCCCTAATCGGAAATGCAGCCGCCGCGGCCGGGATTGCAATGCATTTCTTTTCCTTGCGTGCTGCAGTTACTGCTAGCATATATATATATATATATATATATATATATATATATATATATATATATATATATATATATATATATATATATATATATATATATATATATATATATATATATATATATATATATATATATATATATATCCTGGCAATTTGCAACCGCTTCGTCGTGTTTGTTTTCGTTTTTTTATAATTTACTTCCCTGTAAAGATGTGTTCATTCGTGGATACTGACTGGAAACGTGCGACTTAGATCCCAGGAAATCTATGGTTAACATTAAAAAACACAAGTAAAATTGAGTATAGTCCTCTGCGAAAGCATGTTACCAGGAGGGCAAGTAAAAGCTGTTTGAACGGCTTTAATAGCCCTATCCTCCACGTACATTGGGCAGTACTGAAGCACGTGGCTAAGTACATCGTAATAAAAACGGTGTATGTTAGAAGATGGGTTTAATAGAAGATTTCATCTCGGCCATCGAAAAAGGTATCCACCTCACCACATCATTATACAAGGACCAACAGCAGCTGTCGTGGTCATATACTTGGCCTTATAACAACACATCAAGCCTACGTATCAAGGTAGTTGACGTATCTAGGAACATAGGATGATTAAGGTTATTTAACAAATATGAATAGCTAGCTAACATTTTAAAAGAGTCAGCCAAGGATAGATACTAGCGGCCGCCATCGGCCGTGCGAGTCAACATTTGCCCTTACTACTATAGCTAACTACGAAATGGCCATATTAAGTAAAGAGTAGTCAACATTAGCCGACAGTGAATATCAGATAAAACGAGCTGAACCTCATGAATTCTAACCACTGCTACCCGAAAGCTATTCAATATTACACTCCGTTTTATACGTACATGGATTCATACCAGTCAATGTCTTGAAGGGTATACCGAGATCTCGGCAGTAGTGCCAACAATATGATTTTATTTGAGCATCATACGAAGCGAAAATGTGAAACTCTTGCGACTTAGAACGCACTCTTTTTACGGCTGTGAGTTTGTTGTTGGAAATTTCTTATTCATCCGTTTTCTTCCTTGTGTTTATTCCTTGGAGCGTGTAGACACGATGTGCTTGCCCTCGCTAATTACAAAGCACTCCTTTTTTATAGGCGCCTGTATGCATTACGGCATAAGTGAAAGAAAAAAGGCGAGCCGAGTTTAGAAAGTTTTGTTTGTGCCATGACTATTCCTGCTGATGTCCGTGCGTGAGTGCCCAAGATACATCGCGTAAGCTACATTTTTCGAGGCTCCCGGTTAAGATCCTGTCTCACTGGATGGTCCACTCCGGGATTATGAAGGAGACCAGAAGTGCACCGTGTTCAATAGCTGTTTACATAATATTTACTTTATTGACGCCTATATGATCAGGTACAGATTATATCCTAATTGCGTGTTCATAGCATGTTTTGTAGCTGACGGTCAACATCAATACTTATTAAAAATCACTGCTTATCCAGGAGTAAATGAAGCTGAGTGGGCGAAGCGCCTGTCATTCTGTCCATGTGTCTGTCCGTCCGTTCGTCTGTTTGCATGTCAGTCTATCTCGCCGTCCATCTGTTCATCTAGTGAACACTCCATGTACCACATTGTCGCATCATTTTATATATATTTATCATATACAAGCAACACTATTTAGCGGACATTCTGAGGACTAAACAAGAGGTGGCTATGACTACATACTACAAACAAGGGACGCACAGCACACGGCGTGAGGAGCTTCGCCCCTAAATACACGGGCTGTTTGGGCTCCGCGATGAAAGTACAACAAGACACCGTAGCCGGGCTTTGTGCACATCGCTTCGTTCATTGCCAGCCTGCCTTGTGTTTTAGGTACATGAATAAACCGTGCCGCAAGGAAACGGATGACCGTGCATGTGATGTCGAACGCTTCAAGCTACCATAGAATGCCTAATGTGAGTTCAGTTATTAGGTTTCAACTACTCCCTAAATCTTCCTCAATTTTTTTAAGGGCGAAGCTCCTTATAGCGTGGCTTGTGCGTCTCTCGTAGTACGTAACCACTAGGGGCACGTACCTGAATTAGCGGTCCTTACGATTTTGACCTTCAAGGTGGTTCCGGTGAGAGATTTCTTCTGTGCATTGTTGAACTATAAAAGATAGTGCTCAATGCACATGTTCATGGCTGCTAAGGGGGAATGAGAGACAGGAGCATTCGGCCTTTAGGTAACGCGCACGCTGCGATCCCCATTAGCAGCTATTGGCATGTACATTGAGCACGATCTGACAAGAAAGATTGCTACGTTATACTCACTGGGTGCAACCTCCTTGGTTTTAGAAAGGTTTAGCGAGCGTTGGGACGCATAGCTTTGAATACAGTGAACTTGTATATACCATGAACTCGAGGTGGTTAAAGGTGGAAAGTAAACCCGAAGCGCAAGCCGTAAGAAAGTGTGCATGTGCCACCTCCCGTATAGTCTTTGAAATGTCCGCTGGATGGCGGTGCTTCTATAAGGAGAATATATGATGAAAATATGCGAGATGGTGGTACTTGAAGGGCTGAATAGATGGACGAAAGGAAACACAGACAGATGCATGGATGGACGCATGAACGGACGCAGGCGCGGATGCATGGACGAACGCAGGGATGGACGCACGAACAGACGCACGCATGGACGGGTGGATGGACGCATGACCGGTTACACAGACGTACGCAGGAACGGACGGAAGCAAGAACGAATACACGGACAAATGCTTCGCCCCACTCCCCATCATTCACTCCATGGATATGCTGCCATTTTTTTTTATGAGGCAGTTTCTTAAAGTTTCACGGCTCTTTGGTTGGACACCTAGTTGTCACACAGGTGACCTGGGTTTAATTTTTACAGAAAGAGAAGTGTTTTTATTGTTTCTATTTTTTCCCACTGCAAGTCTTTCTTTGCGCTGTATATGGCTATCGTATAGTGTGTTCGTTTTTATTGGAAGCAGTTTCAAACAGTAGCGTGACTTCGAGGTAGAACACTACCTTGAGACGCAGATCACCAGGGTTCGATTGTCATTTGAGCTTGATATTCTTACTTCTTTATTTGCATTTTGGCGGGCCAGTTTACGTTTCATCGCTCACAACCGATGGGGCCGATGCCAAAGCCGCTTCTGGACACCAGAAGTTCAGTGAAAACAGCTTTTTAACATAATGTTGCTAATGCCATCAAGCTTTGTAGCCAGTGTTTTGTAGCGGCTGCTTGCCAAATGAAATCAGGTATAAAAAACTCCACTTTCCTTCTTCACAGCTTTTCTCGAAATGGTCGTAAGCATCTTTTCTTATAGAGAAATTGTAGTTGCTCCATGTCTACTGAAGCCAATAAATTATCCGCAAACTATTTTTAATAGGAATCTTAATAATAAGGAATCCTAAAAATTAGGAATGTCTATTTCACGCCGTCCCACATTTCCCCGCTATCGCGCAGTGGGTATGCGCCATAGCTAGAGGAAAACGAACGAACCGAGAGGCCCTTTCCGTGTCGGCCGTGGTCGCGGCGAGCTCCGCGACTGCTAGCGTGCGCGCTTTGTAACTGGTGATGCTGCGGTTTTTCGGGCGTTAAAACGATGAGCAGTAGCGACACGGAAGGCGTGCGCCACTACTTCACGGAGCAAGAGTGGCTGAAGCTTCCAGAGTACATGAAGCTCCGCTACGGCAACATCAAAGAAAACTACGACAAGATGGTTGCTTTGGGTAAGTCAAATACTTGAATGCTCACAACGAAGTTTGAAGGGGTACTTACCAAGTGAACTGCTGAGGTGGGCCCAGCATGTAACTTTGATACACTGCTGTACTAACATGCTGCGTCTCTTGAGCTTCCCAAAAGACAGTCCAACTAAGTCAAACAAATAAGTCATTCAGGGACATTGGTCATCTACACAATGTTAACAGAGAACTTCAGGAGACCATTGCAACAGATTTTCTAGTGAGAAAAAAACACATTACTGTAGCATATTGTGTCACGAATCACGGCTCAAACTTTTTTCTAACCTGTGAGTGATGATCGGGATAAGGCAAGTTTTGGGAACATTCCAACGCCTTCTTTCTCCTGTCATCCTTGGGAGTGTGCTCAAAGCAAGTGAAACTGCGTCTGGATTTTCGTTCGTTCAAAAATTTCTACTTGCGCCGGTCTTGTGTGCGTCACATCTGTTCTTGGTATTTTACGCGCCGCCATGAAACAAGTTACACTTTTGCACTAACAGGCCCAAGTGAAGGCGTTACCTTACTCCAGCACACTCACTAGAGCACTAAGCATGTTTAAAAAGGTACACATTTTTTTAGCAATACCACATGGAGGACCGGTTTCGTTTTCGAGCAACGACTGCTCATAACATGCGAACAAAAATTAGACACAGTAATGCGCTGAGGAACGCTTCTGCCTAAATATTTCAGTGCCATAAATCTTTTGTACTTGGTAACATTGTTTAGTCTTTATTGTTTGCTGGCACTTACTTCCTTGTTTCCTTTCACCTTTCTGTGAGCTATGCATTTCGGTCTTGCGCATTTGATCCCACTTGTCAGATTAATGACATGCTACAGCTCCTTTCTTCACCAGTCACTGACCACGCTGGTTGTTTCTTGTTAAACGCGAATGCCAAAAGCAGAACCTAATGGTATTTCTGTCACAGCAGTTGAAGCGCTTACTCCTTCTGAAAGCTTCTGCTCAGCATATACCAAACTCGGTAGTAGCGACCGTGTAGACTTGCATAGTTTAAATTAGGCGGACCCGACGTCCTGAGTTCCAATGGCTTTGTTTTCATTGCATCATATTTGCTAACGTTATTGAGTTTAAAATTTGAACCTGTCATATTGGTCACAGTAGCTCATTATGGAATACCTGGTAACCGAAACCTACCTATTTCACGAAAAGTGCCGCACCTTTTTTTCTGCAGCAACGTGTGTTACTAGGCTTGTTTTTATTGCACAACGGCTTAGAGTCTTGCTATGGGTACCAAATGTCTCAATGTGTGTAATCTGTACAGGAATAAGATGTCCCTTTAACATTGTTTCATTGTCTTTTCATTTCGCTTCTACAGGTCTTCAGCCACCAATTCCAGAGTTTATGAACGCCAAACCTGCAGCTCGTAATTGTCCAGCAAAGTCGAAGTCTTGTAAGTAACATGCAAAAGCTATGAAAGGAAACCTAGCTATTGAAATCTCGTGCGATATATTTGAACGGCCAAAAAAAACTTACGTCAATTTTTCCTTCCTAATTCTGCAAGTTAAAACAGCTATAATAAATATGTTTTATAAAGAAGTTACGCTTGAGCTCTTCTAAGCGCAGGGCATGAACGGCTAGCGTTGGTGCATATAACATATGCATTTATGTCTGAACCATTTTGAGGTGGCTCTATAAATCGGAATTATATGTCAGCAGTTATAATTCAGTTTCAGTTATTGGATGTAGGTAGGTGAATATCATTCAACGAGTATCATTTGCCTGCTAAAATTATGGCAGTTTCAATGGCACTTTGCTCTAGGGTGTTGTGATAATAGAGCTTGAGTATAGGCCTGCAGAACCTGTAAATGAATAATTAGGTAAATAAATAAATAAATATGATAAGACGAAGCTGCATTGTTTTTTTCTGCTCGCGCTCTGGACTTCCACCACTGTTTAAACACCACTTTATCAAAATATTTTTGCTAGCTGCAGCTTCTGAACACCATTATCGGTTGTAACTGTCATTACCCTCCTCCCCCCCCCCTCCTTAAAAATGTTGGAGAAATATTTTCTTCGCAATGAATGCTCATTGCGGTCTCACTTCGCATTCTCAAATATTGCGAAAAGTTGGGAACTGTTCATGTGGGTATGGCATGATTGGGACCTGTAATCTCTAATTCAGAAGGCAAACATGCTGTGTCCATGTGTTTCTTCTCTGCGCATTGTCAGCTTTACTAATTCAGTATACCAGGGAACTTTTTAGGCAAGCGTGGATTTCACATTGCACATGGCTCAACATTTTAGGAGAATTGATTTTCGCTGTCACTTACCACCATGCGTAGTAGTATTAGGCGCATTCATAGTTGGTTAGCGCACAAAGAAACGAAAGACGAAGCAAGAAGAAAGAACAAACGCTGGTTGAACACTTTAAGAGTTTCATTGTAAACAACACACGCGGTTACAAATCAGGGAACAGAATGTATTCCAAGTATGACGCCGATGACCGATGTATTTAATTGCTGTCTTCGGCGATCTCACATGCGCGTTCATTGTGATGATACGCCATTATTTGAGGTATGCGCCAATGAGGTCATGTATTCCATCTGGATTCACGACAATGACTAGCGAATTGAGTAGAGACCAACCTTCAAGAAATTTTCGTGCCCACGCAACATGACTTGAAAATATATAGTGGTTGGCCCCCTTGTAAACTCCCGCATGTGAAAGAAGTTCGACATACCACCCAAGATAGTCATATAAAGCACTTCTTAGCAAGCTTAAGACAGCCAGCAATTGTGGGCATAAAATCGTATTAGTGAGCTGTCTGTGCTTTTATCAGAAGAAGAGACTGTCTATTCATAACCTTTAATTACGGGTGTTGTTCACTTGTTCTGTGTGTGTTCGATTTTTTCTAATATTTTTAAGTTTCCAAAACAGCACTTCCACTGTCCATGTACAGCATAGCCTACAGGGGTCAGTTTTGGTTAACCTACCTGCCTTTCTGATATTCTTATTCTCTCTTAATCTGAAATTTTGAATTTTTTTACTTTTCTCGACCATTCGTTTGCAGATATGATCGTGTTATATTCTGTATATTTCATTCCTCGCGTGAATTATTCTGTAATGAAATCTACCGTAAATTTAGTAAGACCTGTCTGGTGTTAATATCTAAAAATCTTGATAGGAGTTTTAAGCAGGCTATAGAAATTTTTGACGACAATCTTCATCAGCAATGTTATTTTTTGCGTGGTCATCAACATGATTCTTGCTACTAAAAATAACCTAGACGGTTGTTTTTATAGCTTTTATTGTAAATAAGTAAAGTTTCAGTACATAAAACTACCAATTCGCAAAATGATTCTGAAAATGTAGCGTTAGCTCGAAATTCGCCACCTTGATCAGGACAGACATGTTCTCACGAGAATCGCACTTTTACATTTTGAAAATACTTTGTCCGTCCTCAGGTGTTGTGTTATTAACATTTTGTAGTCATGATATTATGTTGGTATGGCGTGAAGTATATATACAACTTGGTCTACTGAATATTGGTTACTCAAGGCAAGCGGTTTCAATGCAGGTGGCTCAAGCAGCCGCAAAGTAAAGCGCACGTCGAATGATTCACAACCCGGCTCTAAAACGACCGGAAAATCACCTGTCCGACGTTCCACTCGGGTACAGGCAAGAACAGCGCATGTCTCTAAAGACCAGGGTAAGTGGAATTTTAACGTGGCCTTATGTATTCATACAACTTAGTAGTAGTTCTCCCCAAACATGAACATGACGAAAGATATAATGACGGATTAAGGAAACATCAACAGAGACTTACAAATGAATACTTTATTGCGTGAATAAATGCATATATTCTACAAACGACACTACTTGGGCCCCGAATTTCAAAGCGGAAATGGCTGCGCATGTAAAATTTACCTTTGCAAAACTCTCTGTGGGCATGAAAATATATATTGCAGAATTTTTGCAGAATAAAAGTTTGTACCGGTGCTCCAACTGCAGTGCCACGGTTAATAGTCTGCCTCAAGAAAATTTGAAAGTTTATGGACTTGAGATATGTAATGTTCTTTGATTACGGGCAAATTCTGCTTACGACATGTTCATTATTCTTATTTTTCAAACAAGTTGCGATCAGTGTCTACTCATTTGTGTTGGCATTTCATTAGTCACCGCTTACTCACGCAAACATCTTCCATCGTTTTCACAAGTCTGAAAATTTACTTTTTGAGAATAAATAATTGTACGTTAACATTTGCTTCATAAGCGGCAGTACCTATTGTTGAACTATTACGGATCCTGCTGATTGCTGTGTTATAAGCAGTCCTAACTCACTAACACATGTTCCTCGTTATCATTTAACCCTACGTTTGGCAGGCGCACGAGCCAACCCACCGAGCGTATCTCGGTATCCGAAACGGAAACTCAAGAACATCAAGTACACGGAAAGTGAAGACCCTTCGGACGACGAGAACGCATGTAAGTGAAATTTTCAGCAGACAATATTTCCTTATTATTCCAGTGTATTGAGAGCCTCGCAGCGACAACTGCGCAGTGGTGGCTTCCGTCTAAAAATTTAGGTCACAGCTGTTGCTGCAGATACAAAGCGACACTGTTTCAATACACATGTTCAAAGATTCTTAAAAAATGCTCTCTATGTTCGCCAGTACATTTGCAGAAACAAATATATTTTCGCAGGGTCGTCACCCACACTTGAAGAGTATTTATCATTGACCCAATTTTATTGCTTCCTGCATTATGCAACTCATAAGAAGGTGCCGGTCTACTGTTATCACGTTAGCCAAGAACGTGGACAATTCTATGTGTGCATTTTAGTTTGACATTTCAGCCTTTACGGTAGCATACAGATATACATCAAGCCTCTATCTGGTAATGCATATTAATAATAATTTTACGCCATAACAAGTTCCTATTGACTTTTTCTGCTGTGCGAATGCTGGTACAATGAAATAAAAATGGTTTTTGAAAACATTATTCTACGACAGTTTTTCGCGCTGTGAGCTTACCAGTCCCAACAGTTTATACAGAATTACTGCAATATGGGCAGAAACAGCGCACAAACTCACGAGACGAAGAGAGAGACACAAACAAGCGCTGACTCTCAACGCTGACTCTCAGAGTTGAGAGTCAGCGCTTGTTTGTGTCTCTTCTCTTCGTCCCGTGAGTTTGTGCGCTGTTTCTCCCCACACTGTATCACCAACTAGCGCAACATTCAGTCTTGCTTCAGAATTACTGCAACCCTTCAATTGAATGTCGTTACAGAGAAGCATGATCTTGGATATTAGTTATGTAGGCCTTCAATTCATTGAAATATTATAACTTTGACAGTAATACAAATATCCGCATTCTCCTCATCATCGTCAGCAGCAGCAGCAGCAGCCGGGCTGCACCAACTGCACGGCACACACTTCTCCCACATTTCATCGATAAACGTGCAACTGTGCTTGCACCGACTGGTTGAGCCAGCAAACCTCTTCATTATTAGCTACCCATGTAACTTACTGTCTCCCTCAGGAGCGCTTGCCTTGTTTGAGGATCCAATCTCTTACAGTAATTGACCAGCACTAATCTTGTCTTAGCGCCACGTATCCTGGACATAATCATTATATCCTCCTCATTTCTTCTATAATTTGTATTTAACACTCATTTCTTACCTGACCTGCTGTCATGAAAAAACATCCCTTAGCAGGATATGCGTTTGTGCTCCAGGAGAGGTTTCAGCAAGTAGATTTCTCCTCTTCACGGCTACATTCTTTCAAGGCTAGAATGGTCTTTTTCCAGGTTATAGCTCTGAAGAAGACAAGTCTACTTGTAGAAACTTACGCTGGAGCACACAGCTCCTGTTTACAGATATTTTCGTCACAAAATTTCGTTTTCTCTTTGCTGTCGTTTTGGGGACTGACATTTTGTTGTTTCTGATAGCAGCGTCATTCATATTACCTTTTTAGACTCGCTTTGTCATTTTCAATTTCTGGTGAACACTCTGCTTTTATTCGCTAATATATGACGTCATACAAGCAAACAAAACGCATTTGAATTTCTCCGACAAATATTACTCGGCAAAGATAGGTCAATATTGCAATGAACCGCATAAACATACGTAAATAAGCACTTTTATTCATTAGGAAAATTTGCAATTACTACGCTGCTCAGCAACTAATTTCATGCCTCAATAACGTTGAGAAAAACCGATTGTCTTCGTTAGACTTTTTTTGGCGTGATAATGCCACAATCTCAGCTCTGTTTTAATATTTATCACTGCTAACCTCAAACGACTAAACCGGAGAACCATTTTGTCCGTGCAGCAAAGCACGTCGACTCACTTTAGCTATAGTTATATGACAGAGCTATGAAAAAAGATATTAGCTAGCGTGAATCGAAAGCTGCTCAGCAAAATTTTCTTGCGCAAGTCTGCCAGAGACGGTAGGACATTTTCCTTTCGTAATTCTTCAGAATTGAGATATCCCAAAATTCGCAGGGCACATATTTCAAAAAGATGAGTATTCACTACGCTGCTAAGAATTGTCTCTGCACTTCCACTTAGGTAAGAGTATGAAAGCGTCGTCCCTGAGCACAAGTAATCACTGCACAAGAGGGATAAAATACGACCCGTAGGAAGCTCAGCTTCAATTTTAGAGATGAGCACTAAGGCGAAGCTTGTTTGAAAATACAAAGGTCTCGCTCGGAAGAAGTGAACTGAGATATCACTATAGCAACACGCTACACAACTGACGCTAGACAAGCGCAGATGGAACACTCATTTAAATACTTTTAAGATGCCAGTCAATTCCATTGCTACTTACCCTTGTTCGCTCTTGGCCCCCTGGACAGCGCCGTACACGTGCTGGCACTTCATCACTGATGTTTTATTTTACATTTGATTGATCTTTATTTGATGTCAACATTTACATAACCCTTCCTTTACATTTTTCAGGCAATATTTATCGTTAACATTTGGCTGCGCTACTGTTATTCCAATTCGCTTGTGATTTCCCAATCAGTCGCCTAATACAATGGATGCACTTTATGCTCCCATTGTATATTCGAATAGCTTGGCATGTTCTTACTGACTCAAGTCCTCCGACTTAGACAATTCGTACACATCATTTGGTGTTCTACTTCAACTCTGATATAAGGCCATCTGGATTTCACAGGAGAGAGAGGGAGAGAGAGAGAGAAACAATTTTATATACGGCATAGCAAGGTCGAAAAACACAACTTGCATTTGCACCAGCATTTGCACGTGAATTTTTTGTTACTCTTATGCCATGTAGTTTTTTGCCTGTCTACAAGATTCAACACCAGTGGTCATCGTTGGACTTGGTATCCTGCGCTGTTACATTATGGGGACACTCCTGTACATCACCTGCGAATGTTGGCATTATTCGAAATCACAATTATGATGCAGGGAAGCTCATCAAAACCAGACCTCCAAAGTTTTGTAGTGAACTCATAGCTTGCGTTAGCTCAAATAAGGAACTTGTTTTAGTTATCACTCGGCAAGTGTAGCACCAGTTTCGAACGGAATAAATTGAACTTATTGAATTACGTGTAGAATAAGTGCACTTGTACCCGTAACATTACTGCGATCTATTATATGCAGCGCGTAAGGCTCCAACAATCGCCCAAGTGCCACGACTGACTCCAAAGGTTCCGGCAAGGCGCCCCCAGAATACAGCGCCTGGCAGTGATCAGCACAAGTGTAAGTCTGCGTTGGTGCGGAAATGTGAAACTGCGCATCAGCAATTGTAGTCTGAAACGCTTTAATGTATTTATTTATTTATTATCTGTTATTTATTTGTTTTTTATATATTTATTCATTTATTACATGATTAGTAATAGTGCCCACACCTACTCCAAGCAGGGAGGGCATTAAAAATGGTACAACAGTGGACACGTTTCTAAAAAAGTTCAAAGAACAGGCAAAACAAAGACAATCATTAAAAATAGTCACTGTCTTTGGCAAAACGCTATAAAATGAATGAATAAAATGAGGATTATGATGCCGATTTTATTATACAATTCAATACAGTTATATTACGAGAGAAAAATTGTTTGTAAATGTATTCGTTCTGACAAATTAAGGTTTTAATGCATCTTGCCGCTGTTGGTAAGAACAGTGGACAACAACAACAGTACGTGCCCGAGAACAGCTAACCATTTCAGGTTTAAGGTCCGATGTTAGACGTTTTCAAAAAATTTTGAAAATCACGGTTTTTAAATGGAGTGACTCATGATGAATGGAGCCAAGCGTCCATCCATCTATCCGTCGTTTTTGTGTCCGTTTTCTGTCCCTCTGTTTGTCCCTCCATCCGTCCGTCCGTCTCTCTATCGGTCAGTCCGTTCGCTTCCATCACACTAGAGCACTGATCAGACGGACGGACAGATGGACGCTTCGCCCCACTTATCATCATCAACTCCGTGGATATGCAGGGGATTTCTTATTCTAACAGTGCCGCCTAACCTCTTTAATCGACAGGTAAAAGAAAAACACTAACGCCATCTAGAGACATAATTTCCAAAGACGTATATCCACAACGTCATTCAGTGAGCAATTTATAAACTCAAGGTGGCTACATACGTACTACGTACTACATACCACAATTATACGGTGGAGGGACCGAACCACAACCCAAGGAGCTTCGCCCCTAAAACGCGCCCCCCAGCGGGCATCATACTGAGGAAAATACTTGCAGCAAGAAATTTTGACCCACTTCAGCAAATCTCCATCCGGACTGGCCACGAGGGTCTAATGGCTAAGGCTCTCGGCTGCTGACCCGGAGGTCGCCAGATAGATTCTCGGCTGCGGCGGCCACATTTCCATTGGAGGCGAAAGTGCTTCAGGCCAGTGTGCCTAGATTTAGGTGAACAGTAAAGAATGCCAAGTGGTCGAAATTTCTCAGAACCCTACAATACAGCATTTCTCATAATGACAATTTCTCATCAGTCCCTACAATTATTATTTAGTAATTCTTTATCTGGTACGGAAACGGTCCTGGTGCAATTCATATAACTGCACATGCTGCCACAAGATACTCAAGAAAATGCATGAATGATATATGAAACACATACCTACTTCATGTGCACTCCATAGGTCACTGACCATGTGGTCACTGCTATAGTTGCAAAATGTGTACTGTTACCTCTGCACGTGTTCACTTAGTAAGGAGTTTCTCCTTGAATAGCCTAAGGGTCGTCTTTTTCACAGTCACGACGACGTACTAGAGCACATAGTGTATGAAGTTCATGTCGGTTTACTAAATAAATATGCAAATATTAAAATGACATGCGCAAAGTTCAGGCGTGATGAAGGGTCTTGTTTCAAAAATAAAAAGCGCAATCGTTTTTCTTACATAAAGCTGAACGCTATATTAATCAACATTATTTGCATCCTATGGAAATGAGCATCGTGCCAATAAAACCATTAGACCAAAAGCGTATTCCACAGATTCTCTTTCCATCACTTTTGATATTTCCGTTAGCACTTTTACCCAACTTTAAAGCGTGTTAAATAATTTCTTTGTTCTATGGCAGTAAACTCCGGAAACCAGGAAACTGAAGTGAAATTTTTCAAAGTGATAATATGCAGTAGCGATCCAGGCAGAAGTGATTGATACGAACAGTTAATCGGTACTCTTTCTTTAAATAAATTCAAAGTGCTTTCATTTCGCCATACGCAAGCATAACTCTCATAACTTGTTTATTTTTTGCAAAAATTTTATGCACTTTCAGGCAGTCATGCTCTTTCAGGCAGCTTAGAATTTGCATTCCAGGTCGCTACGGGTGCTATCATGACGACCCAAGCGAATGCCCTGTCCACGGACCGTCATTTTATGTGGTTGGGGTAAGAAACTTTAAACCTTCTTTTTCAAGCTGACCCGTGTCTTAAAAGGAGACGTCAGCCTTAAAAATTCTTTTCTAGCAATTGGCAAATGCTACGAAATTGGGAATTTTGTAAAGCTATCTAGTTTTTCCACAGCTTCAAGGCCTTTGGAAGAATTTCAAAAGAAGTAATATATATATATATATATATATATATATATATATATATATATATATATATATATATATATATATATATATATATATATATATATATATATATATATATATATATATATATATATATATATATATATATATATATATATATATGAGGTCTAACAGACAGTAATGCCAAGGAATGTACAGGGGAAGTTACTAGAACCAATAGAATGTAAATAAGAAAAAAGAAAAGTGGGTGAAAAAATAACGAGCCTTGATCAGGAATCGATCCTACGACCTTCGAATAACGCGTTCGATGGTCTAACCACTGAGCTACCACAGCGGCCTTCCCTCCATCCACTTTTTTGGGTTTAAATGTGAATTTAGTGAATTTAGAATTTAGAATTTAGAATTTAGCGTTATTCGAAGGTCGTAGGTTCGATTCCTGCTCACGGCTGGTTATCTTTTCACCCACTTTTTATTCTTCTTACTTACAATCCATTGGTTCTAATAACTTCCCCTGTGCATTTCATGGCATTACTGTCTTTAGATCTCATTAATATTCTGTCAAAACACGAAAAAACGAGCCGTTAGGTATACACTTCTTTCCCATATATATATATATATATATATATATATATATATATATATATATATATATATATATATATATATATATGTATATATATAGGGGTTATATATATATGGGTGGTGGTTCGGTTGGGCTTGCTCTTGCGCCATGGGGCTTTGCTGGTGGAAGCGACGTCCCGAAGGGAGCTCCAGGAGCTGGCTTTGGATGGAGAGAGGTTAAAGAGATCGGGAAGCACCTCCTTCCACCACTTGAAATACAACGGTTCAGCTGACGCTTTATTCAAGCAACAGCAAGATGGCGCCGATGAGGAAGAGGACGTTCAGTGAATGCTTACTATATATATATACATATATATATATATATATATATATATATATATATATATATATATATATAAATATATATATATATATATTAGTTTATTTATATGTAAATAATGCAGGTATAACAAATGTGTGTGTATAGTTGCGTGTTTGAGAAGTGATCAAAATCACTTCTCAAAGCACTGTGAGCAAAGAGCCCCACCTACACAAGAAGGGATTTAAACGAGCACAACGCTTCGATATTTTGGATAACTAACACTGACGAAATTGTTCCCCGCCGCGGTAGGCTAGTGGCTAAGGTACTCGGCTGGTGACCTGCAGGTAGCAGGATCGAATACCAGCTGCGGGGGCTGCATTTTCAATGGAGGTGGAAATGTTGTAGGCCCGTGTGCTCAGATTTGGGTGCACGTTAAAGAACCCCAGGTGGTCGAAATTTCCGGAGCCCTTCACCACGGCGTCTCTCATATTGACATGGTGGTTTGGGGACTGTATCTATCAATCTACAATATCTATCAATCAACTAAGTTATTGTTTTTGTTGTCTGTTCTGTAATACACTATTTGCTTACAGCTAAAATTGTAAAGCATCTGCGTGTTCGCTCAAAATAAACACATTCTTTTCTATTAAAGGTGCCTCTGGAAGACTTTGAGCTAGCCAAGAAGAGCCTGCCCAAAGGCCTGGTGGTGCTCCGCTCAAAGATCAAAGGTGCCCAACTTGGGATATTCGCTGTCGAGCCACTTCCTGAGGGTCACTGCTTTGGCCCTTACGCCAACTCTTCCGCGAAGCAAAATGTCAGTCATCTTAGCGAAGAGGTAACTCCAAAGTACGATAAAACTGTGCACTCTATGGTTGGACTTTGAAATACGGCTTAAAAGGGCTGCTAGTTTAGGCAAGGTGGAAAACTCTACGAATTAACGCAGAATCATTGTGGCCACGTTCACTCTATTGCCTGGATCTTTGCGTTGTGAGCCACAATGAAGCTTTCGATTGTCTGATTGATAGGCTAAAGTATTCCTGTAATGAGCACTATACAAAAATTAATCAGTGAATGTAATTCTTCCTAAAATAGATACAGATTATCCACCATTACAGTGACATGACCTTCAAAAATGAGAACGTGCATAGTGCTTGTATCAAATTGCTTGCCCTCTACAAAATGCAGCAACATCAGCGTGCATCAATTTACGTGAATATTACGGGAATCAGCCTTCAGCTTATAGAGGTATGTACGAAAATTACGACAGCATTTTTATAGAGTAGTTTCTTGTACCCTCCAGAAAGTGTACTTACCGTTACTTGCACATTCGTAGTGAATTTTGTTTCTTTCGAGGTGGGGGGAGGATTGAATAGTTTGGCTTAGGATGGTGAAGTAACTAGGGAACTAATGATTAATTTACTCGGCAGGAAAGAGTTATAATATAGTTAGATTTATGATTTTCACGACTACATTCACATTTGTACGGGAAAATGGAGAATAAAACCTGGTGAGTTTCAGTTCAGAAAACACACAAGTAAACACCAGAAATTTGTCTCACATTTTGATGTGAAGCACTGAGGCTTCAAATCTGAGTACTTACACATTTGAATTCTCACATCACCCTACGGTATTCTGTAATTAATTGATATTTTATTTAGATGCAGCTTGCACAACAGCTGCAAGATGCAGCTGTTGTGTGCCTTCCTCTCGAGGGATAGTGGTAGAATATTATTCATGATTTAAAAATTATTAAATACCTATAAACAAGAAAAAACACTATATGCTGCGCAGGGAACGGGCGAGCGAAAACTTCCACCACATTGTGAGACAGCTGGTGAGACAGCTGGTGAGACAGCTGGTGAGACAACTGGTGAGGCCCAGCCGGAAACTGCGAGGTGGATCCGCTATGTCAACTGCGCTCCAAGTGAGCTCCAGTGCAATGTCGTGGTGCTACAAGATGACGGTTTCGTCTACTATCAGACGTGTAGGCCCTTGGAGCCATCTGACGAGCTCATGGTGTGGTGTGGACGTGACAAGACTGGCGCACCCCGTAAGTGGTAGTTCACTTCTAAAATGTTGCGAAAATTAAACAAATAAAATTGGCTGGGGTCCAACATGATATCTGGGAATTTCACATTAAGAACAGAGATTGCTAATCTGGAGATAACAAGATAATGCCTGATTATACGCAAATATCATTTCGTCAGAATGTACAAAACTGATCGGTGCATCATCTGAGGCGCAGTATATGAAGAACTGCACCTCACATGTGCTATCACTGTCATGACCTGTCATACTGGAAATACATACAGCAAATTGGGACATCGTAGTGAGAATTTCGCGCAGACAACACGAAGACACAAGCAAAATTTTCACAAGGACAATCGGAGAGGCTTCTGGACCTTTAGTTTGCGTCCTCATGGTGGGAGCGCAAAAGTCTCATCATGCAGCCAAACCAAATATGCCGCCTTTCCCTATTATTGAGAGACTTCGTTTTTATTCGGAGCGTAGTTTACGAAACACCTTCCGTTATCTCGAGGTTGTTAATGTGGCATATATTGGGTGCTGAATTTATAGAGATTCGTTTGAAGCACGACAGAAAAGCACACTTGAAAGTGAGTGATTGACCGAATAAGGAAACGTATGTCCGTGTTGTATTGCTGCATAGTAGGTTATTTTATACAATTGCATATTGTAGGAATGCAACTGTTGCTTCCTACATACCCAATAATAGTGTCAAGGCAACACTGAGTATAATGATGAGCCGTTGCAGTGTGATCCTATTATCATATATATCGTCATGGCCAAGGCATTGTACCTCGTCCTCAATCGGTAGCAAGTGTTCTCAGAGAATACTACTAGATTTTACTTGAAGCACTAGCAAAAAGCGAGTACTTATACGCATTTGATGTGTCGAAGACATGTATTTAAAAAATTGGTTTATTCCCCCAGCATTTGTTTCATGGTGGAGAGAAGGGTAAACGTTCAAGGTTTATGAACAAAGATTATAGAGGTGGAGACATCACGATCATTCTTGTCTAAATTTTTTTTTAGTTATTGACCACAACACGTGGCTATAAAAGCCAGCATCTTTATGACACACGAAAAGCACATTAAAATGAGTAGCTACAGCCTAGCTACAGAAGAAAAAAAACGTGGACACGAAAGAGACCTCAAACACGCAAAAACGCTGGAAATATATACGCATTATATCAAGCATCATATCACAGTACATCCACGCAGCCTATTGCGTTACAACCAGAAACTCTATCGATTTCATGTGTGGGGTGGAACATCCCAAAACCACCATACGAATATGAAAGACGCTGTTGTGGAGGGCTCTGGAACTTTTGACCACCTGGGGTCAGCCAGATACTCAATATAATAAGTTGGTGCAACAGCTTAACTCAGCGCAAACACATAATCTGTTGCGTTACAGCTAGATACTCGATCGCTTTTTTTCGCTAGTGCCACTGAAGGCGTGCTAGCACATACATAACCCAGCATTTGTATTTCATTAACCTCGTTGATCTCACGTGTCAGCTGCTGACGATGTATTGTAACAAGGGTGCACTTATATTATTCTGGTTTGCTACCACGGTGGACTTGAATATCTAAGTTTACAATATCGTGATGCTCCTTTATACTCTAATTCAAGCACCTGCCCCTTTGTCGAATATCCTCTTTGCTGCAGGACAACAGGATCAAGTAAACAAGAGCCACAGCACACCCTGCGATGTTTGGTTGTGAAGCCATTTCTTTGAGTTGTTTGAGCATTCACACGTTTGCAGAGCGCCGAAAGCTTTTCTAGAGCAGGGAAGACAACCTTGACGCCAACCTTATATCAGCTATCGTTTTCAAGTTGTGTGAAATTATTTATAAATAGATTAGCACAGCGACGCGTCTTGCGTCAATGGCAGCACAGTTTGCAGGTCTGTCACGTCCCTGCTTAATAATCCTAAACTTATTTTCTGCAACTGGAAGTACCTCTACATCCAGGAACCAAGCGCTTATCAGACGTGAAGCATTCTGAGCAAAGCTGCTGATCAACGAATGACCGCAACACTTGCGGAGAGTACAGCTGACGCAATGATTAGCAATTCCTCTCTATACCACCTTCAAGTGAGCCGACAAGAACGGTAGAAGTGATTTGTTATCTCTAGGTTCTTATTTATAGCATAGATTATTGCATGAGATGTTTAGTGTCAAATTTAAAAACCTTATCATGAAATCTCTCCCCAACTCACGCGCCAGAAGTAGAGCTGCGGTAAACTCGTAGAAATGACATAATGTGGTTCCAACGTGGTTGCAAGGAATAATGTGGTTCCAACGACAGCTTCCAAGCCCCCTATTGTCACAGTCCAAGTAAAGGTTTTTCTTTTTGTTAACTATTTTCTTGTAAATTTGATTCCAATATTAGAGACTTGTAAGCTGGCGTTTCAACCATACTTTGTTAGTTCGACGGGTGTATGGCACCCCTGATTCTGACGCATGAGCTGCCACAGGATTCATCGTTAAAGATTTTAGATTTAACATCAACTGTAACCATGTATGCCGGAAATACGAGCTCAGAGAAAGCTAATGAATTCTTCCGTATCTGTCAGCTGCAAATATGCTGATTGCATAACATCAACTAGCCTAAAGATCTCTCTTTTAAACTTACGGCTCGTGGCCTGCTGCTCTTAGCTCGCATTAAGTTAAAAGTTTCCTTTCAAAATACGTATTGGTTTGGTCCATCATTAGTGCTAGTTTAGTAGGAGGCGAATCGAGGCAAAGAAGGAAGGAATACATAATGTAGAAGGCAGAGAAGATAGCCATACCAAAGTTCGGTTAATTGGATACCTTACGCTGGTGAAAAAGAAGAGGTAACTAGAAAGATGTGAGAGGTTAAGTTTTAAAAAAAGGAAATGATCTACCGATGCGCTGATGCTTTTGTGGTGGAGCACTGCACTATAGTAAGAGACCTTCAGAATGGCCCTTAGTTCATACTGTTCACAAATGTCCGCAGTCCCCTAAAATTGTTCCCACATTTGTGGGCTCTAAGAACAGAGTCATGTTGGCAATGAGCTTACTGAGAGTTGGTACTTCTATATTATCTGTCTCCTTAGGGTTTCTTGTTTTATGCTGTCATGTGTTTCTCATCATAGCAGACATTCAAGTGCTCATTCACACCCTCGTTGACTTGGCAGAATGTGGGCCCGTCGTATGACATGAAAGCCACGAATTTCCCAAACGTTTCATAATGAAGTAGGATGTAAATATACTCGTTCAAGTGATGCACCTTCGCAATAACACTTACAAATGATTCTGAGCGCACTTTAAGCGATATGAGCTTTACCCGGATAAGAAAGTTGTACGACACCTCATATACGCATAGTCCCAGATTGATCATGTTGTATTTAGTATTAGGTAATAACGCAATTCCTGGTTATTTACCTATATGCAGTGTTTCAGGGTACGTAAAAATTACACTTAGCAGAGTGTGCGTTACCTTACACAGTTATCGTTTTCTGGTAGTGAGAATTAATGTAACCAAACAAATTCCTATGTAGCTAACTCTTACTCATATGATTTACGTAGTTCTTGCTTATTTCTTTTTCAATTACACTTAACATTTAGCACCAGCCGTCGCAGTGCCAAGTTGGAGGACAGCCTTTCACTGCGACATCTGTGGATGCACCTGTTTGTCGAAATGGCAGTTGGACAAGCACCGAAATTCCACGCACCCTTCGGCACAGTAGGCAGAGTACCACTTATTTCAATGTTCTAACTATGGTGAAAATAGGTGCCCAATTAGTTTGCTTTATCTCTTGGTCATTGTGCTTTGTGATGCAGCTACAAAGAATTAGGACAATGGCAGCGATGAACCAAGCATAAAGTCACCATAGTGTCATGTTTATTCCTTCACTGTACTTCAACCACTCATGAATCTCTGCATAAGAAACTGCGTGGCTTTATTTCGAAGCATTATTATCTATTGTACCACAAGGTAGGGCCCCAATGGCTTCTTCCTTTCTTCTGGTGTGGTTAGGGTCACATTTTGTCATCCCTAGTACGCTTCACGGATTGGTGCCTCTCAAAACCATTCTGATGATGATTGTGACTCCTGCTAAAATCACTTTTTCTCTGTAGTTAGTGTGTCCAATTTTTATAACATATTGAGTCTTTAGCATACGTTGTGCTTCCGAGTCGCCCTGGCGTTGTCCTTTGCGTGTGTCACACGTAAGCTCACTCACTGCAGCCGTTAGGCATTTGCAGCACCCTAAAACGCAGATTTGTCATACCGTTAAGCTACCAAGGATTCCGATATACAAAAATATAGAAGTGTATATGTAGTTAAACAGTAATAATTATTAAATTTCAACTGCCTGTTCGGAAACACTACACAAATATCACGGAAAATCATCATGACACAAATACTGAAGAATATTTTTGGCCGCAGAAACCATCCACATTATTAAAGGCGTCATCTCAAAGCGAGGTATGAAATGCGCGTCTGGCCATACATAAGTCCAAAACGCACAAAGATATATATCTTTGTGCGTCCCGGCTGTGACGCACGGGGTTGCGTCACAGCCGGGAGGCCCCCACTACACGCGTAATCCAGAAGCGGGCAAGGAATTCGCATTGCACCCGCTTGCACAGCCTACCGCAATACGGTGCACCTCTCTTTTTACGACGAAATGTTGACAGGGCGCGGAGTAGTTAAAGGCTTAGGACTTCCTAAAATGCCCGCTTACCAGCCTCTGTCACAATACGTGGCACCCCTCCTTCTACGACGAATCGTTTACGGGACTCCGAGTAGTTAAAGGCTTAGGACTTCCTGAAAAGCTCATTTTTGCCCCACACCGAACCGCCAGTGCCAAGAGGGGCCGTCTGATCGGGAGGAATGCGTTAGTGAACGGAAACATACACAGACCGCTGACATCAGAAAGGTGAAGGGGAGAAGGGGGAGAGAGATGAAGGGGGAGGTGGAGGGAGGAGGGGGAAGTGGAAGGAAGAGTGGAAGGGGGGCACCCGAGGGGCGTCCACCGTATAATATTTTTCTCTTCTTCTCTTTTTCTTCTTTTTCTTTCCTTTTTCTTTTTTTCTTTTTTCCTTTTTTTTTCTTTTCTGTCTTTTTTTCCTCTTTCCTTGCCCTCGATTTGAGATTCTATAAAGCTGAGCACCAACAAACTGTATCTTTATTCCTGAAGAAGGTCAGACTTTAGGCCGAAACGTCATAATAAACCACGTTGTGACCGCTCACGGAAGATCTACCGGACTATATATATATATATATATATATATATATATATATATATATATATATATATATATATATATGATGAAGAGCACACTGTGCAAAAGTTTCTACGGCAATTTCAGTTGTGCTGCCATGAAATGTTTCGTGTGTGGTGTTGATCAGTCGATAAGGACAACGTTCTATTAGTCTATCAGGAGAGGCGATACCACATCTCAGCTAGCTACTGACATGTAGATAAGATGTTGCAGAATCTGAAAGTACCTAAGGTGTTTAGAGAGAAAGAGCTTTAGATATATACAAGCGCTACTCTTGTGTCTGAACCGCCTTCAGAGCTTTGATTGCAATTCATTGTTTTATTTTTTCTGCTTCGCAGGTCCGACAGTGTGAACGATAACGGCCGCAAAGGCGCGAAGTCTTTCGTATGTCATGTCTGTTGCAAAGCGTGGTCTACGAAAGTAGCACTCGATCGTCACATCCAGTGTCACGCCACGGTGAAGCCATTCACGTGCGAAGAATGTGCCGAAAGGTTCTCGAGTGCGGTGTTGCTCAAGCGCCACATAAAGCGTCACACGGGTGCCCTCTTGTACAAGTGCCCGCAGTGTGACAGGGAGTTCGGCATGGTGACACACTTCAAGAGCCACGTCCAATCCCATGCGGGACTGAAGCCCTATTCGTGCCGAATTTGTGGACGCGCGTTTGCCCGCAAGTGCCACTGGTCAAGGCACGAGATAATTATGCATGGAAAACGTTAGTGTTCGCCCGTCGCACTTTAGTACAGGTGCTGAGGACATACCAGGAAGAACGCCCGTGCACCTCAGGAATCATACGTCCTGGCTTTATTTGGATAACGCCAAACAGGTGACGCTTAGTCACCCGAATAAACTAAATCCCATTTCACTGAGCGCATGACGATAGTAATCGTTTACTTTGACTTAATTTTATTAGCATGACTCGAAGCAGCGTTTCGCCAGCCATATAAAGGGAATTTTTACATCTCTTTGAAGAACAATCTTGGGATACAATGCGTTGTCAGGGTAAGTGATTCACGAATAGTTTCCAGTATCATGAGCACCGAAGTACCAAGTGAGACGACGGGTAAGGAACAGGTGCACGACTTTCACGTCAGTGCACATTTCTCACATAAAAATCCTTTGCAATAATCACTAAGAGCTAAAAGCTAGTCGTGGTATGGGTAAGTGAATCGTGCGGCATTCTTTGAAGTGGAGAAAAAGCAATCAAGGAGAATTACCTGTTTGTAGCACAGAGGTACATAAAAGTTTACATATCATTTTCTCAGAAAAAGAGGCTTCCGGGAGAAGAAGATCCTTAAAATAATGAGTAAAAGCGTCATATTTTCAATGTGGCCAACGGGCTCGATTGCAATTCCAAGGCTTCACTAAATTTTATTTATTAACTTATACCCTCAACGATAAAGACATCACAAAAAACAGTTAACAAAATAGTTACACAATCAAACAAAAAATGCAGCAAACACACATGTACAAGTTTCTCGATAATTATAAAATGTTAGGCATTTCTTTTTTATTATATATGGTCATGGATAGTGGGAATGGTTCCGGGAAGGTGGTTCCAATTCAGTGATCATTACCGTAAGCATAAGGATATTCTGTTAGGTGAAACATCAATACGCTGCACATTGTGGCTCCCCACTACAAGGGCGCCGTCAACGGCACACTTGATTATTTATCCGGCGTTCGCATTCGTCCAAGAACGAAAAGCACCGGTCCTTCTCCGTGTGAGTCATGATGTCACATATTGAAATCATCATAGGTTATGACAGATCACTCACTTTTTTACATTAACATTTTGTGTGTCAAGACGTGCGTCACTGCATAACGTCTCACGATGACGTCATGAACTTTCATCGTGCTCCCGATCACTGTTGGGGCACTCTCTGAAGCAATGGGATGTCACTGAGGCACAGCGATGTGTAGTGGAGCAGTCCGCATTTGTCCGTCTTTGACGTTTTACCAAGTGCCTTGGTGCGGCCATGCGTGGCAAGTATTGGTCGACCGCACAGTGTTGGAATGCCCTAAGAGCAGTGCACCCATACAGGAAGACTATGAATTGGGGAATGTGACTGCATTCATCAGTTTGTTTGGTCATCCGCCGTCACAAAATAGAATTACTCCAGTTTATTTTATTTCTTATAGAAACAACTTGCCTCTAGCCGGAACTGAAGGACAAGACTTAAAAATTGGTCATTTTGTGGTAACGTCAGCAAATGCAAGCAATTTCAGTTTCAACGTGCAGATGATTCGATGCGGCAGCTCTCACCCCCACAAGAATGTGAATGATAATATTTACATTGCTAAAAGAAACACCACGTATATTTTCTCCAACAAGCAGTGTATCATGCATATCGTCAATAAAGTATTACATTTTTTGACGAAAAGAAGTTGGTACAATTTTTTGAATAATTGCTTCGCGAATATTTGTACAATATGTGCACACATATTCTGGCGTAAACGTTTAGTGCCTGTAAAAGGTACAGTATTTTTTTTATGAAACAAACGATAAACAGAAAGATGAGATAATAAACCGTGGGAGATAAAATATAACCCTCTCTGCAATGAAGTGCTCTTTTTATGATTTAAGATAAGTTAATTTCAAAGTTCTGTTAATGAAAATTTCATTGAAATGTACAGTCTCAAACGAATATAAATGGCATTTTTTTATATCACTAATTTAAATGCCGCGTCATAGTGCCTACACTTGACCGGGAAAGTTTTACTAGTTGTAGTGGTGATTGTGAACCTTGCTGTAATTATCTCGTGAATACAATGGTTGGTTTAGACGATTTGCGTCAGCTTTGCTTGATTTCAGCCTCCACACTAGTACACGTGAGACCAAAACGGTATGGCTACGGCCCTGGCGAAATATTGATGGAGGGGCGATAAGGTTGATGGTTGTATGCCGCTGGCCAGTAAAGATAACCGTGTGTGTGCTTATTCACATGTCTTATCTGCCCAAATATTGTGTTCGCTATGGCTTCGCAACTTTCTTAGTGAAATGACACCAATTCTTGTAGCATACCTCTAAGGTGACTGCTATTCCGCGAAGACACAGAACGGATTGATAACGGAACGGGCAGTGTCCTGCCAGCGTTTTATGCACCGGCTAAAGATGGCATTTGTATTACCAGCTACTTGTTGATGCGTGATAACAAAGACAGTTACAAGAAAACTGAAACACGAGATAATGCTTTTAGCATATATGTCCATGCTACCATTTTCAAAACGAGCAATTTTTTAAAACATATCTTTACAGTGGAACCACTGCTGTTGTGAAGCATACGCCACGAGAGTTTATTATTTGCAATATGTTCAAGCAAAATTCAGGATATTCACCGTGTTTGAAATTATAAAAATAAGAACGCAATGAAGAATCGTTTATACTTGGTGCATTTTCAAATAAAACAAAGGGAGAAGCAATAACACTCTTTAAAATATACAGTCCTGATATATGCGCGCCGCCTTCGTTGCTCGTACGTTTCTGTTGGCCCAGACACAATGAATGTTATCGGAGCCATGTTCGTGTTGCTGTCACACATGTCGTACATGTCGTATCACGTAAACACTGGAGCTTCCGTATGCGTCACAAACGACAACGTACGTTCACATTGAGCCCTTTGGTAAAGTAGGTTTTTTAGGTCAGACGATTCACCACTGTGAACGTGCTCCGCACTCTTCCTACAAATGTTGTAGCCTAGCCTTTCAAATCTTTCGCAATGGCTGGGCTAGATGAAAGACACGACGCCAGGTCTACTTTCACGTCGGGCCCTGGTGCGGGCTAGAGCAGACAGTTCATTTACCTTCCAGAAACACCTGGTCTGCCCTCTGAAAGCAACTTGAAGCATTGCTATGTTTGTATTGCATCACTTATCAAAGAGGCACTAATGACCTGCAAAAACGCAAAAAAAAAACATATTGAGGAAGACTGCGGGGGCGTTTTAAGTGCGAGGCATTTCTCTGCGCACTGCAAGCACTTTTGGCGACAAATTACGTATCTATCTATCTATCTATCTATCTATCTATCTATCTATCTATCTATCTATCTATCTATCTATCTATCTATCTATCTATCTATCTATCTATCTAGCCGCTTACGCCTGGGTGCTCATGTGATCCCTCCGTTGACTTCGGGTAAAAGAAAGTTAGCGTAGGTAGGAGTGATAACTTCACGAATACGACTCGCTGCTCATGGCATTAATAATGTCGAAATCCCGTTGCGCATTTCGTCAAACTATTTGCGCCAGACAGTGGCACATTCACGTGGTCAATTAGGTGCCACTTGTATGCGGGCATGTGTCACAGGTAATTGACGCTTTATATCTACCCTAGAACGGTGAAAACACACATGAGTAATTTTAACACGTGAGAGTTAAAGGGAAAGCTGACATTGGCTGCGTTTTCCCGACGAATCTAAAGCAAAATATGTCAGGGTCACAGCAGGAATCAAAGCCCAGCTTTCTACGTGAAAACCAAGTATTCCACCACAGAACCACGTCAGGTCTCGATATTTTTCCCATAAATGGTAATGTTGAAGAAGCGTAAACTGGGGATGTAGTGGTGGCATGCACGGATGCACAGATGCATCATTTATTGTGCTGTCGTATACTTGATTACATATAAGTTTGGTTGTTTCCGTATATGTTTCTGTTTTCGTAGTGAAGGTTATCAGTTTTGGTCTGGGTTTTGTGGGCCGTATTGGGCGTGAGCTATAGGTCGTCCCTAAGGAGCTTGGTCCCTGAAAACTCGCGTCGGTAGCGTTGACCAAACGGTCCCAGCAAGAAACCCTAACTGAGCACCAGGTGTCTGTCCGACGCAATACGTGCCCGGCCAAAGTCGACTTCTTTCTCTCGATGTTAACCAGAACATTGACTACGCTCACGTCCTAACGAGAACTTTTTTGGTTCAAGATAACTACATTCTTTACTATGAATAACCACCCTGATGTAACAGCCAAAGCTACAGATACCGGGCACTTGAATAACCACCTACGCCACAATTCGGACGAGTACACATTACATGCCTATAAACTTTTCCAAGTAAAACCAAGGTACGCGCATACGTTGTCAGTGAACGCAAAAGAAGGAGTCATCTAACGACGTCGTTATCTTTTGGTGGCCACCTTAACAAGTACTTGTGGGTGATACGAGCGAGGTGATAAGGAGCTCAGTATCGTCCAACGCCAAAAAGTTGCTGTTACGGCAGGGGTGCTACTCCTACTTCGTCGAATGTTGAGAGTGGTGGCGGTCACTGCACCTTCGCCCTTGAGCAACGAGGGTACTGAGGAATACACACTGTACTTGTGCCCTTGATGGCCTGTTCGCGGGGATGGGTGGTCGTCGTGGCGGCCTCCACCATCAATTTATTTACGCTGGCCTTGATGCGGTCGGGTGCCATTGTTTACGTGGGAATCGCCAGCGCGTTCGGAGTATCCCGAGCGGACGCTTCTTGGCCAATGTGCCTGGCCACGGTATTCAACTTGTTAGCAGGTGAGTCGGTCAATTCACACGCCCGTCTTAACACAAATGATAATGCTTTCAGAAGGAAGGAGGTTTACGTGTCAAAAGTACGTTTTATGAGGTAAGGTGTTATGGAGAGCTGCGCGAGTTTCGACCACATGATGCTTTTTAATGCGCACTAGCATCATTCACTCTTTCGGACTCTGGTATTTCATCTACGTGACAATAGTGAATGTAACGTCTGGGATACAATCCCAGTCGCAATTGTATCCCGGATGGTGGCTCACTGATCCCACCTGCAGTGTTTTCTTTCTGGCCGGTGTTGTTCGAATGGTATAAATTGCTGTAAAGCTTGGTAACATATTCGAGCGATATGAGGCGCTACATGTGCACCCACCATTAAATCTCTATATACTGCTTATCCAAAGACGTTGAAGAATAATGGATGTGGCTCACAAGTTTTTGAATCATGACTATTTATAGGAAGCTCTACTTCTATCATTTCCCCTCGTGCTGCACTCTTGCAGTTTAGAACACCTCTCACCCTTGTACTATCCTATCCCCGTCCTGCCCCTTCTTTCCGATTTCATCTCGTTTGTTCTGTCACTGAGCACGTATGATGCACACCGATAGTAGCATAATTAAAATAATACATGATCAGGCAACTATATTTCATTTTTTTCTTTTGCATGAAGATCTGCTTGTGTCACAGTTCAAGTCTCAAGATCCAACACCACCATTTCACTCATGCCTTTGTTGGATACTTCGCTGTATTCTTCTTGCTCTAAATCACGTGTGATTACAATCAAAACATACTATATAGTTGGGGCACATTTAAATAGCGGCTGCTAGCACGTACACATTTAGACCGTCGCCACCTGAAACTTCCCGTCGCCAGCTGCCATTGCCAGCTGAGTTAGGTTGCCATGGGAGCTGGTTTGAGAATCTCCATTTAGAGGATGACCTAATCAGAACGAAATTGATTGGCCGGAGCTTCCGGGCATCACCCCGCTTTCCGTTGGTATATTTCAATCACGAAAGCGAGAGAATAAAAGCGAGACAGAGCCTAACATGAACACCTGTACAACACACACACCCTGTCCCGGTCTCCATCGTCACAGATTCACGCCTGTCATGTGTATATACACACAAGAAAGGCACAGTCAATTTCCCAACGTCGATTTGCGTTCACGGAACATTGACAGCTGTCGACATACACGGGATGCGCAGGGTGTACTTCAATGCGGCAAAGGTAGCATCCTAAGATGAATCATTTGCCCCGTAAAGCTCGGAGGCTGTGCGCTAACACTCATTCCAAACTCGGGTTTGCCCTCGAGTTGTGCTTATCATGGTATTCCGTTCACCGCACTTGCGAAGTGACCTAATGCTTTTTGCTGCAGGTCTACACGCTTTCACCACATTAGGTGGAGTAGACACGCACGTCCTTCATGTGGACACTTCAATAATATGCCCCCTGTACCGTGAAAGCTTTATCAAGGACATCCGGCTCGTGCACTTGTACAGCAACCTCTTCCTATCCCACCTTTGAGAGAGAGTACACACATCGTGCCGCCGTGTTTCCCGGCTGATCCTCTAACGCTTTTGTCCACTTTCAGCTAGCGCACGTGTGACGAGAGAAGATGTTATCGCGTTTAGCCTTCACACTTAACCGCACGGTAAGACCTTTGTTCAATATTCACGGTGAGTACTCTTGAAGGTTCTGGCTCAATAAAACTCGTTATCCAGCACCCCATACGGAAGTACATGAGTTGTTAGACTCAATAGTCGACTCACACTTTATGCAAAGAGAACCCGACAAACCTAAACAAACACAGGTTTATATCTTACATACATGAGCGAATGTTTACTCCCTACCACTACATAGTTCATTTAACATTATGATTCCGTTAAATATTTCAGTGAGCGAACACAAAGCAATCTGATAAAGAAAAACTGTATAGGTTGTATGAACATGCACTAAGTTCCTTAAAAGATACGGCCGATATTTTGAAAGGTGCAACTAGCAGTTTCAACTATGTCTTACAGTGTTAGTGCATGAGCCTAATTAAAGGGGTTGCGCCATTCCAGTCACATAACACGAACTTTCCATTGGTGTCTGTCATCTTCAAAAGGGAAAAGCACAACGAAATTGTGTTGGTTGTCGTCGCGTTGCTCATTCACCACACGGACACAGCACGTTCAAGTATCGAGTGTTGTCAAAGACGCCTTGAATTTACGTCAATGACATATTCTTTTAAACTATCTCTTAAATTACATTAATACGCTAGTATTGTAGAGAACAAACATACATAATTATATGTGTGTTCTTATCGCTTCTGGCTTGAAGGAAGAAAATGGGGCTTCTAAATTCACACTTTTTTCCTCCATTTGCGTATACGTCATGGAGGGCAAGGCACCTTTTACAAATCAGTAAGCTGCCGAAATAACCTGTTTTGGGCAATCCTGCAACTTCCACAACATAGATAATTTCTATCAAAAAATCCCAACGTTATCATTACGAGAAAAAAGGTAATCTTTATCATTGCGTGATGTTCACTTAAGCAACACTTTTCAAAGATGGATTCAACAAATCAGTTCTATGTCAATAAAGTATTGACGAATTTATTTGAGAGGAAATATAATTTACCGATCTATCAGCAAAGCGAGGTATATTCATAAGAGTGTACGTGCTTCATATATACAGTTTCTTAAGGAAGTATAACACCTAAAGCCTCTCTAGTATAACACCTAAAGCCTCTATAGCACCTAAAGCACCTCCTCTAAATTTTCCTAATTACCTATTTTTGAGGTTTGATTGATCGTGATGCAGTGCAACAAGGAAACATCTGGAAGAAATCTTGATAGCTTTTCAAAGCTTGCTATTTAAAGCCTCAACCACAAAGCCTCCTACAACATTACTAGATAATTCTCTGGTCCTTGAATGACCGGAGTAGCTCCGCTGGTAGTCCTTCGATTCACCAGGGGGAACCGTGGCTATTACACAGATTTGTTTAATAATTGTCATGGTGGCTTCGATCCCACCTGTGGCTTTGTTTATTGTAGTATGTTTTCTTAGCACCGGCTTGCCTCAGCGGTAGACTACTTGGCTGGCATGTAGGGGACCCGGGTTGGGTCCTCAATGGGTCATTGGTGTTCTTTATTTACTAATGCTTGTCTTATTTTGTGCGATAGTGGGTACGGACACCGGCGGCGACCGACAACTGCGGAGTGAACGTGACCCGTGTGGCGATATTATAACAACATTCACTGTAAAAAGTGTGACCGTGTTCTGTGACATTGTATATCAATATTAGGCACGCACGTGGACGATAACACTTTCAAAAAATATCTAGAATAATATGCTACAGGAGGCTTAAAAGCTATCGTTAGAAGCTGTATAGTGAATCTTTTTACGCAGGTCCCATCTCAGGAATCTTAGCACAACGCTTTCAGATCTCAACCCTACTTGTGGTCGGCTGTTTATTAGCATCTCTTCCTGTCTCTGCCAGCTACTTCGCCAGTGATGTGTCGTTCCTGATCATAAGTCTGGGCGTCATGCATGGTAAGAACAACTAATATATTAATTCAAAAATAATGACACTGAACAATCAAAATGTGTGGTGGTTGCAAATGTGACCAATTCTAGAATTACCGAAATGTTATATTTTTCAAAAATTTTTAGAAGGCGAACCTTGTGGAACATCTCTGGCCACAGCGGTTTTTGAAAGACTGTTGTCTTTTCTCATAACGTACTAAGTATGACACTGAATACCATTTATTTTTGTGATATAAAAATAAAAATGTAGAAAAACAAACACATATTGCTCATTCCATTGCGGAACACCCAGTCGTAAGCTTGTAAAACAAAAGAATTCTCGTTGCTAAAATGCATCAAGAGCTGCAGACATCTACTTACGAAGTTCTCCGAAAGCTGGACTTCATAATTAAGTTGTCGATTTATTTTCGTAACTCTCAGTGTCTAAAAAACATCAATTACCCTCGAAATCGAGTGTAACCGCAAACATGGGTTGCAGAAGGCAACATTATTGAAATATGTGCAACATCCTGCACTTTCGTCTTCCTACGCGCTATCGCTGTATAAACGTGTGTACCGATTTTCGAATGGCCAGAAGCTGTTGACCCCACATAGTTCAGTGGTTATGACTTCGTGTGACGTTGCAGTTGGGAGAGTGCCGACCTAATAACGTGATATTGTGGGCACAAATGAGCATGTATGTTCAAGGCTAAATTTTGTGAATGTGTAGTACCACGTTCCAAAATATGGAACAAGGAGCTGAGACTCACTTAGGCAGCTAATTTATCAACCTTTCTGTGCGGGCAAAATACAAGTAAGTGGGCCGAATCTATGACATTTGTTGGTCATGGTGATGTTGCTACGAGTCAAAGCGCTAAAAGCGTGTTTGGAAAAGTGCGTGCAGCCAGAATCAAGGTTGACCGTTAAATGGTTTAGACATGATTTATTGGTGAAGCCTGCGACAATTGATTAGCCGGGAAACTTGCAATAGGGCACAAGTTGTGTTTTTTTTTTATTTTGAATCATAATATAACCATTTCTTCAAAAGAAAATTCTTCTTACAGTGCATGTTTAATGTGAAAAGTACTTTACAACAAACTCAAGATAATCTTCAGACTGGTGGTTAGTCTGGTTGATTTTTTTTGTTTTTAAGAAATAGTGATAAATGAACACACCCTGCTTCTAGAGTAGCATGCCAGGCAAAAAGCCAGACAAACATATCGAGCTGTGCAAAAACACTTCACACACACACACACGCTTTGTAATAAGAGCTTTATTTTTAACATCTTACCATCTCAATAGCCAGATAAAGATACGTTTCCTCACTTGTGCTAAGAACTATCCGCCAGTGCGCCAGGGTTCTCATGCTTGACTCATCGTCATAGCTTGAGTAGCAGCCGTTGTCTTGAACGCATCATTCCACAAGCCTCGCCTAGCGACAGCATGAACCAATGCCACGTTTAAGATGTCCTTAAGCGTATATGTACACCAGCGTCGAAAGCAACCACAGAACTTATCACCGAGCTCTTTCAGCTGCAACCTAACAGTCCAGGCTTTTATAGCAAGGACACAAAAATTTTGTTTCTCATATCAGTGTGCAATTGTATTTGTTTAAAATATGGCATATATTTTAGTGCATTCTCTTTTACGCAGGGTTCGGCTTGTCTTTGCTGACGCTGGGCTACGCTGCTGTCAACCAGAGCATGACCACGAACAAAGCACTCGCTTCGGGAATCACAATCGGCGGCAGTGTGGTTGGGGGAATCATCTTCCCGCCAGTGGTGCAGTTCCTCTTTGACGAGTATGGCACCAAATGCGGCTTCCTCGTCTTCGGCGCAGTCATGCTGAACTCCACAGTGGCAGCGCTGTTCACAAGGACGCCTTGGCGAGAAACAACTCCTGCGCAGGACTCAAGAAAAAGCGTGCGAAGTTCCTCAATGACACTCTCCAATGTCGTGCACGCGTACATTTACGAGTCCAACAGCGATACCCAAGTACTGAAATCCCACGACCATAAACACTGTGATACCAACTCGTTAAGCTTCTGTAACGGGACAACGGCACTCGAGACGTCTCTGCATTGCAGTGATTGCGCGAAGACACGTGAGTGCGAAGCGCCTCTAAATACCGTTGAAAGTCCTCCGAAGAAGAAAACTGTTCCACGGAACACCTTGACGAAGTGGCTCGTGTTCTTGAAGAATCCAAAGTTCTACGTAGTTGCCTATAGCTTGGGTCAGATCTGGTACCTGAACACGACGCTCCTCACTGTCGTGGTGGACTACGCCGTGGAATGCGGTGTTCCCAAGTGGAACGCCGTCTCGCTCGTCACGTTCATAACAGTACCTGATCTCGTGTGCAGATTCGTTTCCGGGCCTATAACGGACAAAGGGCTTCTTCGAAAGAGTACCATGATGGCACTGTGTCTAACCGTGAATGGAATCGCGCATTCGTTGCTTCCGCTCTTCGCATCCTACCATGCGCTGGCGGTACTATCGGCGGCGGCAGGTACCTGCAACGGCATAGCTGTGACACACATTTTCGTGCTGTGCGGTGAGCTGGTCGATCCAGCAGTGTTCAGCCTGTGTCTGGGCGCTGCCAATTTTGTGGCCGCGTTCGCACTCCTGGAGAGGCCACTGATGATTGGTAAGAGTATGCCACATACCCAGGCTCACTTTCCGTGACCTTGTTCGCAATGTGAAAGTCGTATTGACTTTTCCTGTTTCTGAAAGCTTGTTGAACAACTTCCACTTTACAAATTATGCATGTTTTGAACCGTGTATAGCAGAAGTACAAGGAGGTAGTTTGCTATACGGCCAGGAATCGGTCTTTCTTTGGATGTAGGCCTACTTTTGGCAGGCAGGGCCATTGTATCTGGTTTAGGCTAGGGCATGTCCTCACGTGTTCGACTGTAGCCGCAGATTATGACGACGATATGTGGGATTTAATGTCTCAAAAGCAGTATACGATTATGAAAGACGCCATAGTGGAGGGCTTCAGAAGTTTAGACTATCTGTGGCTCTTTAACATGTACTCAAATTTTAGCACACGGGACTTCAGCACTTTGCCTCCATCAAAAATGCAGCCACTGCAGCCGGGATTGGATTACGGGATTTGCGGGTCAGCAGCCAAGTACCTTAGCCACCAAACCACCGCGGCTGGGCTTAAAGCCACAGACCCTTGATGTGAGAAATACGGGCAGGTTTTAACACAGGCAGGTCTCAACGGCCATATAGAAAAAAACTACAGGCAAATTTTGGTGCATTCGGAGGCCGGGTGTATTGTTGGTGAGAAAGCAGGGGCGACTTCATCGAAAAAAAAGGTATGGTATGCATGGCTATAAAGTAACTTTATTTAGGTACATTGGGGCGTGAACTAGCACGCAGCGGGCCGCCTACTGGTCATGACAGATAGGCCTAACCAGTCCGCCACGTCGAAGGCCCGTCCATAGAAAATATTAGGTACACGAACGGATGGTAAACAGGCATATCCTACGATGTCTGTTTCAATTGGAAGTATAACAACCCGTGCCAGCGAACTCGAGCTTTTTGTGAAACACTCAAAATACTAAATGAGTCCTGCAACTTTTTTCTTTAGAGTTATTCAATGACCAGAATATTGAAGTTGTTGACATGACGGATTATCTCCCGCCAATTTCTTTTGGGAATATTCGCCCGGCACGTCTGGGATTACAGCTACTTCTCACATGACATAAGTGTTTTAGTTCTGTTTTCATCCAACGAGCGCTATAAAAGCTGAACAGGAAGACAAAAATCACTAAATTTCTCTGTCACATTTGCGTTTTCTCACTGTTCAGCCAGCTTTACTAATGATATAGTACCCATCGTGATTTGCCCATATATGTTATTACGAATATTTTAACGTGAGGTATTCTGGAAATATAATCCTGGACATCCAAACAAGCTTAAAAGCTTTTTGCAGCAGCATCTTTGCAACACAATACCTATTGTTCTGGCTTTGCATTTCTACGTGACGAAACCGAAAAAAAACAGTCAAATATGTGTTGCTGCAAAAAAGCTGGTTGTTTGACATTTTCTTACTGCTTTTACAAGAAAAACACATGTGCAGGTTTTACTCGTTCATACATTCTAAGAAAATTCAAGAAATGTTCCACCTACTCTTGCAATGCTGCAAAGAATTTGGAACCCGTACAGAAGAACCATTTCGTGAAATTCACTGAATCCCTCTTTTTGTATGCTTTTACTGTTTGTATTTTTTCTGTGAGCGTGTCAGATGCCTAAAACCTGATGCTACTTTTGAATTCTTTATTGAATACTCATGTGTTCATTTATTTGCAAGTATTTTTAATGATACAACTGTGTCATTCAAGGAGTCATGTCTTCTTTTTGTTCACTTTCAGGTTACTGTAGAGACAAGCTCGGAAGCTACGATGGCCTGTTTTACTTCAGCGCCAGTGTAGCCTGGAGTAGTGCGATTCTCTGGCTTATCGTATACCTTCATGAGAGGCGAACGACGGGTGCAAAACTGCTTTCAAATGCAACTTCTCGTTGATGCCTACGTTATGCTAGGTTAAATAACAATAATCCTAAAGATCACACGTTGGTTTACTAAAAGCCTGCTTGCGTAGTGGACGACCTATTTTATTATCTGAGCATGAAACCACAATTATTATGTTTACAAAACACAGCAAGTAACTTGCAAGAACATTGCAGAGCCCTAGCATAAAAGTTCTCGGAACTACGAAGAAAATATGAAATAATGCATAAAGGCTGTAAGGCCTCTAAAACAACAAATGTACAAAACACTTCAAAAAGTTAAAAGTTGAAACATTATAAGAGCGGCTTTTTAAAAGAACTTTTTAACTGTACAACTGCAATATTTTTCGTTTATAAAATCGAAAAACCACAATGTGAGTATTGCCACGTTCCATTTCCCAAGTTTTCGTTATCGTCCCAAAACACCACACAATTTTCAGCGCAAACCACGCCTGCAGTTTTCGAGAAGGTTCCCGACTGTAGTAGATCATTTCGATAAGACCACGCCCACTGTGCGAACGGTACAGATTGTTCTGGAACCCACGCCACGACCAGCGATAACGCTAAAACATTCGATGGCAAGACTCTAAATGCCGACGCGCTTCGCCGCTTTTCAGTTGTTGAACGAAGGCCGACGCTCCGTTCGCCGCTATCTTTCCGAGACTGCTATCTGTGCAAGACTGCTGCTGTAATCGTACTTTCCGTTTACTGGGCACAGGTTCGCCCAAATAAACAGCTAAATCCCAACACGAAGTCTCCTATCTGCGGCCACGTCACGACCCCGTGACATCTGGTGGAGGCGCTGCTTCGTTCATGTACCGGATGCCCCGGTCAAGCCGTGAACCCAGCCCACGTCGCGGAGAAGACACCGACGCCAACCAAGAGCAGCGAACAAGCCGCCGACAGCAAGGTCTCCCACCGGAGTACGGGCTTCTACAAGACAAGGCGCGGAAAGCCAAGGCCATGAACTCTACTGCAGCGACTATGACAACCGGAGCGTCCCAGCCCGCGATCGTCATTCATCAACCCAGGGAACCACCAACGTTTCATGGGTCATCGTTTGAAGACCCGGAAACCTGGCTAGAAAGATACGACCGTGTGGCCACCCTCAACCACTGGGACAACGAAGAAAAGCTCCGTCGCGTGTATTTCTACCTGGAAGACACCGCAAGGACCTGGCTAGAGAAGCGGGAGTCAACGCTCCGAACGTGGGATGTCTTCTGCAGCGCATTTCTGCAAACGTTCGCGAGCGTCGCTCGCAAAGAGAGGGCCGCTGCTCTACTAGACACCCGGGTTCAGCTACCAAATAAAAATGTTGGAATTTTTACAGAGGAGATGACCCGCCTATTTCGTCACGCTGACCCAGACATGCCTGAGGAGAAGAAAGTTCGTTTCCTCATGCGAGGGGTCAAACAGGAGCTCTTCGCGGGACTAATGAGGAATCCACCGAACACCGTCCAAGAATTGGTATCCGAGGCGACCACCATCGAAAAAACCCTGGACATGCGCACCAGACAGTATAATCGTCGCCTGACTCCAGAATGCGCTGTTGCTCAAGCCAGTGACTCCGACAACCTACGTGAAACAATCCGAGCGATCGTGCGGGAAGAGCTGCGCAAACTGTTGCCTTCGGCGCAACCTCAAGTGAATTCGATCGCCGACAATGTGCGAGAAGAAGTTCGGCAATCGCTTCAAATTCCCGAAACACAGCTGCCCGAGCCAGAAACTATGAGCTAAGCCGCTGCAGTGCGCCACAACGCTCCTCCCCATCCACGCCAAAACGCCGCCCCATCGCACTTCAGTCGCCAGACACCACCGCCGCCACGACCGCCACCGACGAACTACCGTTCGCCAGCGGGCCAGCGCAGTGCGCCGAAGAAAACTGACATTTGGCGCACCCCTGACCACCGCCCACTGTGCTACCACTGTGGCGAGGCCGGGCACAATTACCGCCATTGCCAGTACCGACAGATGGGACTGCGTGGCTTCGCCGTCGATGCACCACGTCCGCAGCCAGGGGAACGGCCACGTGACATCGTCGACTACCTGACAAGAACTCAATGGACACCACGAAGTCCTTCCCGTTCGCCGTCGCCCAGCCGCCGCATGTCACCGCACCCCCGGCAGTACTCCGGCCCAACGCGGGGCCGGTCTTCTAGCCCGTATCCGGGAAACTAAGGGCAGAAACCGGTGGAGGGGCAGTTGCTGTGTGACGAACTACCGAAGATCCGACGACGACGACGACGCCACGACGGAGCTTTCCGAACACAACGCCAACCAGGCAAAGCCCTGACGGCGAAAGCTCACTTACCGAAGGTGGCCTGACGACGCAACATGGAAGGAGCGGAACAAGCCGACGCAGCCGTGACCCGACGCCACGCCCTAACTCTAATGCGAGACAGTGAACTAGCGACCTTCGCGTTCTTATCGACGGCCACAGTGTGACCGCTATCGTCGATACTGGAGCCGACTATTCTGTCTTCAGTGGGTTGTTCGCCGCGAAGTCAAAGAAAGTTAGGACAGCTTGGAAAGGCCGTGAAATCTACACAGCCGGAGGTCATCTCGTAACGCCTGCAGGAATCTGCACAGCGAGAGTCACCATTAACGGCCGTATTTATCCTACAGACTTCGTAGTCCTACAGCGTTGCTCGAGAGATGTCATCCTTGGCATGGACTTCTTATGCCTCCATGGTGCTGTCATCAACCTAAAAACAAAGTCGATAACGTTATCCACAGAAGAAACACTACCGCCGCGCACGCCGTCAAGACACCATGCCTTGAATGTGCTTGAAGAACAAGTCACCATTCCGCCTCGCTCAAGCGTCATTATTTCAGTCGGCGCTCCTAAATCACCTGACTTGGAAGGCGTCGTTGAAGGCAGTCAGCATCTGTTGGTCACCTAAAATATTTGCGTCGGAAGAGGAATAGCAAAGCTGCGGGGTGGCAAAGCAACGGTTATGCTCATGAATTTCAGCAATGAGTACAATCTTGTGAACAAAGGAACAACGGTCACATACATCGAAGAAATTGTCAAAGCCAACATTGCTTTCACCCTCGCCGATTCTGCGGAACCTGCTCAGAGGAACCAAGCCCCTCTCTTAGCTTTCGACGTCAATCCCAGACTTCCGAACGATAAGCAAGAACAGCTCAAGGCCCTGCTCCTGCAATACGGAGATTGCTTTTCGTCGTCATTGAAAATTCGGCAGACCCCAATCACGGAACATCGCATCATAACCGAAGAACATGCCAGACCACTCCGTCGAAGTCCGTACAGGGTTTCGACGCGAGAACGTGAGGTAATGAAGAGACAAGTAGATGAAATGCTGCGGGATGACATTATGCAGCCGTCCGAGAGCCCATGGGCATCCCCCGTGGTGTTAGTGAAGAAAAAGGATGGGACCCTACGTTTCTGCGTCGATTATCACCGCCTGAACAAAATCACAAGAAAGGACGTGTTTCCTCTCCCACGAGTAGACGACGCACTTGATCGGCTCCATAACGCCAAGTACTTTTCGTCAATGGACCTTAAGACTGGCTATTGGCAAATCGAACTCGACGAAAGAGACCGAGAGAAGACGGCGTTTATAACACCGGACGGACTCTTCGAGTTTAAGGTGATGCCATTCGGCCTTTGCTCAGCGCCTGCAACTTTTCAACGCGTTATGGATACAGTACTGGCAGGATTGAAGTGGCAGACTTGCCTTGTGTACTTGGACGACGTCGTCGTGTTTTCCTCGAGTTTCGACGAGCATCTTTGGCGCCTTGAAGCTGTACTTCAAGCCATCAAGACGTCCGGACTCACACTGAAGCTAGAAAAGTGCAGATATGCGTATGAGGAGCTCTTGTTTCTGGGGCACGTTATCAGCAAGTCTGGAGTTCGTCCCAATCTACGGAAAACAGCCGCCATCGCCGACTTCCCGCCGCCCACTGACAAGAAGGCCGTGCGCCAATTTCTGGGCCTGTGCGCCTATTATAGGCGGTTCGTGAAAAACTTCGCCCGCATCGCCGATCCTCTCACTAACCTTACCAAGGCCGACGTGGAATTCAAGTGGGAAACGCCACAGGAACACGCTTTCCAGGAGCTTGAACATCGCCTCTAGACGCCTCCGTTACTTGCCCATTTCGACGAATTCGCCGAGACAGAAATACATACTGACGCAAGGAGCATAGGCATTGGTGCCGTTCTTGTGCAGAGGGCTGACGGACTTGAAAGGATTATTATTTACTCCAGCCGATCGCTATCCAAAGCAGAAGCAAATTATTCCACTACAGAAAGGGAGTGCCTCGCCATCATCTAGGCTACGTCAAAATTTTGCCCCTACCTCTACGGCAGGCCCTTCAAAGTCGTGAACGACCACCACGCCTTGTGTTGGCTAGCCACCTTGAAGGACCCTTCAGGTCGCCTCGCACGATGGAGCCTGAGACTTCAAGAATATGACATTACTGTCATTTACAAGTTCGGCAAAAAACACTCACACGCCGACTGTCTCTCTCGTGCGCCTGTCGACCAACCGCTACCCGACGACCCGGATGACGACTACTTCTTGGGAACGATAACTACAGACGACTTCGCTGAACGACAGCGGGCCGACCCGGAACTTAAGGCCCTAATAGAATACCTCGAAGGCAGGACCGCCGATGTCCCGAAGGTATTCAAGCGCGCACTACATGGTTCTTCCTACGAAACGGTCTTCTACAAAAGAAAAACTTTTCACCGCTTCAAGCTAAGTACCTCCTTGTGGTGCCTTCAGTTCTGCGACCAGAACTCCTGCAGGCCGTGCACGACGATCCGACGGCAGGGCCCCTCGGTGTTTCTCGCACGCTCGCAAGGATACAAGAAAGGTACTTCTTTTAACCATATGGTGTAGTAGCGCAAATTCACGGGGACGAAGAGGACAAGAAACCAACTAGCCCAGCTCTCAACCCTACTAAGAAAGGTACTACTGGCCACGTCTTACTACCACCGACGTCACTCGTTATGTGAGGACATGCCGGGACTGTCAGCGACGCAAGACACCGCCGAAGGGCCAGCAGGACTTCTGCAGCCAATTGACCCACCTTTCCGACCTTTCCAGCAGATTGGTATGGACCTACTAGGGCCGTTCCCGACATCGGCTTTCGAAAACAAGTGGATCGTGGTAGCTACAGACTACCTCACCCGCTACGCTGAGACAAAAGCCCTGCCAAAAAGCAGTGCATCCGAGGTAGCTAAGTTCTTCGTCGAAAATATCGTCCTACGTCACGGTGCCCCGGAGGTCCTTATCACCGACAGAGGAATGGCGTTCACTGCCGACTTAACTCAAGCGATCTTGGCATACAGCCAAACAAACCACCGCCGGACGACAGCGTACCACCCACAGACCAACGGCCTCACCGAGCGGCTTAACAAGACGATCGCCGACATGCTGTCCATGTACGTCGATATCGAACACAAGACGTGGGACGCCATTCTTCCGTATGTGACCTTCGCATACAACAAGGCGGTGCAGGAGACGACGCAGATATCTCCATACAAATTGGTCTACGGAAGGAGCTCGGCAACGACGCTCGATGCCATGTTACCCAACGTCACCGACGAAGAAAGCCTCGATTTGAGCGAGTACCTTCAACGTGCCGAAGAAGCCCGACAACTTGCGCGTCTCCGTATAAAGAATCAACAGACGACAGACAGCCATCGTTACAACCTTCGACGACGCTTCGTGGAATACCAGTCCGGTGAACGTGTTTGGGTGGGGACGTCGATACGCCGACGTGGACTAAGTGAAAAGATTCTGCGACGCTACTTCGGACCGTACAGGGTAGTTCGACATCTCGGCCCACTTGATTACAAGGTTGTCCCCGACGGCATCACGAACTCTAAACGACGCCGATCGCGACCTGAAGTCATCTATGTCGCGCGCCTCAAGCCGTTTCATGCGCGTTAACAAACTGAAACAGTGTTTTTAGGGGCGAAGCTCCTTAGGGCGTGGGCTGTGCGTCCCCTGTAGCCTGTATGTAGCCACCTCTAGTTTAGTTCTTGCAGTGTTCACTAGATGGCGGTACTGTCCCCTGTATGTAGCCACCTCTAGTTTAGTTCTTGCAGTGTTCACTAGATGGCGGTACCGTCTCCTGTATGTAGCCACCTCTCGTTTAGTTCTTGTAGTGTTTACTAGATGGTGGTACTTGTAGCTGATGATGAAAAGATGCAAGATGTTATAAACTAGAAAGCGGTACTTTTAGTTGATGAAAGACGCGAGATCTTATAAAATAGGAATGATGTCACATATGGCGCTTGTCATTGGTTGAAGGCAATCGTTCGATTTAGTGTGGCGACGTACGCTAGGGGGAGCGTTGTAATAAAATCCGTTCGCTGTTGGCGCGCGCTCGGAGTCGCCGGATGGATAAGGCTGCACAGCGGAGAGAGCGCAAGGTGGCAGCAGCGCGCGCTCGCAGACAGAATCCCGATGTGCGAGCGCGCGAGGCAAGGGACATCGCAAGCCATCCATCGTCTAAGAACAAATAAAAGTTGATTTGTGTATATACACACACAGCGTTTCTCACGTCTTTACATGATGATCGACTGGGCGAATTACACGGAAGATTCACAGTTTACCGATGAATCCCTCCGGAGCTTCGCCCATTCATCATCATTCACCCCGTGAATATGCCATAATTTTTTATTATTGTTTCATCGTAATTTATTCATTGTACTTTCTTGCATTATTATTGTACCTTCATCTTTAGTTAAAGCATCGGGACGATGCCTTTTTTCAGAGAGGGGCAATGCCACGTTCCATTTCCCAAGTTTTCGTTATGATCCCAAAACACCACACGATTCTCTGCGCAAACCACGCCTGCAGTTTTCGAGAAGGTTCCGGACTGTAGTAGATCCTTTCGATAAGATCACGCCCACTGTGCGAACGGTACAGATTGTTCTGGAACCTACGCCACCGCCAGCGATAACGCTAGAACATTCGATGGCAAGAGTATAAATGCCGACGCGCTTCACCGCTTGTCAGTTGTTGAACGAAGGCCGACGCTCCGTTCGCCGCTATCAGTCCGAGACTGCTATCTGTGCAACACTGCTGCTGTAATCGTACTTTCCGTTTACTGGGCACAGGTTCGCCCAAAGAAACAGTTAAATCCAAACACGAAGTCTCCTGTCTTCGGCCACGTCACGACCCCATGACAATATAAGAGCTGGCGGAGTGAAAAGTTTCCCAAATTTCCACCACGTTGCGTTATTTTTAACGCACCTAACTCAAAGTACACACGCCTTCAAATGTGAGCTGTTGTTACTATTTAAACGGAGGCTTTTCAGGTACCTCATATATCACTTATTACTATGGAATATTTGAAGTAAGTTTTTAACCACATCGACACCAGAGTGCCAAGTCACGGAGCGCCAAGCCATGCACTCTTCAAGTCACGTTTTTTTTTTCCTGAACTGGTAGGGAGAGTAAATCTGGTGCTTTGGTAAAGGAAGCTTTGGGCCGCTAAGAAACCATCTCTTGAGCCTGAAACATTTCAAGATGAATGCGTCTCTTGTGTTTGCCCACTAAATTGCTTCTTGGTGCGGGTTCCACTTGAGTACGGGCTGAAATCTTATTAACTCACTTGTGAAGAATAATAAATGAACTGAGCAATCTTTTCACGAAGGGAAAGGAAACTGTCATAAGCAACAATCTTACACCCGCATGAAGTGGGCAAGTTGAGCATGTTTACGGGGTGCGCAGTTCGGTAAAGTATGCTCTGTATCTAATACACGAGAAGTAAGGCGTCCTGGATATAAGATGTAACTGTTGCTGTCAAAAGAGGTCGCCATAACTGTAGATTTTATGTTCAGACATGCAATTCACAATTGGAGCGTTTCAGTGTGTTTATTTCTGGAGTGACCTCCATGGTTGAATGACACATGCAGCGTGTCATGTGTAAATTGTGACATGGTATAAGACATGCATGGCGTGCCGCTCAGCTTGCTAAACAAGGCAAGCGGAGTGTCACAGAAGACTACACTCCGGTTAGAGTGCGTTTTACACTGAGCTGCTTGTGATTCGCAGTAAACTTGGAATGCTTGTATAAGAGACAAATCCATTTTCTGAAATAACAAGATCACCTTGTTTTTATTTGTATTTCAACGTAAGACAATCACGTTTCCATTTTTTTTCATCTAAGCTTTAAAAAAGAGAACCTGCGTTGCAATTTCTTCTTTGCTATAACCGTGCCATGCATAACTATACTACGGGCTCCGCCCAATGAAGCTTCACAGAAAGTTGAGAAGCCCACTCTGCATTAGTGCAGTTTTCCGCCTGCAGCAGGTATTATTTCCATTCACTATTGACAAAACTAGACATTCGGACCATGGAGAAACAGATGACTGTATCAATAATAAAAAAAAAACTTGGATGGCCCTTGAGCTTCACAAGAAAAAGTCGAGTGCGATAGCGCGAGCCGGCTTTGTGCGCGTCGCATTCTCAGTTGCTAACCTGGCTTCGACTGTTTTTTGCATTTTCATCAACCGTACAGCAAAAGAACGAATAACTGTGCCGGTCACATTTGCCTTTTCAAGCTAGCCTTTTCACTTTGGCCTTGTGACGCCCAGTTTTTTTTTTTTTAGAATGAATACGTACCAACAAGCTCAGATGTGTTATTCTAAGTCAAATTCCGTTTTAATAGATTGAGCTCGTGTTCGGGACAGAATATCCTCGTACAGAACATTGAAAAGATCAGCAAGAGCTCGTATACCAGCTCGCTTCTGCAAGCTGTATACATGAAGAACAAATTGCCAGCCCCATACATTGCATGATAGGGAGTGGAGATAGAGGCACTGCAACGAACCTTCTCGCAAACCCATAAAAAGGACTCCTGCGTGCGCCATCGACATTGTTACCTCGGAGTTAGGACACTCTAGGCATGGCGTTGACCGGGTGATGGCGGTGACTTGATAAAGTCACCGTAATGTTCGCAGCGCTTTACGCCTCGGGCCAGTAAAGATAAAGGATATTCGTATTCACATGGCTTATCTGCCTGATGTACACCCTCCTGGCTTGCAACATTTAGTGCGAAGAGGTATAATTCTATTGTACTCTACCTAAACGTGCTCCAAGAAAATTTTGAAATGCTGTATGGGCAGCCTCTCACCAACGGAACACGCCGTTAGATTTGAATGATTGATATGTGGAGTTTAGCGTCCTAAAACCACCATATGATTATGAGAGACGCCGTAGCGAAAGGCTCCGGAAATTTTGACTATCTGGAGTTCTTTACCGTGCACCCAAATCACTAAATGCTCGACTAAATGTATCGTTTGACGCTGTATCTTTCGACGACCATCACTCCCTTCAAGACGATCGGGCAAGAAAAGTTTTGAACGAGGTGATAAGAAGCTTTGTCTGCTGCACCTTAAGGGTATTATCGATCCGGGCCCGATCCTTCTCCGTGGTTTAAGGCACTCGTCACCTCTAAGGCTGTTCTTTGCATCTTCGTGCCAGATCAAACAGGGTATTGAAAAAAGTTCCGCTTAGCGTCCTCATGATGACTTGTTCACTGCGATTGGTGGTAGTCACGGCGGCGTCCTCTATGAATTGGTTGGCGCTTGCCCTTATGAGGTTTAATGCCGTCGTATAACGTTGGAATCAACAGCACATTTGGAGTATCACTGCAGGATGCCTCCAAGCCTACGTATCTCGCTGCCGTCTTCAACCTGTTAGCAGGTGAGCTGGCATTACTTCTACTTCTGATAGAACAGTGACGTCCGTGCACATGTTTTGGGACACACAAGCGGCTATCTATCAGTCTGCGCCCTCATTTTCTCAGCGAATGCTCGTGCCTCGACCTAGCAACCATATTCAAAGCCAAACATCTCTAGATAAACCAGAGGCACTGTGATTCTTTCTTTCTTTATTTCTTTTGTCCTGTTTTGTTTTCTCGCCCGGCTGCATTTTCGATGGAGGCGAAAATGCTGCAGGCCCGTGGGCTCAGATTTGGGTGCACGGTAAATAACCCCCGGTAATCGAAATTTCCGGAGCCCTCCACTACGGCGTCTCTTGTAATCATATGGTGGTTTTGGGACGTTGAAACTCACAAATCACCATCTTCTTTGTTTTCTTTATTTGCCTCTACGTTTAAATTCCCTCGTCGTCACCGCTTTAGCCTGGTATATACCACACTATGGAGGTGATAAAGAACCATAAAAAGAAATTCCCTCGTCGTCACCGCTTTAGCCTGGTATATACCACACTATGGAGGTGATAAAGAACCATAAAAAGACACAGATAGAATGCGAGTATAAAGGCCGTTCTGGCAGAGGTTGCATAGTGTGCATGTAGGCTGCATTATGAAAGCATTTCTAGCTGGCAAAAAAGCCTTATACTAATGGCCGCAGTATGCGAGTACGAGCCGCGCATTATTCAGTGTAGGTGTCCACCCTATACTTTGGAAACTTGGATGTGATAGCGTTAGAAAGGACGTGCAGCAGAAAGTCCAGTGTTGGCGACGTTGGGCTTATCGCGACGTGAGAAGCGGCGATTTGCGCGACGACTAAAAAGATGGTCCTTTATGTTGTTTTTTTCTCTTAAACTACCAGAAGGTGAATACTGCCCGCTTCGCAGTCGATTCTTAGGATCCCGCCTGAGATATTCCCGCAACTGATGTGGTTTTAAGGCAGCACTATTAAGATTGAAGCCGACTCTGTCATTGAACATTATTGTCATCAGGAACCGATACACGCCATCTTCTTCAGCAGAAGACGTGCTTGCTTTGTTCAGTGGTGGTGGTGGTTGTGGTTGTAAGAGAGAGGAAAAAGGCACCTAATTTTCGTCTGCCTGAGCAGCGACATGACGCAGTGCCTTGTAGGGGTGGGGGAAAGGAGGGATAAAAAGAATAGAAGGAAATAGATGAAGAAATAGAGAGGCAAGCGACGGAAAAAAGAAGGAGATAGGAAAGTGGGGATCCGGTCGAAGCAGTCCAAGGGCGGGGCACCACAATGCGAGAGCTGCACGGCGTCAGGAGACCGCGGAGGGCGAACCAGTCGGCGGGAGCTACCGCAGTATGATGGGTGATGCAACGAGCATAAAGGGAGAGATAAAGAGAGAGAGAAATAAAGAAAAAATAAAAAAAATGCGATAAAGAAAGTCTTTGTTTTCGGCAAAAAAATTACCAATGCAACATTCGTACTCGGGTGTTAACAATACGAATGCGAGCGTCCTAGCCACGAGGCGATTCAGGCACGCTGGTTGAGCAGAGCATACCTTTCATGGTGGAAGAAAAAGAAACGAGGGAGCGTGACGTCATGCGGGCAGCCTTGGTAAGCCATGCCGGTTTGAAGCCAGTATACTGTCGACCCAACAAGTGACCTTTTGCGCAAAGTTACACGCTAGCAATGAAACTTGCCCATGCCCCAGAGTACGGCACCCTGGAGCTTTTAGTCGAAACGGGCTGGCTCGGCGCAGACCAGCCGGCTCACGCAAGTGGTGCAAGGACGAAGCCGCACCGATAGTACTAAAACCTACCTCAAAGATTGACGTCTTGATCACGTGTTGGGTCGACAAGGTGGGCTTCACGTGTGAGATCATGCTCACTCCTCTCTTTTTCTTGCTCCAGGATATCCTTGTAAGGTATAGCACAGCAAGATGGCGGGAAAATGAATTCAGGGGGAAGAGGAGAAATGCGATGGTTAGAAACAAGGAAGGAAGGATTGGAGAACGACTGCATAGAGAGAGACAGAGAGTGATCAATAGGTAGCAAGAAATTGGAACATGGTACTATATAGAAAAAAATACAGAAAAAAAGAAAAATGGAGAGACACAGGTTGCAAGAAATCGCGAGTAGAGCAAGAAAAAAGCAAATATATGCAATGAAATTTAAGAAATATCAGAAGGCAATATACTGAATGCATGCAGAGAAAAATAGAGAAACAAGGATATGAAAACACAAAACAAGAACAGCTATGAGGAAGTTAGGAAAGAGAGATAATTACAGATAATATTAGCTCGGGTTCTCTGTCCCTAAACCGCGAGATGATTGTTAGAGTGAAGGGTCTTCTACAATTTGGCCTCTAATAAAATGAGACCGCCGCGCCTGGAATCCAGACCATGACGTTCTGGCTTGCAGCCGAGCATTGTGGCCTCTGTTCTCTTTAGGTTGGCAAATAAATACAAGTATAGAAAGAAAAAATAGGTATGAAGCAACACACACAAAAAGAAGATTGAAAAAAGAGAAAAATAATTGCCCTATAATGTACAGCATAGCAAGTATAGTAAGCCGTGAAGCGTAGAAAAAACATCTTCAGAGCCAACCGCGCTCTCTTTATTCTCTTCTTTATCTTGAATTTTTTCTTATCAGTTCCAGACCTGAAGCTCTTCTCGGGTCCAGCCTTTCGCAGATTTGTGAACTCATTACTATTTTGATCAGTGTCTCTGTGATCAGCCATGTTTGACCAAGTGATGGCGTCTTGTGATGAAGTAATCATGTGACGGCACATAATTGGGCATCATCGAGACGTCATTGTCACGTCATAGGGTGGCCTCATCGCATCCTGATGATCTTCTGCAACGCTAGGGTTGACGCTGCCGATGCCCTCACCGACGAGTGCTTCTCGTGTTCAGTGGGGCATCTAAGGTTTCCGCCTTCAAAATTGGGATTCTAGCCAGATGGGAATCGACGTGGGCTGCTTCGCAGTCAAATATTCCACTAGATAACCATGACGGATGCTGAATGTAGTTTTCGAAAGACCCTCCGTAGATGTTATGTCGCAACAGCGTCAGTTCTGCCTGCAACGTTGTCTCTGCACTTAGATCACATTACTTGTGCCCAAAAATGGTTTCAAAAACAAGATATGCAGCTTGTAAGGCACCAGCTACGATTGTTATGGAGCTCGATTACTGATCCGCAGGACACGGGACCAAATTCAAGCCATGAAGGCCCCATTATCGATGGAGGCAAGAGTACTGGAGGGTAAATAACTTTTTACATAGGTGCACGTTAACCCCAGCTGGTGGAAGTTTCAGAAGCCCTCCACTGCGGCGGCACTCATGACGTCACTTTGGGACGGTATAACTGGAATATGGTATTTATAATGGGTTGGCAAACGTCCCTTTAGGTCCTCCATGCTGTTTCTAATTGCGTGTATCTGGACACCTAATCTTCAGTGCACTGTTTTCAGAACGGTTGAAAAGAAGACCACGCACGTGTTTAGTGCTACTTAAACACACGAAATTTAAATCTTCTGCACAAACAAGGCAACGTAAACAAGATGTTCCAATCTGCTCCTTTTGTATGATTTGTTCAAACTGACGAGCAGGTAAACTTTCTTCTTGGTGCATATGCACACTGCAAAAAAAAAAAAACAAGGTTGTTTCTCTAATCCTCAAGTACACACTGGATGCAAAATTGGCAGACTTCTCGCGCAGTAAAAGTTCGTAAAAACTGGCTTAAAAACTATTCCGTCAATGAACTACTTCACGCCTCAGAATCCTACCAGTAAATTGCTTTGACTATGATTCCCTCAAATAATCCCCTCAAACGGCAGAAACAAAGGTAATTAAACGATCACCCTTGAATCATAGGAACTTGTGGCTTACATCATCACTTATGACAAAACACTAAACTCCCACGTTTTGCTTTGCAACGCTTCCAAAAAATATGAATGGGTACTCTGTATATATAAACAACTTATAATATCCATCAGTCGTTCTCATACGGCATTGCCCAATGGCAGGACCATGAATGCATAGACCTTGGAGAGGAAAATAAACACCGTATTTCATCCCTAGTTAAGACAGCCAGAACCTACAAAAAGTACTTCAATCTAGCTCTTATGTTTCACGTATTGTCTTCTAAATGTTCACAGTATTATACCAGAAAGTCTGTATAGGTGTAAAAATCGACAGTTGATGTTCCAATAATATTTCGTGCCATAGAACCTTGTTTTTGCAATATATACATTACCCTGCTTTTTTTTTCGAGACCTTACAGTGAGCTGTGATCCATTTCTTTCCTACTGTAGACGGTTTGCACAATATACATATCGGTCAGACTGTACTCTCCCACTAGTTTTCAGAAAGAAGACTGTCCTTACTGCAGTGACAGAGTGTTTTGTTATTCCACCATTCTGAAGTACACAGTTAATATACCATCCTTTTGTGAATGCTAGCATTATCTTTAGCAGGATGAATTATGGTGAGATGGGTCACCTTTGTGAGACAAACATGTCACTCTTAGCGCCTCTAACTGAAACCACTGTAAGTCGTGAATAGAAAAACTTTGTACTAGAGCATGAAATATAAAAGACCCCAATAGTTATTAGCAGACATTCATACAAACAAAGATCTGCTGGCAGTATCCAAGAAAACTAACGAGGACATGAAACATTTAAACAATTCAGACAAGAGAAGTGAGCCTAATTGGAAATGGGGCTATTTTAGACTTAGACAGCCCAAGCATCAGGTAGCAGGTAATTAGACTTCTGGTCTTGGCTACTTTAAAGGCAGTAACTTTTTCTTGTGTATGCTGCTTCGGTATATATCACAGCTATGGCACGAACGGCAGAGAGAGAGCTCCTTTGAAGACGCCATTCGTGCATCCGGGAACCTTCCCCTAAAACACATGGATTTGCGATCCGTCATGTTCTATCTGCTATCAGTGTTCTGGCTATAGAGTTGGACGCACTGCCATAAAAGGTCCATTTCGATGTTTTGGTTTCGTAAATGAACATTTTGGGCTATTTCATTGCTACTGCGTTACTTCATTTTTTTTTCAGAGAACGTAACCTCATTGTGCATTGTTTCATATCATTGACGCATTATATTCAAAAGCAACCGAAAACTGTTCGCTGCAAGCCTTGCAAGCCTGCTGACGTATACATGTTGCACGGCACGTGGACCATTGTGCTCCATGCCGATGAATAAATAGGTCAGCAATATTTTTAAGACAAGCGATCGGTCCTTACCTGAGACATTGTTGTGCCTTGTACTTGACTGATTGTTTCTCTCTCTTCAACCAGAATCATAAAGCTTTATTAGCTTCAATCGCACAGTATCCTGTTGTTTTTTAAAAAAGTGTATTTTTTGTTTACACAATTTTTTTCGTGGAATAACATTTTAGGCACATTTCCGGGATAGTTGATTGCACGTTTTCTATCCAGGCAAAGAATGATGATTTTTCGAATTATGGCTCACCTATTCTAAGAACTTGTGCTTCCGTGAGATCTTGTTCTCTTATTCTCCCTTTTAAAAAAATAGGAGAGAATATATTTGGGTGACACCTGGCCTGCCACAGCAATACTGGTGAGCATAGAGTGACAGTTTCGCCTCAGGGGTAAATACGATTGCTAGAAACTCCAGGGTGATGCAAATACCAGAAGCTCGCTTCTTTACCACTTGACATTGCATAGTTCCGCAAATATTTTGGTTAGGACAGTCGGCTTGACATAATGAAATGTCTCTTGCCGATTTTGGACCGTATAAAATACCTATCGGATCCGTTAATGCATTACACTGGTCCACAGCGTCAAAGCCAAAAGTGTAACCATATTGCTTGATCTTTCTTGAAACGTATATCTCAATCTGCCATCCCGCGAGCACAGAAAAGTGGCTGGTACACAGGTTCTCTACATCAGCCCTGGCGCAACCTAAGCCCACCTTTCGATCAACGGGTTCGAATAAAGTTTTTTACCACGGCCACCAACACAATTGTCCCTTGTTTTAACCCATCTTCTTAGCTGTTAATGAACTTTACTAGCTCACCTAGTGTACTTTTATATGAAGAGCATTTCTTAGACACACGAAGTCGCCCTTCTGCGTAGAGCGGCACTGTCCACATCCCCGCTATGCATGCTCGCGTCACACTTCTCTTGCTGCTTGCTTACGTATCGTGCCGGCCTCCGAAGAAAGCCGCAGAACTATCGCTAACCTGCCCCTCTCTCGCTTCGCAAGGCCGATCCAGGCAGCGTATCCTAGTAAAAAATTGACTGCTCGCACTGCATAATCATTCACTGCCGCTCCGATCGTTTTGTGGCTGTGGTCGTTGATCATTATGGTGACGTACTCAACTCAGCTTCTGTGAGGAAAGCGTTTGCCTCCGTAGCATAGCAGGTAGTGATAGCCTTGGCAATGACGGACCCTTCGCGTCCAGAGATATATACTGACTCCAGGCCTGCCACCTGGGCAGCCTGGAGTCAGTATATATCTCTGGACGCAGGTTCATTGCCTACAGGCCGGTTCATTGCCTCAGGGGTAATCGCCAGAAAGGCTGCCAATATTTTAAGTTTCAGGGGTGTAGTAGGCTACCACATAATCACCTGGTTTCCGGCCCACATGGACTCACAGGTGCATCCGCTCCTTCCCAACGCCAACAAACTTGCCCATAACTGTGCGCGAGAAATCACGTGCCGCGGCGGTCCTGATGGGCACGGAGATTAATTCGCGGATAACTCTAAATATCTACTTAGCACTTGAGCGAAGGGACGTCCCCTTATCACTTGTCTATAGGCGAAGGTGCCCGCTTCCGCATTTTATGCTCACTCGGCCGCAGTCGCCGGTTCATGGGATGCTACAGGCAGGTTCATTGCCGTCTCGTAGCGCATTCAGCCACTTTGCTGATGACATAACTCCCGGATGCCCAAGTTGTAAGGCACATAACTGCACACTCGTTCACATGCTCTGGCAGTGCCCTGCGTTACATGGAGTAAAGTGCAGCACAGACAAGACTAGGAGAGTGCTCCTAAAAACCCCGAGCCCTCAGTTCAATACTCTGCAGTCTTAGGAGGCCTGCGAACGGGCGGAGAGCCATGGTCTTCTTGTCCCGGCGTGGACGCGGATAGCAACTGCGGTGGAACCCTCTGAGAGGGGTGTCTGACCAGTTCTCCAGCACCAAATAAAGTTCATTTTAATTCACTGGAGAACTAGATCACGCATTTGGAATTCAGTTCAGGGCGTCCTTATTTACCTTTTGCTTCACGTTGAAAGAAACGCTCCTCCTTCATTCAATAAATGATATTAATAAAGACGAAATAACAATTACCCATTATAAAACCATACCCAATTATGCATTATAAACGTGATACCCCTTCCCCTCTGCGACGCTTTTACTCGAGCTCCCCTTAGAAAGATACAGGTGGCATTTTTTTTTTCATTCGATAGAGCCTAGTTTGTGGTATTGAGTTACATCCACCATAAACTCCACTGTCACCTGTGTTCAAAATATGACAGAAATAAAATTGAGAGAAAGGACTTGCCAACCATCCAAACAATTGTCCCGCATATCATACACATATGTGGTTGTACAGAGCGAAAAAAAGGCTTTGTGTGATGCTTTTAAGCTGTGCAACTCGTACAGCTTTACTTCAAAAAAAAAACTTTCCCAAGTTTGTCGGTAGCCTAAGGCATGCAGTAACGCAATCTTTCTGGGTAGAATCTTTATTGGTCTTGAGAATGTGTTTTTTGCCCTGTGGCAATCTATATGTCGTCCTTCTCCTTGGCAGATATCATGCGACTCCAATGGAGCAGTGATATTTGTCAACGTGGCCTCCTCAAGTGTAGGGCCCACGGGATAAATTTGTGCTCCTTTGTAGTCGAGTAATAATTACTCTAAATATGTTAATCACTTTTTGTAAACAAATTCATAACCACTTTTTCTTTAGCAGATATTTTATGGCAAAGCCATTAGGGTACACGGCAGTATAAAAAATACGGTGTCCTTCAGCTTTGCCTCTAAACCGAACGCGACAGTGATATCACTTCCTTAGTGCGAAGGTCAAAACCATAGTGCATACTTTTTCTTGTATGACGTTACTCGAGAAGTTTACAGTGTGTATTACTAAAGCGCACTATATAGATAAAAAAATGGCTTGTGTCAGTGAAGCTTTCGCATATGGCCACATCCTGTGTAGTGGGTAGCATGCTTTGAACCACGAGTACTTATGCGCATTAGTGTTTTCTAACTTGCTGTGGACCCACTACGTTGTCTTAAGTTTTTCAGGCCTGATTATTTTATGAATAGAGAATGACGTTTCTTGTTTGTTTAGTTTTATTACCATCCCAAAAGCATCAAAATAATCTATTCTGAGTACTTTATCAGTGTACAAGAAAAGTAGCACTATGTGCTATATATAGGAGACTAGGGCTTGAAGGTTCAACAGAGAATTGTGGTTAATTTAAATACATATCTTTATTTTTTTCTTTATTAGCCTGTATAATAATTGAGAAAGTAGCACATAGCAATCTTGTAATAGTTACAGTGCCTGGATGGCCCAATAGCAGGTTTTTGCGTTTTTGATACACAGTTCTCATTGAACCTATGGTTATCGTCTAATTATTCGACGCTTTCAAGTACGAACATTATGAAAGATTGCGAGACTCTACTTCACAGCAGCCAAATCAGTTCAGTTCATGTCTACAAAGTAGAGCAGAGAAAAGTAGAACCTTGCACAGTGGCACACACTCACGCTGTGAAATTGACCAAGAACCGAGTAGTACTTGTGAAAAATTCTGATTATTAAATTTATTTGAATAAATATAGTCAGTTAAATATAAAAGTAGTATTATTGCAACAAAACTGAAAATACTACCAATAGATGAGTACAAACAAAGGCAGTCACTCAGAGCTGCGTAAATTAGAAAATAGTAGGCAGGAATTTAAACGCAAATTAGAAAATGGGGAAGTGAGTTGGCTCTGCGATCTAAATCTCTCTGAACATTTAATAAACTCCGCCAAGGCATCGACAAGCTTCCCGCCAGTATGGCCCAAGGACAAGGCCCCGAACGAAAGGACAATCGAAAAATTTAGATCTAGTCTAAGGAGTCGGCAAAGGGTACCTAAAGTATTGTACCGCAACGTAGAATGTCTTTTGCAGGAAATTCGATAACGTTCAGTTGTCCTATGTACTCCGAAAAAAGAACAGTTAGGAGAAGCCTCCAGACTAGCTCTGTGTAAATAAAAATTAAGATAAGGGGTCAGACAACGTACTTCAGTGATTCCCATTTCAAGTTATCTTGTTTGACAAAATGTACTGTTCCACCAGTGGTTGAGGTGCTGAAATTTTTATGTGGCCGTTAACAAGGCAGCGTAAAATTCTTCTAACAACATCTGCTCCTTATTCTGGCACCTATTATTAAATTAGACACCGGCAAGACTTGAGTAACCAGGCCATTTAGATATGTCTTTGCTGGCACATCCACCATTTCATTTAGAAAGATGCCTTTATGACCTGGAAGCCAAGCCAACTCAATCAAATCTATATGGGGTGAAATTAAGGATTTGAGTGCGCTCAGAACATGTGATTCCTCAATTCCTCAGAGGGAATAACACACCGATAAGGAATCCGTCAAAATTACTGCAGAACTTGTTCAAGCTGTCCATTTTTGGAGCGCAAGAATGATCGCTGGACGTTCTGCTACAAAGATGGACACAAAATCTGGAAGGTGAATGGAAACAGAGGAATTGGAATCCAGAGTAAAAGAGTAAATGCCAATTGTACACCATTCCCCACTTTGAGAAGCATAATTTGCAATGACACTCTTTATTGGCATGTCTGCTATGTAATCACTTCAAATGGAATTAAAAAATTGATATTACATAAGCTTAGCATTTTTGGAAGGATATCACCGTACTCTATGTTGACATAGTTTTTGGTATTACTGACTGACGTCACGTCACCAGTGTGACCATTTATGTATCAAGAAGAGTCTGTAGAGCCATTATTTGAGGTGCACAATATCTCGGCCAGTATGATTCAAAAAAATTAGTCCGGACAGGAAATAAAAATTGTTTCCAAACGTCCTACGGCGGATTTGTACAGACTTGTAAATGCTTGCACCTCTGACAATATAAACCTGGTAGCAAGTGAGGGTATCAGAGCTTCCAAATACAAAATCACAATTGCTACAAATTTAAGGAGACCTAAACTTAGCCTTAAGGTTTGCGTTTAATTATTTACGAGGAAATGAAGCTTATATGCAGGCTCCCCAGCAAGTAACACGCGCCCAATCTCCAGAATTGGGCGATCGAATATGCAATATATTGATAAGAGCGTTTTTCTGCGCATGCCTATCCGACTACTCATATTTCTTAATAATCCAATCATGAAAATACCCATGCTGCGATATATTCAATTCGCTTTTTCAAAGGCGTAGATTGGTCATATAATACACCAAGATATTTTATATTATGTACCTGTAGAATATTTGTGACATTACAAAAGAGCGTCATGTAAAGCGTCATGTCTTTTAAATGGAATGCCAATAAAAAGCACTTGCTAACATTTCAGCATAAATGCATATCTTCTAGCGAACTTTCTATGGCTGTTAAGTATGCTTGTCATATGGTGCATAGCTTGTTAATATCATCTGCTGATGTCACCAGCATACAGATATTTCTGTACGTCTATATGTAGTGGAATATCGCTCATTAGGATAATAAATACCACTGGGGAAAGTACTGGCCCTTGCGAGACGCCTTTTGTTTGCGCATAAGTAGCAGACGAGATGCCACTTTGGAAACAGTAGAACGTTCTATCTCGTAAAAATTTCACAATCCATGCCTGATTATATCTCGGGTAGGTAAGTTTGTGGAGCCGAATAATCAAAAATATGTGTCCTACACTGTCATATGCTTTTGGGATGACCAGTGTGACTAGCGCAGGATATTTTCTGTCAGCCTAGGTAATTTAATGCGACTCTCATGGTATACGTGGGCCTGCCATGCAGAGCATCATGCTCTGAAGACAATTTGGTATGGAATTTGGATTGCATGCACATAATGAAGTTGTGAATGCGAATATTTAAATCTTTTATTCAATTTTACGAAATTTGAAGTTAGCGCGATAGGCTTAATGTTCTCCAAAACATATGCCTTACCTGGAGGTTCAAGTAAAAGAATCACTTTCGAAATTTTCTACTTTTATGGGATCCACGCCATTCTGAATGAGTAGTTAATTACATCTCATCAATGAACTTGACATTTCTATTTAGCACTTTCAGCATGGCCGTCGCCACTCCGTCCAGGCCCGAAGCGGATGATGGTGTGCGAGCTAATACATTTGGTAGTACAACCCTAAAACTTTCAGTGAATTCCTCATCACTTATTACATTCATTGAAGGAGGTACTATTTGGGGAAAAAACGATGCTCTGTTCCTGGCCAATCGCTTCCAACGAGTCTTTTATTTTCTGAGGAGACAAAACAAAAACCCTGCATATACAGGCTGTCGAATCCATTTCTTTATGTGCATAAATCCATATAGTGTTCTTTTCTTGTTTGATTTGGAGAGATAAACTTCTTAATAACGTACCGTTCTTTTGATTTCTAAGCTGTTCCCGCATAGTAAGTACCCGCATAGAACTGATAGTCTTTCTTGTTTTCAGGGCACTGATTATACAGCAACTTTTTCCAGGCTGCTTAACGATGTCTATAGTCCCTGAAACACTCATCAGTCCACCAAGGAGCATTAGAGTTCTGCTTAACAGACGAAACCACAAATTCACCTTTCTTGCGGGACTGCTTTACAGAGAACAGAGGCTCGAAGCTTTCGACTTCGAGATTGCATCTGCTATAGAAGAGAATGATGCCAGCAGTAATTGTTTAAAGTTAGAGTAATTTATAAACCTTCGTACATTAAAAGTTAACGGGGCGACCGAACTCATTACTTCAAACGTTACCGGCAAGTGGTCGCCATTCGTAGCGCAATCAAACGTTGACCAAGCTGGAACATTAAGGCTGGAGCTTGCAACGGTTAAATATAAAGCTAAAACATTGCGACCTGTCACGTACGTAGAGCTGCCTGAATTTAAGCATGTCAGAATATTATCATGTGCGCAATACCACAAGCGGCTGCCACACGCACCAGTTTTGAATACCCAAGTAGCTGGACGGGCATTCAAGTCTCCTGCCAATAGAAGACTTCTACCACACGTGTCAGTTATGTTGTTCAATGCCCGTGTTTTATGTATACCTGATGGGAAGTAAGCATTGACTAGAGAAAAGTCCTGACCAGCTGTAAGTAGTATGATGATAATTAATACTTTACATTCTGGGAAGAGCAGTTTCAATGTAAGCTTTGCTTTATGGCAGATTCTATTTGATATCATTATAACTAGGCGCCCATCTCTTGAAAGGTGGTCTAATGTAAACAAGTAAAAATTACTGTCTTGATAAAGCCAAGATTGTTGTAATAAAAATGAATCAAGATTTACATGAACACTAAATGTATATAATACAGTAATAGCAGAAAATATCGAGCGACAGTTCTACTGTAAGACTTTCAGGGATGCTATTTTGGTGAGAGGTTTGCTGCAACACTTTTTCATACACTATCCGTGAGCACTTTACTAAGCGGAGCCTTCTTTGCCTTGGACTCGGGGAAAAGGGAATAGCACGCTTCAACGGGGACCAGCTGCGTTTTTGAGCCCGGGGTTCAAGATCCACATCTGTGGCCGCCTAAGTCTAGCCCGTATTCCTGTGAAGAGGTGGAATTACACATTGGGAAGTCACCGATTGTAGCGGCCGTATTCACCAAATATTTACCAACTGAAACATCGACAGTTGCATACAGCAGTTCAGGAAACTTGGGAGAACGTGTTCAAGGGGGCACTCGAAGCTGAGCAAATCGATTGCTAACAACTTGAGCTATGATGCTCTACACTAAATACTCCATTATCCTTGCCATAGTTTTTCCTACTGTTGCCTCAACAGCCTGCGCAATAGACGTCTCCGAGAACGCTTGGAAGGCTCTAACGCCAGCCTAACCAGGAGCCCTCTCTTTAACAGTTGTAATGGCTTCCCTGCAAGAACATTGCCGCTTGTCTACAGTTTCTAACACCTGATTTTCTTGCTCTCTAATTGGACAATATGCATTGTCACCGGCCTGATTTCTACCGCTCAGGCAACAAAAGTTACCTTGGGCTGCACAGTTTCCATCGGAGATTACTTCACTACATTTGCAACACCGCACATAGTATTTGCGACCACCTGCACTATGTCCAATCCTCCAAAGTTACGGCATTGTAATGGACGTGAATGTAGTTTATCCACTCTGAATACTGTTATCACCGGCACAGCGGGGAGGTGGCTTGCGGGGGACGCTCATCGGCGTGGCGGTGAAACGCTGTCTACGTCCTGCAGGAACGCGGGAGGCGTCTGTGTGCGCCGCAGGAAACGCACATCAGCGTCGCTGGGACACACAGCCTGCGTCTGAGAAAATGCGCGTGCACGGACGAGGGATATAAAAAGCGCGTCGCGTGTGCGGTCGGAGCTCTCTCTCTCTGGACTTCGCTGGCTCGCTCGTCTCGAGTGCGCTCTGGGCCCTTGTGATGGAAAGGCGCGTCTGTACGCTCTCATTGCAATGTACTTCTCTTACAAATATGTAAATTAAACGCACCTTCTACTTGTTCGTGAGACGCGTCGCAAGTGTCGTCCTTCGCCGGATCCTGGGCGGCAGCCTCAACCCCTCCTCGGGCATATCAACTGGTTGGCAGCGGCGGGATCGGTTCGTGTTCTTTCCTGGTACCGATGTTGGTGGGTGCTCACTTTCCGTAGAGATTCTGCCCGGTGTTTTGGATAGATGGTGATGTTTATCTAAAAGGGTAGATTAGTTGCTGCTTTGTGAAGGATTGGGTTTATTAGAGGTACCTTCATGGCAGTTTGAGCAACGGAAGTCTGCACGGGGTGACCATGGACTTGAACTAATTGAGGAAACTGGATTTAGTGCTGTTGTGCCAGGAGCAGGGGATTGAGGTGGCGTCTATACATAGAAAGCCACTTTTCATAAAGGCGGTTAAGGATTCTGGCGCGGATGCGCCGAGTGCTGGGAGCTAATTAGGGAGAGGATGAAAAGGGCACAAGAAGTCGAAGAACGAGAGCGCCTTATGTTTGAAAGAGAAGCCGTCAGGCGCAAAGAAGATGCGCAAAGCCAAGAAAGGAAGCTTGAGCGCTTGCGGCTTCAGCTTAACATTGCAGAAGCAAAAGGCGCTAGTGATCTGGGAACAGAAAATGCAGAAATTCAGGCAGGCGCACGAGTGAGCATGAGGAACCTCTTGCACCCTTACAAAATGAGCGAGGACCTAGCATTGTTCCTTGTAAATTTCGAAAGAACTTTTGTGAGGATGGGGATTGATCGTGCCACGTGGCCTCAAAAGCTACTAATGGTATTGCCCTGCGAAGCAGCGGACACGCTTGCGCGTTTGCCAGCAACCGACATGGATGACTATAACAAAGTGAAGGCTGCCCTCCTAAAGAAATTCCGGCTTTCAGCAGAAGCATTTCTCCGCCGGTTCCGGGACGCACAAAAGAAAACGGGCGAGACACTTCAGGAATTTGCATTCAACATGAAGGCCGATTTGGTGGAGTGGCTAAGGGATAAGATGTCTACGAGGATCTGAATAAGCTGGTGGACTTGATCTGCCTTGAGCAATTTTACAGGTGCTTGAATGAGGAAATGCGCCTGTAGATTCAAGATAGACCAGGGGAGAGGAACATGGAACGTGCGGCTGAGCTAGCTGATGAGTACACCGTCCATCGCCAGTCAGAAAAAGCACGCGTTCGTCCATTCAGCAAACGGTCGCTCAAAGATTGCTCTGTGCGTAAGGGCGCCAGCTCTTCAATGAATGCACCCGAGACCGAAGCAAAAGAAAACTCGGGGAGGAAAATAGTTTTGAGGTGAAATGGCAACTTTTGTGTTTCCGGTACCAAGAGCCAGGACACATAGCGGCTGGCTGTCGGAAACCAAAGGTAGTGTTTTCTTTTACGGGCTCAGTGACGGGCTCGGCGACGGGCTCAGTGACGGACGGTGCCCTGGCGAACCCCAAACTTCCTGCCTCGCACCATAAGCTCGCTCCGGTCCGACGCAAGAATCGGCAGCTCCTCCACTGGCAGAGCAACGCTGAGCGTGGGCCACAAGCACCGGTATCGATTAGTGCATCGAAGTCGTCGATGACTCAAGACAACCAGGCAGACGAGAAGATAGTGGAGGGCGGGGTCCAAAAAGGCGACGTCCCAAGCGCCGCAGGATCCAAGGCCACAGCAGACGGTCCCGCAAAGCCAGGCGACCTGGAACTTGCCCACCCAGCAACTTCAGAGAACCCCAAGGCTACAGCCTTTACATCTCTACCTGGGTCACCCGAACATCCTGCTTCATCTTCAAGCGATACCGCTGCGCCAAGAGCCTCTGCCAACAAGGGCAAGAGGGGTACGCAATCGCTGAATGCCTTGATCGCATTGCTTGACGTTCGTGCCAAGACACCCTCTTGTAAGGAAGAAAAGGCCGGCCTGGATCTGTGGCGCATTGTGAAGGTGATGCTGCTACTGTTTGTCATAATTGTCGTCCTGGAATTCATCGTTCTCTGCAAGCCCGTTGAAATGCGCAGCGCGAGAGGTTTTGTACCACGAAAGGTTGCGGGGAACACAAGCGTCGCATCGAAGGTCAGCTGGACAAAAGTGTGGATCCTTGCGGCGATTTCGGCGCTCACGTTTGCGGAGGCCGGGCATCTCGCAAAGAGTTCCTGTTGTCACGCTCCCAGATGACCGATATGCACTTGGCCTGCCTGTACAAGCTCCCAACGACACTGATGGCGGGCGTGGCACGTTTGCCCGTCGGCATGAAAGTCGACGCGATGTTCAAGAGCTGCATGACGCCAGGAAAGTTTCAAGCGATTCACGGCAGCAAGTGCTACTATTTAGCCTTGTGTGTAGGTGTGCGGTGGATTGTGGCAACGCCGAAATGCGCTTGTTGGGCAATCTGCTTCGTGCTGTGCTGTGCAGGGGTGTGCTGTGCTGTGTGGTGTGCGTGTGTGGGTGGTGGTTGACGGTCAGTGAGACACCCAAGAAGAAGCACAACGGCCACTTCAGCGAACAGCGCCACTGCAGCCCTTCTGTGACCTCTTCGGGCGGCGGACGGGCTGTTATGACCGGCACAGCGGGGAGGTGGCTTGCGGGGGACGCTCATCAGCGTGGCGGTGAAACGCTGTCCACGTCCTGCAGGAACGCGGGAGGCGTCTGTGTGCGCCGCAGGAAACGCACATCAGCGTCGCTGGGACACACAGCCTGCGTCTGAGAAGATGCACGTGCATGGACGAGGGATATAAAAAGCGCGTCGCGTGTGTGGTCGGAGCTCTCTCTCTCTGGACTTGGCTGAGGAGACGCAGGGGGCGCCGACCAGTGCGGACGCGAGAAGATCGGCTCCCGTTTCTGTTTATGTTTTCGTTAGGATTTTTGTGGTGCCTGTGCTCGAGCTGCGTTTCATTCGACGCAGTTTTGTCTGAGGATCACGTCGATACCAGACTTTTTTCGGTGAGTGGTCCTTTTGCCGAATTATTGGAACTTTTCTTGTGGAACGCGCCGCGGCTCGGCTAACCCTACCGGGCTTAGCCTAGCGTCGACGGCGAGGGGCGGGAGAAAAGGGGCAACATGCCCGAAGTAGAGATGATGGAAGGAGAGGAAATCTCTCACGAAGAAGCCAATCGCCCGGGTTGGACGACAGCGCTGGGCAGGAACAAGAAAGCTCGTGTAGAAACGCCAGTTTCCGCGGGCAACGCATCACATGTGGGCTCGAAGGGAGGCCGCCGCACGGCAGCCCCGCAAGGTGCAATGAAGTGCCTCGCAGCTGCATCGAGGCTCCCCCGGCTGCCGAGGGACCACATACGAATTATCGTCAGGCCAAGGGACGGACTCGACGTCAGAAAAGTAAGCCAAATTAGGCTCGCACAGGCTATTGCCATGGCGGCTGCTCTTGCCCCGGCAGAGACGGAAGGGGACATCGTTTGCCCAAACATCGCCCAGAACATTCTCGTAGTTTCCACACCGGAGAAGAAGAACGCAAACGCCTACGCCGCGATCCAACAGGTTCGGATAAGCGAAGGAATGTACCATGTGGCGGCATATGTCGTGGCCCCGATAACACCTTTAAAGGAGTCATACGAGGAGTGGACACTGACATCAGCGAGGCCCAGCGCCAAACGATGATCGTCAACCAGCGAAATCCGAAGGCCCTAGAAGCCAAAAGGATCATGAACACCACCACTGTGGTAGTGCTTTTCGACGGCATGAAGGTACCAAACTATGTCATATGCGGCGTCAGCATGCTGCGCTGCACGCTGTACAAGCGCCAAACCGACGTGTGCTACGCGTGTGGAGGACTTGGTCACAGGGCCGGTGTTTGCCGCAACCCCAACAAGAGGGTGTGCAGGGGCTGTGGGCTCGTGTCTCCACCCGACGATCACCAGTGCTCGCCGAAATGTGCCATTGCGGAGGCCCACATCCGACGGCGGACAGAAGGTGCAAAGAACGCTTTCAAGTTCCTTACGTCGTGTGACGGAGAAGACGACGGTGTCGAAAGCGCGTCAAAAAGTCTCAGCAACAGCTGGCCGAAGAGGACCGGTCAAGGGATTCCAGCGTGGCAAGTGCTCCCAGGCAGGGGCGTTCCGTCACGCCGGCTGGCCGCCGGCGCGACCGCTCCAGGGGCCGCGCTCGCACCAAAGGGCGCTCTTGCTCCCAGGCACGAATCCAGGAAGTACCTACCTGGGCGGATCGAGCCAAGCCGAAGCCGGTGGCGCCGCCACCAGAGGTAACGCCGGTACCATTGCCAGAGCATAGGGAAGACCCCAGGGTAGCTAAGTTGATCCAAGAGAATGCTTGCCTAAAGGCAGAGATTCAACAGCTGAGGGCTGAACTTGAGTCGTTCCGCAAACATTGCTCCTCGCAGGGTGAGAGCCAACAGATTCCCCCACCAGGGGACGTGCAGGCGCGCTCGGGAAAACGTAGGGCCTCACCCCCCCAAGGGGAGTGGGATGCTATGGAGACAGAATCCAACAGCAAGGCTCTAGAAAGCATGCAGCAATCGATTAAACAACTGGCTGATAGCATGACTATCCTACTGAAAAGGGTGTCGTCTCTTGAAGGTACACAGGCAGCGCTAGCTACGGGTAGCTCGCCTCCGAAAGGCCCGAACAGGGCACAGTCGCCTGCATGCGCGGTAACAGTCAACCCGATAGGAGATTGGCTGTCTCAGAACAGTAATCATGGCGAAAAACACTAATGAACTGGTCGTGTGGCAGTGGAACTGTGAAGGCGCAAGGCTCCACTGGTGCACTTTATTGCTTCTCAGGTGGTCAAACCGCACGTAATTATGTTACAGGAAACTCTCGGTGATGCGCTAACTTTCCCGGGCTATCGAGTCGTCTCGGTGCGCGAGCAAGGGAAGCGCGGTTTGGCAACCTTGGTCGCAAAAAAGTGCTCCTTTCATGAACACAAACTACAGCTTGGCAACAGCAAGGCTGAGGTCATTATCCCCGAAATAATCCCCAACAGCTGGCTCAAGAACAGCGTGTTCCTCCTGAATGTGTACAGCTCGCCGTCGGACAAGCGGCAGGGGTTCGCTTCGATCATGGCAAAAGCGGTGGCTCTGGCCAGGGGGGCCCCCATCGTGGTAGCGGGAGACTTTAATGCTCCGCACGACGCTTGGGGATACGCCAGGCAGTCCCCCAAAGGCAACAACCTCCTAAAGGCCGTATCTAGCTGTTCTCTTGAATTGATTACGGACCCGCAATACCCGACAAGAATTGGCACATCGGTGGTCCGAGACACAACTCCAGACTTGGCGTTCGTCAAGAACGCCGCCGGAACAGGGTGGCAAAATTTGCAAGAAAATCTAGGTAGCGACCACTTCATAGTGGCTATTACCCTAACAGTCAATGCAGCTCCCCCCAGGGAATTTGAAGTAACGGACTGGGATGCCTTTTGTAAATTGCGGAAGGAGGACCAGGATGAATACGACAGCTTAGACAGCCTTTTTGCAAGGCTCAAGGAGGATGCTAATGCTGCGACCAAGGTTGTCAAAGCGAACCTGAGGGTTGATCGGATGGATGCACGCCTCGCGCATCTCTTAGAGGCTAAAAATTCCATCCTGTCCCGGTGGAGGACGCAAAGGCTCAATCACAGACTTCGAAAGAAAATTGCGCAACTCAATCGCGAGATCGAAGCCTACACTATTGAACTCTCCAAACAGCAGTGGAATGAAGTATGTTCTTCGGTTGACGGACAGATGAGAGTGGGGTCCAAATGGAATCTCCTCAAACAATTACTTGATGAGTCACAGTCGAAGGGAAATCAGCGATTGGCTATTGACAGAATCGTTTACAACCAAAAAGCGAAGGGAGTGTCCGAAAAGGCCCTCCTGAAGAGTTTAGCGGACAGCTATCTTCCGCTGGGCCCTTCCGGCGATGCGGACTATCCGCATTACAGGGGTGGAATGGTGGCGGAGCTGGACGCACCTTTCACTGAACCAGAAATCTGTAAGGTCCTCCACGAGCTCAACGGGCGCTCTGCACCGGGCCCGGATGGAATCTCAAATAAGGTCTTACGTAACTTCGATGGCAAATCCATCGAGAAGCTTACCGAGGAAGTCAACAAAATCTGGGAGACGGGGCACGTCCCCGAGTCCTGGAAGACAGCTTCGGTAGCGCTCATCCCAAAGCCAGGCAAACCTCTGGCTTTGGAGAACATGCGACCCATCTCGCTTACGTCCTGCGTAGGCAAGGTAGCCGAACATGCGATTCACCATCGGGTATCCGAGTACATAGAAAGCAGAGAGCTATTTCCACACAATATGGTAGGATTCAGACCTGCACTACCCACACAGGACGTGATGCTCCTTATCAAAAGACAAATCATTGACAACAACACCAGGGATACTAGAGACATACTAGCTCTAGACCTAGCCAAAGTTTTTGATAATACCTCGCACAAGTTTGTGCTTGAGGCAATTTCGGTTATGGGTCTAGGACAACGATTCCACGCATACGTTAGGTCTTTTCTCAGGGAGCGCAGGGCTACCATTAGGATCGGTCAAATCCAATCCACGGAATTTACCTTGGGAGCGAGAGGCACCCCACAGGGGCAGTTATCTCTCCTCTACTCTTCAATATTGCCATGAAGGGCCTCTCGGAGCGACTCGATACGGCGCGCGGGGTTAATCATGCTCTCTATGCGGACGATATCACCGTGTGGTGCATGGGAGGGTCCGACGCCGGGGTAGAGCAGGCGCTTGAAGAGGCATTAGACATCACGGAGAACTTTCTAGTCGGTTCGGGCCTGAGCCTGTCATCGGCAAAGTCTGAGTTACTACTATACAGACCCACCCGACAAGGACTGAGGAACCTCGCTCCTTTAGAACAGATTCTCATAGCTTTATACACACGGGATGGGCAGAAAATACTCAGGGTGGACTCCATCAGGGTCCTCGGACTCCTACTAGAGCCCAAGGGGGGCAACTCCCGAACTATAGCCCGCATCACCCCCAAGACGGAGAAAACATGCTTAGGCTCATACTCAGGGTCTCGAACCGCAGGGGTGGGCTGAGCGAGAGCAATCTCCTTCGGCTCTATCATGCATTTCTCATGAGCCACATTATGTCGCTTCGGCGTTGCGCTGGTCCAAAAGAGAAGAGGCAAGAATTGATACACTAATGCGCAAAAGCTCAAAGCGAGTTCTAGGCTTGCCTATCCACACTAGCACTGAGAAGCTCCTACAAATGGGCATGCATAACTCCCTCTCGGAGGTGATCGAGGCCCAGCAGATGGCTCAGGCCGTGCAACTATCGTTGCACGGCCTGAGCAACGATAGTTGCTCAGGCCGTGCAATAGTTGCTCAGGCCGATAGTTGCTCAGGCCGTACCAGCCCTCGAGGACTATCGTCCTCGAGGGCTGGTAGGCGCATCCAAGAATCCATAGGCTGCGGTCCTACGGCGACTAACCAGCGTAATGTAACACTACCACCCTCGATCAGAGGCACGTTTTCGGTAGCTCCACTTCCAAGAAATGTCCACCCACAATACAATGTAGGGCGCCGCATAGCTCGGGCCCGTTCCTTATTAAAATCAGTTGCAAACAGACCGCATCTCGCGACATTTGTCGATGCAGCCCAGTACGGACGTTCGGATCGCTTCGCAGTGGTCTCGGTCGATCTGAGTGGCACACTCCTATGCTCTGCCTCGGTTAGAAAGGTTTCGACAATGGTAGCTGAGCAAATCGCCATCGCCATAGCAATGAAGGACCCATCGCGTCCTAATGTCTTTACAGATTCGCGTTCCGCAGCTAGGGCTTCCGCCTCGGGCTCGATCTCGCGTGAGGCAGCGGCCATCCTCGGCTGTGAGGGGGCTGCCAGGTTTCACACCATAACATGGTTCTCGGCCCACATGGGGGCCAACGTGCATCCTGATGTCCCCAACGCCAATGAGTTTGCCCATGACCGTGCGCGAGGTATCGCTCACCGCGGCGGTCCCGGCGGATTCACAGGCGGGAACGCCGGAAGATACAGGGACTCGCTACTCACTTTCCACGAGATCATGACTCATTGTCATCTATCTCGGAGGGCTTTTCCACTTCCTCATCCTAAACTTACGCGACCGCAATCATCGGCCTACAGGATGCTCCAAACGGGGCCTTTCCCTTCGCGAGGCAGGTTCAGTCATTTTTCGCCCAACATCGAGCCGCATTGTCCGGACTGCGGAGAGGCGTATAGACGTGACGCAGAGTTCAACAAAGAAGAGGACTGGGAGGAAGCCCTTAACAGCGGCGACCTCTTGGTTCAACTTCGGGCTGTCCAGAGGGCCTGCGAGAGGGCGGAGGGCCACGGTCTTCCGGTCCCTACGTGGGAGCGGCCCGCGACTGCTACGGATTCTCCCTAAACGGGGCCGTTACAACGCAGTTCCTCAGGACCTGAATAAAGTTCTTTGTCTGTCTGTCTGGACTTCGCTGGCCCGCTCGTCTCGAGTGCGCTCTGGGCCCTTGTGATGGAAAGGCACGTCTTTACGCTCTGGTTGCAATGTACTTCTCTTGCAAATATGTAAATAAACGCATCTTCTACTTGTTCGTGAGACGCGTCGCAAGAGTCGTCCTTCGCCGGATCCTGGGTGGCAGCCCCAACCCCTCCCCGGGCATATCCATACTCAGGGCCACGCTTTGATTACGAATGGACATGGTGTACCAGCAAAAGTTGCAGTCACTGACTCCATGGGGACTCGCTCGTTGTCTACAACTCCATTGCATTTGTAGACAGCCACCACACCGGCCACAAAAATCTCAGGAGTTTAAGCAAGGCTTAGATGTGCATCGACTTCTCTCACAATGCCTTTAGTACAGGCCAGATGCGGTGGTATGTACGCACTCACCGGTATTGATGCAAATAACGAATATTTTATAAGATCTTTTACAGATACCTGACAAGCTGATTGAACTTCGTGTCAACGTCATCTTATTAACTCCCTTACGCGCAATTGATGTAGTGCAAAAAACGAATACAAATTCCTTATACACTATCTCGCTGTTGGAGACAACTTACATATCAACGAAGAGATATGTACAGACTTTTCGGCTAGAATAAAAAGAAAGTGTGAGCTGTCACAACGCCCACGCGATGAATTTGCATAAATGCGTTGAGAAACCACTGAACCCCGGTGTTCTATATTTGGTAGACGAAAAATGTCAATTCCAGCGGGCAATGTTTTAGTATTATGGACGTCCCACACTGCAAGTAGAAAGTTAAACGTGTTAGACAAAAAAGTGAGAGCTACCGATATAACAGCTAATCCATATCATCAAATACTTGGTTGCTACGAGTGTCGTCTTCTTTATCTTACATTATCTTGCTTTCTGCTTTGCCGAGTTTCGAAGAAGGCAATGACAAAAAAATGGCAGCATATCCACGGAGTGAATGATGGGGAGTGGGGCGAAGCATTCGTCCGTCCATTCGTTCTTGCTTCCGTCCGTTCCTGCGTACGTCTGTGTAACCGTCCATGCATCCATCCACCCGTCCGTGCGTGCGTCTGTTCGTGCGCCCGTCCCTGCGTTCGTCCTTGCATCTGCGCCTGCGTCCGTTCATGCGTCCATCCATGCATCCGTCTGTGTGTCCTTTCGTCCATCTATTCAGCACTCTAAGTACCACCATCTCGCATCTTTTCATCATATATTCTCCATATAGAAGCACCGCCATCCAGCGGACATTTCAAGGACTAAACGGGAGGTGGCACATGCACACTTTCTTACGGCTTGTGCTTCGGGTTTACTTCCCACCTTTAACCACCTCGAGTTCATGGTATATACTAGTTCACTGTATTCATGGCTATGCGGCCCAACGCTCGCTAAACCTTTCTAAAACCAAGGAGGTTACACCCAGCGAGTATAACGTAGCAACCCGTTCTTGTCAGATCGTGCTCAATGTACATGCCAATAGCTGCTAATGGGGATCGCAGCGTGCGCGTTACCTAAAGGCCGAATGCTCTTGTCTCTCATTCCCCCTTAGCAGCCGTTAACATATGCAATGAGCACTATCTTTTATTGTTCAACAACGCACAGAAGAAATCTCTCACCGGAACCACCTTGGAGGTCAAAATCGTAAGGACCGCTATTTCGGGTATGTGCAACTCGTGGTTACGTACTACGAGGGACGCACAAGCCACGCCATAAGGAGCTTCGCCCCTAAAACTACCACTTTTGTTTTTTCAAGCATACCGAGGATACCTCAGACACTTCTTTCGATTTCTGAGCTAATGTTGTCACAATTGGCAGTAATATTTTTTCATGTCCTTTTTTACGACACCATAAAAGGAAAGGGCTAATGGAGTACGCGAGGTAACGTGTGTGCCTTTTGTGGTTGCCTTCAAAACACACAGCAGTAGTGATAATCAATTTTTCGGACACCTCAAGGCAATCACGCTTATTCCAGGCAATTTCCGGTGATAGTATATGCTGTACTCTGAAGCCTTTATACAAAGCCACTGTTTTCGCAAAGCACGAGTTATTTCACCTTCATTTTAAAATAGAGGAATGACAGCATAGTAAAATACATGCTTGCCACGCAGACAGCCTGGGTGCGACACTCATTCGGAGACAGAAATTTTTAATAAATATTGTAGTTACATCTTTCTTGATTTTTTTTATCATGGATAAGACGATAATCTTATTATTCCTCAGTAAAAGGTTGTACATATATATGAATGATTGTTGGATTGATTGTTTGATTGTTTGATAATGTCTCAAAATCACCATATAGTTATGAGACACCCAAGTGGAAGGCTCTGGAAATTTTGACCTCCTGGGGTTCTTTAACATGCACCCAAATCTAAGCCCGCGGGCCTACAGCATTTTCGCCTCCTTCGAAAATTCAGCCACCACAGCCGGGATTTCATTCCGCGCAACCATGTATAAATGTGATGCAGCGTATTGTAAAAGATTAATTTATGTTGCAACATTAGTGTTGCGGGTTCGCAACTGCGTTTAGCTTCTGTGGCCTTAAAAAGGCATTCTCATTTAGCTCACGGCTTTACTTGTCCAGAAATATAATTATGTTTTCTCCTCTTTAGAAATCAAGAAAACTTTACAAAGCGTTTCTTGGCTATGAGATATTTTTTCCTTTTGATAGAATATGCAGAAACAATGAACAATGTGCTGCCGAAGAAAAAAAGCCGTGAATATTATGGACAATTGCAGTTTCTATAACGTACGCGTATGAACACTGCATAGCTAAAGCACCTCGAAAACCTCACGCAGTCTGCTTGGGGCGTTCCAGGGTGTCCATGTTTGACACCAGCTTACCTAACTCCAAATTACGATCACTCGGTGGTTATAAGTGGGGCAACGACCAAAGTGCGTGCTGAACACAAGCGGTAAGAGGAGACAATGAAATCTTGTGTATTTTTACTGTCGGCCTTCCTCTTCGGAACTTGCGCGGCCACGAGCTACTCCCCACACGGTAGGTGCTATACGAGTTTTTTTTTCTGAGGTTTTTCACAGAATTAGGTCGCACTTTGTCCTGAACCTTTTATGGACTTATGATGTGCGCAATGGTTTTTGATAATCCACGTGCAAAATGTCCGCAAGATTTACCCACACATATTTTGAAGGAGCTTCGGTAAGAGGAGAGGGTAACAGTTGCGCCAAGTATAGAGAACCACAAGTGGACGGTATCGGTAATGAGTCAATTTGGCCTGTTATTTCAGCCCTGTTTTTTTAGCAAGCATAATGCACCAGGTCAGATTGGATTGTTCTTGCTGGTCTCTTTAAATTAAACAAGTCAGCCGCGCCAATGACAAAACTACTTGCAGGAGGAAAGATGTTCTTGGCAGAATCTTGCGGTTCTTTTTCTGTGTGTGTGTGTGTGTGTGTGTGTGTGTGTGTATGTGTGTATGTGTGTGTGTGTGTGTGTGTGTGTGTGTGTGTGTGTATGACATTTGACGCTGGACTTCCCATTCATCTGACTAGGAGACTAGAACACTGTTAACCTGCTACGCGGTAAAGGAAGCAACAAATAAGCCTAATTCACTTATACGTTTCAACATTCTCACGCGTTGCTTTGCAATTGAACGAGGCTCTTCAAGATTCGTTTGATTTGAATATGGCAGTAATTTACTAGGAAGGCGTCAAGATATGAAAGTGCCTTCTCCTTTATGAAGAACGCCCAGTGGCTGACTTCTGTATGAAATTTTTAGTTTAATTTTTTTTCTACTTTTCTCCTATGCCCCTGGATTGAGGGATGACATGACAAAACTTTAAAAGAGTCCTGAGTGACTGATACTTAGTTAAGCCAGTGCTCCCTCCCCACATCAGGTTTTTGGCTCTGCCTTGAATAGAAGCAGACGTTGAGTTTTATCGCAATATCGTCGGTCCTTTGGATGTCCTGGAGTTGACTGTGAAGACTGCGACTATTCAGAGACACATCGCACTGCTTTTTCGGGATGCGTGGAAATGTATTCAGGGCTGGGCACAGCCATCCAGCTACGTTTTTCTGTTTTTTTCTTTTGGAATAAGTGGAGTAAATATTTCTTTTCGAGTAAGTGAGTAAATAGGCTTCAACTCCAGCGCACATTGCGTGGAATAGCACATGATCGAAAAATATTTTTATTGTTTATTCTCCCAATACCATCCAGGAACAATCAGCAAAGCGTGTGGAATTTACATAATTTCCCCAACTATCACGATCATTTTTAGTTAGAGCATGCTTGGCGAAGTGCATTCGGGTCGCTTCAGATAAATGCGAATTTATTGCTTCCGTCGGGGCCCCAATTCAAGATCAGTTACCATGTTAGAAAGCCGAGTGCTCCCACTTATGGCAGCACAGTACATCGCTTATGTTGGAAGCTTCCTGTGGTGACTTCATCGAATTTTTTTCATTCGCTAGCTTACATTACAAATCAACGAGTAGTGGACAGACAACTTGCACAGCAATCACCACACAACCTAACAAAAGGAAGTAAATGTACTTCGAATGAGTGGCAACTTCTCAAGTATCATTGAACTATCAAAAATATGTATGACTCTAAGCAAAATGCTCGAGATGAGTCCGGCAAAAAAGACGATGGGCCATATAAAAAAACAACTTAAGCTACACTGATTTGTAGAAGTGTATACCAACTCACTCAGTGGTCGCATTGGTATGGCACACTCATCCCAGTAGGATTACTGTAGGATTCCCAGTAGGATTTCCCAGTACGATAACTGGGAAAGCTGCAACATTTAGAAACTCTTGGCCGGGAGTTGTACCACTGTAATGACGTTGTATAGACCACAGGACTTTCTGTTTTGCCTTGAGGAGACTGGATGATCGTCCCTTCAGACAGGAAAGGATCTTGGGTGCATGTTCTAGTAGTACATCAGCCTAGGAAGCTATACTGCTCCCTCTAATGTTCTTGAGGGCAACATCAATGAGCGACTGCCTGTGAGGTGTGCAATGTGTATCTCCTTCCCTTTGTCTTTTTACTCCCTTATTTCCTTCTCCCTACGTCTAGGGTATGTAGTTAACCCACCTTCCAATATGTCATCTCTAACTCTTGATATATATATATATATATATATATATATACGTATATATATATATATATATATATATTTATATATATATTTATATATATATATATATATATATATATATATAGATATATATATCAATTTGTTGTTTTTCTTTTCGAGCTATATTGGTAACTTTTTAAAGGATGCTTTATTCATTCATAAAGATGGGCCAGAAAAGTCACCACTCTTCACGTTCATCATTGAATATTGAAGCTGAGAAAAGTGGCTTCAGTTTGGTTTGGTATGATCACGACAAGCGACAAGTGAATGACTAGGAAATTTGTGTAGCATCGGCCCATAGGTAAAACCGATTTTCGTCGAATGATACAAGAGTACAGAATCTTCATGAAAGACGCAGACAGTCACATAATGTCCCTTTGAATATTACTTAGGATCCCGTAACGTTTTCTACATATTTGATCAGCATGCTTCTTGTGTAGCGAGAGCTTCATTGACCGTATTATCAACTATTCACTGCAGCTGGTGGCTGCACCGTGAGCTGAGTCTTTACCAACCAACCACCGCATCTGACAGCGCAACTCACCGCGCCATCTGGCATGACCAGAGAGGAAGACGTGGCGAAACCATGTTACGACAGCAAATGAGGAGTGGGCATTGTATATCATTATACAGAAGAGGTCGATCGATGGGATTTGTGGTAGATATGGAAAGTGAATCCTAAAGGCTGAAAGAAACCAGAATTCATCGTTGAAGCGAAACTGCGAGTAGGCAGTAAGCTTAGTAGACAGAGTTGCAACTAGCCACACACGTTGGCAAGCGTCACCGTACAGAGTACCAAGCTGAACTGTAAGATTCAGCGTAACTCTTGCTACGCATTCGCAGGCATGAGTGATTCAAGCCACAGAATTTTTTTCTTATCACTCTATGTATCGATCCTCTCCCAACCTTCTCCGCAATATTTATGCTCGTGGCAAGGTTTGCAACGCCATCCGAGTCAGAAGAACTCATCTGGTTCTCCACTGTCTCCACAATCTGCCCGTTTCTCTTAATACACCAGCTCTGAGGACTGCGGCATGGCCGCAGCAGTGCAGCGCGCGTGACCACGCATTGCCTAGTGATACAAGAGTCCTCGTGATACAGGAGAAAGGCGTAGTGGGCTGTTTTTTATTTTCTGTGTCGATCAGGCATTGTGGCAGATGGGCAACAGGGCTTGTTGCTGCACTTCCTCTCGGATCAGTTGTGGGCGTACTATGCGGAGCAGAGGTACTGGGGCCTCAAAAGAGTCGAAGCAAAACATCGTCTGACCGTTCTGGTGTAGCACGGAAGGGTGAGCCAATCTCGTGGAGGCACAAAATGCGTGAACACGGGAGCAGATGACATTCGCGCAGCATGCTGCAGGAAGCATACAGTATGCGTGCTTCCTGCAATGATTACAGAGATGGTGGCTCGGAACAGCCCCGATCTGTCGAGAGATATTGTTGTGAAGCTAGATAGTTCATTGATTGAGAAAAAACTGATATGGTGCGAGAAATACGTGCACAAAGTGAAGACACGAACTGACAAACACGGGTGCAGTGTCAGTCCTTGTTTTCTGGGCATGCTGGTTGCCTTCACACCATAACACGTTTCTAGCCAAGAGTTGTTCGCCAAACAGTTATAGTACAACATGCTGATTGTCGCCAGTGACCAGGCGTTGACAGGAATGCACCTCTGGCTTCCCCGCAATGACGGCTGCAAGCCGCTTTAACGTGAACACCATCTGACGTCTCTCGGACCGGATGCGCACTTTTCCACAGTTGCATGTATCTTAGCTGTTGAAGCAGAGCGTAAGAAATTCAAAACCTTGTCAGGTACGTGTACTACGTACGAAAAGAGAAGCCGAAAAAATGTGACAAAAACTGCCAGTGCAAGTGAATCAAAAGCAGCTGCTGACGAAGTTCCGCTTTAAATGAAGTTCCGCTGCAGTAGCATTAACAATGCTGGCCCACGAAAGTAAAGCAGAAAGCTATAAGCTGTGTTTATGCATTTCTTACGAATGAGAGCATCAGACGCAATGCTGGTTCTGCCTATGCCAGTTTTTTAGGGCACTGTTAGCAAGTTTGGGTTACTTTGCACGTGTTGCACTTTACTCATTTGACTCAAGGGAAATATTTTATATCCAATCAGACATACGTTGCCACAAGTACCTAAGGACACGTATAATTTTATGTCCGAACCATGTGCTGAGATATTTGATACGAGAAAACAGACAGCAGAGCTATCAGGTATCATACTGCAAACGGACACAACATCGGTTTGCTCCATCTCAGCAGTGTCGGCCTTTAGCTAAAGAATAAAGTTTTTATTACCAGGGGTACTCAGCCATTTCTGATGTTTAAAACAAGAAGTTGAGGGTGCTGTAAGACGGTAATTCCTGTAATATACACGCTGACAGGCTTTCTTAGTATTGAAATTTCAAGGGTAATATTTTTTTCTGGAAAAACACGTTAGCTGTACAACAATATTAGAAGTCCTCCGAGTTGCCTGCGAGGAAACATATCTGGGCACGTGTTTATAAATCAGATGACTAGACTTTCAGTACAATCTATTCATTGACTGACACAAAATTCTCCTATGAGTAAAATAAATGGAAGCTAGATGCACAATAAGTGCAAAAAAGAGGGCTGAGTAGCACGAGAGTGGACTGTGTTTAGAAGATTTAGTATACGCATTAGGGAGTGGACCACGTCGCGATGGCGGGGGAAGGTCTTCTTGCGTAACCCTTTGAATACCGGGCCCCAGAAGTTACGACCACTGAGGCCAAAAGCATGGCGTTCTCTGTCGGTGTCGCCACGCAAGTTCATGGCCGTGACTATATTACTGTATTCTTCGTCTCCTATCAGGCACATGCTCACTCGAGGGCAGCGTGCATAAGTCGCGAAGCAGCTCAGTTCTGCTCTCATAAGAGTTGGTCCACAGTTTCCCTATCACAGCCTCCGAGTTCCTCAAAGGAGTTGAACAAGCGGGCAAAGATATAAGGCCTATTACGACTGTGGTAATGTCACAAACTACCGAGACTTTAGCAGTCTCAGGGGCATTAGAATCGGTGCAGCAAAAGACCGTTTTCATCGCCCGAACATTGTCACTAACCATCACACCCGTCTTTCATTCGGGCATCCTGCTCATTCGGATGCGGTAGTCATAGTTGAGTGGCACCAACTTCCCCGGTACACCACAACAGCAATTTTATCGAATACAGGAGCGGCGCTGTACATACAACCATTGCGCGAAGGTACCTCAAGCTGATGATGCCGGCGCGTTCACAAATATGACATTAGCAAACTCACTTTACTCGTGTATTCGTGTGGTTAGCCGTACGTTATAGTACCCCAGGAAAACTAAATCTCCGCATTCCTCCACTATACAGCCGCTTTCTTTATGCTGGTTTTGGAATGTTAAACACCATTGATTATGGTTATTTGTTCACGCAGTATAGCTCTGCAGTTGCTGACTTTCGTAAAAAATTCTAGCTCTATGACACTTACGTAGTATCAGTGAATGAAGTAATGACGTCAGCGAAGCCCGCATTTTCTGCCATGCGGTAAACATTTGCGAGCACAAAGGAAAGTCAAACATACAATATCTGCTGTGCGCGCATGCAAGCAGACACAGATGTTTCTTATTCGCCCAAACAAGTGATCTCTAAAACTTTCAGGGACAATAGGTTATTGGTCCGTGCGCACGCCCGTAGTGCAAAAACACCTGCTGCAGTTTTCTCTGCAAGTGCAGGATGGCTTTTTTAGTTATGATAACAACATAGCTTAGAACTCATTGAACTACTTTAGTTTTAATACTTGGAACTCTGCACCAGACTTGAAGATAATAGATGACGTAGATACTCCAAAGGGAATCGTATTTGGGCACCTCTAATACTGAGCGGCTAATCATGCGTCAGAAATACGCCAGAAAAGCGTAATCTATGTACAAAAAAGGTATTGAATTCATTTAGATAAATACCATAAAGGTCACAAAACAACAACTTCGTGAAATTCAAATTAGTCTCACTATAAAGTGCATGCTTAAGAAAATTAGGCTGTAAGCATTCTTCAAGCTTTTTTAAAAGTAAAACTTTAAGCGTAATATACTATCTGAAAGAACCACGTTATATGTACAACAATATAGAGACTTTCCCAAGAGTCTATAACTAGTGTGCTCCAAAAAATATGAACAAAAAGCAGGCGGAATTGTACGCTAAAGCATCAAAAGTCAGAAACACATTGAAGACAGGTATCGCTGAAACCAGTGTTTAGAACCAGTTGCTGCAAACAATAAGCGGCTTATATTGCGTACTGCTCAACGCGAACGCCAAGCGAAACGACAGATACTCCATGGCAAAGCGTTTCTATTCCTCTGACAGTAGCGTGACACTAATTTCTGTGGACATCACTTGATTCATCTCAGCAATGGTTTTTTCTGTTGTATGAAGAAGAGAGGTAGGAAACCCTAAAGCTTCGGGCTTTGGAGTTGAACGCAATAGCGACACTCTGTTCCTAGTGAGTATTTTAAACACTTAGTGCATAAAACCACCTATAATTTGCTTTGCACCCACTATATGTGGCCTTACGAGAATAGGCGCAGTAGCGTGTGTGCCTTTTCTAGTGGGGTATCAGCTTTCAACCGTGGAGCCATTAAAATAACACATATTCTAATGGTTGTCGGCAATGGACGCTTGTACTACGCATTATTACGGCAATATTTCATGTATTGTGAAGCATGTGTACAAGAGGAGTGTGTTCGTGAAGCATGAAAGCTACGTTCACTGCATTTTCAAACACGAAGTTTTTTTTCGCTATTTTGACAAGCAGAGTCGTTGCTGGTTGTAGAGCTTCCGCTTGCCACACGAAAGGCTCGGGTTTGATCGCCACTCGGACCCATTGAACCCTGGTTCAGTCACCACCCTGCTCTTGAGTTTTTTAGCTTCATGTTATTTGCATAAGATGATTTTTCACTCACAACCAACGATGTCTATGCTGGCCCGAGAATTTCTGTGAAACCACCTCTTTAACGTTTTCGAATTCATAACAACTCAAATGAGTGTTTCGATGTCACGTCACTCACCACACTTTCCGCAAATTTTATTCAGGCAATCCCCGTAGTTCTGTTTTTATGAATTGCTTTGATTTGTCTATTTGCCCCTCAATACAGGATTGTCGTGAAGACAGAAAGAAAAAGTGACGTCATGAAAATAAGTCATCTGAGTACGCTTGCTGCACCAATTAATTAATCACGCAGAATTATCCCACGAGTATACTAAATAATACGCAGGAGCACTCATAATAGGAAAACAGTTGATAAGACAAAATCTTGGGCTAGTTGGTGATTGGGAATCAACATATTCGCACAGTGCAAGACTACGAGAGCTCTTTCTGTCATTGTCCTTTCTTCTGTAGTTAAGTCGTAACTACTCGTTGTCTAGCGCTGTGTAAATATAGAAAACAGTGCTATAACACAGTAGTAATGGTATATAAAGAGTGGGAAAACTGTGGAACACAAAAGATAACTAATAAAAACCTCAAGTGGATAGAACACCAACCGTTCTAATCGCCGGAGTCTTGAACATTTTTTTATCAATTGCTTGCAGAATGTTACCTGCGAAGGGGTAGTAATATTGTAAAATATTAACTGATGGTTCTTCAGTGACCAGTGAACGAAAGCCTTCTCGCGAAAACCCCAACTACGTCGACTAGCCTTCGAATTACTGTAGTTTGTAAAGTGATTCCTTTCAACATCTCATGAAGGCATCTGATACAACGCAAATGCGCTACATTGTATGTATGTATATCTGTATCACCTTTTTCATTTCATCACCCCATTGTCGTTGTTATTTGTAATTGACTCGGGCAAAGTCTTCTGGTCGACACTTGAGTTAATTTTTGTATAGCGCCTTCTTATTTGATTGGCGCCTTCAGTCAGTTTTTTACGCGCAGATTGTTGCTGATGCCTTATTTGGGGGGAGACAAGACCCCCCCCCCACTCCCTTGTACCCCCCCCTGCCCCCCCCCGCCTCAAGGCCTCTTTTATACTTCCGGGCATGCACTTACCGTGTACGAAAGCAGCATTGTTTCAGGCGACAAAAAAGAAATAATACCTAGAGTTGTACAGCGCTAAGTCGCTACTTGTTCCAACCGCGTGTTGAGAAGACCTACCACCGTGCATGATTAAGCCTGCTGGAGCACCACGCGCTGTACAGTAAATAGAGGGGTACGTTCCCCTACATACATTGTACCTCGGTAGTGGTGCTTTCCTGATTGTACATGCACCCTTTGTAGTCGTGAAGCTCGATGTTTTTGTCATGTACTTTATCCTTGGTTTGAAGTCAATAAACTTCTCCTTGTTGCAGCACATGTTTTATCACTCGTCGCGGCAAGACGTTGTCCCATTCATGCCCATAAGTTTTCTGCCTAATTATCGCAATATCAAGCACGTCTTTTTATGATAGTAAATATTACCAAACAAAAAATTGTTCGGACCAAGAAAGAAAGGAATGTGACACACGTTTTGCTCATCGGCCAAAGTTTTAATGATTCAAGATAGTTTCGAGGACTTCCATCGAGACCGATGGTGCACTTTGATAATGTAAATCTGTAGTCATGTGGATATTGTGTGTGATTCGACCAATTATGTGTATTAGCTTCTGTTTCATCGTTGACTTGTGATGATGGATCAGAGGAGTTACTGCAATCGTTTACCAGTCCCTTTCAAAAATGCTCATACCACTCATTCCCCAGGTAATCTATTTTAGGCATTTCTGTGAAGAATGGTTGGAGTGCAAGAAAATACGTTTGCACTCATCACACGCTTGAGGCTAAAATTTCATCAGCACATATTATCTGCAGTCCAAACATTCTACCAGCACCACAAACAAAAAGGGAGCATAAGTAATTCCGTAAGTTATAAGCAGGTGAAAATAATGCTCAGCGAGAAACTGACTAAATCAATGCTGGACTATACACCTTTGAATATCGGAGACTAACAAATCAGTTTGCACACTGCATGTAAGTTCCTCAGCCGTAAAATGTCCGACAACCAGCCATAATGTCGGCACAGTTAAGTGAAAACGCGAACTTGTGCATTTATTGTGCTCAACTACTAATAGCTTTTCTTTCATTCTTTGTATCTGATATTTGTTATTTCCTTAGTAGAAGAAAACTTTTTCAAGAGACACAACTAGAGGCATACATTTGCCTGACGCCGTCTTGCTTCCCGTACGCTAACAGCACCAGGAAAAAATAGGAAATCTATCAAAGATGACACGCATGTTGTTGAAGCAGCTCATGACTTTAAGAGTGAAGTGCAGTTAACTGCTAATTTGCTTTATCTCAACAAAAATATTACGGCACATTCGCAATGGTGCCGCAAATCTTGAAGGAAGAACACAGCTGGGCAGCTTTACTTGATGTTTATTTTGAGTATTTCTTTCTGTCCTCTTTTTCTCTTTCTTGTATTTATCTGTGTTTTTTGTAATTTTATGCATCTGTTTTTTATATTTATTTGTTGCTCACTCTGTCTTGTTAGCCTATTTTACGTCTGTGGCAGCTGCATTTACGATGCAAGAAAAAATGATATAGGCCCGTGTGCTCAGATTCGGGTGCACGTGAAAGAGCCCCAGCAGGTCGAAAATTCTGGAGGCCTCCCCTACATTATCTCTCATAATCGTATGGTGGTTTCGGGACGTCAAACCCCACATAATAATCAATCAATCAATCAATTATTCAATCAATCAATCATTCACTCCTGCTATGTTCATTTATCGTTCTCCAATTTTTTTGTCTGTATCTCTATCGCATCCACCTTCTTCCTATCTTTTTCGCTTTTTCACACCTGTTCTTATTCTTTGCACTATTGCACCAGCTGTGCACGAAGGTACGGCTTGGCCGATTCCTGGGGCGCATACTTAGCTGAGGTGTTTTTACACCACGTTACCAATAGGTTAAGTTACCGATAGCTTCAGCAGCTCATAGTTTAGAGAATGACAAGAACACGAGTCGTTTCGTGATGCTAATTTTTCTACGCCAAATCATAAGTTACCCCCAACTAAAACAGCAGCTCTGGTGAAGGAAACTTCACCTTATGTACTTCTCTGGGCACTTGAAATAAAAAGGAACAACACCTTCAAAATATTTTTCTCTTCTTTAACGTTGGGGTTACTTTCCTGGTATTAACGTCTTCCTATATATCTAGTCTTAATTTTATTATTCTGCCTCAAAACTTTATAATTGTGCGGCTAGTTTTTGTTCTGAGTATTTTATTCTGCAACAATTAATTCTGATCTCATGTGACTGTTTTTGTTTCCTCTTTCTTTCTCTTCAGACAGCAGATGCCTCACAAGTTCGCTTGTAATGCCGGCTGGCTACTGTTGGCAATCACACTGGCAGTACAATCCTTTCTATAAGCGATGTGTATCGACGTGCAATCCGTTAGCCCCATTCAGTTCGAAAAGGGAATGTGACTACAGCTGTCGCACAAGTGAGTATTTGTTAACCACCCCTCTCACTCGATGCATGGTGCTGCATAGTCTGTAGAAGATAGTAGTCATCTTAATGCAAATATTAGTGCGAACTTATTGAGACAAGTCTAATGAGACAAGAACCTAATGAGTGAACTTGAGCTATGTGCCGCAAGGTCCTCCATAGTCAGTAGCCTTGCCGCAGTAATTAGCACTTTTTCGGTGGGACAACCTATGTCAATAGAGCTATGTCACGTGATGTTCTGTTTGCCTGTTGATGGTAGTAGTCACTCTACTGCAAAAGTAAATGCTCTTTTGATGAGAAAAGCTATGTGAGTGTAGCATTGTAACCTAAGTTTCTGCGCAGTCTGTAGATGGTACAATAATGATCTTACTGCAAAAGTTAGCACTATTGTGATGGGACTAGCTGTGTAGCGAAAGCAATGTCACGTTAGGTTCTGCTTAGTTTGTGGACGATAGTAGTCAACGTACTGCAAAAATTAGTGCTGTTTTGCTGGAAGCTACGTAACGTATACCGTCAATTATGACGCACGATCGCACGCTCATTGCAGTTCCTTATTTGTCACAGTTCATAATGAATATCCTGTACAGGATGTCTGAAAAACGTGGTTCAACCAAGCTGCTGTTAAACTGAGCGTCGTCTACGGATAAAAAGAAGTTTTTTCACCTGCCTGCATACCTGCATTCCGCGCAACCAAGGTTCCCATTGCGTTTTATACATCATAGGTCCCGGAGTATTCTAAAAGCCGTGCTTGCCAAGCGGAGTCGCTTTCTTTGCGACCAAATCTGCAACGGTTGCTTCCAAATCGGCAACGACCAAAGTTATGATGACCAAATCCGGTTACGATGACCAACATTTTATTTCGTTTACTGTGAAAAAACAATGATTTATCTCACGGAAACGTGGTGATAGTGGTAGCTGTGGCAGGAAGGTATATGGGTAGGAACTAAACTTTATCGAGGTCCTGAAGAAGTCATTTCCAATTACCATTGAGAAATACCATGACCGCTTCAACATTTAAACGGGAAGGCCAAGCTTCACCGCGGCGTCGTGGGCCTTCTGAACTGGCTGGAGTAGTTGAAACTATGCGTGCTCTTGAGAAATAAATAAAAAGAGTATTGCAGAGTCTCTTAGAGTCTCTTGACAAGTGTGGCCTTGTAAACAGGGGATAATGGGGTTAATGTCCATGTGTCCGAAACAGTCGGGACACGAAAAGGAGACCTGTGTGAAACGACTATAGATTGAAAGGCCGGAATATGGCTTCGTTTGCACTAACCCAAGCGTGTTTTACGCTGCTCGTGTGCAAAATAACTATAGTGTTTGCGTATTGTTCAACAGAACGAACACCTTATGGTGCATAGCCATTTGCTTATTAATTTTTGTAATTTTACAACTATTCACTCGCTTGATTGGATACGTTTTTTGTCTGGTCCCATTAAATTCTTTAGTAACTTATCGTTTTCAATGTTTCAGAATCAGTATGCAGAGCTCCTCGCCCGATTTCCAAGTGCGAGTTCGGCACTTACCCCGTGTATTACTACGACCCGAGGACAAGGATCTGCGTGCGAACTTCACAATGCACGTACTACGGAAATAACTTCCCTACAATGCGTGACTGCCAAGAAACGTGCATGAAAGGTAAGGGGATCAAGAAGAGTTGAGAGTTGCCAAATACATGCGCCACATATGTTATCCTGAAAATATTCTCTTTTTTTTTTGCTTCCATGAGTCCGTTGCTAAGGTATCTCTAGCAAGTACATCGTTACACTCTCATGTAAGCGATGCACCCATACGCTACTACCGAGTTCATGTGTGACGTCAAAATAGTAAACGTTAATTGGTTACTGCTGGCTATACTTTGAGACAAAAATTTCAAGCACGCGACCCACGAACATTTCGCTGGTGGCCGGGCCCGTGCATGACTCAGCGCAACTAGGCCAACCCATGGCCTGCTGCGTGCCATGTAGTTGCATAATAGCTTCAGAAGAATCTAGGGCGAGTACCCGTGGGAGCTACCATGCGTAGAGTTTCAGCCAGCATGGAAACTTAGTGTTCTACATTGCTTTCTCTAAGCTTCCTTTTTTTTGGCTCCCTGTGGCCTCCGGATGCTTTGTCGCGAAATGAAATTTAGCAAAACTTCAGCCGTCTCACTTCATCTTCTTCAGCCTGTTAGTATGAGCAATCGAAGTGAGCTGACTCAGTTCGCAAAGAGCAAGCTTTTTTATTCTCAAAAAGAATAAAGCCAAAACACAATAATAAATACTTTCACTGTGGAGTTGGAAGATTTAAACACGAAGAAATTAAAAAAAATCTTTGTATTACCCATCATTCTTTCGGCGGCTTAGCCAGAGTTCATCAATCATAACAGTTGTGAAACTGCGTCCACACACGCGAACTTGCTCCTGCCTGGATATGCGGGGCCTGCAGGTTGTCGAGCCAGCTTGGAGAGGCGCAAGAATTGATAGCCGCAGCACTCGCCATACGTAGGCTTTTCGCAAGGTACTCAACGCCACAAGCAGTGCTGGAGCAGTCTTGAGTGTTTATTAATTTGCTTTTTGGTCAATAAATGGTGCCACAGTAAGCGTACACTCGAGATTTCGGCCAATACAAAGTTCGGATTTCGATAGATGTGCCCTGTGAGGAGTTTTGCGATTCGTAAAACTTCAGAAGTTTGCGGCTGAATGATCACCAAACCGCAGTTTACTGTAGTGAATATTTTGTGGAACTTCAATGACATATACTATTCGCAAAGTTCAGATTCAAGGAGGCATTTGAGTTATGCGGCTAGTGCATCATCAACGCCATGAAAGAGAAGAAACATACCTCTAAATTCGGCTGCATGCTTGCTTTTACAACGACTGTGGCACTACCATGAAAGAAACTCACCACAATACGCGCATAAGAGGGACACAAAAAGACAAGGAAGGGCCTGGCACACAGAAAGAGAACAAAGAAATTACTCATCTTAACATGGAGTTATTTTTTTACACTTATTATAGATCCGCAGTGATAGAGAAAAGCAGTTATGCGCAGCAGATGTGATGTGGTTGTCGTGGTAAAAAGAAAAGGAAATGGCAGCCGGGAGCTGAAACATTTTATTGGCAGAAATAGGTCTCCGGGAAATGACACCAAAAAGATTATTGTCGATGACAGTAATCGCTTTCTGTTTATCATATAACGGTAGAGGGCGTTTGCATTTATTCATTTGACATCGGAGATTCCACCACTATACCTTTGGTGACCACGTTGTTTCCTTTGCAATTTAAGTGTTTGCGTTATTGCACGAAATAATTTTTGAAGGTTCTAAAAAAAAAGTGAGCAATATTCCCAAACCTTCGAGCGCGCTTTGCGCAAGGCGGTGGTTAGTGGTTTAACAGGTGAGCTACACTGACAGTATCAACGCGTTTACTGGCTCGCAATGAGTTAAGCGACTACCGTAATACACATCACACATTTGATGCAAGCGGTGCCTCACGTGGGTAAGCTCCGTTTCTTCTTATTTCTACAGAAGAGCCATCTGGACCCGATGTTGACCCATGCAGCATGCTACCCAGCGAAGGGTATTACTGCAAGGGCCGTTTCGGCACCTTCCGGTTCTTGTACGACAATGACACAAAGACGTGCAACCTGTTCTGGTACAGGGGTTGTGGAGGAACGCGAAATAACTTTGCCTCCTACTATACCTGCCTAAACAGTTGCGCTGGGAAGTACGTTCAAGAAAATAGCGAGAAGTTACTCGATGCAAAGTACTAGACAAGGTAAGCTGTCTATGATTTTAGTACTTTATTTTACGCAGTGTCAGTACAACTGAGGCCTAGTTAAAAGCACCTCAAAGTGAAAGAACAAATCGGTCTGATTGATAAAGTAAACGCTGAGAAATTTGATGACTTTGCTTTCCCACTAATGACTTAAAAATTAGGTGTCAAAATCAAGATTAGAGGGCAATTTTAAATTCAGCACCGAAACCTCTGAGCGTGACAATGTGAATTTCAATGTACATTTCTCACATTTGTTACAAAAAAAAGTCAGTGAGCAGTCAAAAAATGAAATAAATGTTTATTTAATTTGGACAATCGTCAGAGACCTATTGTATTTAAGACCTCTACTTGAGAGGACTGGATTCAACCAGATGGTATTCCTGTTAAAATACGACATGTTTATCGTACTTTATTAACAATCACTGAACCAATTTTTTGATATTTGTTATGTTATTTTTACGGCCACCTGACAGGTTGGTTCATTTCTTGTACACTGGCTAGTAACCACGTAAACCCTTGTTGACGCTGTCCAAATTTATGACGTCATGCCGTTCAGTGCAGAAGTTCTAAAGCGGCGTCACTTCCTACTGTGAGTTTTGGGACTTACAAAGCATGCCCTTCTAGCAAGCGCGGTGATTTTCAATTTTTAAACTATTAATTTACTGCTCATCAAAAATATTGCACTTCTTTTTTATTCGCACAAAAGTTTTATTTTCGTTTTTTACCTTGCGTAGAGTGGAAAACCAAACGCTTCAAGGTCTAGGAAATAAGCTGGCAAAAAACAACATGCCCGTGCTTTAGGTTACCACATGCTTTTATAAGCTTGTTTAGACTGCTAATGTACCGCAACTTCGTCAAGTGGTGTAATCTTTTCGCATGGGAGATGGCAGTCATTTCTCTCTGAAATAGGGAGGGGAGTGCTCCTTGATGTAAGAGGGGGTGGCCAATTTAATTGGTCATTTCAAACACTTTGTGCCAAGGTGAAAAAGTTTGGGGGGGGGGGGCGGTGCCGCCTCCTGGCTATACACGACTAGCTCCTCGACACGCGTTCACGCTAAATGTCGCGGTACTTTCACGGCCACTCCACTCTGTAGCGACGTTTGTTGCTTGCGAGTGGCTATTTTGTATATATTTCTGCCTGGCATCATCGCGACAACTCATAATGGTGCGTGAGGTTGTGAAAATTTTTTTCGGTCACTTGAAGGCGCGTTTGGGCTGATGTCTGTAGATGCATCCCACGAGAATTTATTTTCAAATAAACACTAAAAAACATGGCTTATCCCATCGTCAAAGAGCGGGTGCAATGTCTCTATGTGTTTGACTGCTATAACACAGCTTGACGTGGGTGCATCTACGTTCACGCTTATTCATAGAACTGCATCCCGATGACTGACGTTTATTATTACTGAATAAACAAACCATTTTGGTTGAAATGTTAACGGTGACAGCGAAACCAGATGAGCTATGGGACAGCCAGTGAGTAAACGCTCAACTTGGGCTAAGGCGGTCTGCTCGCGCCTTGTTAGAGGTATATGATATTAAGTAGCTGACCACTGGCATATAGTTTGCTTAAGTTGGAGCTTCTTATACACCTTTTCCAACTTTTCCAAGCCAAAGACAAATCATATTTGTTTGCTCCTTGAGTAATAAAGACGATAGTTCTTGGTAAGCGCCCGACTTATCTTTTTTCTGTGTCGCGTTACCGTATTTTGATGCTGCTTTTTATCATAAAGATAAAAAAATTTGCCCAGCTTCCTACCCTATCACAGGTATAAAAGGCGATTGAAAAGCTCCTTCCTATGTGTTAAACGCCGAGTGGTATAGTCTATTTTTAAAATATTGCAGAAGTGACCAACCTTCGATTATATTCGAATGAAACCACTCATTACAAAGGCCCTCAATACCTCTAGATGAACAAATTGGTATGTTTCCATTTTCATTGTCCAATTAGCAGTTGCACACTTCACATAGTGCTAATCATAGGCACAGTCGGTTTTATTTTGGAGCTACAAAAAATTGGCTAAATGCTACATTTTATAACTCGAAATAATAGCCCCCTCCTTTTGAATGAACAGCACTCTAAGCGACGTAGTCAAGCCAGCTGTACATTTGTTTCGTAAAATGGATCTCATAATTGTATTTGTCACCTTATAATGTCGCGTATCTAAGATATCATACCCCTTTATTTTTCGTTAGGGCTACAGATACAAAGTCAAGATAAACAAAAAACCAAATTTACATTCTGGGAATGCGTCGCAAACATATCATTTAAAGCAGTGCAGCTTCATGACAGACACTGGTGATGATATTTTTCGTGGCCTTACAAGCCCAAGGCTGCGTGGATCCACGGACAACAAGAAATAAAATATTCTTTGAATCTTACGCACACCGCATCTTTGTTCAATCATTACTTTTTCACTTACCATTTCATCGCATAAAAGCAATAAAAATTTCACATTTCGCCTGGTCTAGTGCATTCTTATGTAGCATCCAGTAGAAAAAAAGTCTCTAATGTACAGATTTTTAGGTGCAGCAGCAATACAATGTCATCATATATTTCTTTAACAGTTAAAAGTTCAATGTAAGTAATAAGTGTGCATAATACAGTGGTTGAAAATCTTCCATCATGAGTCGAATTAAATGTATAGGCGAGTATGTATAGGAATAGCAACAAAAGGTGTGAAAAAGCAAAGGGTGGAATAAAAAGGCTCTGCAAGAACAGAACGGCAAGTTCGTTTCTTCGTTATTAATATTAGGACACGAAGGAACATAAAGATAACACAAAACTTGATGAACCAACAAGCAAAAACCAACATACGTCAACACGCACAATTAAAAGCTCTTTGAACTGATTCAGTTTAGCCAATGTGAAAAGAAAAAAAACTGAGCATTGCTTTCTTTATTTACACAGTAAAATAGTGTTTAACAAAGGAGAGGAGATGCTTGTCAAAATCTCATGCCAAGCTAAAATTCCCAGATACACTCACAAATGGCTTAAGCGCCCCTGTCGACAACCAAGCGTTATACGCACTCTTAAAAAAAATGGAGTGACGTTCTCTCCATTTAGGGAGGAATGGCGATGTCCCCAATGTTCGTATTTAAATAGAGAAACGTTGCTCCCTCATCCACGGAGAAACACGTTCCTCCTTATGAAAATCAACATGGCTGCCCCCCGGAGAAGCGAGTAGGCTTAGCAAATGCAACGATTCTCGACTGGTAAGGAGTACACGGCACTGAAAGTTACAAAAAACGGTCCCGCTGAGCTTGATATTGAACGAAATGGTTATAAAAACGAGCAGAAGAACCTGTGGCGGTGAACACATCGCGAAAGAGAACGACGGAGCAAGTACGTTTCGTTCGGTCAGCGAAGCCACGTTCACTCCGAAAGACACGGATTCCGCAGAGCGCTCACCTGAAGAGCGCATGCTAGGCTTGCTGTATTTATTTCTCGCAGATTCACATAGTGTAGCGACGTTATCCATGCGTTTACTTGTCCGCAGGTCACGAGATGTGCCTCATAACCGTACACTCGATCGCAGCGAAACCATTCCGAATCCGTAGTGCAGCTTTGATAGATAGATGTTCAACGTTATATAAGTAGCTGGAGGTGTGAGAGCGTCATAGCAATAAAGTAGGTGGTAGGTGGCGCCATCTGGATGGACTAAACAAAACGAAAAAAAGTCGACTGCTGCGACGTACGTTGTCATTACCCACTATCACGGCTCCCTTGTGGAATGTTTACGCATCAACCCATTCAGGATTACTTACGAACACCGAAAGCCTAATATGTGCTGATGCAATACATATCGCTACACATGCACTCATGATCGCATAGTTCGCATATAGTACGCAACAAGTACACTAGCGTATACGCTAACAAGTACGCAACAAGAGCACAATTACCCATTCGCATCAACGGCTCACACCTCGATGTGTTTACTCACACCCTTCTATGAAAGCGCACCAGCTTATATAGCGATTGATTTCGACTGACCTGAGTGGCACAGGTTACAAGTAGGCTTTCTTACACTTTTTTTACGTTTTGTATCAATACCACAACATGCGCACACGTAAATATATTGTATCTGATGCTTAAGAAAACCTCAGTTTATCAATGGTCGCACAATAATGAACGGAATAATTACTAAAGCTTATCAGAGTTCACGAAGGCGGATACCCCCAAACGATGCTTAGAATGCCCACGGATGGATGGATGGATTGATATGGCTGTACCCTTTAGATCGGGTGGTGGCTAGCACCACCAAGCCGTAATACTTAATGAACTCATAACTATATTTATTTATTTTTTCCTTAAAAAGGGAGTTTGAGGATTCGTACTTTGCAGTGAAGAGTTTAATTTTCACTCGTGCCTTGACTTTAGCCACCAATCAGATAACCTCCTTCTAGTTAAGTCTACTTGCTTAAAGTCTATTTTCCCCTCCCGGTCCCTAAACCCCAGTGCTTTGAAAAACTCTGCGCCATCATCTTGATCTATAGGGTGAAGCTCTTTACAGAACATTATCAAGTGTTCGGCAGTTTCTTCTTCCTCTCCACACGCACTTCATACTGTGTCTACCCCTTCGTATTTGGCCCGATATGTCTTGGTTCGCAGTACTCCCGTCCTTGCCTCAAACAGTAGAGAACTACCCCGAGTATTATCATAGATCCTTTCCTTGGCAATTTCCTCCTTAAAAGTTCGATAGATTTCTAGTGCGGACATCTTAATCATGCCCCTTTTCCACATGTCAGTCTCCGTTTCCTTCACTTTCTTCTTAACCGATAGTTCTTTTTGGTTTGGCCACCTGCTGTTTTCTAAGTATTTACCAGTCAACTTCCTGGTTCGCTTCCTCCATTTTGTATCGACAATCTTCATGCACAAGTAGCTGAAAACCTTCCTAGCCCAACGCTCCTCCTTCATTTCTCTCAATCGCTTCTCAAATTTTATCTTGCTGCTAGCTTCCCTGCCCTCAAATGATGTCCATCCCATATCACCTTCTACTCCCTGATTTGGTGTATTCCCGTGAGCTCCTAAAGCAAGCCTACCTATTCCACGTTGCTTAATTTCTAATCTTGCTTGAACTTCTGATCTCATGCACAAGACCGCATTGCCGAACGTCAGCCCAGGAACCAATACCCCTTTCCAAATTCCTCTCACAACATTATACCAATTGTAATTCCACAGTGCCCTATTTTTTATCACTGCTGCATTCCTGTTACTTTTAGTCGTCACGTATATCTCGTGTTCCCTCAGGTACTCGGTCCCATTGCTTATTCATACGCCAAGGTATTTGTATTTATCCGTTATCTCTAGCGTGACCTCCTGTATCCTAAGCTCACTACTTTCGTTGTCATTAAAAATCATGACTGCTGATTTTTCCTTACTGAATCTAAAATCTAACCTATCTCCCTCATTACCGCAGATGTCCATTAATCTCCGCAAATCTTCCTTGTTGTTGGCCATTAGCACTATATCATTTGCGTACAATAATGCTGGTAGTGCCTGATCAATAAGTTTTCCTTGTTTGACTAAAGAGAGGTGGAAGCCCAGTCCACTTCCCTCTAATTTTGCCTCTAGTCCTTGTAGGTACATCATGAATAATAAGGGTGACAGGGGGCACCCCTGCCTAAGCCCCCGTTTTACCTCTGAAGGCTTGGATACCTGTTTTTCCGACTTTATAACTACCTTGTAACCTTTATAGATACCCTTTAAAAGATTAGTGACTACATGTTTCACGCCTAGTGTGTCCAGTATTCCCCACAATTCCTCTTGAACCACGCTATCGTACGCTCCCTTGATATCCAAGAATGCTAGCCACAGGGGCCTGTGTTCCTTTTCTGCTATTTCGATGCACTGCGTCAGTGAGAACAGATTGTCTTCCAACCTCCTGTGTTTCCGAAACCCATTCTGCAGTTCCCCCAGCACCCTATCATCTTCTATCCATGCCTGCAGTCTTTCCTTTATAATCTGCATCGCCAGCCTGTAGAGCACTGATGTCACTGTTATAGGACGGTAGTTGTTTATGTCAGCTTTGTCCCCCTTTCCTTTATAGATCATGCTCATCCTGCTAAGTTTCCATCCATCGGGAACTTCACCATCAATTATTATTGTGCTCACTGCCTCTCTCAAAGCCTGCTTAGACTTCGGACCTAATGTCTTTATCAGCCTAATTGGAATGCCATCTGGGCCTGTTGATGTACTACTAGGAACCCTTTTCTTAGCCCTGTCCCACTCTCGTTGTGAAAATGGAGCCATTGCACCACTTGATTCGTCCTTGTCTGTTGTGGTGCATAAAGTACTTCTTTGTTGAAATTTTTCTGTCACCCTTGTTCTTATATATTCAATAGCTTCGTCCCTTTCTATCCTGGCACCTTGGGCTGTAGTTATAAAACTCTGCTCTAGGCTCGTCTCATTTCTTAGGGTGTTTAGATGGTTCCAAAATTTCGCAGCTGCCTTTCTATCTTTTTTATGTACTTCTGCCAGCCACTGAGCTCCCTTTCTTCTAATCTTTTCATTGATCAGAAGGGATGCAGCCCTTCTACAGCTTAGAAAGGTTTCCCATTTTCTTTCAACATCATCTGTCGGTTCACCCCGCTGCTTAGCATGTCTGTGTTCCCTAGAGGCTTCCTGACGTTTTGCTATGGCTCTCTTAACTTCCTCATCCCACCAACTTTTGGGTTTGTGTCTTCTTTTCTGGGGTGACTTGTTACGCGTCTTAGCTAGCTCTAGCTCAAAGAGTCTAATTAGATTCTTGTATGTCCACACTGTCTTATTATCCTCCGTGATTACTTTCTCAATTTGTTTAGTGGCTATTTCAATTTGCCTTTCTGAATAAAAATTTTCCTGTAGTTGTTCATCTTGTCCCTTCCCACTTTCACTGCTCTTCCAAAACTTAGCTTGATACGTGTGTGATCACTACCCAGACTTCTGGAGCCACCTTCATCTATGTGCATTCCCCTGAGCTTATCATACATCCTATGTGACATCAGTGCATAATCTATCGTCGACTTCAGCCTTCCTACCTCCCATGTTATTTGCCCTTCACACTTCTCGGTACTGTTGCAAATGATCAAATCAAGCCTTTACACATATCCATGATCATTTTGCCTGTCGGGTCAGTATACCCATCTATATCTTTTATGTGCGTTTTCATGTCTCCTAGTATAATTATCTCGCACTCTCTTCCTAACTCCTGAATGTCCTTTGATATACACTCTACCATTGCCTGGTTTTTCTCTCTGGCCTTTGCTCTCGTCCACAAGTACACGAAACCAAGGAGTGTCATTTGACCTGCCACTTTCCCTTTTAGCCATAAATGTTCCTTGCACTTCTGCTTGACCCTTTGCCAGTCTGTACTTTTATGAATGAATGCCCCAATACCACCTCCCTTTCTGCTGCCTTCTGTTCTATTACAATATTCCCACGCGTATTGTTCGGAGGTTGTTCCATGTCCCTGAGATGTGTTTCTACAAAACCGTATACCATCGGCCTCTCTTCCCTTAGCTGTTCTTCTATCTCTTCCCACTTCAGCCTGTTCCTACCACCCTGCATGTTAATATACCCTATGCCTGCATGGGCTCGGCGCTCGTGGCTACGTCTATTTATGCCCTGGACTCTACCTACCTTAGACATTGGTGCCACTTTGGAATCGTATCTGTTCATAACACCTGTCGAAGAGTCTCTCTGGTTGTTTTCCTCGTTAATAGCTATCCTGCACCCCGAAGGGCTCGCTTGCCCCCCAAAAAAGCTACTGCGTGTCCTGCAAGTCACCAACCCACCTCATGACCTAGCCGCCCATCGAAGTGAATTCTGTCTCGTTGAAAACCACCCCGCCTATGCACCTCTCTGTTTATTTCCACCACCTCAAAGCCTTTCTCTCGACTCATCCGTCATATCTCTTGGTTTGCGTTGACAACCGCTCTTTGCAGGTTGCTATCACGCACCGGTACTTCCGGTATAGTGCATATGACTACCTGTACCTTAGGAGAAGTGGCGCGCATGTCATCGACGCCTTTAGCCAGTGTGGCTGCTAGTCCTGTTGTATCTTAATTTAAGACATCGTTTAAACCGCCTGAAATTATCACGAGGTTTTGTCTATCAGCTGTAGTTTTGAGTTTTGCGCTCGCTTGCCTCGTGACTTCTTGAAGCTTGCGTCCTGGGAAAGCCCCTACTGCAACCCTCTTGTCACCTCTTACCCTCTCTTTGATGGCTTCTGTGCATCGATTTAGATTCGAGTCCCCGGCGATTATCACGTGCTGTGACTTTTCAGCTGGAGCGTCCTGCACCTGGGGGCTACTTGCACCTGTGACGCCGGCTGCTTTGTCCCCTCCCAGCCCCACCACTACCTCGCTGAAACTGGGCCTTGCGACAGTTGAACCGGCTAAACCTGTTTTTTCCAAACTTGCTAGCTCTTCCTTCTCCACCGTTCTGGTTGCTGATTCTCTAGTGTTCTCTCCGTAGGCCGATTCTTTGTTCAGCTTCGCTAGTGCTTCCTCGGTGGACTTCAGTCTTTCTCCCATTGCCATCGTTTTCTCTTGCTCTGTCGCCAACGCAGTCTCGAGCTCATCGATTCTCACCAGCAGTTCACTTTGGGCAACCATCATTTTCTCCATTTTTTCCTCGACCTCACATTGCCTACACTTCACGTCAGCCTCTTCTACGCTTGGGTCCACTTTCAAACCCACTCCACATCCTGAACACTTTGCAGTCTTTTTAACCATGTCTTTCTGACAGCCATTGTCCCTATACTCGATAATTACTAAACTCGAGCTGTGCACTACGAAAAAAAGAAAGTCTAAGCTCTACTACAAACATTTGCGTGTTCAATGTACGCGCACCTCCCCCACGGGCTGGCAAAAGAGAAAAACAACAAAAAAATTTCAAACACACACCCCCGCACTAACTAATAAATACCTGGTGACTGGCCCCCGAAAAAGCCGTACCATAAAATAAGTGCTACGAAGATTTCAACCGCTGCCTTATAATTATAAAGACAAGCTCAAAACATGCAAAAACACTTATCTGCGCAGTCGATCCGGAGCGCTCGAAAAACATGTCCATCCACCGTGACAGCCCGAACCTGCCTGAGCATTTCGAACAGCATTTCGAACGCTGCGCCATCTGTCGACCACTGCCACAGTTACATTTTTTTCTTGAAGCCTCTGAGAGCGCAAACACTTGCCGCGCGTTAGCCATTTCGGAGGTCACGTTTTTTTTTTCTTCTTGTTACTTGGAGAGGGCGCAGCATGCAGACCAAACTTTGTCTCCGTCGTGGCAGGTGTTCTGTGGTCACGTCGACCTCGTTTAGTTGTTTCGTCATAACGTTTGCTTATATTCTTTTTACGTGCGTACCACAAGTGTGACCCTTAGCCTGGATATAGTAGCATGGATATAGTCCACCACTAGCCCTTCAATGACAATGTTTTTATACGGCAACGACCATCCTAGCAGTGTATACGTACGTTACAACGCGGGTCTTGCGAGAGAAATAAGCGATGACCTCGCATCCGACGGTATTTTTCGTGACCTAGGACAGTGGCTGTTGGCGTCGTGGCAGCTCTCATACTTGAGTGGAGAAACTATCACTGCAGTGCGCAAGTTTACTCTAAATTTATAGAATGTTGTGCCTGCATACTTTTCTGCTTCAGATGCCTCTCGCGATTCGCCTCGCGTGTCAACTTGCAATCATAGTGCGTGCCACAATTTTGTTGTTAGCGCTGTGGCTGTGGTGGTTATTATTCTGGATTCGGAATACTCTTTTCACAAAGATGAGTGAGCGTTAGTACTTACTTGCTGTGCACAGCTGTTACTAGAAGTGCAATTTGTGTTGAGTTTCTCACGACAAAGGAGAATCATGGACGAGAAAGGCACACTGGTCGCATGCATAATTCCTTCCTACTTCTCAATGCTGGCATGGGCAATTCAAAACGAATGCGATTAAAAATTTGGTTTAACCTACAGAAGTCAATGGTTCACTTTTCACAAAAGTTTAGTTATGATGATGTTTCAAAAGTTTCTGATGGTTGTAATCTAGTCTGGCGAATAAACGCTCAGTGAAACTTCGCAGCCTGTTTCTCTTTGTGCTTTCACCTGCCGTGGTAGCATAGCCTTATTGGGTGTCGTGTCACTATGCTAGAGGACGCAGGTTCGACTTCCGGCCAAGGCGGCCATATTCGAATGGGGGTAAACTGCAAAGAACATCCATATGGTGGTAGTGGCACGTATAACTCTATCAATTGTATATGATTGTACTTTCACGCACGGACTGTAGAGTGGTATCAGGTTTCCTACAATGTTGAAAAAATAACTGTGATGCTTTTTTACGCGCCTCGTTGAATTCATGAGTGCTGTTGGTGCCGTGCGAAACTAAAAATGCGTGGGCTTACCAAGTATGTCGACACCGAAAAAATTCATTATTTTTTTTACTCTAAGGTAATTGATAAAGCAAGACTGCTTGGGAAGCAGAGCTCCTTGTATTGGTGACAAATTGGTAGTATGAAACAACACGAGACACACATGGAAGTGTGCGGAGCATCGTGCGAGTGCCTGACGATAAAAAAAGAGTGGCTTTTACTCTACACTACTAAAACAAAAGAAAACGTCACTCCTGCATTGCTCACAAAAATCTTAGGTAAAAGCAATCGCTCGCGACTGGCCGCGGCCGGCTATAGGCTTGGCGTGCACATGCGCGCGAGCAAGAGCCCCGTGATTGAGGAGAAACTTGAACGCTGAAGGAGGAACGTTGCTCCTTTGGACCTTGCCGCGAGAGGGCGCGACGGGTAAAGTGCCCGAAAGGAAGGAAGTCGCTGCGCCGAAGGAGGAACCGCGCCCGTTTCTCCATTCTCGCTTTCTTTTTTTTAGAGTGCGAGCAGTGATTAAGGGAAGGAAGCCTCAAGTGTCATACGTCGTTCCGCATGCTTGCCTAGCCTACAAATACCGTAAATACTTACACATACATCAAATGAAGAAACATATTGAGAAATCACAAGGAAAGCACACGAGAGCCTCAGCTCTACGTTTTCTGCAGATTTCGCTCTGTATGAACAGCAGTAAGCTTTTCGTGGTTGTTCCTGGCGGAATTACACTCGCTATAATATTACCGCAGTTAAGTCTCAAGCGTGATCCCCTCACATAAATGTACTTGGATGTGTTAAAATAAATTGACAAACTCACTGTCATTGATTATACTAGGAGTAGCGAGAAGCGAATCACTTTTTCCGCTGTCTTTCAAGGTAAGCTTTAGAGGCGGTAATAATATTGATTACACAATTGTTATCCCGGCAAAGTTTTTACACTTTGTGTTTTGCAGCCGATTTTGTATTTCCGCATATCTGATTTTCTCGTTCTGCCTCCTGGTGCATGCGAAGTTTTGGTTGTGCCTACAGCGACGGCTTTTCTCCATCCAGAAACCTTACGCAAAATGTTAGGAGCGTTCTCACCGTAACCACTGACGCAAACCTGCAGAACATAATAAACTATATGTTTAATAAATTTTATGTAGAGCAACCTAGTTAGTACGAATTATAAAGCGTTTTAAAGAGCGAAAGAACGAGCAGTTCTCACACAATGCGAATAGCATAACGAGAGGTTCGTCTGATGCTCCCACTCAATACAAAAGATTGTTTTTTTTTTTCAGTTAATGACTGTGCCACATACCCACTTCAGAAGTGATTTCTCATGATCGTCAGCCACTGCATGAACAGTTTGCACAGTTTCTCGCAATAGTTCATCGGACACCTCCCTTCTCAGAAGAATGACGAAAAATAACACAGCAAATGCAGGCCTACTAACCTAAAACATTTATTATTAATGCCGTAGTGGGCATCAAGCAAGTGGGCTTGCAGCAGTTACCCAATGAGTGTTTAGAAGAAAGGTCTGAAAAGCGGCTATTGTAGCTTTTGCTGTGACTATGCCTCGCCTTTGGCGCAGGCTTTTCGTTTTTTGCTTATTCTTTCTTTTTTTTCATTTTGTGACTATTTATGTGTATATCGCTATGTCTAGTTAATACTCTATCTTTATACATTTGTCTTTCTTTCCTTTCCTTCTCTCTATCCACATAAAGACACGAAAGTTTGATTTCTATTATAAGACCGACTGTGATCAACCCGTTCAAGTCAATATTGCAGCAATATGGCCTGAAGGCTATGAAAAAGGAACTACGTGTCCTCGCCCTTAATCAGGCTGTCTCAATCTGTGAGTAGTTGACGTACAAGAAGACGCATGTACATTGCCACTGCTTCAAAGTTTCCTTTTACGAGAGAACTTTTGCTCCATGGCACCTAGATTCTGCACTAGTTCGAGATCGCACGAAAGACGCCGTGCACCTATAAAGGAAAGAAGTTTGGTAAAATTCATTTGAACTGTGTGACTGGATAACTAGGCGATCCGATTCGCTTATACCCAATGTAAAAGTTTCTCACTTCGTTCACAAAACAAATGGCAGAGGTTTTAAACCACGAGTATGACAGCAAAACAAAATATAAATTCATTATTTGTAAAAGTCACAATTCTTGTGAAATGAAACATTCATTTATTAGCAGCGTGAGGCCACCTCGTAAATAGGCAGAAGCTTCACGTCGTGTTTGCTGAACCAATCATTTTGCCATGATGGTTCGCAATGTGATAAGTTGGCCCGACAGAACCTCTAGGTGGATTAGGTATTCCAAATACCCTTCACAGTGATCTTGTGAATATGATAGAGGTTATGATGCCCCATAATTTTAGTTCTGTCATCTAAATAATAATTGACAATTGCATCTATAACCCAGCGCTATGTTTATATGCCTTTCCGTACTAGCCCATATTTCTTTACCCACTGTTTTTTTACCTTTATGGTTTTGTAAACGGGGCGCTGGCCTTTGTCATGCCATTAGAAGCTTTTTTTTCTAGCCCCCGTAGCTTCATCCGTGGTTCTTGCCTTCCTGCTGTTGCTGAAATAAACAAGTCGTTGTTATAATATTATTATTATTAACGTCGTACGGTAAAATCAAGTTCATGGCGGTCACATTTACGATGGACGCAACGATAAGTTTTTAGCCTGCACGCTGAAGAATCCCTGAAGGCTAATACTGCCGCGTCCCTCATAATATTCCGGTTTTCTGACATTAAACCCCCTAATTATGTTTGCCCTGAAAAACGAGACTTGAAATGTTCAAAACTTTTTATAAAAAACCATCGGACCGCGTTCTTCCAAGAACACACTTTTTTCTCGTAATTCTTCTTACTCGGCCAGATAGCTTTGGTGCAAAGCTTTCGCTCTGGTTAAGTGCGGGGAGGCTAGCATGACATTATACCCGATGACCGTATGAAAATAGGAGCAAAATGTGAGAACATTCATCGATTGAAACTCATCTTCAAGGTAAATAACCTCAGATGATGCTCTGAATGATTCCTAAGGCCAAAATAAAACATGAAAGAAACTTCAGCGTTGCATACAGTAATTTTAGCATATCAGCCTATAAAACTTTTGATAATTTATTTTAAGCATAGAATATACCACAAGATATGTGCATGGCGCAACTTAAACACCATCTTATTCTCGCAAGACGTGTACTCTGGTGCTTCCTTCAACATGGAGACAGTCTTGATATATAATACTTCAGCAGACTGTGATGTTCGATGAGTTGCTGCATAGCTCAGTAAAAAGATATTTGTGGCACAACTCATACAAGCAAGAAAAAAAAGAGGAGACACGATATGGCGGCAGGCTTTCGCCTTGTTTATTAAAATATATTCCTTCTCTTACCAAATAGTAACCTCTTATTTACGTTCGTTGCCATTTCGCGTTATCTGAAAAAAAAATGAGTATACACTAGTGATAATGAGGGTGACCATTTGCGTTTTTGTAGCGACCATCAGCCATTTTTTTATTCAGACGCATACTTGCCCTCAAGGCATAGTATGTTGGTGTATATGTGTATCATATGTGCACCATGAAGCGGTGTCTTGTGCGATGTGTTCTCGTCCCTTCCCATCAGACGCGCAACTTCAGCTTGCTATTGTTGAAATTATTATTACATAAACCAACCATGATGGTCAAAATATCATTGTTCAACCAGGAACACGAACGTGTGCGTCTACTAGTTCATGTGTACTGAACAGCTATCACCGCGGAGCAATCGTCACAAGAAACACAATATCCTTATGAAGCCAACTCTGAACAGGGTGTGTTTAGTTAATGATTAACAGGAAGGCACACTCTAAGTGAAAAAGACCTTCTAGAATGCATTTTGCACGCGCTGAACGTTGCGCATAAATTTTTCACGCGAGAACAACCTACCTAGCAAATATTTTGCTTCATAACTTCTTTGGTGAATTACAACAGTCAATAATATACAGTACTCCCGAATAACAGTTTGAAAACTACAATACGGGATACCTACTCGTCTTGCTGTCCATCATTTCGGGTGTGTGCATCGCTTAATTGTCGAAGGGACCCGTGTCATTGAACTAATCGAGCCGGAGGTGCCCCACAAATATAAGCCGCTAAACGTGTCAGCTAAGAGAGTATTGGATCATTAGAGATTTTGCCGCAGATACGCCGACCAACCATCTCTATAGCGAAAAATGCAGCCGATGAATTTACCGCAATTTAGAAGTGCAAGATACATTAATAAGTGTACGGCGTTCGTTGGTGAAACCCTCCTCATACGACTACACCTGGTTTGCGAATTAGCCGTTTCACAACGGCCAGTTCAGGCATATATTCTTCATTGCATTTATTTAAATTTCAACCATTCACACGTGTCACATTCCGGTCGGAGCACCCTTGGTAACACGACTGTGACACTAATACAACAATCACCTATTTGTTCTTTTGATGTAATAGTGTCTTGTGCATCAATTTTGTGTTTTTAAAGTGTGTGTATTAGCGTTCGAAGTGTTATTTGATCATCGAGTCACTGCAGATGATGGTGCCAGCAGTCTGCTTGCTCTACTGACTTGATATGACCAACTCTATGCTGTGACCAAACAATGCGTATACATGACCTTGCAGAAAAAAATTGTTAGGGTATATGGCGGGCATATGGTAGTACGAAAGCTCCGTATAAGTGTGTTAAAGAACACTAGACCTCCCAGATAGAATCGTTTTTTTTACTGTAAAAGAAAGCAGTTTAAGCTGAGAATGACTGTTCCCATCCTGATAATCCGCATTATTAACCAGCGTCCAGGTCCTCCTGGATGCTTGGTAAAGTGTATGAGCGTAGACTATCAGGATGTTGAAACGCAACTCAAAAACAGGTATACATTATGCTCAACTGGAACACGCCACTAAGTCTAATCTCTGCACTTTTTTTCGCAATCATATAACGCATAAGTTTTCCTTACCCGTTGCTTTCACAGACAATTCTTTTCAAGTCATCCAACCTACTACAACTAATTTGTGATGGTGTCCAAGCTTATTTTTATAGAGCACGCATAAAGCTGAAAAGACATCTATGGTATTACCCAGAGTAATTGAAATACGTGGCTTTAATATTATACATTTTGAACTTATAGATGGCTTGTTCGAAAAATTCGATCCCCGTGAGTAGAATTGTGAGCCTGACAATGAGTAGTCATCCGGTGACAGCTTTCGTGACATTGCGGCCGCCAGTCGCCGTAAGAGTTGCGCTTTTCGTTGAGATGCCATGGTGCACAAAAGATGGCAGCACGGCGCAAGTGTCCCTCCGGTAGTTTCGGACTTCCTGGAAAGTGTAATTGATGGCAATCGTTACGGGCTGGTTTAGGGACACTGCTCCTTGGAGTGCCTGTCATGTGAAAAGTATTGAAGAGAAGCGAGTTTCCGACTGGTCGCAACAGTGACACTTGACACCATGCTTAGTCTTCGTTTACTGGGGACTGGCCATCACACCAAAAGCAAACACATCGTAAAACTACTTGTTTTGTAGAGTAAGAAGGGAAACATCGTAAACACCTCAAAGCAACCTAAACGTTTGTCCACATCAGTTCAAATGAATAGGATGGTTATTTTTATCTAGTGCACATACGTTGCGAAACTTACGCTCTTCGTCAATTTTTACGGAAATAGACATGGACTTTTTATAAACATACAAATGGCGAAAATCCTTCTTATTTTTCCTTCAGAAAGTGTAACTTTGGCCAGAACGCGTTGTGTTTTCATAGAAACATTATATTTTTTTAGGTAACAGGCTATGGTAACGCCAAGGTGAAGTAGTAAATTGGGTTAGTTGGAACATACTCATTACGATCAGCGTAAATAAAAAGAACACGAAAACACGAGGAATGAACGATACAAGCGAAGTCTGAAGCGAGATACAGGTGCGTGAGCCAGCCTTAAATCACTCTAGTAGATGTTAAGATTTTATATCTGCAGCATAAAAGATAACATGCTTGGGGGAGGGGGGGGGTTGGTCGATGATATTTTTAGTGCTTTCATTTACACTTACATATACAACGTTTATTTATTCATCGAATTTTTTGTCGTTAGATAACGCTTGTGCCGCACAATTCCTTGTGTTCCCTTTCTTTCTTGTTGTGATGAGGCCCCTATGTCGAAGAATACAAGGTATTTCTTAGCTATGTTATGATGGAAAGCGAAGTTCAGATACATTGTAAGACACACGAAGCTCAGGCAAAAAAAAATAAAGATGCTTCCACCTCCCTAAAGAGAACCGTGAGGAAATGCGAATGCATTACTTAGCGTCCATAATGACATTTTGCACCCGAGAACCCAGCGTTAGAAGAGTTATATTTTTTTTCATTCACTATACAGCCAATAGCGCCGTTCACCGCACTTGGCGTTTTTCTGTAGCTAACTCTAGTTTCTAACGAGCATGGTTCAAAAGGACTATCAAGTGAACAAAACAGCGTTCTCGGCTCAGCGTTTGCGCTTAGCAGCGGCTTCTAGAGCACACATTTCCGGATGTTCTCAAGGGGTAGGTGGTGGTGGTAGTGGTTAGAATGAAGAGGAAAAAGGCACCTAATTTCTGTCTGCCTTCAGGCGACACGGCGCAGTGCCTAATAGGGGTGGGGGAGGGAGGGATAAAAAGAATAGAAGGAAAATAGACGAAGAAGTAGACGGGCAAGCAACGGAAAAAAGAAGGAGATAGGAATGTGTGGATCCGGTCGAAGCAGTCCAAGGGCGGGGTGCCACAATGCGAGAGCTGCACGGCGTCAGGAGACCGCGGAGAGCGAACCAGTCGGCGGGAGCTACGCTGGCGTCGGAGATCGCGAGGGCACAACCGTCCAGCTTGAAATCCTGCGAGCGAATCCCAAGAGGCGCCCAGCCAGCGAATGGTCAAGAGTGAGGCGCGAGCGGAGGGGAAAGTCGTGCTCAGGGACTAGAAACGCCAGAGGAGGAGCGGCAAAACACTGCACCTACCCTCTTCTACACTCTTTCGCAGCACATGCTCCAGTTGCTAGGGGCGAGGATGAAAGCGCGCGCCGGCAGATGTTGCTATGGAAGAGGGAGTGAGAGCGGAAAGTGAGAGCAGTGCCGCGGACAACGGCGGATGCCTGACCTATCCCGACTAAGAAATTTATTCGCGTTTAAAATAAGGAACAGTTATACTCACAACAATTGAACAAGATACAACGAATAAAAATAAATCGAGTAGCGCTGAACTAAAAGTAGCACAAGGAATGAACCTGAGAAAATTTTCTGACACTTCCAAGAGAGCACCCCATGCAGAGAGGCATGTACAGTTCTCGGATATCTATACCTTCTGAAAAGCAAAGTTCATCATTTGGAGTATAATGAGCCACCAAGTGGCAGAAAGGTTTGCACTCTGAATTACTCAAGAGACTTGTCGCGGGTACATTGGAGCACTGGTGCCGTCTTGTACAGGCACCGATTTCGGGGTGAAAGAAAAGTGACCGCGGTTTTCCCTCTGCATTTATGCGCATCGCAAACCCATAAAAACAAATGCACATATTTTAACGCTTGTCTTTACAAAACGTTTATTACGCCGTTGAACATGCGAATACATCTATACATCGTGTGTTCAGAAAAAAAAAATGTGTTTAACGATTTAGAGTTTTGGGTACTGTACTAAGAGGGAGCAGAAATCCATCACACATGCACCCGGCACGTACGTTCATAAAGCCCACAGGTTGTGTTTATATTATATTGTTAACGCATTTGAACACTAAAAGCACTCTATTATGGCACAGCCTATCCTCAAAAGAGCGGTTAGAAGAAGTCGTTAACAATTTGGAGTACGGGGTACTCGACTGTGGGAGACGCCAAACGTCAAGTCAACGTATTAAGAAACATTTAGTCACAGGCGTCAGTAACATTTCAACAGAACATTTTCTTCTAAGACATATATTAACCATGATGACAAACCGACTTTATTTACATGAACGTGAACATGAGATGACGTGGAAAGATTATGTGTTTAGAATAAGTGGTTTACGATTGAGAGAACTGGGTACTCTACTATGGGAGAGCATAAAGCCATTCCGACACGTGGTTTGGAAAAAGTGGTTAATGATTTAGAGTACCTGGTACATTACTATGCAAGAGCTAAAAGCCGTCCCGTTAAAACAAGTTACATCGAAAGAATACTACTCATGTGTTTAGAAAAAATTTTAACAATTTCATGAACTTCTTACGTAACTATGGGAGAGCACCGAGCCGTCCATCTAGAAGAGCTCAACACCGTCGGCGGGGGGGGGGGGGGTAGAAAGTGTTTATTGATTTCGAGTACTTCGTACTCAACTGTGGGAGAGCACTGAGTCGTCCCACTCTTAACGGCTAGAAAGTGACTGTTGACACAAACGACCTTCTCACCATCTCTGGAGCGGAATTCTGAAGAGCACAGCTCGCTCAACTAACCCTGAAAAACCTCCGCAACTCATCCGTGTATATCTCAGAGGTCAGCAGCATTTTCTAATTTCTTCAAATGCGACCTGTGATTCAAAAAGCCCTTCAAAACAATATTTGTGTGCCAATCTTATCCTTTATGCAAGAGAGTACAATACGAAGAAAATTCTGCAAGTAATGCCGTTGATGTGTCAGTTAGGAGAGCGTGGAGCTGATTCATAGGAAGAGAAATCGGCCTAAGCTTGTTTGCTCTAGCCTGTTTCGCTGCCCAGGGAAAGGAGGACAAGAAGAAAAATAATCACTGCATATCCACTGGCTGAATGATGATGAGTGGAGTGAAACATCCATTAGTCCGTCCGCGCTTCCGTCCGTGCTTTCGTGCTTTCGTCCATCCGTAAGTTAATGTGTCTAGCCGTGCATCCGTCCATTCGTCCGCGCATCTTCCCGTGCGTCCGTCCATTCATCTGTGCATCCATTCATCCGTACATGCGTCCGCCTGTGCGTCCATCTGTCCGTCCATTCGTGCAGCTGTCTGTCCGCTCGTCCGTCTGGTTGTCTGTCTGTCTGTCCATGTGACAATCCACGCAACCGTCCGTGCATGCGCCTATGCGTCCGCCCGTTTGATCGTGCGCCCATCCAGCCGTCCATCCAGTGAACACTTCAAGTACCGTCATCTCACATCTTTTCATCATAGATTCGTCATTTAAAAGTACCGCCATCCAGCGAACATTTCAAAGACTGAACGAGGAATGAACTAGCTGGGTACCTACTACTACTACATACATCGTGGACGCACGACTCATGGCATAAGGAGCTTTGCCTCTAAACATTGGCCGCGCATCCATAGGTTGTACGGCAAACGTCGTTGAAAGACGATAGTCATGCGCCTGGAGGAAGGGAATAAAATGTTTATTCGATGTTCTGCACCAGAAAATCGGCAAATGAGATTGGAGCTACGTGAGACGGGAGCGCCATCTGGCAGCAATCTTGGAAAACCAAAGGCCAACCTCCAATGTAGCGAGCGCGCGGCATGTGTGCACAACATCGAAGACCATAATTTGTAGAACGCAATGCGATGGGCAGGTGCCACCACCGTATCGTCTTAGCAGACCGCAGGAAACACCCGTCTTACAGTGCATAGGGCTGCATTGTGAACGCAGTGTAATGAACGCCAAGTTCTTTAGAATCACATATGTATGTCTTCTATAGCATAAACAAAAACGCCACAAATATTGATGTGTTGAGGTTATGCCTCCGCTGCTCGCAATATATCCTTTTTAATCAACAATACGCACAAGTATATAAACGCCCAAACCAGATCAGTATTCGTAAGTGCTGCCGATGTGGTCGGATTTAAGTTATTTAGGGTGACACACAGACGAGCTGACCAACAGACCCAACATCGTTCTTGTGTAGAAGTATTGGAAGAAAGACTATCGTCTCTAAAAAAAACATGGGACCGATTCTCCCATGAAAATCACACAGCTGTATGAGTGCTTTTGAGTGCCGGAATAAATTTTCCTGCATGAACCCGCCCGGCCTGCTCTCTAATCAACTACATTGCCAAGTCAGACAAATGTTTACGTGTACTCGTATTCTCTAGGACAATTGAAATAGTGTTCTAAAGGAACCAATGCAGAAAGAAACGTTGAAAAGTCGTGAATTGCAGTTTATGACGTTACTTGCAAACTCCTGAGCCCAATGCGAACTTGTATATCTTTGCCGTCATCCGTGTAGCTCGCCCACGGCTGTCCGTTGACGAACGGTAGATTTCTGGAACAGAGCGAAGGGTCACTCACTCACCGGCTCACTCACTCACTCACTTAACTGCTTCAACATGTAACTGCTTGAACGCTGTCATGTGCTGATCGCATAGGGAATTCCAAATGAGATTTCAATAATGTCGTCGGAGCCTTTTTACTTTAAACATCTTTCTAGTCTCATTAGGTCGCAGTCTTCAGTACTTTTATCTTCATCAATATCATCACCATTACCATCATCATCATCATCATCATCATCATCATCATCATCAGCCTGACTACACCCACTGCAGTGCAAATATCTCTCCTATGTGCCGCCAGTCAACTTGGTCTTGTGCTTGTTGCTGCCACTTTGTATCCGCAAACCAACTTATCTCCTATGCCGACCCTCTATATAAATTTCCGTCTCCCGTACACCCACATGCCTTCTCTTAGAATCCAGCCTGTGATCCTTATTGACCAGCAATTATCTTGCCTTCGTGATACGTGCCCTGCTCATGATCATTTCTTCTTCTTCATTTCGACTATGATGTCCTTAGTACTCGTTTGTTTCCTGACACACTCTGCTCTCTTCTTGTGTCTTAGGATTACACCTACCATTTTTCATTCTAGTGCTTGCTGCGTCGTCCTCGACTTAAGTTGAACACTCTTTGTGATCCTTCAGGTTTCCGCTGCGACGGTAAATACTGCTTGCACTTGTAGCATTTACCAAACGTTATATACACCACGACCTACTGAAACTCCTGGCCTGCTAATGTAACCGGTTTTCTACGAGAGCGCACGCGCCAGCTCTCGTTTAAACTACCGCGTTTTTAACATTTCAGTAACTTGTTTGTATGGTTCGGCCCTTACAACGACGTTGGCATGAGAACGCAGATACTCAGTGACTTCCTGCTAGAACAGATTCTTTATTCCAAACTTCGACAGAGGCTAAGTAATCACTGTGTAAGGAGGTTCATCGGGTGAGCCTAACGAGCAGGGCGTAGATTGGAAATAGACACAGGGTGAGGAAGACGGTGCTGCTTCAGCGCCGATCTGCGGGTGTGTTCCTCTCGTTTTCATCATCGTTTTCTTCTATTGTCTTCATACATGCATTACAATGGTGTACTGATTCCTTAAGGTCTAAAGCCGTAGACGTTTTTTTTTATGTAGAACTGCGTACATGTGGACAAGCCCATATAGGCGTCAGTATAAAGGCTTAGCATTCTGAAATGACTAAGATCTTTATTTTTGGGGTAATTTTTATTTCTGAGTTATATAAATAGTTACTTATTTAGATCAATATGCACTGGCTGAAACGTCACCGCGATCACTCCAAATACGACAGTGATCAGCCACCCACTAGCACCACACTGCTTGTATTCTTCCTCTCCAGCGGCAAAATGAATGAACGAGAACAATTGTGCTAGAGTATAGACAATCGTGCAGGACAGGGGTTGCAGTAGGTCGTCTTTGCCACCCCCAATGAAAGCTGGTGCTCAGGGAGGGTCAGTAACTCGAGTAGAAAAGAACCTCTGTCCAGCAGTGCTTCACAGATGTTTATCATACATAGGGGTTGAGTAATATAAGACATCAAATCAGTTACCCGTGTACACTTGAGTGATTTAAACAGATTCTGCTTCAGCAGAATTGGGGAGACTAGTAAAATAAAGGCGTAAATAATAGACTGAAGTGAACCTGCTGCGACTCCTAACCGTGAAGGATAGCTCAGGCTGGACTACCGTTACGGCTGCCAGAAACTGTGCCTCACTACCAAGCTTCATTATTATTGGGCACCATTTGATCGTTTGTATTGCTCTACCTTTCTTTCTGGAATCTTTTCCTGGGAGACTGGACAACTTCCTTCTCTTCATAGGCTTTCACTGAATACTTAAAACTCGTGCATATAGTGTCAATAGCTTCTTGATTCATGTGCAGCAAGCCAAGATGGGAGGCCATGCTGCACAGCGAAGTCTCAAAATCAAATCCTGACCATCTGATAAGCCCACGATAAGACACGCAGGCTAGGCCTGTCGGTGCTCCAGTGGGAAGGGTCAGGTGGGCGCGCGAGACACACTCCCATACGTCGGTAATGGGCCTCAATAATGTTGCTCTCTTATTCACGTGGTTCATTTGTGCATCTTTTTCTTTTTCACGAATTGAACGTTTTAACAACGAAGATGTTTTTATTCGAGTATTTCATGTCCGATGTTGCCGTAAATTGTAAACGGCTATGTGCCAGTGAAAGCGGTCCTCCCACTATGAACACCACTCACTAATCCTTCGAATCACCGCAAGGCCCATGGCTACACCTGCCACTCCTCCATCGTTATTCAAACACTTCATTTGCAATTCATTTCCATTTCACCCTACTTCATTCAAAAGCACTTCTGTCAAGAAGCGAGGACTTTTCAAAGTAAGCAGCTTCGTAGTTTTACCACTGTCCGCCAAGGGAAGCTGTCTGAAGTTTTTTTTTTCGTCAACTACTTTTTTTTATCTAGTCACTGCCTGAATCCACTCTTGCACAGCCCTGTCGCCCTCCTGCCGTGCTTCTCAAGAGACACTAGTGCATTTCATCACTATACTGCAAAAAGGTCTCACCCCGTCGTAGCGAACGTCGACAACATGTCGATCATCCTCCGACTGAGGTCCTTCTCCTGGGCGTTAGCCACTTGCGAACCGTCCAGGGGACGGCCGAACATGAAGTCAAGGTCCGAGAAACGCGCCGCCCCCGTTGTGTCGTTGAAGAGGGCGAAGGTGGCCTGGTAATCAAACACGTAACCGAACACCAGGTTGCGTGCCTGGGTCGAGAGTTCGCGTCCCAGGCGCAACAGCGGGCACGTGTAGAACAGGTCACCCAGCAGTTCGTACGCCCAGGAGAGGCCAGTCACTGTAAGTGCGCATATCGCGTTCAAGGGAGAAAGTTATTAAGCCCAACTTCTGAAACTCAAGGAACACTCGCACATTCACTCTCTTTCACAAACAGACACCACACAGAGCGCTTTGCGTGGTGTGTGTTTCTTGTGTAGAAGCGAATGTTAATGTGTCACTGCTTTATGGGTTTCAAAAGTTGCGCTAAATAACTTACAATATGACGAGCTATTGACTATTCCAACAACCAGCTTTAACAAGGAGTGAAGTTTCTCGATAAAAGCTGCAAGCACTGGTCAAAAAGCCAGGCTACCCTACTTTCTGTGCTAGTCAGTGCCGAGTATGCAGTGCCTCTGAAGCAGCTGCACTTTAGTGAAGGTACACGCATGGTCATTGGCGCTTCAATTACAGAGAAGTTAAGGTTTAGATATACGCGTTCTTTTTATTTTTGATTTTAGAGAGCAAGCTTAAGGTGCGGTGGTCACACTTGGCTTAAAAGCAGGGGGAAGGGGGGGGGGACAGAAATACTTTCTAGATGTCGACAGTTGCTTTAAAACAATGCTTCATCTTGAGTGTTTTTGCTCTATTGTTTCGGCAGTATTGTAACCCTGCTGAGCTCATCGATACGATACACGTTTCTTCAAGGCTCATATACGTCAACATATTTTGCGTGGAAGTCGTTCACAGACAGTCGGCTGTTACGTCGTATTACGCCGAAAACTAAGACACAAGAAGGTTCTCGAATTACCATTTTCAGATGGCATGATCACATTCTGGAAGGCATCGACGACCTCGCTAGCGTTCGTGATGTGGTATATCATATCTAGGAATGTGCGAACTACGTACTCCATGTCTGCATTGGGCGGCGAAGTCTGCAAGAAAGCAAAGAAATATCAGAATACAAACTTGTTTTCACACGGCTGACAAAAGTGTTCTAATGACATCGTCACATAATAATCTCCATCTTTTTTGCTGACTCCCGCAGAAACTTTGAGCAGAGAAGTGCTTCCTCTATTGCGGCTAAGAGAGGGGTTTTGAAAAAAAAATTTAAAATGACATCTAGCCAAGCTTTCATTGGACAAAGGATTGAAATGACGCATCCTATTAACGAGATCTGGTGAATTTGAAAGCATATGATCTCCAATAAATACTTCCTAGATAAGATCACCCATGAATGCAATTTTGCACGTGTTGTTGTGCTTTCAAGCCAACGAAGAGACTAATAAATAAGCAGAAAAGAACTGCAACAAACAAATAGGTACTTACCAGAAAGCATTTGAAAAACTAATGCAGCTAGGGGTCCCCAAGACGTATGCTGGTAGAAGCATTGATCTTACAGATTGCCAGCAAGAGATAAATGCTGATACTCTTTCGTTTGTGCGTTCATACGGGAGGTGTACAAACCTAGAGGCTTAAAAAGATTGTTCAGTTTAAATGGAGGACAACGCAGCAAGCGATGGATAAGAAAATGATAGGTGTAACCTTCAGAAACAAGATACGGAGTGGGTCAGGAAACAAACCGGGGTTAGGCATAACATAGCTGCAATAAAGAAGAAGCAATAGACATGGGCCGGGCACGTATTGCGTAGGCAGGGTAACCGCTGGTCATTAAGGGTAACTGACTGGATATCCAGAATAGGCGAACGCGTGGGGGGCAACAAATTTAGACGGGCCGATGGGATTAAAAAGTTCGCAGAAGGAACACGGCAGGAAAAAGCAAAAGACCTGGTTGATTGGCGCATCATGGGAAATGCCTTAGACCAGCAGTGGGCGTATAAGGTTTTTAATGATGGTGATAACGATGTTTTAAGTACAATTCACTTGGCAGTTATCACTTGTACAGTTGTGATTATCTTCGGTTTCTCTCCTGTGAAGAGCTTTTGTATCGGCTAGTTCTCAACGCTGGATGATAAGATTGAAGACAGGGATGCCCACGTCGTCCTTGGTTTTGTACTTCGAACGTTGTAGAGCTTGGAACGTTCAAGCTTTGATCACTTGTTACAGTTCTCTACAACTTTTTGCATTGTGCATTAGTTCATGGAAATGTAGGGATTGCATTAGTCAAGCTTATCACAGCACCACTGAGAGGAATATCTGCTTATTCGTCTCCGTTCGCAGTTTACCCAGTGTCTAAACGGAAAAGCCATAAAATGGGTATTAGCGCACGGTACTTCTTTACACCCTGGAGCCTACTTTTATTTGAGACTGTTTGGTATTGCGTTTTGAGTGATCGACCGTCTTCAACTTGGTTAGACAGTGCATGTTTGCTGGCTCATGACATTGCACGGGAAATTTAACTAATACAAATATACCGTCTCGTGACATCCTAATTCTTCCCTCAGGCTTACGCACAGGAGGGGCAGAAATAGGTCGGTGGTTGCGAAGCTTTTTTGGGGGGATTGCCAAGTATGCTTCCTAGATATATCCGTCGTACTTACGCTGTGATCGTATAAAGAAGGCAGTTACAAGCACGCGCCTTCTTTACGCGAATTGTAACCGAAGTTTCTTGATCTTGAGGTCGAGGAACTCTTTGCTTGCCACCTTAATGCTCATAACGCCAGGGACAAATACAACCCTGTGTAGAAAGCAAGTCATTGATGATATTCATTTCGCTATATATGGCGAAGTGTGCCTTCTTTTGGAGTCAACTTAGCGTATGGGAAAGGGGAGCCAGTTCACGCACTTGATCCCACTCTTATATGAAAAAGTGTGCCAGAGGAGACACCGTACTCTTATTAGGTAGTCGAGAAGGTGGGTGCCTTCGTTGCTGACGGTGCCCAGCAGAAACCGCCGGCCTGTGACGCCCGAAGCGTCATGGACGCCGGGGTGGGCACTGGCCGAAGGTCCGAAGTAATGCACCACCTCGCTGGTGGCGCGAATGATCTCGCGAGAAGGGACGGTCCTCATGCAGTGGAGCATCTCGACCGTGCCGCCGATGGAGCATTTCAGCAGGGATGGCAGCTCGTGAGACTTGTCGTCGAAATACCTATGGGATAGTAAGGTGGCCAATATGTAAGCCGCTTTCTTCTCACACTTACTGTCATATATCTGCGGTCAAAAACATTGAACAGAATGGCGCTGGCTGTATTACAATCATAAGAGTGCAAATATTTGGGTAAGTTAAAGGTCCAGTATATTTTCTAATTTTTGAAATTTGCTCGGAGTGCAGCGCTGTTCCTCAGCCGCCTTTTGTTACTTCACGGTGACGTGGAGGAAAACCCTGGACCAATGAATAAGCCCCAGGAAGAAAAATTGAATTTCGTGTCCGATGCTATTAAGCGCCTAGAAAACAACAACGCTACCTTGCTGGAATCCGTAAATAAGGTTTTATTAATACATGCTGCTATTCAAAACGATGTCGAACAGCTCAAAACTCGGGTGCAGGCTATCGAATCTAAAATGCAAAACAACAATAAAAGCGTAATTCTACCAACCCACGATCATTTTTCTACATTACAAGACAAAATCGACGACCTGGAAAATAGATCTCGGCGTTCCAATGTTCTTTTCTTTGACGTAGATGATAAAGAACCATCTGAAACGTGGGATGCAACTGAAGGTCTCGTTAGAGACTTTTGCGCGTCAAAGTTAGGCATAACAGTAGATTCCGTTGCCCGAGCTCATAGATTAGGTCGTTTTGTAAGGGACAAAAAGAGACCCATTATAGCCAAGTTTTTCAACGATAGGGAAATCGAAGCAATTTTGAACAAAGGACCTAAACTAAAAAACACGCCCTTCAGCATCTCGCGCGATTACTCGGTGCCCGTTCGCGACAAGCGTCGAAAGCTTGCCCAGTTCAAGAGATCTGTAGCCAAGGAGGGTGACCGTTGCCGCCTGGTATTCACTAAGCTGTTCGTGAATGACGACATCTACGTGTGGGACACTGTAAATGAATGCGCTGTCCGATTAAAATCTCGTGAAAACGCACCCGCGGCGGAAACCCCCGTAAACGACACGTGCAAATGACGTGGCTCTCCCCCGAGAATTGAGTGTTCTTCGCCTCTCGTACCCCGCCCGATAGTCAAACATTTTCCATTCTTGTTTACAAATATCCGTAGTGTTCTTTCTAAAACTGTCCCTCTTTCTTCACTGATAGACTCGTTGTCAGCATCAGTAGTAATATTAACCGAAACATGGCTTAATGACACTGTTAGTGATAACAATATCTTTGTTTGTGCATCTGAATTCAACTTTTTTCGTTACGATCGAAAGCACCGAAGGGGCGGTGGTGTCCTCCTTGCCGTCAAGAATGATCTTGTTGTTACCCCCATCTCAGTATGTTCTTTTCTGGAATGTGCCTTTGTTTCCTTGAAGTGTGCTGGTAGCCATGTTATAATTGCTGTTTTTTACCGTCCCCCCGATATGGGCTGCACGTTTTCGGATGAATTTTCTCGTGTTTTGGGCGATATTCACACCCGTTTTCCGAACGCTGTACTTATCATTTTCGGTGATTTCAATTTTCCTGCCATTAACTGGAGTGCCCTTACTGTTCCACCAAGTGATGTTGAAGCGCACAAATTTTTGCAAAGTTGCCTGGACTTTTCTTTAACTCAACTCATCAATTTTCCTACACGCTGCTCAGCGACAAGTTCAAATACCCTTGACCTAATTTTAAGAAATGAATCCGATGTTTGCTCGAACATTAATATTTTTGATGGTCTTTCCGACCATGCGATTATTACCGGAAACTTGATTCGCCCACTGGTCGAAAGAATAGCAACTAACAAATCGATTAGGTGCTCTAACAGAGGTAACTTTGATAGTATAAATAATGAATTGTCTGCCTTTTACGAAGAATTTATACATGGTCACCTCCAGCGCATCATTCAAGAAAACTGGTTGCTGTTAATAAATAAACCTACTGGTCTCATCAATAAATTCATACCTGTCATCACCGTGAAAACCCGAAGCACGGTTCCTTGGTTTACTCAGCAGCTCCGACGGTTGAACAACAACAAAAAAACGTTTAAATAAACAGGCCGTCCAAAAGGATACCTTTAACTCTTGGACGAAATACAAAAAATGCGATAAAGAATATCAGTCGCCTTTGAAATCTACTCGCCGCCATTTCTTTAACCATGATTTATCATCTATACTTGCGAATAATCCACGCAGATTCTGGCGCGTTGTTAACCCCAAATGTTATCCTGATATAGTCCTAAGCAATAACAATGTCGTTTCAGTTCCCACACTCAATGCGCAGATGTCTTAAACCAGGCGTTTTCCTCAGTTTTTACCAGAGAAGACGTTTCATCCGCTCCCATATTGCATAATTTCAGCAGCACAGTCATGCCGGAGATTGTTATCAGTGAGGCCGGTGTTCTGTCCCTTTTACAGAAACTAAAAATTTCTTCCACCTTGGATAATATAGGCTTAAATAATAAAATCCTGAAATCTATATCATTCAGTATCACCCCCTTCTTATGCGCTCTGTTTTCACAGTCTTTGTCTACCGGAACTCTACCCCAAGATTGGCTATCAGCTAAAGTCGTCCCCCTCTTCAAATCAGGTGAACATTCCTCACCGCTAAATTACAGGCCCATTTCCTTAACTAGTACCATTTGCAAACTCATGGAGCATATCATACACACTCAAGTAATAAACTATCTCGAACGTCACAATATCATTTTCAATTTTCAGCACGGTTTTCGCAAGGGATTTTCATGCGACACCCAACTTGCCGGTTTTGTTCACGACCTTCATAAATCCATGGATGCTGGTTGCCAGGTCGACGCCATTTTCTTGGATTTCGCTAAAGCTTTTGACCGCGTTCCTCACCACAGATTACTACTAAAGCTAGAACAACTTAACATTCACCCTATAGTTCTTGCATGGATAAAAGCTTTTCTTTCCTCCAGGTCTCAATTCACCTTTGCTATGAATTTTTATTCTTCCTCTTTACCGGTAACATCTGGTATACCCCAAGGCAGTGTTCTTGGTCTTCTACTCTTCTTCGTTTACATTAACGATCTACCGAATTCTTCATCTTCACACGTTCGACTTTTCGCGGACGACTGCGCAATATACCGTAACATTTCTTCTGATTCTGACCGCTTCGCTTTGCAATCTGACCTTAACAAAATTAATCATTGGTGTTCAACTTGGCTTATGTCGTTAAATGTTTCTAAAACAAAGTGCATGTCCTTTATTAACGCTGCTACAGGTTTTCCTAGTCAATACTCGTTGAATAATATGACACTTGAGTTAACATCTACCTACAAGTACCTCGGTCTCCACTTTCAATCGAATCTATCTTGGCACCATCATATAGAAGTCACTCTTGCAGCTGCTAACCGGTCTCTCGAGTTCCTGAAACGAAATCTTAAACAGGCTCCATCGCAGTTAAAAAAACTTGCTTTTACCAGTTTAATTCGCCCTAAAATAGAATATGCCAGTGCCATTTGGGATCCTCATCAAGCCTACATCGTATCAAATATTGAATCTTTGCAAAACCGAGCTGCTCGTTTCATTCACTCAGATTATTCTACTTATTCCAGCGTAACTAACTTAAAAAACCGTGCTGAGCTAGAGGATTTGGCCATTCGTCGGAAATATGCACGCCTATCACTTTTCCACAAACTTTATAATCACCCATCATTACATGACAGTTTCTTTGAGCCCGCCTGTTCCATCTTCCCCCGCCGTGATCATCCTAACAAAGTCAAACGCCCGCTATCTCGCACACTTCGTTTCGCTCAGTCATTCATCCCGCGCACTATTATTGAGTGGAACAGTTTGCCTGCACATATTGCCACCGAGAAAGACTCGGTAAAGTTTTCAGAGCTCATGCGCACTACGCTGACTAACTAAATATTTTTTGCTTTTGTAGTTTTGTTTTCTTTCGTTCTTTAACTATTGTATAACGCCATGCAATTGCTGCCCGTATTCATGGTTTGTGCTTTGTTGCGGTTGTCAGGTTGCACTGTATCTTGCTGTACTGCTTTTTTTCTGTTTTGTTGTATTGGCCCCATGTATTGTATTTCTGACCCCATGTATTGTATTCCTCATGTATTTCTGTATGTTGTATTGGCAAACCATGTTGTATTGGCCCCCCCCCCCTATGTAATACCCTCTTCTAGAGGGCCTTTAGGGGTAACCTGAATAAATAAATAAATAAGAAAGTACGACGACCACAAATACATTGCTTGTCTGTGTTTCTTGTCATTGTCTTTTCTTTTCTGTTAGATACTATACTGCGGCCATGTTCACAATGACATGAGTGACCCTGGTTGTAGAAAGGTTGCATGTGGAACAGTTTGAGAAGCACAATAGTACAAAAAAGCACCCCGATGGAATAAAGGGGGGTATGCGACTGCTAACCCACATTCCTTGTGCTTTAGTTTATTATGCAAACAAAAAATGATGCTGCATGACACGCGATTCAATAACACAATCATGTGTCCTCGGAACACCCTATTTGAATGACATTTTCTGAATTTTCAACCACAATAACGTTTTCGCAGCGTTTTTTCAGGTATATAAATGGGCGTTTTTCTTGCATTGAGTGCTCTACATGTGTTTCCTTCAGTGACGCTAAAAGCATTACATGTTGCGTAGTGGCAAGACGTACCGACGTCAACTACTATGTATCTGGACTGTATGGTCAGCTCTTCAAAAAAATTAAGGTGGCGCGACCTTCTACCTAAAAATACTGATATGAACCAGTGCGCTGACACATACCGAACACGATTTGAGGTTTGGTATTACTTCTACAGATAAGCCGCCTATTGCAGCTACGTTAATGTCTGTGAACTAAAGAATGTGTGGATCTTCAATTCGACCTGCTCCGTCACTCTGCGCGCGGTACAACACTGCGACTACAGCTACGACGAGGGTTCCCACGTAATTTTCACACTGCCCTGGTTTGAAGAAACTGCTTCATGTAGAGGGCTCCTTAAAAAGTCTTCGTCGTAAGACACGCACAATGTTCGAGCATTTGATTTCTTTTGCCTCAGTCGAAACACGTGCAGAGTGGATGGTATTTACCACGGAATAGCGCCTCCAGAAGAGGAAAAAACGTAGGGCAGCTCAGAAGAGGAAAAAACGTAGTGATGCGAAGACTGAGATGACAGCGGTGATACGGCCTTCCCGTCATGTTCGCCCATACCTAATTTTTTCGCTGACTCGCTCAATTTCTGCCTTTTCTTAGCATGGAATAAATATTCAAATTACTGTTTCTCGCTCTATATCTGAGTTCCAATATTTCTTTTCTTGCTCACGAGTATATTTCTTATATATCGTGGAACTTATCTTGGAAAACTCGTATTGATGACATTGCTACCAAGGCCACTGGCCCATTAGGATACTTTCGTTGGAAGTTTTGTCTAGCTCTATCATCACTAGAACTACTACTGTACGCAACTTTCGTTCGTCCAAAGCTTCGTTATGCATCGTCAGTGGGGGACAGCGGATATGAGAACCACCGAAAACTACAGAAAAAATACAAAATCACTCAGTCCATTTGATTCTCAACAACTACCAAAGAACTGCCAGTGCTGGAAAAAAATTGACACCTTTCACCGCTATCACACCGCAAAAAACTCTTTCGAATTTGTCTCTTCAATCAAATATACTACCACAACCCATATTTACATTCTATAATCATTCATCCACCACCATTTATTTCATCGTGCATAGACCGTTGCCATATTATAAACATTTCACACAGTAACACCGTTGGCTTTTCATATTGATTTCCCCCAAAACAACAAGGGATTGAAACAACCTATCTGCAACACTCACAAGCATAACCAGCACAAAAAACTTCAAAATCACTCTTCATAGTTTCATCTCAAACTAACATCAGTGTTTGTTTTACACCTTTGATGGTTATATATGTTTTTTGCTATACTTCTAGAAATTTCGTTTTCAAAAAGTGTTACTTTCGCGCATCAAGCTTTTTACCATTATCACGTTTTTTACCATTGTTAGCGTTAGGTTTTTACCTCTAGGCAGTTCCTTGAGTGTATGTATATTCAACGAGCTCTTATTCTAGCACACCCGAGAGAATTAGGTGTTTTGATTGCTGCAATTATACTTACGCCTGCTTTTGCCTTTGTTTTGTGACTCACAATTGTTAGGTGCCATCGCGATATTTTCTACCTATATTGTGTACCTATAATCAAGCAGTTATATACCAACTTTTTCCCCTCCCCTCTGCAATGTACGTTGTTACCTTGAGGGTATTTGAAATTAAAAAAAAAATTCTGCTTTGTTTGATTCTCTTTCGCTCCATCTTTTTCTTTCTGCCTTCGGTGTTGTCTGTTACACTACGAATAGCACGTTTTACTGTCTACTCTTCTCATTTTTCTCTTCCTCATTCCTAAACTTGTCCTCTCTCTCAATCCCACTTACCACTCTTTTGATATATAGTAGTACACGCTGCCTTCCTTTGGATGGTGAACGCATGGGTTCAAATGCCGCCTCGCGAAGACATCTTTAAGTATTTAAGTGTTTCTTGAGAAACTTGAACTCAGAAATTATGGTCTTTCTCTCTGTCACTCACGCGTCTCAGCCGCCTGGCCAAAGGTTAGGCAAGTGCTGAACGACCAGCCATGTTTTACTCGTGGCTGCGTTCATACTTATGAACATTGTCGACCAAAACGCAAGTACTGCACATATCTGAAGTGAAACATCAATAGGTAAGTATTACGCGGTGTGTCACTTCACCGTAAAATACATACGCACATGATTCAAAGGCCCTAGTGTTTTTTAGGCTAGTCTGAAAAACTACGCATGGTAAAAAAAATGCTCTGCCGACATCATGCTGCTGCCACCTGGCGGTGTCCCTGGGTTCCGCAGGTTTTGCACTAGTTCGTGTTTCCCGAAGGCACTACCAGATGACATGTCTGTCTCACCAAGCGCCTCCCCCAGTTTATTACTGAAAGGCAGCTGCAATGAAATCAACGTAGAGAGGGCGCTGTCCGAAGCATCACAGGTGGCCGCGGTTGAGGCCAGTACTCATGTAGTACGGCCAGCAGAAGACTATCATCTTTTTACGACATGTGCAGTGAAGCACGTTAGCACCAGTACTGCCATTTGTTCCCTGGAGTTTCTGTATTTCTTTTTCACTGTAGAGTTCTAGTCCGTAAACATTCTTCCATCGCGCGCAAGAAAAATTGGTGCTTGCGTCAGGGGAGCAAAGCGGATGATGAAGACACCAATAAAGAGAAGAATTATGAAAGCGCGTGCGGATTCACGATTACGCTTCTCCGGTGACACTAGGGCGAGTTTCTGCAGAACTGTTGCCTTTTGAGTACGTACGCAATAGCCGAAGCCTACTGCGCTAGGGTGGTAGGTACTACAGAAACAGGCATCGAATTCGCGTTACCGTCGAAAGGGCGACTCGCTCAAGAGGATCACTTTGGAGAAGCGCTCTTGGCTCCAGAAGCGAGGCCCACCCGTGCCGTCCTTGAGCAAATGGGCACCCACGGACCACGCTCCAGACCCGCTACCCATGAGGACTACGTCGCTGGTATTGCCCCCGAAGCTGGCAATGTGGTTGAGCACCCATTGCATAGCTGCCCGCTGGTCACCGAGGCCTTCATCGTCTGGGATGCATGGCATGTCGCTCAAGAGGCACCCTGTCATTTGAAAAACATGAGGTCATGGCTTCTTTAAAGGTGCTGCCACCGAACATTCGCAAATATTTATTTTCCAAGCACTTTCGGATAAGCTATGCAGACCTCATTAAAGTAATACTGGGGGAGGGGGGTACTCTATGGTTCTCCTTAAACTTAGATGGCAGAGATAATTGATAAAATTTGGGTTCATTGAAAAAGTAGACATTTTTTTTAAACTGTGAGCTCTTCTTGGTCGAGCCTTTCGTGCACAGACGGCATCATCCTCATACTCACCACGTATATGTGCCACTCTTTTCACCACAACCACTACTTACCATTTAAGAACTCGCCACGACACCCACTACAGTTCCCGCATACTTCTGTCACTTCATCCATCCACTTCAAGCTCACTTCATCTGACTTGAATAAACCCCCTTCATTTCACGCCACCAGCTTTACTGAACCATCAGATTCTGCCCCGCAGAAGTGCACATGGCTTAACTTTTTGTCGACAGCTCCGTGGTTCACTCGTCCATGTGTTCTTAGCTCCCGCTGCGTATATTTTGGCATGGCCGAGCTAAGCTACTGCAAACTTTTTTTTACGACATTTCCTTAACAAGCTCGCCAGTTTGTGCAGATGCTCGTGGTGATAACGCTTTGCCACTTCAAGGAAATGCAACGACGGACTGCATGGCCGAAACTTCAAATCCCCAGGGCCAAGGCATCATTTCGTAAAGCAGAGGGCCAATAGACGAGCTTAGTGGTGTCAATTGTTGCCCACGGGCAAACTTTCGAAACTAGGCGTACGAGGGGGATTGATCAGGCATAGAAAATAGGCACGGGAATCATTTTTTTTAATGGAGCTTCTTTACGTTCGCAGCACTGTACGAGTAGTATACAGAGCATGTGCTCACCGCAACCTACCGTACAGGTTGGCGGCCTTGCTTGGGGTTTGTAAAAACAATCAAGTTGGAGCTTGTTCACAAGAGATATGTGCGTGATTCTCTGATATGTAAGCCGCCATACCAACGACCATCAAGTGCGAGTGTAATGTGAAGTTTTAGTTGTTTGACCTTTAAATGGCTTGTCACTGCATGCTATCACGTAACTTAATTCAGGTTATAATATTTGGTAAGTACAGATTATAGAAGTACATATTATAGAATCCTTAGCATATTAATAAATGACCACTGCGCCCCGTTTAATTACAGTTCAATCTCTCCGTAGCTAATAACAGCCACAAAAGAAGAAGTGCGCTCAATGGCTTACACTAAGCGGCGCAACGCTCTATACAGTGAATCTGATCAGTCTGATGCATACTTATTGCCGGATTAAGGAAGATAATAGCTGCAGAGAGGCTGAAGTTGTCTAGAACGAGGCATCAACGCAACTGAACTTGGCTGTTATGACGTGGAACTCGACTTGGATTTGGTTGTAGCGAAGTGTAACATGACTGTAGCGAGGTTGAAGCAAGTTTGGTCTCCGTCTTTGCCTTTTCGTCTTCCGTTCTCCGCCAACGGTACCCGCCCTGACAACTACTTCGATGCTGTGATGATTGCTCCAGGTATATTCACAGTTGCGCTACCACTGCACGTTTTAAATTTTAGTAGAACCGTAATATGTAGCAAGAAATTCCTTTTTTATTTTCGGGGTGCATAGTCGAATATGATGGTGGTAGCTTTATCACACAAGATAGAGAAAACAATTTGCGAAACAAGCGTTGCGTAGTTTTACACCTGCAAATAAAAGGCAGAGCTAAAAAACAGATAGTGCCTGAGGATGACGTGACCCAATGATGTTTTTTATTGCAACACTACGTCGCTGGAAGGCGCATTAGAGCACATTTAGCGGTTTTTTCCACTAAAATCGCAATACAGAACATTTTAGCGCTTTTTTTTACTACAAGTACGAACCCTCAACAAGGCCAAGTTTTTTTTTTCTGGCTAGTTTTACGCTGTTACATGAGACGTATTCACACTAAGTATCACAGTTAACACCAATTTCACACGTTTCTCGTTCAGTAACACTTGAAGCGGTTTACCTATGTTGAGGAATCCGAATGCGCCCAGCCGGAAATTGGGTGCCACAACGACGACCTGGCCCAGTCCAGCGATCCAGCGGCCGTCGTAGTAGTTATTGTCACCGTTCTGGAACTCGATCGCGTGGAAGAACATCAGCACTGTCTTCCGGCATCCGGGCGTGGTACTGTCCGTACACGGCGTCCACACGTTCAGGTGAAGGCAGTCCTCCGTTGTGCCCTCGTTGGAACGGATGACCTATGCATTCACGATAGCGAACGACCAATGCGCTATAAATACTGCGCTGTAATTATAGTGGGCAAGGAATTGCAAGCTGCGTCCCGAGAAGTTTGTTCGTTTGACGATAGAATAAAACATGTCGCATTTGAATATATAGATCAAAATAAAAAATTGACAGTGGACAGATAGGAGACTGTGGAGAATGGGGACTCGAACCTATGAGTTCAGCGTTTACGGCCCCAACACTCAATATCTTGCTTATGTAGGCTACGGACACCTGATATCTCGCGGTCCAGAGAAAAATTGAGAGAACCATTGGGCTGTATGAAATTTGTAACCCACGGACATCGCGCCCAACGACTAAAGTGCACAGGTCATCAAACGTTCACACTCCGCGTAATATAGACTCGAACTCGGAACCCTTCTATCATGTAGGATATGAAACATCACAGAGATAGCCCACATTTATAATGCTGAAACATGCACAGTATATCAAAGCTCAATTTTTACTACACATACTTAACAAGTACAAGGCAGGAGAAAAAAGTATTACCGTGCTCTTTTGTCTTTTTTTATGGATAGCACTTTACGTCTACCACACAAATTACACGTGCCTCAAACGAATCTCGCAGCTTACCACGCTTGTGATCCTAAAGGGGCGTCCTGGTAGTTCTAAGGCATAGCTTGGGTAAGACACCACTTCGACTGGTGTACGGCTATTCAGAGAATTCCCCGCTTATTGACAGTACGCATCAATGTATACAGTAGTTCCACGAGGCATTTATGTCAAATGTATCGAGTTTGCTACTCAGGGATAAGAAGTAGCGTAAGCAATTAGAGGCATGGCCTTTACATAAGCAATAAAAATGGAGTCTCATGCTTCTCCTATTACACAATATAGCGGGTTTGCTAGCCCTAAGACGGAATAATATTTTTTCCATCTTCACAGAAGACCTAACATGGTTAAAAACAAAGACGTCCAGGATACTACTCTTTTGATTGAATTGCTTGTTTTCTTTACAAAAAATTATTCAACTATCGAAACAGTTCTTGCTCTTGTTTTTCTCATTCTAACGTAACCACCATGTTATCGATGACTGTTCAACTATTCAGGAGCATAGCCTGCTCAAATCTTATGAGCTGTGAGGAGCAAGCCACGGTTGGAGCCACAAGGAGCTGGTGAGAAAATATGAAAGCTGTCTATCACTTCTTATTATTTTCTTGATTGATATATAACTCCTCTATAAGTAACACTGTTTCTATATTAGATGTCAAGAGCAGGTAGTAGCCGATATATGATAGCTTACGTTTGCATACCCTACCGCTGGTCACTGATGATAAGCGTATGGTTTCTCAAGTGAGTGATTTTAATAACACTGCATGCAGTTCTTCGATCAATTTTTTTTCAAAGTATGTGTTGATACAAAATGCATTTGGTGATCATGTTGCAATGATGCTCGGCTGATGATACCGAATGAAATCGTGAAAATTCTTTTGAGACTGAAGAGAAAGCGAGAAGGAAGCGACCACTTCTGTGACAGACCTGTCCGTGTAACTTGTACGATTTCTGGGCACAGCCGGCTTTCGGAATCCTGGCGTCGATGTCCGTGGTGTTGATCGCGGAAATCACAGAAGCATCCCTGTGTTCCCATAACACAGGAGTGTACATATTCTTGAAGTTTTGCACAGAAGGACAGCAGAAACATGAATTAGGGGGATGTGGCAGTCTCATCACACTTTTGGCAAGGTTTACAAGCTGTTAAGTTGATCTATAATGAAAAAGTGCAGCACCGAAACCTTCTGAGCAGTCAAATAATCGACAACGGCTTGCACATATTTCCAGTTGTCCATTACAGAAATATACAAATTCATATTTACACATGTGATCACATGAACGTACATCTGTGTCAATAAAGAATTCATGCTACAATGTAGCAGAACAACTAAAGAACTCAACGTGCCGGTGAATTAAAACATAATTATTGCTTAGGTGTTAGTGATAAAGCAACTTTTGTTCAATATACATTCCCAAATTTGCATTCGGCAAGCGGACAGATGTCTTAACGTGGGTTCGCTTGAACTCAACTATAATTTTCAAAAAGGCACAAGCAGTTTTTTTTTATATTGGCTCAAACTTACAATGCATACAGGTGTTGCCATCAAGAAAAGGACATGTGCTGGGAACGTAGTGTGATTTTATCGAAACCACTCGTCAGTAAGACATACACAGTGATTTCCAAGAGAAGCCAACAGTGCGATGGGGCAGGGTAACAATTAGGCGCAAAGTTGTTATTCAGAGATTGACAAGGATAGCGTGGCCGTAGAAAGCACGAAACCGGCCTAATTGGCGAAACATGAGAGAAGCCCTAGCCCTGCATTTGGAGCAGTAACGCTGATGACAACGAACATCTTATCGGGGGCAATGTTTCCCTCAAAATGTATGTGAACAGTTTGCAATGTTGCCGTTCTTTTTTCTCGTCTTCGGCATGCAATTCCCAGCTGGTAGATAACAATAATATTGTACTACTTAGGAACCTATGATCTAAAACTGTGTAATATTATTTCTACAATATGAGCCGGGCAGAGGCCTGGTGCGGCCTGAGGACTCCAATTTTATCGTGACTTCCGAATCTCATCCTCACCCTGCAAACAAATCCACCCATCTTTTATATGGGTGGATTTGTTTGCAGGGTGAGGATGAGAAGATGGGTTTTTTCAACAAAACCCATCTTTTATTCCACCGAAACAATTTCGTGATGGAAGAGCTGGGTAATCAACCAAGCAACACGAAGCTTCAAGCGCCTAATCTACGACGGAGCCGCCGCCTTGCTGGACTGCCCCCGTTACTACTGGTAGCTGAGATGTCTCACGGCGAAGAAGGAAACCGGATCCTCGCAGCTGCAGACCTTCTACAAGTCCCAGCAGCACCACTAGTGCCAGGTTCGCGTGCGGCTGGTCCCTGGTTGGGACAGGATCTGATAGTGCCTCGCACATTCGGTGAAGAATCTGGCGAGGATGAGGACGAATGGCTCGCACACTACAAACAGGTGAGCAAATACTACCAATGGGACGCGGCGACCCAGCTGACCAATGTAGCATTTTCCCTAACAGACACAGCGCTCGTGTGCTACTAGAACCACGAAGATGCCCTCACGTCAAGGGATTGCTTCGTTTCGGAACTAAGAGCGTGCTTCGGAGACTCCGTAGCTGAGAGAAAGCAAGCGGAATAAACGTCAAGCTTTACGTCCCAAAACTGTTACATGATATGAGAGATGCTGTAGTAAAGAGCTTTGGAAATTTCAACCACACGGTGTACTTTTACGTGCACTGACACAGCACAATACATGGGCCTCTACGAAAGGTGTTGCAACTTAACCGATACGAAGGATGATTTAAAAAATTGGCAGCATATCCACGGTGTGAATGATGGAGTGGGGTGAAGCATTCATCCGTCCATTCGTCCTTGCTTCCGTCTGTCCATGCGTTTGTCTGTGTAACCATTCATGCGTCCATCCACCCGTCCGTGCGTGGGTCTGTTTGTGCGTCCGTCCCTGCGTTCGTCCATGCATCCGCCCCTGCGTCCGTTCATGCGTTCATCCATGCATCTGTCTGTGTGTCCGTTCGTTCATCTATTCAACCCTCCAAGTACCACCATCTCGCATCTTTTCATCATGCGGACGGACGGACGGGCAAACGGACGGACGGACGGATGGATGGATGGATGGATAGATAGACGGACGGACGGGTGGATGGATGAATGAATGGATAAATGGATGTGTCTGTACCCTTTAGATCAGTGGCGGCTAACACCACCTAGACGTAATACTAAATGAAGTAACCACTAGATTACCCATACAGAAGCAGCGCCATCCAGCGGACATTACAAGGACTATACGAGAGGTGGCGCACGCACACTTTCTTACGGCTTGCGCTTCGGGTCTACTTTCCACCATTAAACACCTAAAGTTCATGGTATATACTAGTTCACTGTATTCATGGCACTGCGGCCTAATGCTCGCTAAACCTTTCTAAAACGAAGAAGGTTACGCCTAGACGTAGAAGAAGGTTACGTTATACGCCTAGAGAGTATAACGTAGCAACCTTTTTCTCTCAGATAGTGCTCAATGTACATGCCGATGGCTGTTAATGGGGAACGCTGCGTGTCCGTCAACTAAAAGCCGAATTCTCGTGTCTCTCATTCCCCATTAGCAGCAATTAGCATGTACATTGAGCACTATTTTTTATTGTTGAACAACGCACAGAAAAAATCTTTCACTGGCACCACCTTGGATGTCAAAATGTTTTACTTGTTACATACCACAACGGCTACGAGGGACGAATGGATGCCGCTATAAAAAGTTTCACCCCTAAAAAAATTGCTGGAGTAGAAATGATTGCGCAGAAGTGAAGCCATTCCTGTGGCAAGATGGCGGCTGTGGTGGTCACCTTATTAGGAGCATGATAAAGTATCACCATTCAGCGATTAAAAACGAAGCGTTTTCCTCGCACGCCCGATGAGTTTAATGTGGGAGCTTTTTCGGGTCACATAGTGGTCCAAGTGCATCTTACAGTACTAGTTTTCCGTAGTGAGCCTCTGATTGGAGGCAAAGTTCTTTGAAGATTCAGTCATCCATACTCATTCTGTGGGCTATTTCGTCAGGAACAACTGTTTTTAATGTAGAACTAACGTAGCATTTACATAATATATAAAAGCCACTTGATCTTCATGTGGGCACTATCAGAAAAGAGCATGTTTCCGCCATCTTGCAGTGGCAAAAGGGGGCTTCACTTCACCTGGCTAGGCTTTGCGGGAGCTTCCCCTCCAGCAATTTTTCTTTAATCCTTCTTGACCGATACATAAGCGGGGTAGGCATCTCCAATTTCAGTGCATTTGGTTGTTCCTACCTGCTGCATCTGCACAGGGATGGCTTTGAACTCTCCCATAGTACAGTAGCAACTACTGTAAATCGTTAACCACTTCTTCTAAACACACAGGTCTGAGGCAGTAAGTCGGCAAAGCACGTGCATCTGCGTCCCGATTCTTACACCGTGCGTCTGACGCTTGCACAACGTGCTAGTTCAGCGCGTGCGTACTCACGCGAACCGCAGCATTCCTTCGGTGCTTCGAGCGAACGGTATGCCTCGGAACATGTACACTGGCTGGTTCTCGACCATGGTCCGCAGCCCACGGAAGGCTCCAAGTAGCGGGACCATGACGTACGTATCCTCGCTGTCCCATGCGCTCATCAACAACCACAAGACAGCCATGGCGTTGAGGATGAACACCGACAACACCGCCGCCACGAAGAGCCGGCGTCGGTTGTCTGCGAAGTGGCTGTAACAGGTCACAGTAGACATTCATTGGGTAAATTTTTTATTGACGTAGAGGCTACTGAACGTTCGAACTTATCAATGAACTTATACCCTTTTTGGTCTCGTACACCAACAGTATGGAAGGTTCCGCGTTTCCGAACAAACTTCGCTATCAAATGCGATGTAATACCTCACCAAGAATTTTGAACTTATACAACCAAGCCGGTGATAATCTACAGCACTTGACATCGCCAGAGTTTAAAACGTTACTGCGCTTCCCTTTTATTGTTTTATTGTTTTATTCATTATGTGTCATATGCATTTCTTTCAATTTCCTCGCGTGGTTTGTTGTATATACCTTCTTTGTTTTTGTTTTGATTGGGCCGTGTATACCCTTGTCCAACTATTTTCTTTTCATATTCTTTGTAAGGCACTAAAATTTTATATTAACTGTTATAATTTTTTATATACCTTCTGTGCCTGCTTTTTGTAACCACGCTGTACAAAAGGGGATGAGTTTTTCCTCAAGTCACGTCTTTGCGACCTTTTTGCATATTATACCTCTATTTACTAATGTGTATATGTGTGCGTAAGAGGAAATTGATTTAATTGAATTACGTATGTTAGACAGCTAGCTCATGTTCTCGCCTTCATTTCTGACTGAACGGAGAAACAGAAAGGTATGAAGGCAATGTAAAGCAAACTTGCATGTACACTGTGATCGCTGTTAATGAATGCCGGGAAGTAGTGCTGTAAATTGGTCAATTGATAGGTAATAGTGGCTAAACTGCTAGTAATGTTTCTTTAAGATTGACGCAGTGTATCGTTGCGATGAATTCGCCAAATGAGAGCGACGTTGGGCTAAGTTTTTCGCAACGCTGGTTCACTTTCGGGAAGTGTCGGCCATTGTTGTTAAGCAGTTGCCTGTTAAGGCAAACTCAAATTAAATTGTTGGCAAGGTTCACGTCGGAAACTATTGGGCAACTTTGCCATTATGACTAATGTTTAAGTTATAAAGAACGTTGGTTTATTACAGTGAAATATTTTGCAGTGTTGCCGTCTATAGCCAATTGGCGACTAAACGAGGATAAAGTTGGCTTGATTTTCACATAGTGCTCTTAAAACAGCAGAATACTGTGCCGGTGTGTGAGCTTATACTTAACAATGAAATCACAAGTCATACATACACTTGACTAGGGCACCAGAAGCGCAGACAAGAGCTCTCTAGGGATTTTGTTAGCATCGCTGCTATCATTCGTTAAAGGCCCAACGTATAAGACGCTCAGATATCTGCACGTATAGACAAGCGCGGCAGACACTGCTCGATATTTAAATGCCACTGTTCCTTCATGACCACTAAGTGCATTACCAGATATGTCAGGTATGAAGATAGTGCGAACCTTGACTTGAGACTTTCTCGAAAGCCAGTTGAGCGCAGCGACGGCTGCATACTGCTTTTCGCGTCCTGCACCCACTGTTTCGCCTGTATATTATCCGGTTCTTTCGGTCCGGTAGGCACTGCGGCTTCATCTGGCTTCGCCTAGTCAAACACAAAGAATATGTGCATGAGCCTTTTCGGAAATCTTCACGAATTTGTAGCATCTATAAGTTATTAAATCTTAACTATTGTCAGTTAGAAAATTGCTGCCGAGATATGAGAGAAGCCAGCTATAAAAACTTTGGCACCATGGTCGTAGCTAGAATTTTTTTTGGGAGGGGGGGGGGTGAGAAGAGGGGTTCAGTACCACTTCATCTAAGTTCGAGCATGTGTCTGCATGCGTAAAATAACACAAACCCAATTCATAATGTTTGGAGAGTATGAACCCAGCCCTCCCCTACAATATTGGCTATGCGACTGTTCGGCAGAATGTTATAATGTGGCCCTCGAAAGCGAATACCCGCTGCCCGTTTGCTAATGAGTTAGGTTATGCAATCAGGCATCGCACTTCGCGCAAGAGGAGACAGGCGTTAAATTACCTTTAAGTTCTTAGTTTATCTCATTGTTCTTTCCTTAACAAGAGTATTTGGCACCACCCGTGGTGTTTCAGTACCTCCGCTATTGGACCACCTGTATCCAAGCGGCAATAGCATGCACTGACGTCCCCACGTGACCATTCATGATGGTGCTACGATGACGTCACAACTTCCTCTTGTCTGGGACATCACTACGCTTTTAAGCAAGTCCTACTTAAAGTACCAGCCTATAGCCTGTAAGCCAGACGAAAAATCTAACGCCTATACATGATTTCTTTAGGCAGCAAAACCTGTAGGCGGCGCCATCTGTAGTCGTCCTGCGGCACGTAGGGAGCATAGGTGGCACACAGCCTATACAGAAGGCATCTCTTCTCAGCAGCCCATCTTATCGGACCGACTAAAATAGGCCAAAGATTTTTGGTCTCGCGTCCCGGCTAGCCAAAAGGCTGACTGCAGAGTCTCCCACCCACGGTTTGTCCCAGCCATGGCTTGTCCTAGCTATAAACGGCCCATGAAGTGGTGAAAAAAATTTGTTGAGCTCATTTAGGGGTCTGCCCGGGGGTATTGAGGCTCAGATGCACTTACTGTCACATAGTTAACCCATACGCACATAACGCAATCAGAAACAAACCCCAGAAAATTCAAAGCAAGCACGTGGGAACTCTAACTCGCGAACGATGAATCAAAAAGTGCGCACGCTAACCACTGCACCACATCACGCCATGGCTGGGGAGTGTAAAATCATGGGGTTATATAGGCACCAATGAGTCGCTTCACGCCCTGACGTAATAGTGCAGTAGAGTCGTTAATATACGCGCAGCGTTCAAGACTTATACGCGAAACAACGTCAACGTGTTTCAGGTTAGCGTCGCCGGCAGCTTCACCGCCGCAGTTGCCGCGCTGCAGTAGTCGACTCACTAAGCCAACTGAGTTTATTTCGAAGCAAAGTGTTCGATGGTGCTTCAGAAGAAACCTCGGACGCTTATTAGCCAGTTATTTTATTTTCTTTACTCTCGTTAGCTTGACACTTTTCTCGCAATACGTGCACAATGAAATGAAAGCGCTCTCACAATAGTGGTATTGTCTGTAATCTATATATGTGAACACACCCGTGCAGGTGTGGTGCGCCGTGTACACACTACAGCTGAACTTCATTCGCAACGAAACTCTCGTTGGTTCTAAACATTTCAAACTGAACGTGTCCTGCCTCTCAAATGAAAGACATGGTTCCCGCAGTCTTCATTTCTCCTTCAATAAAACGTGTGGCCCCCGTTTGTTTCGACCGTGAAAGCTTGAGGCTGGCGCTGTTCGTCTGCGGCTTCTCGATCGCCCGACGGGCTTAGTCCCGGAAGAAATGTCACGGAAGAAACTTTGAACGCCACTCACGTGATAGAGATGGCATTTTTTTTTCTTGGCCTTTTTTCTTCTAGCTCGTAACGTTGCGCAGCGTTTATGAAGGAGCAGGCTGTCACCGCTTGCAACCTGGCGTCTCGTCGTACACTGATCTCAGGCTCGTAATATGCACAGGCGGCTACGAATGTGCTGCTAAAATGAAATGCAGTTCACGAGTATCGGTTGCAGGAACACGCATTTCTGAAGTTGCAGTGTCCTCGCCTAACCCCCTAATATCGAGAGAAGTGCAGTCATCAGCAAGCTCCGACGTGTGACCTGGATTACTTCGACTGATCTCAGCCGTAAAGCACTGGGCCCTGTTGCCTAGATAATAGCTCAGTATCCTTGGATAGTACGTCGGCATGCATGGTTAACATCTCGGTAACAGATCCAAAAGCTATGCGATTCTATCGTTTCAAACTTCTTCAGGGCACGCTGTGGAGCGTTCGTGTTAAGCTTGCTGATGGCTGTATATCCTTGCACAATTGCTAAGTACCGGCTTACACCACACGCTCAATGAACCAACCATACTGGCCTACAAACGTCCGTCACTGATGGGGAATGCGACAAAACTGAGCCGTTTTGTTCCAAACACGCAACCTCGGTGGTGAGGATGCACTGTGGCGCCACCTGCCGGAATCGCTCGGTGACGTATAAAATGACATCACGTTGTACCGGCTGCGCAAAGTGTTCGACAACTTCTGTGATTCAGGCTGTTCTCGCTTCAGTGTCGCTTGTGTTTGTATTACCTGCAAAACAACCTAGAATGTTCGCCAACAAAGATTTTTAGCGAGCCGACGTATATGGTCATCGCCGCGTCGCGCACTTGGGACGGAGCACGTGCGCATGGTGCCATGGACGCACAACGAGAAGAGGAGCTGTTGTAAAAGGTGAGCTGTTGTGAAAATCGCCCATAATCTGTGAATTGAAGCATTCTCACATTGCGCGAACATTTATGTTCGCTAAACCAAGCATGATGATGCGCACCTGTCTCTTGTTTTTGCTCGGTGAGCTAGTGCTTGGCCGAGAGGTGATGTTTCGATCAGTGTGGACTGCCGTGCTCCAATCACGGCAGCACCTCGTCCTAGTTTTCAGAGCTATATCAAGTGGCTAAAGAACGATGCTTTAGCATTGGTTAATAGGTTCGGTTTACCTTTTATAATGGCACCTAGAGCTCTTTTGCCGCAATAACATTACTACTCACAACAGCCGTGGTTCGGGCGACCTGCTACGTTCACCATAATTATTTATTTATTTATTTCAGGTACCCTCATGGCCCAGAAGGCATTGTTGAGGGGAGTGGTACAGGATCAGGATGTTGAAAGGTGTTCGAATTGTACAAACATTGCACACATATGAGCAAATATACAAAAGCACTGAACAAACAAGTATCCAGCGGTGCGTAGAAGTGTACAAAAGTTTAACACAAATCTACACAGGTATTGCCTCTAGCATGAAAAGATAACAAAACTAACATTGACAACTGCATGCATATGACACATTATAAGGTAAATAAACACTGTGAAATTCAAGCTACACAGAAGTGAAGTAATCAGACACTTTTTTTCTAAACTGGTCAATATTGTTAGTAAGCACTAGGGATGGTGGCAGGCGATTCCACTCTGATGTAGTTCTAGGAATAAACGAATTTGAATATGATACAGTGCGACATTTCGGGATACCAACTTTGCAAGAATGATCTATGCGCAATGAAACATGAGCAGGGGGTAAGATAAGAGCAGTTTTAAGGGTGGCGTTCAATTTATAGATTTTAAAGAAAAGGCACATGCGCCATATCTTCCTGCGCAGTGTGAGTGGTTCAAGAGATAGAGTTGCTTTCATTTGCGTTACGCTTGATAAACGGCCGTAATCGTTAAGGATGAAACGCGATGCTCTGTTTTGGGTTGCTTCAAGTGCATTTATTAGTGAATTATTGCATGGATCCCATACTGAAGACGCGTATTCGAGTTTAGATCGAACAAGTGACTTGTACAATAACAGTTTAACAGAAGCGGGGGCTAGAGAAAAATGTCGCCGAATAAAACCAAGCGTCCGGTTAGCATTTAAGATAATAGAGGAGACATGCATATTCCAACTCAGGTCTGCTGTTAAAATAACCCCGAGGTATTTATAGGACGACACTGGTAGCAATGGGAAGCTGCTTATACTGTAAGAGGAAGGGTTTATTTACCAGAAGATTATTTGTAAGACAAATTTCAACAAGTGTACCTTCACCCACATATATTTTGTCTCCCTAGTCGTCGCTTTCACTGCAGGTGCTTCCCTGCGTGCGGTGCTATAAGTGATGTGTGATGCGTGAACGTTGCAATAATACCTGCTCGCATCATTTGCTCGAGAAATAATTACTATTACCGTATCTTGTTTTCAGTGACTGTGCTGGTCGCTGGCATCAACTAGTTTGTTTCAGAAGAGACGTATGAACATGCAACTCAATATGACAGCATTTCGACAAAATTATTCTCACCGTCCTTGAGAAGCAAGCAGCTAAAAAAGGCTTGTCGGCCTGGCGTGAATGAACGTCGAAAATCCCTATGTGTACCTTCCCAATAAGTCCCTTGCCTTACTCGCCAGATATCAACCCCAACGTAGTGCACTAAATATTTTCGTGAAAGTGCTTGCTGTACATGCGATAATGGATGCTTCGTTGTTTCCCATTCTCGGCTTCATCGAACGTGCATCCCGCTGTTTCTTGGTTTTAGCGTATGCACGAAAACTCACACCAGGGCGAAAAGTAGAAACCTCATCACGCGTTCCTGTAACAACACAAGCGCCGAACAGAATGATTGCTGTGATTCGAGCCTTCGCGAATCGTTTAGAGCCTGTCGCAAATAAAGGCAATAAGCTCCTATGGCTACATATCCGCGAAATACGCTGTCATACATACCGAACATTTGCGGATGCAAATTTGCCGCTGAGTGAGCTGCACGCCTGAGGATGAAGGCTGAGTTGTTTCGCCAATTTCAGTTCTATCAGTCAAGTGGATCGGTGCCGCGATGTTTTGGAAGGGCTCATTACCTATAAGGCTCACTCGAATGCGCCCGGCACTGCGGCAACGAGCGTTTAAACCAACCTCTGTGTTAGAAAATGAACTGACTCGGGGTTGAACCAGATCGTTCTGTGGCATGTCTTATAGATGTCCGCAGCTCTACAAGAATTACTTGCTTGTAGAACTGTCTTCTAGGTAAATCGGAATTACACGACGTGTTTTACCGTCTTTAGAGTATAGAAGTAACGAATGGAATTCGAGTTTCCATGCTTTTCTTCATTTCTTGCAAGTCCTTAACATGGAAAATGAACGACCGAAAAAGCTAGCTACCTTGAGTTCTCCGATCACAGTAACTCGGAAAACTATCATGAAAGAACGCAGCGTCTCTCTTAATGACATAGTGGTTTTGGGACGTTAAACCCTACATACCACTCAAACAAACCCAGAAGTAATTTTTCAAAAAAAAATTCCGCTACAGTAAAGGGCGTTTTCATAGTGTTTACACGTAACATTGGGACTGCAGTTTGGGGGCCGTTGTATCCCTTATTGTCCCTTGCGTCCCTTATTTGTGAGGTTCTGTACTGAAAAGGTGACTGTTTATTTTACCACTTCACCTACCTTATCGGGTGCAGCGCTGATGACAACCTCAGAACGAGGCGCGGCCGCAAGGATCGAACCTTTCTCTTCTGGAGCTTGTACCAAGGAATCAGCCTTGTGTGAAACCTGGCAAAAATATAGGTAACATTGCACAATCCATTGTTGTTAAATGTAGTGCCCGAGAAAGTTTTATCTTCATAATTACTTCCAAATGCTGCAAGGCGACTTTCACATCAGGATGCGTTCTGGTACGAAGTACACGCTACTAAACTTATGAAGTCCACAGGTCTAAGTAAGTTACGAACCACTATCACGATACATCACAACGCATATCGCGTCACCTCGTCAACTCGAGAATAACAGCTAAAAGTGATTCACTTTCCCGATGACCCCAGCTTAGCACAGCAGTCTTCCAAAGTATGATTCTTGCAAATGCTTTAACACATGAAAGTGATTTACTTACTATTAAATCTTGCATAACTTTTGCAATACAGTTGGTTTGGTTTGCTCATTGAAAGGGATTTAGTTAACACTGAATGTTTATTGCACTGCATCTGATGTTTCTCTAGTCTTACATTAATTTGTCCTTGCAACACTATAACAAGTTTCGATTTCCGTGAACTTCAAAGTGTCCTTCCAATCGAATGCGGAGACACCAAAGCGTGCAAGCGGGAAAGCCTTCTGGCCAGGCGGCGCAAGTGGGCGCAAAACCAATGAGAAGGTGACGGGTGTTGTCTCATTGCCGTTTTTGATTTAACGAATACCAAGAAGTTCCTTTAGGCATTGCGCTACGGAACCTCCTGTATACTCTACAGTGGTCCATTTTTATACTTGCCATGAAAAAAATTCATTAGAAGATGCACCTCACCTTAGTAGCCGTCTCGTCTGGTTTCATTTCGTCTTTCATCAGTGACGTTAGTTCCAACGGAACTATGCCAATGGTGGAAGCTTCCGGTTCCATGCGGACTGATGACTGTGGCTGCATGGTGTTGCTGGTTGAAAAGCATATCTCATATGTCTTCAGTTTCATAGTCTTTTAACATGGCCAACGAACATTTTCGTTGGCCTCTCCATGAAGAAATCTAAACAAGCAGTATTCAAAATGTTTCTCCCTAGGACTGTAACCTTATTTAACTTTACTTATTTTGGTATTGTTTGGCAAGTTGACGCTGACAGCTTCCTAAGAAATGCCTTGGGGTTAACACATGAAGCAGTAAAAAATTAAAGTTACTATTTATTACTTCATCATCCTTTTAATAGTATAGATATCGCTTAGGCACTGCATTTGTACAATTTAAAACAACTGTTGGAGCTGCACTGAAAATCTTCAGCATTTCAAGGAAAACTGCATAATTACGAAACAAATGAATTCTGCCGTCCTTAAACACAGTCTCATAATGTGTGTGCTTTCTCAGATAAATATTGTATCAATAAATAAGTTTCAAACTATTCCTAATTTATGTTTCATCACCATGAGCCTGACTACGCAAAGTGCAGGGGAAACGCATCTTTCCTGTTCCACGATTAAACCCGTTCATGTGATTTCTGCTGCTTCTTTGATATATAGAATTTAACGCCCGGAAACCACCATATGAATTAGAGAAAATGTGGAGGAGGGCTACGGAAATTTTGACAACCTGAGGTTCTTTAACGTGCCCCGAAATCTGAGCACACGGGTCAATTTCGGCTTCATCGAAAATGCAGCCGCCGCAACCGGGCTTCGATCCTGCGACATGCGGGTCAGCAGCCGACTATCTTGGCCACAAGACTACCACGGCGGGGCTCTCCTGCCATAGTTTACCTGAAAACTTCTTAATCCCATCTGCTCTCCTAATTTTTGGTCTCCCGCTCACGCGTCTGCCTTCTCTTCAAATTTAGTCAGTCACCCTTAATTACCATTGACTACAATGCCTATAGCCCCGCCATGGTGGTGTAATTGCTAAGGTACTCGGCTGTTGACCTTCAGGCCCTGAGGCTGAATCCCGGCTTCGGCGGCTGCATTTTCAATGGAGACGAAAAAGCCATAGGCCCATGTGTTTATATTTAAGTGCTTGTTAAAGAACCCCAGGTGGTCGCAATTTCCGGTGCTCTTCACTATGGCGTCTCTCATAATCACATGGTGGTTTTGGTACGTTAGACTCCACATATCATTACGCTGCCTATACCTTACGTGCCTGACCCATGTCTATTTCTAATTAGTTTCGGTTATAATATTCTGAATACCCTTTGTTTTCTCACCCCATCTGCTCTCTATCTATGGAGGCTATACCTATCATTTTTCTTTCGGTCGCTCGCTGCGTCGCGCTCAAGTTCAACCTTTCCAGGTTTACGCTTCGTAGGTAAGTGACACGAAGATGAAGCTGTTACATACCTTCCTCTTGAAAGATAGTGGAAAACTGTCATTATTAATTTCAGAATATTTGCTGAATGTGCTCCACGTCATCTTTACTTTTCTAGTTATTTCGCTCTGGTTGTTAGGCTCCGCGCTTTTGTCCCAAATAGAAATAATCCTTCACCACTTCCAGGGCCTCTCCCCCAATCGTAAATAGCTCTTCTCTGCCGAGACAATTGCACAATACTTCAGTTTTATACGCAATAATGTCCAGACTTACTTTTATGCTTTCGGTTCCTAGTTTGGTAATCATGAGTTGTGATTCATTTCATGAGTTACTCATCAATGCAATGTCATCAGCGAATCGTACGTTAGTAGGATACACTTCACTCATTGTTATCCCTAACACTACACAATCTGGGTCCCTGATAACTTACTGCAAACAAGCGAGGTATAGCAATAGAGAGATTGTGTCTCCCCGGTTTACACCCTTCTATATATTGAGATACAGTCGCATTTTTGTGGAGGATTGTAGTGAATGTGAATCCACTCTCATTTTTATTCAGTATGCTTAAACAGGTTTTGTCGATGCCCTGATTTCTCAGTGCCTGCGAAACGGCTGATATCTTGACCGAATAGAATGCCTTCTGAAAATCTATCAAGGCTATATAGAGGGGTTCGTTGAATTATGTAGAGTTTTCTATCCCCTGATTTATAGTGTTCAGTTGGTCTATTGGAGCAACCTGTACGAAATCTTGCTTGGTCTTCTCGTTGCTTGAACTCTAATGAGGTCTTACTGACACGATTTGGCCGCACATAATACACACACAGAGTAAAGAAACACTCAACGTGAAGCACAAGCGGCACTTCCAACTTAAGTAGACCGGGTGAAAATCCAAACTAAGTAACAACATACAGACATGCACGGTCTTTACTCAGCCTTACGCTATCCAGCTATCGAACAATCTCCCTTCCGATAAGTACAATGTCACCGACGGTTGGCTGATGCAATTTTCACCTTTCTTTTTAATGAAATATGCTTCCATCGTCTCACGCGCTGTTTTATGCCTACTTCTACCGAGAGTCTTAACATCGTTAAAACGTGGTACACAACCGCAGGCTTTACAATGCATAGGCAAATGCGCCAAGCCATCTTTCACTGAATTTAAATCATGCTCCCTAACCCGTTCATTAATGCAGCGCCCGGTAGTCCCGATATACGAGTTTCCACACAAAAAAAAAGAATTTCATAAACAACGCTTTTGACACATTTTTCGTTCATTGTGCGATGTTTCTTGCCTCAACCCTGGTGGCTCGCCTTCACCCCCGGAGCAGTTCTCGGGCACAGCTGAGCCAGTTTTACGGGCACGGAAAAGGCGCAAGGTACCCCTTACCTGCCTGCTACCTTTTTCAGGTTGTGGGAAACCTTATGAACATAAGGAATCACTGCAGGTCTTACGGTTTCAGTTCCTTGTTCTCCCGTAGCAGATCTAGTACCTTCACTTTTTGTTTTCCGCAAAAGCGCTTCAGAGACAGCTGTCAATAACGAGTCAAGGAACTTCGCAGCCTCAAGTCGCTGGATCTGGTTCTCGAATAATGCCTAGATCATGTGCCCGCACCAGTTTTCGAGAGAAGATCTCAGGCAGAGCGTAGCAATAATAGCACGCTTGACTATTTTTGATTGGCAAGAGTCATACGGCATTACCCCTTTCTTAGCGTGAGGAAACTACTGCCAGCACGTTTGCCCGTTGTGAAAAGTTAAACGGAGATCTAAAAATTGCAAGTTGTTTTCTTGCGGCAGTTCTTGTGTGAAAACAATTTATCTAGTATTGACCAGTTGCTCGATGAAGCTTTTAATCTGGACAGCACCTTGAACGTTGCTAAAGTTTTCAGGTATATGTATGACTTTTTAATTCTTTTGACAGACAAGCCTCCTTGATGCGCGCCGATGATATTTTAAATACTTTTAGGATTCATGGAAAAAAACTTGTTTTCACACAAGAACTGCAAGAAAACACCCTGCAGTTTTTAGATCTTCGTTTAACTTTTCACAACGGGCAAACGTATTGGCAATATTTTCCTCACGCTAAGAAAGGGGTAATGCCGTATGACTCTTGCCAATCAAAAAATAGTCAAGCGTGCTATCGCTACGCTCTGCCTGAGATCTTCTCTTGAAAAATCGTGCACGCACATGATGCAAGCATCATTCGAGAACCAGATCCAGCGAATTGAGGCTGCGAAGTTTCTTGACCCGTTATTGACAGCTGTCTCCGAAGCGCTTTTGCAGAAAAGAAAAAGTGCAGGTACTAGATCTGCCACGGGAGAACAAGGAACTAAAACTGTAAGACCTGCAGTGATTCCTTATGTTCATAAGGTTTCCCCCAACCTGAAAAAGGTAGCAGACCGGTAAGGGGTACCTTGCGCCTTTTCCGCGCCGGTAAAACTGGCTCAGCTGTGCCCGAGAACTGCTCGGGGGGTGGAGGCGAGTCACCAGAGTTGCGGCAAGAAACATGGCACAATGTACGGGAAATGTGCTAAAGCGTTGTTTATGAAATTCCATTTTTATGGAAACTCGTACATCGGGACTACCAGGCGCTGTATTAATGAAGGGGTTAGGGAGCATGATTTAAATTTATTGAAAGATGGCTTGGCGCATTTGCCTATGCATTGTAAAGCCTGCGGTTGTGTACCACGTTTTAACGATGTTAAGACTCTCGGTAGAAGTAGGCCAAAAAAGCGCGTGAGTTGATGGAAGCATATTACATTGAAAAGAAAGGTGAAAACCGTATCAGCAAACCGTCGGTAACATAGTACTTATGGGAAGAGAGATTGCTCGATAGCTGGATAGCGTAAGGCTGTGTGAAGACTGCGCATGTCTGTATGTTGTTACTTGAGTCTGGATTTTCGCCCAGTCTACTTTAGTTGGAAGTGCCGCTTGTGCTTGCGGTTGAGTGTTTCTTTACTCTGTGTGCGTATTATTTGTGGCCAAATCATGTCATTAAGCAAGTATCAACTAGGCCAACAATCAGTATTGTTACAATATAGTTCTATTGAGGTCTTAATTCGGCAAGCACTTATTTTGTTCAATAGCTTGCAAGCAGATCAGCCTATAATTTTTTTAAGTTCTTAATATTCCATCATTCTTTCGAAATTCTGGTACCTTCCCCTTATAGAGCCACTTCGCACTCAGGCTGCCCAGTGTTTCTAACAAAATTCTTCCACCATACCTCAACAATTATGCCAAAATACCAAAATGAACTTGTACCTCGTGTTTTTGATGGATTACTTGATCACAACGACAGCTATTTTGCGGGGATAAATTAATACAGAATATCTGTGCATACTTAATAACTACAAATTATTTCGGGTGCTACAGACGAGCAGGGCCCTAAATATTACTTGAAGATGCAGCAGCGACTATTCAGTTTGAAAAGATGTAGCGATTGCGTACCTCTTGCCTCGGAGCCTCTGACGACTGTGCAGCAACCGAACATCTCCTCTTCGAGCGGCGAATCTTCTTGACGTCAGTACCGTCCAGGACAGTGGTGGTGACTGAGTATTCCGATTCAGGCTTGTTCTGGTCGGCCATCTTCTCCATACCGGGTTCCTTCGTTGTAAAAAGCTCATTAGCGCCTTCATGTAACGTGCCATGTGGTTTATTTGCTGAATCACTACACCATACAACCGATTATTAGAGTAACACATCTTCGAAAAACTACTGAATGCAATCCTTTGCTACGGAACGATAATTTTGTGGTTCATTGAAACCTGCCAGAGTAAGCTGGTGAACGCCCTCCGTCTACTGTCGCATTTTCACTTCATTCGGGCTCAATAAGCTTTCTCGAATGGAAGTAGCGTGGTTCCAGCCCAATTCAATTGAAGCTCGCAAATCAGTAGTAGTTGACGTGGTTGATGGCTCTTAGCAACCATCAATGAATCGGATGCATTGTCTCATGATCTCAACACAGGATCATGCAAACTAGAATTTGAGTGTATATTACCGTGCATGAAGTCTGTAGAAATAGCCTGCCTAAAGCCGACTTCAGGCTGGGCAACCTTTCGCCAGGTAGATGTAAACGGTATTTGGAGGATCGATAGTGTCTCCTCTTGTAATATTCCTCCTTCACATGTTTGGGTATAAGGATTTCCAGAAGGACACTTGAGGAGTCAAGCTCAGGTAACTTGCGCAGTATTTTGGGAGTTGGCACAGTTGTCTCTGTGCAGGCGCCAAGTGCTGGTGTAGTTATTCAGGCAGTATATGAACTTGGTGCGCAGTATATCACTTGCGATTCATTTCAAGCACCACGACGTAGTTATACTCTCTAGTGACGGACCGTGGGACTTCAACTATGTTACATTGTTTCATCGCTGTCGAAGATTTATGTATGAACAAAGTGGGCGTCGTTTTCTACCAGCGAGAAACGTTTCTAGCAGCACATAACGGTTGAGTTTGTTAGCAAAGGCGTAATTTTTATATCATCCATGAATTTACTGCAGGAGATCGATTGTGTGCCGGTGATGAGGCACCCCTTGCAGTGAGCAAAAAGGAGAGGACCATTGCTTAGCACAAACAGTGTTGTGGGCCTCCTCGCAGCCCTGCATTTCGCGGTATCCCTTTTCAGAACCGCTGGTATAAACAATACTGACATGGGCAGTTGATTATCTATAACCAATGTTTTAGAGAACCACTGGTATGAAGGAATGGTATGAATTCGTACTGCTGTACTTGTTTTTTTGTCACCTGAGCGCAATAAAGCTCACTCCGCATAACGTGGACCTACATCGTCGTACCTGCTGTATAAAAAAAAAACTTAAAATATGCACTGCTTATGAGGAGACCTAGCCATGCACATCATATTTATCATGGGACTTGGTTGAACCTAACAACGGGTAACAAGTATCTAGATAAATGAACTGACATTTTACCTCCGAAATACTCTTCCTAGATCGGCGTCTTTTCTTCAGTCGGCTTCGCTTCTGAAGTGCGCTGTTCGCCGTGCGGTCCACGTCAGGTTGGCTCACTTCATCCGGCTCGATCACGTGGGAGGTGCCCTTCTTAGAACGACGGCCCTTCTCGACTCTCGATTCTTCCTTAATAGCGCTTGTTGCAGTGTGCTCCTGGTCAGGCTGTCCGGTGTTTTCCTGATCTAATACAGCTGAACTGCTCTTTCGCGAACGACGGCCTCTCTTGACCCTTCTTCCTTCCTGGATAGCATTGGTTGTCGTGCGTTCTTGGTCAGGCTGGCCCGCGTCTGCTGTTGATTCAGCGGTTACCGTACTTTGTAAAATCCCCTGTATCGAAAGACAAGGACAGAATGGAGCCTACATTTGAACTAGTGTGAACAATTCAGACACATCTACATTATTTCAACATTTACATATAACGCGTAGGATTTAGGCTTGAGTATACAGCCGTAAGCAATTCAAGACAGAACACTGAGAGCAACTGTTGAAGGTAATAAAGACCAAACACTTTGGCAAGCATGAAAGTATGCACAACACCAAGTACTCAAGCGAAATGGTACACCCATTGCATGGATGAAATTGGCAACGCTGCAAAGCTGACAAGGACGGCTCACAAGAAGAACAGCAGTTGTTTTTTATATCTCCTTTGAGATCTTAGAGAACCTTTCAGCGCTTCCTTTTTTAGCCATGATGTTCCAATCAGCTCCTACACCAATTCTTCAGCATGGACTCTTTTGCCGCTTAAAAGGGTCACATTCTGATTAGTACACTAATTAATAAAGGGGTGTCCGGTGTTTTCTGTCACGTTGCTCGCTACTGTACAAAGTAGCTAAAAAATACGCAGTATAAGTGGCACACACGCTGCACCAGCACAGAATATCTTATTTTTTTTCCATAAAAATATACGGAGATGTTAATCATGCGTTAATGTCAGGTAACCGATGTACAGCCTGTAAATGTTGGCTAGTGACGTCATATGCGCAGGGTTATCTTTCTTCTTGGGCCATCCATATCCTTCTTCCTCAACGTGTCCGTTGAGAAACAAGAATACCTAAAGCAATTAAGATGGTATTTCACAAAGCATAATATGTTATGCTCAACACGAGCAGTGGTGTGCACAGATAATTTACACTTGACAGCGATTGGCTGGCCCCAAGGGCGGTACATAAAGAAAAACAAACGATGCTACAGGGATTGCCTCTACACAAACGTTGGTGCATGTAATGCTCCTGTTGTTACACGTGTTTCCGAGTGGTTTTTACGCAATGCACATTATGTATAGTAATTATTTGCATAGCCAGTAAGAACTATACATGAACAACAAATTATCCTTATGCCGTACCAAACGTTCTAGGAGGTATATGTTGCTCGGCCTGCTCAACCAAATGTAACTGTGCGACAACAGCCATGGTAGTTCCATTTAGATGCAGTTGAACTGCTCTAGTAGTCAGTTTACTTCGATTTAGGCACGCGTTAAAGTAACCCAGGTGGTTCAAAATGCCTTAGAAAGTCCGTCACAAGGTGCCTCATGCATAACTCGGTTATGACATATAAAGTTCCAAAAGTTACTTTGCAGAAACTACTCGTTGCAAGCTCGTGCTGTGCTCATTATTATACGAGAAAAAGAATGTCAGCACCCCGGACACCACGTGTCCAACAAAGGTGGCTACTTTATGCAGCGAACAATTCAGTGAGGAAGACATTTCGCGCTGATGATGGTAGGGAACACCGACAAGCGTAGACAATCAACTTAAGTGTAATTTCAGAAAAACACATATGAAGAAGAGGCAAAGACACGTGGTCTATGAATCCAAATCTGGACTTCAGTTCCCACCAACATAAGTTGATTACTAAGGACACACCACGTCTTGTCTGGTGTCAGCCTTGCGTAAGTCTTGCTCAGATCGAATGAAGAATGCTTTTTTTTCCAGTGAAGTCAATTCACTAGAAAAGTTTGATAACCGCAGAAAAAAACATTGGCCGCCCTAGGTAAACGACAATTGAGGAAGTTCAAAAGTGAAGAAAGGGTAACGCTATGAGGAAGCGCTGTGGTGAATGCTTACTAGAGTTAGTAGGAGCTTAAGTGTGCAGTAACACACACTACTTCAGATCAAGGATACTAGGGCGTTCTCAAGCGCACTTAAAATATTTTCTACATGTAGAATAGTAGTAATGACCATGTACAAAAGCTTACACACAATTTGATGTTTCGTCTGCACTTGTTTTTGTTTGATTATGAACAAAGTGTAATCTTTACGTTTCTGTACGTGCTATCATGCATTTGCGTCCCCTTGAACTCTAATGAAATCTCTCGTGTATTTTTATTCGTGCTCATAAAAAAGTTTTTTTGATATTCTGATTTAGTATACAAATTGTATTCTGATTGTATACCTTCTCCCGTTAGACCCTCTACTAGTGCCGCGCCACGTTGGTCTAGTGGCTAAGGTACTCGGCTGCTGACCCGCAGGTCACGGGTTCGATTCCCGGCTGCGGCGGCGGCATTTCCGATGGAGGCGGAAATGTTGTAGGCCCGTGTACTCAGATTTGGGTGAACGTTAAAGAACCCCAGGTGGTCAAAATTTCCGGAGCCCTCCACTACGGCGCCTCTCATAATCAAATGGTGGTTTTGACACCCTACTAGTCTATAGACACCCTACTAGTCTATAGCTATGTGTGTAACCAGTGTTGTGCATAAGATGAACTGCATTCAAAACAACCTCAATAAAGCTTGAACCTTGAAACGTAAGTGTTAAGGTTAAAAAAATAGTACCGCGCGAGAGATCATTGAGGTGTTTTAAAAACATAAGTGGAGCGGCGTATGTGTGTCGACGTCCTCAGGGAACCTTCTATAACTCAAGACAGATTATCTAACCACCAACATGTAATCATGCCCACGTGTCGTTGCCTTTTTTCTCAAGATAAACTTGTGTTTTTCTCAAGATAAACTTCAGTTGTTAGTTTACGCCTATCTGCGCTATCTTCCTTCTTGTCCTTATTTTGCTTTGCGCAAAATGCCTTACGCAACGAAATACCTACTCGCCTAATGCTCGGTTGTTATAAGCAATGCAATGACCAACCACCGTTTCACGATGGCCGGTCACCACCCCCGAACTGAGCCGTCGCCTGCCAACCAACGCAACTGGCAGCACCGCTTGTCATGCTATCTGGCATGGCATCAAGGGTGCAGCTGGTGGAACCACATTGCAACAACATCAGAAGAGCCGGCGTTGCATCTTGTACATAAGAAAAAAAAAACAGAAAAAAAGGCCATAAATTATACTTGGATATTTTGTAATATCCATAACTGCACCGAGAAGTAAAAAAAAGAAAACTCAATTTAAATGGTGCTGTGTATCTTCGTCGTTAGAACGAGTTTCTGAGATGTCAGCTATCGGAGGAGACGGAGGAAGAAGAAGCCGCATGTCATGAAAAGCGTAACCATAGAAAGAAACAAGCTGAGCATTGAGATTAACTATACCTCTCACTAGGCAAATCCGGGCATCGCTGAGTTAATATTGATACGTGTAACAATATATTCTTCCGCGTAACAATATATTTATTTATTTAGAATTACCCTCAGGGCCAGAGGCAATATAGAGGGGAGTGGTGGATTTAAAAGAAACACAATACAAGCTTTCTTCTGTAGATACAATATTAGCTAAAAAATAACAGCACAAGTTGTATCTATACTGGCGAGAATCAGACTGTTGGTGAGAAAGCATATTAACAGTAAAAACAAGTGACAGTAGCAGTTTTAACACAACAAACAAGAATAAGACAGTTTGCGAAGCTAAGAATCCCATGATTGGTTAGTTGCATTACAGTACACTAGAATTTAAAACGTCATGAACATGAGAATGATGGACGATAGACGTGATTGGTCCTGGAAGATTGTTCCTGTCTTTTGAGGCTCGGGGAATGAATGGCTCATAACACGTGCTAGTTGAACGTCGCAAGATTTCCATCTTTTGGGGATGGTCGGAACGAGAGCAGATGTATGATGGAGAGAGAATAAGGTTATCATGCAGGGTGTGACTGTAGTATATTTTATTAAGTTAGGCCACAGTCGTTTACTTTTTACAGTTGAATGAACTATTACCTATGGGATCTTACCTGGGAGTTTGCTTGCTGGGTGCCGCGGGGATTTGATGAAGCTCCGTTCGGCTTCAACTTCTTGGACGGCTCACTTGAAGACGCGGATGAACTGTCAGGTTCCTGGCGCTCCATGTCAAAACAACGGAAGAGCCTCCCACGAAAACCAGGAAGCACAGTGATCCTTGTTGATGTCTGGAAAACGTAGATGACGTTCGATTACTCTGAGATGCCGTTAATCCTTGGCAAACCCTTCTCACAAAGTGCTTTGTCCGATGGCTCACTGGAGTATACGCCAGCTACCACGTACAGAAAGTCCCCCTTTATTGGGGCAGAGTACGTACCCTGCCGGGAACGGACTTTTACTCGATGACTGATTCGACGCCGAAAATTGGCTTCGCAGACCAGCACAGATTGCTACGTTCTTCTCCGCGTGAGCTCATGCACGCCGTTCCGCGTGAAGCAGACGTCTTCTTTTACTCTGTGTGATAACATAAGCACAACGTTTTGAATAATAATAATAATAATAATAATAATAATATTAATAATAATAATAATAATAATAATAATACTGTTCGAGTTTCCTTTGAGAGCAACGTTTTCCAGCTTATTTTCCGCCCGGTCGCTCGCATAGTATGCGGTTCTAAAGACATATTATTATTATTATTATTATTATTATTATTATTATTATTATTATTATTATTATTATTATTATTATGCACTTCATGCACGATTATATGGTTCGCGGTGGGGGGGGGGGGGGGAATCCTAACTGATGCTGCTTTTGCCTTAGCTTTGCCCCTCACAGCATCGACAGCTCTGCGCTCATGGCCGTCTTAAAACTTCCTGAGAACCATATCCAAGGTCACAGCGTGGCTTCTCAGGATACGTGGCCCATTAGATGGGTGGCAATGACTGATATTGAAAGCTCAGAGGCGATATATTATAACACTTGGGTGTTTTATAATATTCATAACTGCACCTAGAAGCAAAAAAAGAAAACACAATTTCAAGTAGTGATGTGTAATAATTATTCATGCTATAAAACTACAAATAGGACAAAAAGGCTATGCTGAGGAATATTTCTTCTTAGTGTAAGACGGGAATCGCATGCACGCTGAGCATGAAAGTTTAAAGTTCATTACGCCGGGCCACAACGCGCCACGCCGGGCCAGCGCTGGTTTCGGCACTTTTTTTCGTAACTTGGTGCCACATATGGAGACATTCATGACATGACAAAACGCTGGTTAATTCACTCAATGTGGTACGAGCTCAAAGGAATATGGCCGCTCTAGTGAATGCCCCGATTTTCACGCTTTCTGCCAATCGAGCACAAAGTTTGTGGTTAGAGTGAACCAAGGTGAAAGGTACGATTAGTATGCTGATTTTAGTCTCCTGTCACTCACCTGTTCTGTGTAAAAAAAGTGGCAGGCCTGTGCGGAGAGCGCATCAGCAACAGCGAAAACTGCAAGAGTGGAATTTATAAAACCATTTTGTGACGATGACGTTGATCTCTCAATCATTATTTATTCACCTTATAATCGGCCAATCCGCTCTTTGTGAACTAGCCATTTGCAGAGGAAAACAACAACACCCACCCACTAATAGGGTCACTAATGCTACTACTTTGCTTCATGCTCACTATGGCATAAATCGTAATTTTTATCTTGTTTTGAAGCACCCAATACGCCACTATTTTTCACTACGCGGAGAACGAGGTATATCCCCGACGGGTTTCCAATGTGTTATGCGCAATTTGTTGATGATGTGACTGATGGTGATCAAGAATTTCAGCGGATTCTTTTGTAATCGGTTGGAAGCATTCGACGATCCATTCGTTAACAGTTAATATTGTTTCTAAAATAGACGGCTGAGCTCTAGTTTCAAAAATAGACGGCTGAGCTCTAGTATCTCTGTTCAGGATTCTCCTACGCAGAATGTTCTAGCCAGGAGTCTTCTAGCCAGGTTGCCAGCTGCCTTGTCTTCCTACAAAATTACACAATAATTAAAGTCTTTGTGACTTGTTTTTTTTTATTCTGCCCTTTTCCTTTCTTTTTTTCTTTCTTGTATTTTTTTTTCTACTTCAGCATTGTGTGTTTTTATGGTAATATTTCAACGTTGAGATTTCCTATAATTGGCCAATTCCTTATTGTGCATATGTGCCCATTCAGGGAAAACACACAAAGCGTTGGCTAGCCATTAATCATTTTCTTGCATTGAATATGCACCACCATTACTTAGGTGCAGAAGAAGAAGAAGATGGAGTTGTCGTTGGCCAACGTTCAAGCAGTTCCTAGATTTTCTCCAGTGTAGAGCATTCTTTATTCGCTTTTAGAGAACTGAGCGTCTTTAATGGCGGCAGCAATCAACCTTCTCAAGATGGATGGCGTGAGTAATCAAAAACTATGTTTTTTTTTTCATTTTTCAACCTACGTAATGTTCAGCAGTCAGTAAAACGCTCGTACAGCTTGGCTTCAACGTACTCAAAGGGATTTGGTGCGCCTATTGTGGTGTTGCTTCTGCCTGCAGAAATTCTTCGCTTCATGGCACGGAGTTCCCCACTGGTGAAGCTAATGTAGTGACCTTGTGTACATGTTTCCATTTAATTATGAAACCATGGTCGAGGATGGATAAATAGGCCATGAATGGGCTAAGTTTTATGGCAGAGCATAGGGTAGGTAGGAAACGGAGTGCTGCCTGGTCGTGTCTGCTAAGCTATTGTAGCATCACACCCAACGCCAGCCAACAGAGAAGCCTAACGAATGGGAAGCCCACGAAGGAACGTTGGGCGTAAATCCTTCTTCTGAAAAGACGGTTTGGCAGCCTTAGTTTATTCATTTTTGTATATTGGCTACGGGAAAATATTTCTGGTAGCATGAGTGGCATAAGAATGTGTGACTGGCTCTACAAAGGTCGTCTTACCATATGTGGTTGTCCCAAAAAGGTAACACAAACGCAAAGACCGCTGAGACGTGGTTCCATGATGCTGAAATAAAGTGAGACAGGGTAGTGAGTGCTACGTCAACACTAACCAGTGTGACATATGAGGTAGACACAGCGACTGCAGTAGTGCATAGGATATATTACAGAGGGTACAGAATTTCGAACCAGTCAAGCGCATAGTATTCGTGCAGAACGACGTTGCCGAGGTACAGCCACCAGACTCCGGCGAGCACTCGCTGATCCAGGCTGCCCTCGTCTGGATTTTAGGCGTGGTCGTGGGTGGTGTCTTGGGCGTTTCGTGCGTGATGGTGCTCGAGTTCAGCTCCGCGCACGTGACCGAACACGAAACGGCGTCGACGACTCGGGAGTCTTCCGTCACGTCCTCCACGAGCGTGATTCCATTGTCCTCCACGAAGACTTCTACACGAATGCCCCCAATAAATCGGTCTATTTGCTTCTCCCAGACATGTCTGAAAGCCTCACGCCGAATGCAGGTACGGAAAGACTGCAGTGCGCAAAGAAAAGGCGGATTATTATCAGGGCACCCCTGAACGCGTAATGTTTTTGTTTCGATAGTTTGCCAGCGGTAGTGGTGTGCCGCTGTCTAAAGTAAAATATATGATCATAGGTACCAGAAAATATTTCAGTCATGCAGAAAGTCTGGCAGTGAATAATGTGATGGTCATTGGATGCACCTTGAGAAGATGGAAGGTCGGCCGTTTCCGAGGCCTGTTGCCGTTAAGCCAAATTTCGCTAAATTTAATGTTGGAAGCCGTTCATTGGAATGGGACTAGAGAGCCATATTGTAGGCTAGAAGGCTAAACACCATGTTTTATAGGATGGTTTTCCGGCCGCACATTATTTTTACTTGTTCTTAGTAGTAGCTAGAATTCAGAGAATTGGATGACTTCACTTTCACAATACGTGCGGCCATTCGTATATACAGGTGCCGTTCTGGACCATTCCTAAGTAAAAGTTTCTTCCAAGCGTACCTATTCATGTACGCCTGACTACAGTAATAAGATTGTGGTTATCTGTGATTTCGGTCTTCTGAGAGTATTCTTGAAAAAAAATGTGCACGCACTATGTACAGTTCTTGGCACACGATAAACCAGAATATTGTCACGTAAGAGTGAGGGTAGCCCGAAGACAGGAGACCGGGAGGTTAGTAGAAATAGAAGGAGAGCCGTTTATTTGGCGGACTTGCGCCCACTAAAGGAAAAACAGACGCGCCGGCCGGCTTAGCGGGTGGCGAACAGCGCGTTTGACGGCCGTCGGGGAACAGAATGTCCCACTGGAACGCAAGGCGCGTTCACCATCCAAGATACAGTCGCCGTAGCGTCTGGCGCTATGGCGACTCCTCGCGGCATTGCTCCCCTCCTCAACGTAAGCATCGACCCGATGCTTTGTTTAAAATAAAACCAAAACAAAAGGACAGCCTGTGCGAAAGTAAATGGCAAATAAGCACGAATCACACACACATAAAGAAAACGAGAGATTCAAACAGGGAGCCTCCTTTAGCGCGCATGATAGGGCTTCAAACGGGCGACGTGTACCACTTCTTGTCGTGCGCAGCGTCGTTGGGATGAGCTAGCCCCATCAGGGACCACTTCATAGTCCACTTCACCTACTTGACGAATGACTTTGTATGGGCCGAAATAACGGCGCATGAGTTTTTCGCTCAATCATCGGCGGCGAACGGGCGTCCAAACCCAGACTTTGTCACCTGGCCTGTATGTTAAATCTTGTCTCCGCAGGTTGTAGCGTCTTGCGTCGTTTCGCTGTTGGTCTTTTATGCGCAGACGAGCAAGCTGCCGGCCTTCTTCTGCGCGCTGAAGGTAGGCGGCCACGTCTAGGTTGTTTTCATCGGTGACATTAGGCAGCATGGCGTCCAGGGTAGTAACGGCATCCCTACCTTGGACGAGATTAAGTGGTGTCATTTTAGTGGTCTCCTGCACCGCGGTGTTGTAGGCGAAAACCACGTAAGGCAGAATTAAGTCCCAGGTCTTGGGTTCTGTGTCCACGTACATAGCGAGCATATCGGCATAGGTCTTGTTCAAGCGTTCCGTGAGACCATTTGTCTGCGGATGGTACGCAGTTGTTCTTCGGTGATCTGTATGACTGTAATGTAAAATTGCCTGAGTAAGATCAGCCGTAAACGCCGTTCCCCTGTCTGTTATTAGTACCTCAGGTGCGCCATGACGGAGGAGAATTGATTCGACAAAAAATTTGGCAACTTCTACGGCTGTGCCGTTCGGAAGGGCCTTAGCTTCAGCGTATCGGGTAAGGTAATCAGTGGCCACTATGATCCACTTGTAACCGGATGTTGACGTGGGGAAAGGTCCAAGCAGGTCAATACCAATCTGTTGGAATGGTCTCGACGGGGGTTGAATTGGCTTGAGAAATCCAGCTGGTTTCGTTGGAGGTACCTTCCGGCGCTGACATTCACGGCAACTCTTGACGTACCGCGCAACATCTGAGGAGAGGCGGGGCCAGTAGTATCGTTCTTGAATTCTGTGGAGTGTGCGTGTAAAACCGAGGTGGACTGCAGTGGGTTCTTCATGTAACGCTTGTAAAATTTCTTCTCTGAGGCTGCTTGGGACGACGAGAAGGTAAGCTGCCTTATTCGGTGCGAAGTTCTTTTTAACTACCACCCCGTTTAACACACAGAAGGAGGATATCCTACGCTTGAACAGTGCAGGCGGTATGGAGTCCTTTCCTTCGATGTAGTTGATCAACTGTTGTAGGATCGGGTCTGAGCGCTGCTGTAATGCAAAGGTGCTGCTGCTGATTGGCCAAAGAAAGGCATTGTCGTATTCATGGCTTGGTGGTGCACCGACAGGGGCTCTTGAGAGGCAGTCTGCGTCGGAGTGCTTACGACCAGACGTGTAGACTACCTTCACGTCAAACTCCTGAAGCCGTAGGCTCCATCGAGCGAGGCGGCCAGAAGGGTCTTTCAAACTGGCCAACCAGCACAACGCATGATGGTCCGTTACGACCTTGAAGGGTCTGCCATACAAGTATGGGCGGAATTTCGAGGTGGCCCATACTATCGCAAGACACTCCTTCTCAGACGTGGAATAGTTCACTTCCGCTTTCGACAGTGAGCAGCTTGCATACGCGATGACGCGCTCGCAGCCCTTGTGCTTTTGAACGAGAACGGCACCTAAGCCGATGCTGCTGGCCTCTGTATGTATCTCAGTTTCGGCATTTTCATCAAAGTGACCCAGCACAGGCGGCGACTGTAAACGTTGTTGAAGTTCTTTGAATGCCTCACGTTGCTCAGCTTTCCATTCGAAAGGGGCGTCCGACTTGGTGAGCTGCGTCAAAGGGTCAGCAATGTGTGAGAAGTTCTTGACGAAGCGCCGGTAATAGGCGCACAGTCCTAAGAATCGGCGCACTGCTCTCTTATCTTGCGGGTGCGGAAACTGTGCAATAGCGGCTGTCTTCTCGGGATCTGGTCTTACGCCATCTTTGCTTATAACATGGCCAAGGAACTGTAGTTCTTCATAGGCAAAATGGCATTTTTCTTGCTTCAGTGTCAGCCCTGATGACTTAATTGCGTCAAGTACCGTCCGGAGCCTTTTCAGGTGGTCGCTAAAGTTGGAGGCGAAGACGACCACATCGTCCAGGTATACGAGACATATTTGCCACTTGAGACCTGCCAGTACTGTGTCCATTAGACGCTGGAAGGTTGCTGGAGCGGAACAAAGTCCAAATGGCATCACTTTGAACTCATACAATCCATCCGGCGTGATGAAGGCGGTCTTTTCTCGGTCTCTTTCATCAACCTGAATTTGCCAATACCCTGTCTTCAGATCAATGGCCGAGAAGTACCTTGCATCACTAAGACGATCTAGGGTATCGTCGATCCTTGGTAAAGGGTACACGTCCTTTTTGGTTACACTATTCAATCGTCGGTAATCGACGCAAAACCGAAGACATCCGTCTTTCTTTTTGACAAGGACGACTGGTGCCACCCATGGGCTTTTCGATGGCGTAATTACATCGTTGTGTAACATTTCCTCAACTTGCTCTCGGATGGCCTGACGTTCACGTGCCGACACACGATAAAGGCTTTGATGGAGAGGGCGGATGTCGTCTTGTGTTATGATTCGATGCTTTGCCAGAGAAGTGTGTCGGACCTGTGAAAAAGGGGCGAAACAGTCGTCATAACGTCGAAGGAGGTTCTGGAGCAGTTGCTGCTTGCATTGAGGCAACGAAGGGTTAGTTTCGAATGACAGCTGCGAGTTGTGGGTCTGTGGGGTGATGGTCGCTGGATTCGAAAGGGCGAGGGTGTCACTGACTTCCGCGATTTCATCGAGAAAGGCAATGGTGGTGCCTTTGGCCAGGTGACGGTGTTCTTGGCTGAAATTTGTTAGCAGCACTGGGCCCTGTCCATTCCGGAATTCCGCAATGCCTTTTGCGATTGCGATATCACGGCCAAGCAAAAGCTGTATGTTACCTTCGACGACGCCATGAGCATTTTCGGCAGTACCAGTGGTTACGGAGATAAGGGTCGTTGATCGGGGTGGGACGCTCACGTCATTCTCGAGCACACGGAGGGCTGCGCGATTATGTGGTGCCGAGTATGAATTTATGGCTTCATCCGAGGAGAGTTTGATGGATCTGGACGCCAGGTCAATAACTGCGTGATGTTGAGTCAAGAAGTCTATGCCGAGAATGACGTCACGGGAGCACTGTGGGAGCACCAAGAAAGTGGCAAGGTATGTGTGACCATCGAATCTCACCCTTGCAGTACATCGCCCCGATGGGGTGAGGAGGTGGCCTCCAGCTGTGCGGATCTGCGGGCCGTCCCAAGCCGTCTTAACCTTCTTCAGTTGTGCTGTCAGTGGCCCGCTGATGACCGAGTAGTCAGCTCTTGTGTCAATCAAGGCAGTTACCGGGTGGCGTTCTATAGATACTTCAAAATTGGTGGCACGTGGGCTGGAGTTGCGCGTTGGTTTTGGGTTTAGGTCACGGCTTCGTCTTGTTGCTTCGTTTTGCTTCGTCTCGCGGCTTGGGTTTTTGTGCGTTGTCGTCGTCGTAGATGATGTGCTGTCGGCATATGTGGTCGTCGGGGAACAGAATGTCCCACTGGAACGCATGGCGCGTTCACCATCCGAGATACAGTCGCCGTAGCGTCTGGCGCTACGTTGACTCCTCGCGGCAATATCATGCTATCTCTGATGCAGTGTAGTGAAGCAGTCCATGTTTATGACTAACGCCTACATTGATGCTGAATTCTTGGCAATATAGACATCAGCCAAATCTCGACATCACCTGGATTGATGACTCATGTATTCCTTTCCCTAGAATAGAAGAGGAGAAATGGCACCAGGCCGACCCAAAGGTCGTGGGCTGATTACGGCCGGGGTGGCCGTATTTTGATGAAGGCGAAGTGGTATACACTGGTGTACTTTTCAATGTCAGTGTATGTTAAAGAAGCCCGATTGTCGAAATTTCCTGAGCCCTTTACTACGGTATTGTTTAAAATCATGCAATAGTTCTGTCATATAAAATTCTATATAATAATATTTTGCGCATTTTTTGTTTGTGCTTACCAATTATTCAGCTTGAACTTATTAGCCAATCGGCTCGAAATGACTAAATGCAGTGCAGCCTATTTCCATATCTTTAAAGCAAGCATTTTTGTTTCCTACCCATCTCTTGGATAGTGTATTGGAACGTTTAAGTTGCTTCATTGCTCCAACGTTCTCGGAACTATGACAAGCGTATAGAGGAGTTGTCGGTGACGTACCGCTTCATTTCATACTGACAGAGAAATTGGAGTCGTAGAACATTCCATTACAAATGGCATGTCAGCACACTAACGAATTTCAAAGACAATGATGTCTATGATGCTGACAAAGCTGGCACCTAATGCTAAATTATCTATCTTATAACAAAACACTGTGCGTCTGTATTAGTGCAAATGGTACAACATAAAGTGATTAAACATTTCAGAAATTGCTGAATCCTCTCGCTGACCCGTGCCGGAACTGGTACGAACACGTGTGTGGACGCTTCGAAGGGCCACAGGCCAGCGTGCGTCAACTGATGGACACCGCCGTCGCCAAATCCGTGCGGAAGTCTCTGCTTGCATTCGGCCGAGACCCTCCCGCCTCAATCGCCCCTGACGTCGACGCGCGTTTGAAAGCGGCAAAGCTGCTACTCGCCTGCGAAGCCACCGAGGTCGAATTCGTAGAAAACATGGACGTCATCAACTTCATGGCTCGCGAAAAGCTCGACATCCTTGTTTCGGCATCTGCCAACGCAACCGCCGACGAAGTCTTCTCGAAGCACGTAGACCTAGCGTTTCGATACGCCCTCAGCGGTCTCATGACCCTCAGCCCCGGTGCCCAGATGCTCACCCTCGAAGTTGACGGGTCGTTGGAAGCGCGTGTTACAGCGTTCCACGACATGGGCTCGTCGGCGCTTTTCGAATACCTCGTCAATCTCGCCGAATTCGTGGGTCAACCGGAGGAGGAAGCAAAGGTGGCCGTCATGTTGCACAACACTCTAGTGACGGCTGTCGCCTCGATCATGGTGCACGCCCACGGGCGAAGCGAGTCTTCGACGCGAAGAGGCGCCGTCATGGAGTTGAAAGCGTCCCAGGTGATGTTTAAGGGTGTCGGGTCGAGCACTTTCGGCGACGCGGTGGAGCGCCATACGCCGTATTCGAAAGACGTGGACGTGGACTGCAGCGACGTCGCACTTCTCGTTCTCGAGGCCGCCTGGAAGGCGCTCACTCCGGCTGAACTCGCTGCGTGGACCGCCTGGACCGTCCTGCACGAGTGCGCGTCCATCGCGGTCACCTATCTGGCAGCCTTCTTCGATTCAGCGACGCTGAGACATAATTGTGCTGCTCGAGTTCGCCACGTCATGTCCGTACCGTTCGCTGCTGTCGCACTTTTCGACGTGGTCACGAGAAAGATTCAGGTAAATGTGACAGAATCAGTTCGCGAAACAGTTCAGTCCATCAGACAAAAGAGCAGATTGTTGGAGTATTCAGGTATAAACTTTGGCTTTTGCGACGTGTTGCAACTTGGAATATTTCTCGATGTTTTGCATATATTCGGCGTACACATATTCATTTCTGAGCCGTATTTGGTGTTAGGCCCTCTACTGCTACTGATTGCGCCCCTGTCGCCGTAATGTGCTGCCAGGATAAGTGAGAGTGTCGTCTGCTTCCACATCACCATCCTGCACAGAAAAAAAATGAGAGGTCAAATTAAAAGAATTCCTTGCTTGGGGTGTACTTAAGCGAGAAACACGCTTCGAGTTTATACCTAAGTGCTTGAACACGCAGACGCTGTCTCTACGCGCGTTATATGGCTGGTGTTTGCTCCATACGGCAGGGAACGACATGCGCCTGGAGTGAAAATTCACGTGTCGTCAAAGTACGAAGTCGAGACGTGCTTCGATTTTCAAACTTAGATGTGGCGAACAGGTATCGGCTGCACTTCTGCGTAGAGCTATTATCGGCGCGAAGAATATTTCATCTCGGAGTGGGGCTGCGACGCTCAATGAGTAGGCCCGCAACGGTAGTGTAGTGGCTGAGGTACTCTGCTGCTGACCCGCATTTGGTGAGATCAATTCCCGGCTGCAGCGGCTGCATTTCCGATGGAGGCGGAAATGATGTAGGACCGTGTGCTCAGATTTGAGTGCACGTTAAGGAACCCCGGTTGGTCGAAATTTCCTGAGCCCTTCATGGCGGTGTCTCTCATAATCATATGGTGGTTTTGGCACGTTCAACCCCACATGTCAATCGATGCCCAATGAGTAGCAGAGTGCTCATTTTCACGTTTGCCCGTACACGTTGATGAACTAATGCCTACTTTCTCCCCCCAGCTAGTCAATATGTTGTGCTGCTCTTCATCGACCCGAAAGTCGGATTACTTTACACCCAAGGTCAAACTGGCTCTCCACAACCTTATTTGTTTTCGACGGAAGCACCCGTATTTATACTTCAAAGGTGGCACGCCATTTGCGTTATAGATGCAATTTCGCTGCCAAACCTACTGCATAACTTACAAAAAATTTTGCGCATCAGTGATTTGGTGCTTTGTCATAGTTTCTACCATGCTTTGCACGTACTAGCCTCAGTAAACTTCATGTTTTTCAGATTTATACCTAGCTCATACTGGTTTTCGTATACTGTCATTTAAAAAAAGTTGTCGAGGGAACGTGGTTGTATTATTTATTGTTTCGCGTAGTAATATACGTTGGCGCGGTATAAGCCTTCAGTCTGGGCAAGTTTAACGTCATGACCGCGAGAGCAATATGGGATACCGAAAATGTCTGTACTTTGTAACGCAACGCCCCGGTGCAATCTATGGAAATAACTGATGGGTGCGTATAAAGTGTCCATTCACGTTTGCTCGGAATGCTCAGGACGACGTGACAGAAATGACAAAGCTCATTTTCGATTGCCTGGCGAGGAACGCGTCCCACTACCTGCGGAGCCCAGTGCTGTCCTCGGTGATTGTGGGCTTCCCTCCAGGACGCGATACCGTAACCGGAATAGACGCTTACTACGCGGCATTCCCGGAAGCTGCGCTACTGGAGTTCTTCAAGGAATGGGTCGCCAGCGCGGACGCAAGAAAGGACAAGCTGCTTCCACCGGAAGTTTACTTTGACCCATCCAAAACGGACGTTATCGTTTCGAGGCAAGGCACCGTGATTGTTCCGGCTGGAATCTTCAAAACGGAACTCTACGAACATGGTGTAGTTGAAGCACTGAACGTGGGTGGGCTCGGCCACGTCATCGCAAGGGCCATCGTCCAGAGGCGAGTATATGTGCTGTTTTGTTGTGAGCTTTCTCACTCGAAGTGAGGGGTTGCACTTAGCCTTGTGTGTAAACTCGTTTGTTCACCCCAATCGACACTCGGGCTGCTGGCTTCTGCCGTTCCGCAGTTTTTTGTTTGGCACATTACTTTGCAGAGTCATGAGGCATACTGCATTTTTTCACCTATGTGTGCAAATGATTTGCTTTTGTACGAGTCGGCGCGCTCTAAATGTGTGAAAAGGCTCGCAACAAAACATTGCCTAGAGCCTGCGCTTGAAATGTGATGCTCCAGTGTTATAGAGAAGGCATTGCGAAGCCAACTGTAACGGTTTTTAGTGGCTAGTTTCCATCAGAGCCTCTTATCGCCGTCACCGAGTTGCTTCTCGAGATCGAGAGCAGACATCTTGGTATTGGGGTAAAGCAAGAGCGGAGAATTGAGCGACCTGAGGTGGCTAAGTGAATGCAACGGGTGACACAAAACATGAAGAAAGGTGGAAACAGATTGGGTGTATCATCAGTTCTCTTTTTTTTTCTGTGAACCACGAACTATGCTTCAGATTTACCCACTTATAATGTCTGATGATTGCAACAAACGTGGGTGTATCAATGCGCACACTCAAACGTACAAAAAATGCACCACTGGTGTCATTTTGAATCTCTGCTGTCCGGTGGCAAGACGTATATTATCCAGACGAGAAGTTGTGAGAATGATCGTGCGCGGGAACACGAGTGTTTACTTAGTGGTGAACATTGGACACATTTCCGAACACACTGCAATTTTCGTAATTGTGAGCCATGCCTGAATAACTCTCAGGTTCTCGGCAGAAGCAGGGGCACTAGGCATAGAAAATCGCTGGAAGCATTTCACATAAAAACAGGAGGTTCCTCTTCTATGAACGATTTGTCAGTGCCTCTCTCGAAGGCAGGGTGCGTATTATAAAACATGTCGTGACTTTAAGGTCGTATGCGCCCAATGTGTACCTGGCTTACTGAGCATGCCTGTGCATATAAAGTTCGTTGAAGGATATGATGAATAAACAGTGGGAAGTTTGCGCTCCCCTTCCCTCTTTTTTTCGTCAAGCAATGTCGCCATATTTTTATGGCTTCTACAGGAACATGAACCCACTAGCCGAGCAAAGAGTACTTCGAGACGTACGTGGGCGTTTTAAACACATGCATCTCTCCACTACAGCCATGTTAGCATACTAGATAGACCTTATTTTGTAAAACGAATCTTTTTGTACCAAGCTCTTGAGTTCCAAAGAAATGGATGGGTGTTAGTCTACGCGGCTAGCGTCTGGTCCGACTTTGTCACGACCAGGAATAAATACAAGTAGAAAAGAAGGCTTATGAGTGTGGCAGCAGTGCTTTGTTCTGCGTTGTGTAGTGGTGTTGCGGCAGTCCGACGTAGAGCAAGAATCACCCACCCGTGCCCGTGGGGCAGTTTTCTGATACTCTGAAAGGGCATCAAACCTCTCCTTTTTGTCTTCTCACTTTCTGTCTTAAAGACAGCCACGTAGTCTTGACCTTAAATTCTATTTCCGCATGTGCAATATGTTTCGTAGCCAGTTTGTGAGATACCTGCTGAAGTTGAACATCGTTTATTATTATGTTTCTCATGCTATTGTGAATCAGTTCGAATTTCCCCATTTGCCTGCAAAACCATCCAACCCCCGTTTTCCCGTGTGGCACCTAACAGTGACGGCTTCATGCGACTTGGTCTTCCGCCTTAAGGTTTTCGACTACTGACGTAGAGCATGGAGAAAAAAACACAAGATGGTCGACAGAGCAAATGCAGAGAGCCTCACGTGGTACTGTTCTATATTAGTGCAAAGACGATGCATCACGCAAGGTAAACACCCTAAACTCTGCTCACAGAGACTAGTGAACTGTGCGGTGATGCGCTTCGTTACAGGGCCGTACGACCCCATAATGAGCAAGGTCTGGGAGTGGGCTATCTATTACTCCGTATTGTTTACAGCTCAGTCTCAAGAAAGGCAGACAGAGGATGATAAGACAGGGAGAACAAGCGCTACCTTTCAATCATACTTTTAATAAAGCAAGTATGAGGTCCCGATGAGGTCCGATTTTTCAGTAGCTAATAACACCAGTGCCCAAAAACGACTCGCCAAGTTTTAGCATGATACCGCCATCATACTATTGCGTGCTTGACGAACAGTGTAATGTGATCTACACAAGCTGATCCAACCACCTCTTAAAGTTTCGCTGAGTTAAAGATTCTGGCATAACCAACGCCCCGCCGGCTGCTTCAGAAAACAATCATTCCCGTAGGTTGTGGGATCTATAAACTTTAGTTGTAAACGCGGTTTGAGAAACAAGCGTACTTTTTCACTGCCTTCATTACCGTCATGGAAACAATCTCATTATTGCTTCCTGGGGCCTAGCAGTAAATTTACAAGTGACTACGCAACAGCTTCAGTGGCGCCACCAAAGGCATCTTCTAAAAATATCACATAGACCCGCTTTAGCGTCTGTGTAGTGTACCGTTAATGACGTAGGCATGCGCGACGCGTTCTCATTTCTTCCTTTTTATTAAAGATGATAGTCTTTCTTGGGGTACTTCAACGAAAAAAACTTTAACATGTCTGTTTGTCTTTCTGTATGTCTGTCTGTACAGTTGTCTGTTGGTCCGTCGTAACAATACACTAAATGGCCAAGCCCATTCGATGCGCTCACCAATTTTGCTCGAGTTTTAGTGGTCATACTTGTGGTATTGTCAATTAAAAATAAATTATTGTGCATATCTTAGGCCCCATAACGAAGCAGCAATATTTTGTATGTGTGTCTTTACACTAGAGAAGGCATTCATAAGTAATTATAAGGACCGTAGCGTTTACCACACTGCGCTGACAATGCAACGCAATGCTCAAAAAGGCAAGCGTTTCCAATGCTTTGCTAAGATGACACGGTGGTGGCACCTGCCTGTCGCTTTGAGTTCTACACCTTATCACCTATAAGACGGGCGCGTACGCCTTCCACCGTTTTCGAAGAAAACTGCCAGATGGCGCTCGTGTCTAACGTGCCTCGATGCCCTCGTTTGTTTTCGCTGCACGAATCGAGTCTTTCTAACGCAGTGCCCCCAGAATACAGTTCACCAATTTTTTTCGCACAAAAAATAAACATTTTGTTCACTCTTTCCAGACGCAAGACTACCGTCTTTTGACGACATTTGCAATGAAACATGCAGATGTGAGGCTATTTTTTTTTCGATGTGCTTATTCAATCGGCCATACAGAGTCACACCAATGTTTGACGCAAGAACGCAGGAAAAGCACCAGTAGAGAATTTCACAGTTTTTCTCAGCCAATAGCATATTGAACACATCACATGTGGTTCTCAATATACTGCACTTCCGAAGGAAGGGACTCACCTGTCGTGAGTGTTACAGGATTGCGGTAGGTGAATTCAAACCACAGTTGAAGCGAAAGAAAAGCCAAAGTAGCCAGAGCATATTACTTTTTAGCCAAAATTTTTTTATTATTGGTGTCAATAAACCAGATCAATAAAATAAAAGCTTGATTTCCTCCTTGACTGGTTTTTTTGTCACAGATATGTGGCAAGTAAATTTATAATTTAAAATGAGTACAGTGCCCTTTCATATTGTTTATGTAGCACACATCAGTTTCTGGCTTGAATTAGAAAAATCTCAGAACAATCAAGCAAACATATGAGTAGGAGCACTGATTGCTCAGGTAGTTTTTACTTGTGGTCGCAGACCGAATTCGATCGGCAGATTAGAAAAAGTAACCGTAACATACAATGGGTACAAGAAGAGACATTTAAAAGCAGCACAGGCAACTTGTTCATTTCTCGAGACAATACCCAGCTGATAGAGATTATGTACATGTGCGCGATGGAACGCAACAATAAAGCAAAACGCTAAAAGACAGACAGGAAACGTGGACAAGTGTGAGAAACAAATATGGGATAAACGTGCGAAGTCGGATGAGGCGCTTAGGACGTAAGCATCCCGTGGAAAAGAGCAAGTTGATCTTAAGTAAGAGACTAACAGTTAACTAACGCAGTCACCATCCTCGAAGACTCGCATAGCCAATGCCTCCACAGACTCTCCCTCAATCTGGCAATTTTAGCTGATGATAATCACAATATTAGATTACCTAGAAAATCAGCCTATACTGTTACAGTCGAGCTGAGTAGTCGAGCTGAGTAGTCGAGCTGAGTAGTCGAGCTGACATAATATTCGTACAGCTTGAACTAGTGTGACCCAGTTGAACATCAGCCTCATTTTCTTGCATGTGTCTGTTTTGAGACGTTTGTACGAGAAAACGTGCTGCCTGTGAGAATCGGCATCTTGAGCCTACCATCGATCAGCACAGATGACAGGTGGTGGAAGCAGCGTGCCAGAACGTGTTCAGCTACGTGACGTAACTTTATTACATATTTGGGGGCTCGGCGAGAATTGCACAATGCTTTACACGAAAGGAAACCTTCTAAGCAATGTATTTTGCCTGAAAACAATGAAAAACAAAGCTACTTACAGCGCCTGTAAAAAAGCTAATAATAATTAGAAAGTGGCTAACCTGACGTTTTTGTCGCTAGAGGGGGAGAAAAAGTAGCCGACTTGACGCAACATAGCTACCAACAGCAATTCTCAAGCCGCCTCAATGCTTCTACGAAAAAAAGCGGTAGTGTCGACCCAGAGCGAACAATTGCCAAGGAGCCATTATCTCAAAGTCATGTCGAAATTGCACCCTATGAGACGCTTGAGCTGATGCTAAAACTATTCTTCAGTTACTATAAAGTAAATAATCTGTTACAGAAGTCGAAATAATACTTAGTCCTCCTCCCACACTCAACCGAAAATAAAACTCCGGACTAACCATAGGTCCAGTTGAATCCTTCGTTTTCATGAACCGTCTACTGTAGGTTTCTGCGAGATGATGTACAGCCCAGTCCTGGATGCACGGGTCCTTCTAACTCCGACGTGGCCGAGGACTTCGAGAATCTTCTGGCCTTCCAGTGTGCGCAGTCTGCTCTCCGCAGAAAAGCTGCGGGTGACAACCTCTGGTTGCCTATGCTTTCGTCGCTCTCACCGCAGCGCCAGTACTTCACCATGGGCTGCTTCAAGGTTAGGAAGACCGATTCGTTTATTCCACTCCTGCAGCATACACGCAAGCGTGGTACACTGAGGAAGCGAATTGGCTAGGCTTACTCAGGGTTCACGTTTTGCGCCATTTTTTCATTATTTTAATACACAATGTTTCTCAGAAATAAAAATATCAAACTTGCGGAGGAGACATTGTCCGCGCCCCGCAACGGTGGTCTAGTGGCTAAGGTACTCGGCTGCTGACCCGCAGGTCGCGGGTTCGAATGCCGAATGCGGCGGCTGCATTTCCGATGGAGGCGGAAACGTTGTAGGCCCGTGTGCTCAGATTTGGGTGCACGTTAAAGAACCCCAGGTGGTCAAAACTTTCGGAGCCCTCCACTACAACGTCTCTGGTAATCATATGGTGGTTTTGGGACGTTAAACCCCACATATCAATCAATCATCAATCAAGTCATTGTCCGTAAAAACAGTGCAGGTCAATGCTAAAAACGAACAGCCTTCTTGTGTTCATGTGTTTATGCACCAGTTCGTGCGTGCGTGCGTGTTCCTGCCTATACAAGTGTGTGTGTAAGAGAAATTTTCCAGGCTCCTAATTGCATTCGTATAGTAGGAAAGCCCTATTCTAGTACAGTAAGGAGTACACTGTTTATTGCAGTTCTTGCAGTCTACACAAATGTGGCTTATATACTGAGCTAGTAATGTTTTTTATTGTACAGATCACGTGCATTTTCTTGTCAACTGCTTCTTCTTCTAGAATACTGCACTCACGACTACGCTCTCCCAAAACTCAGACTTGAAAGGGTGGTTTCCCAAGGGTAACCGTTGAGGTCACAGCAAAACGTAATACTTTATAGTGATAGCTGTTCACTTTTCCTCTAGGTGCATTCTTCATGGCGCCTTCGGTGTCGCTGTGAGGTCATGTACCCGAATGGATATCATCTCCCAACGTGTCGTATGTGGTATATCTATCTGAGCAAAAGCATGCGCGGAGAGCCGATGGTCTGAACTCGAGTGAAACAAAACGTGCTAGAGGTCTTTTGTATGGCAATAGTCACGGCGTGGAGACGGGAGGGCGGGGGGCACAGGGTCCGTTATGGCATGCTGCTCCCCTCCAGCAGAAACTGTGTACTTTGATAGATCGGCTGATACTTTGACAACCATCAACACACTTCTCATACTGTTGATTATGCGATGTTTGTAAACTTTCAGTTTAGCAAGGTGGCGTAAACACCTCTCTCCAGCGGCCACGTTTCCTCACGACAGTGTTTTTGTTGAGGTACTGTAGGTCAGACGATAAAGCACTTAGTTGATGCCATATAACGTTCCAATTCAATGCTTAGTTCTTTCGGTGAAAATGCAAGCAACTTCCTTCTAGCTGTAAGTCTGTCGAATTCATACTAGCTGGACGGCAAGGACACTACGAAACTAATATTCGTTATTTTTAAAGAAAATATGTAGCTGTGCGCTTATAATGTTGCAGTAGCACTCATTAACTTGTGAAGTTGCGCATATTAAAGAGTGCATTAATCCTTTTCAAATCCATTTTCCCATTCAGGAATAACTGAACTTCCTAGATTTCTTGGCACTAGCTTTTTGACTGCCCGGCTATGACAGTCCGGTCGGTCAGGCTGAATGATTACTTGAAGAGCGCAGCTGTATAGACACTTCCATTCACAGCTGTCTGGCCGTAGACTTAAGGCATATTATTCGTTTCGGCAACGAAGACTTGGTGTATTTCGATAATATCTTCATATTGATTCGCCCCTCTTGTGCGGCAGTGGCCATATTGTAACGAGCATCAAAGAGACGAGACAGCTTCTTTTTAGGGAATCAGTGGTTGTTCCGTTTTGGTGGCACGTACTTGATAGATTTTTTTTGTTCAAACAAAGAATAGCATAGCAAAATAGCAATAGCAAGTAGCCACACATAAAGATTTTCCTATAAAAATCTAAGCAATAAACAATACATATGTTTCTATTTACCGCGATATTGCAGGACTGTCGCCGTCGGGGCACAGGCATTCTTGGCAGCTGCGACACGGACACTATGGGCAATTTCCTTTCGTTCAGCGAAGCATTCAATTGCAGGAATACCACGCCTTCCTGCGTGCTACCATAGGTTTCTCTCATTCGTCCCCAGGAGAGGACATGTCTAACGTGCTATACCACACTTGTTTACGGTTACATGAAGTTTCTACGTGTCTCATTTTCCAATGTATGCAATAACTACTTTCTTTGATGTGTTAGAACAATTTTCGGGTTCTGCGAGCAATACTTGAAGCTTCAACACTTGCAGAAGCAGTGTTTTTATGTATCTTGCTTCGTCTGGTTGTGACGGCTTTCGTTCAATTTTACGCTTGTACAGTCTTTTTTTACTGAATAGAGTGCAACACGATCTACTCGAAAGTTATTTATTCACTAACGCGGAAGCGCCAAAGAGCTCGTTGCGCTGAAACGTTCTCTTTGGTGGTGGAGTCGTTACTTCTGAGCGAAAAATCAGCGCTGTTTGTCAGTGAAAACTTGAGAACTAACTAAATAAAAAGCGAAAATTATCGATTTGAGTGAGAATCAAAATGAGGTCACCAGAGCCACACCACTATAATTGCTTCAGAAAAAATGCAATATGAATGTCATGTGGTGCGATGAGGCTCTTTAGTGCAGTGAATGTAGCGTGGCAGAAGCGTAGACGTGCGCACAGGGCATGAGGTTGCAAAGTCAACCTCATATATTGATGAAACAGGGAGGGAAGGGGCGCGTGAATCTTCGCCTCTTCACCCCCCCCCCCCCCTCCGCTGAATTTTCAAGAAGCACACGTCTACAAACTTATGCTCACATGTAAATTTACTGTCTTTAAACTTTGCAGTTTCTGTGAATGAATGGCATCTTGAATAATTTTGTAGTGTAAATAAAACATTTAGGCATAATCAGCTCGCAGCCCCAACGGCTAAGCTTGTGTTCGCGTGGCACATAAGGAAATGAAAAGGGAAAGACGATAGAGACGTCTAGAAAGGCAGGCGCTAAACTTCCAACTGAGCTTGAAGCTTAGTGCCTACCTTTCAAGACGTCTGTGTCACCTTTTCTTTTTAATTTTCATTAGTGCCGCACTAACACAAGCTAAGTTCATGCATAACCAACTCGCCCAAGCCACAATACTTTTGAGCCTCAACAGCATCAAAAGGATGTTCATCTTCGCAGTTGTGCGCATTGCCTTACGAAAGCGTGTCGGGTACTTCACAGGTTTGTAATCACGAGAATGGCGTAGTGGGGACTTCGCAACAGTACTAAAAGGCCAGAATTCTGCGATAGTTAACACAACCAATGCTACGCGTACAAACATAAGTTTCGTGTTTCTAGATGTGGGTTTCCGCTGAAAGACGATGCCAGGCAAAAAGAAGGCGGTGCACATGCTTGAGGCTTAATGACAGTAATACGTTCTGCCCTTCAAGGCGATGGTCAAGTGATCTTCACAAACAGTGATGCTACTGCTGGTGGCCGCAAATTATTCATGGTTTCTAGAAACGTAACGTTGTCTCAAACAGGTACATGCAAGAGAAAGTGTACAAATTAATTGTTCAGGACCACTGATCTATATGTATACTACAAAATGAAGGTAACGGTTAGTCTATGAAAATGGTCCCAGGCGTTGGCCGTTTGACGGAGGCCCCGAGTATGCGCAAAGCGAGAGAATAACAAAGCACGGCAAAGGCAACGGCGGCTGTGAGTAGACCCCTGACGTGGTGGAAAACATACGCCTACATGCCTGAACTTTTGACGAGTGCCTCTGCAGTTTCGGCATCAGTGTCATGTTTGGGATTATCTGTGATTTCCCCTGATTCTTCTTTCTCTTCCTCTTCTTCAAGTGTTTAATGTTCAGCCTGTAAACAGTGCGAATGCATTAACTGGCTACTCCTATGACAAAACAGGGAGATGCCGCCTCCCGAATTAGGCATTGGTGTACTCGACAGTCAGGACTATTGTTGTAAGTTTCACTTGGCCAAGTTTAGCGCCAAAATATCTCGAGCCTGTACTGGCTTCTTCTGTCATGATATCAGTCAGCGATTGAAAAAAAGCAGCACTCTTCAATCGTCGATACTGAACAGAGACTTAAAACCGAGAACACTGCAGCCTTCCTTGACGCTGTGTTGTGATTTGCAGCATACGTGCTTGATTGGACCAGACAAATTTCAGTTAACCGTCTAATATTACATGCTTGTTAGTTCGTGCCTAGATCACAAAAAGGGGCTGCTAGCAAGCTGCACTGTGATTTTACATCTGGTGGTCTATGTGTACTGCACAGAGCATTTTTATCAATTTAGTGCCAGCTGGCACGACAGGTCTCATTTTCATACCTTTTGGATTGGAATGAAAATAATTTATTTAAGTCCTGCAGGACGCGCTTAGCGCGTAGCGGGCGTCTCCCACGTAGGGACCAACAGGGAGTACCTGGCGGCCGCTTCGTGGGCCTGCTGGACGGCCTAGTGCTGGTCGGCGAGACGTGAGCTCCTGAGGGACCTCTCCCACTTGCTTGAGGTAGCGTCGGGAGGAGTTGTTCTACCCTCCCAGAGCATGTGAGCGAGTGTCGCTGTGTGTCCACGTGATGGGCATGTGTCGCTGGGGTATGCATCAGGATAATAAACATGAAGCGTGGCAAGGTTTGGGTACGTGTGTGTCTGCAATAGGCGCAGGGTTAATGCCTGCGGTCTGTTAAGTTTCAGATGTGGGGGTGGAAAAATGCGGCGTTCCAGGTAAAAGTGCTTTGTTATGTCATTGTACGTAATGGGTGCTTCCCGATTGGTCTCTAACTCAGCAATATGGGTTGCCCTGTGGTGGTGCGGTCGGTAAGTGCACGCGCTGCATCATGGGCGATCTCGTTGAGGTGGTTGGATAGAGCACCCGGCACCTGGCCGAGATGGCCAAGATGTCAGTGTGGTGCTTCAGGGAACTCGGGTCCGCTTTGCGCAGGATACGCAACGCCTGGTCGGAGATGACTCCGTGTTCGAAGGTTTTAATGGCCGGTCTGGAGTCGCTGTAGATGAATTCCCGTTTGCTGTCGAGCATAGCTGTAGCTATAGCTACTTGCTCCGCTACTTCGGGATACCTAACCTGGTGCACTCACAGCGCGAAAGGGTCACTCTAACAATCATTTCTATATTGCCTACTTTCCTTAGTTCGAAAGAAATCTGAGCCGTCAGTGTGTGGTGGTGCAGAGGTAAAATGGAAAACGCCACGAAACACTTGTATACAAAGTGTTTCTATCTGCAGAGCGATTATGATATGCTTACGTGCTGCAAACATTGGGCGCGCGGGCGGTTCATGTCAAAGCGTTGTGTTTACTGTGCATGTGACACGGCTCAAATTCGTTCACTGGTAGCCGCGATAGCAGCGCTGCTTTCAACTGTGCTACAGCTTTTACGTCGTAAGCAGCAAAAACTTCAGCGGGGTTGGATAATAATATAATCCTGCTTTGAGGACTGGCACGCACGTCAGCATCACACAATATGATCACGCTCAGAAAAGTGAACGACGCCATAATCCAAAGTGCTGCTCAAAGGCTTTTCCGCTTGGCAGTGCAACAAGACGGATTATGGAAATTTTAGCCAAAACTTAGAATTATGATTTCTAGTCACAATGGGAAGAAATTACAGTGATATCAAATATATTTCATGACCTTTTCCTTTCTGCTACAATCTAATCACACGTTCTGGCCCCGGTATGTCCCTTTTGGGCTAACAAGAAAATTTTGAGTAGTTATTTTTGTTTTTGGCACAGTTTAAAGAAATACAGCTTATACGACGCAACACGCATGCGCACCGCAGCAGGTGTCTCATCACTAGGTAGCGCGTCGATGCCTTCGACCACGTGATCCGGTAGTCTGCACACTTATTCCCACGCGTCTACATAAGCGGCAGTGTGTGGGTTGCCCATGGAGGTAGTCCAAATCGTTATATATATATTGTGAAAAACGTTGGGTATACGAGAATGCCGGTGGGCAACATTGGGAGACGCGCGCGGAGAGGGCGCGGTGCGTGCCGAACAAATTTTGTAGGCAGCAGTGACGAAAACCAAAGAGGCCATTGCGGCAACCGGTATCGGCGACACCAGCACTCAGCACCCAAAATACAAAAAAAAAAGCTCAGAGTAGATGGTGTAGAGTGCGGAGATGAATCGTGCGGGCAGGCGTAGAAAGCGGTGCATGATCGGCGGAAGCGTCAGTTTCGGTGAGAACTGAGGGCAAATGCACGCGCAGGCAAATGCTCACCGAAACGCCCTCCCAAAAAGAAAAAAAATATGTTTCGCAACGTACAATGCGATTTCCAAAGGGCCGTACAAGCGGGAGGCAGCAGCGCTGAACAAAGATGAGCTGGTGTCATGAGGCCCCGCCGCGGAGGTCTAGAGGCTAAAGCGGGAAACGGTGCGAGTTCGGAGGCGACTTGCCGTATGGCTGCTTGCGCCAACAGCCGCATCCGACGGGCATCCAACAGCTTGAGGCGACGAATCACACGCCGCGCGTGCATTCCTTTTGCTGAATGTAGCCACACGGCTGCCGCGCCGGTTTGGCGGCGACAGCCAGTGGCAGCGCGGGAGCGCGATAAGGCGTGCCACAGGTGGACGCCGTCGCGAGTTTACAACTCGCCACTCCGATCGCCCTCGTATTTTTGGATGTGGTCGTTGCCAGTGGCATAAAAAAACTTTGGATAGACTGTTTCTGACGTGAAACAACTCATGATTGAATACAGTGATGCTTGAAGTGTGCTATTTCTGCAAGGCAACGCCGGTTTCCGAACGAACGACGAGATGTCGTGCCGTGATGGAAGTCCGTTTCGCCAGTAAACAAACAGTGGTGCCGGTGCTCTCGGCGAACCGGCTCGCTTCGTTCCCATTTTTGCTTTTCACATCGAGGCCGCCGAGTAAACTAGTTGCACGAGTGAAAGCGTCATATAGGTGTACGAGTTTTTATCGTGTTGGTAAAAAGAAGCGCTCGACAATGAGCTCACGTTGGAAAGAGAACGGCGCTACCGAGAACGTCGGCCCATGTGTGCCTACTCCCGGAGTCGATAATGAATGGGGGCTGTGTTGATGTTTGCCACTTGCGAAGGCGTAGCTTTGTTGGCGATGTTATTAAACAACAAGGCATGGCTGCGTGAGCTTCTTTATTTTGCGCCTAACAAAGAGGATACGATGTCGTCCGAGTGTGCAAACTGAGGTATGTGGGCGGAGCCTGAGCGCTGATGGCTATTCGCACCATGTGTCGTTAACCATCTTACGCGGCGTGAGGCGTCACGTGCCGCAACGGATGCCAAATCCCACCATGTGCCTCCCGATCAAGGTACTCGGCTGCTGACGGCCGCTCGCGGTTTCGAATACCGGCTGCGGCGGCAGCATTTTCGATGGTGGTGAAAATGCTGTAGGCCTTTGTGCTGAGATTTGGGTGCGCGTTAAAGAACCCCAGGTAGTCGAAATTGTCGGAGACGTCAACTAAGGCACCTTTCATAATCATATGCTTGTTTTCAGATGTTAAACCTCACATATCAATCGAATCATTGGGGTTTCATTGTTATTTGATGGAACTTGTGAAATGAGGGCATAATGAAGCCAGAGGAAAGATAATGGGCATTTTTTGTATTTTTTATTTGATAAGTGTAGAAAAAAAAATTGAAGGAAAAGAACGGCAGGGAGGTTAGCCAGCCTATAGGCAGCCGGTTTGCTACTCTGCACATGGGAGAGAGATGGGTGAGATGAAAAATAGAGAGGAGAATTAGTGAAAATTGTGACACTGAAATAGGCCTCTTTGAGACCTTTTGAACAGTCCTCATAAATAAAATTCCCATGCATAGCGTCACAACATTACCTATGTCCCGCTGTTTTTAAATATGCATTGGCATTGAGCAAATGAGTAATTACATTGAAACTATTGCATATTTATCAGAAATTGAAAACTCAAAGTTGAGTTCTACTTGCTTTCGAAACCAAAACGTGTGCTGCCAGAAGAGAGAATATTAAGGGTGTTGCAGCACGATCACAGCCTTGTTTTTATGTATTGTTGCACGTTACGGTGGTGGAACAGCTACCCCACTTGTGTCATTGTGCACCAAACTTGTTTGCCAGCGCCAGCCTGCACTGAAATGCCGCAGTTGCGCCAAACTCTTTTGCCTTGCTTCGCCTTGGCACCTGAATTTCTACCACAAAGTACCACTGCCATCACGTACAGGGCCAGTAAAACTTGCTGAAACATCGTGCTTTCGGTTTCTTTGAAACCTTTATAGATTTGGTTTATTCAAGTCTCTGATCCCTCTAGCAGAAGCTGTGAATTTATAATCTGAATTGCATGGTCGCAATCACTGGCGCACTCCAACTCCGCAGGCTTGGACCTTGACGAACATTTCGTGTTCGGTGAATGCAATAACGCGTGAACATATTGTCTATGGTGTATGTGTGCCTAATAGTTTGCCTCTGAGAAACGAGTTTGTATATATTTAAAAAGCTTTAATTGACATAATTTAACGAAATGTCTCTTGCTGGTTTAGTGGAAATATTTTTGGCACTTTGTGCACTTTTTTTTATATTGTAGGTTCATGATAATGGCATGAAATACTTTATGACACTTTATTGTGTGGCATGCCACTACAAGTTTTGTACGACAGTTAAGTAACAAGACTGACAAGTAAGTTACTAGACCTACCTACGTTATTTTAAGCTCACTATTCTTTTATGCGGAGTCGTTTGGCCTGTACTTCATTAGAGAACCTTAGGTTATTAGTTATTCTGCTTTAAAATGCGTGTCAACCATCTGAAGTGTATTGGACGTTGATGTAAAGTGTGACGGGCTATACTATAATAAGTTGTCGCACCTGTTAAACTGTTAACGCTGCAAAAAACCCTGCTGAATCATAGGCAACGTCATTAAAGTAAAAATATAACATACTCCAGAAGACCTGTTTTGATAAGTGATCACTACTTTTCAAATTCAGTTACTAGCGAATACACACAAAATATCTTGAAAACAAGTGTTTGGCTGACTCTCTTCAACAACGTAACAAAAAATTTGTGTACCTTTCTGCTGTATTACATTCCTTCTGCAAGACGTGCAGTACATAGAGTAGATGTAACACCATCGCTAAACATTTGCGTGTTGTAAAAGAAATACAGAAAAAAACTGTGGCACAAAGGGAAGGGAGGGTATTGAATGCTAGGCTACCAGACAGTGAATTCCGCCCACTTTACGGATTTCCCAAATGATTATTAACCAAAATGCTAAGACTTTCTTTGCTACTTTCAAAAGTAGGCCTGAGTTAAACGTATTCATATATTTATGCCTTTCGCAGAAAGCTTGTACGGGCATCGCATAGGAGTAGAACATAGTTACGAAGCAGATCCACGGGCTCTACATTGCGGTCGCTAATGTAAAGTAGCGCTATACTGGCAAAGAAATACCTTGTGGGAGAATCCAGTGTCACTTTGGGAAATAATGAATCTCCTATATGTCAACTACTAAAAGTGCGCCTCGAGAAGTGCGAGCAGCGTTTTCACGTCGTCTTTGCGAAAGCACGAAGCTAAGGCGGTCTAACAGAGATGTCACGTGATTGTAAAAAAATTATGGTATAAAGTAAAATAATTTGTAAACTTGCTTGCCATGTTCCTTGAAGTTTTGAAGACTTCCTACTTCTCTTCTGCATTTATATCCTGGCCCGCAGAACAAGTCGTGATGTCAACAATTACATTTAGAGGATGGTTGCAAACGAACACATGAACTTTAATTAGGATCCTAAAGCTCTCGCTTAACTAGTGAAAGTTGTATTTAGGATATAGCTGTAATATTTGAACAAATTCAGTAGCTCTTTGAAAATTGTTTTGTGCAACGATCATTTAGGTAACGCTATAATTATTTAATTTGATTGCCAACCTCAATAACAACCAGGCGTATAACCGAGAGAGAAATAGCTCGCGGAATTCTTGGAATGCACGGCGCCTACTCCTCATTGTTTTGTAGGCCTACTTGATGCATTCTTACACGCATGTTGTGTGATTGGCATGGCTTGGCTTATGTTTCAGAAGTCATACGCCTCGATGATAAGCGACTTGTAAAAACAGATGAGAAAGTAAGGTGCTTAGCTGCGAGTGACAAAGAAAGGAGAAAGGACAGCGTATTTTCCATTTTCGCTCGTCGATTGTCTCGATTCTCTTTATGCTCAAGACCACAATATTTTGCATGATTTATCTCGGCCTTAATAGTTTAGCCATTACGAGAACTTTAACGAGGAAACTGTGGTATGCTACCCATGTCTTTTACAAAGCAACCTATGTAAAAGTTTATTTCCGGACAGTTGGGCTTTTCTGTGGGAGGACAAGCTTGCCTAGTGTGGCATTTCTTTAAAAACTACTGCACTGTATGGACAGTCCTCCATTCAGGTCAAGACCGTGCAAGCAGATGAGGCCACGCTGTGGAAATACTGAACATTTCTCGATTATTAAGGAGGGCTGACGTTGTCACTCGGAAATGGCAGCATATAGTTAACACGCTCGAACTTCTTTGTAAAGCAAGCACGAAACAGAGTGGTCAAACTCCAGGCAATACGTGGGATTAAAATAACGTCCAAATTTTTTCGTATGGCGCTGCTAACCTTGAATCTATGCTAATGCTCTTTAGAACCACTCAAAAGCAGTGACGTGATTGAGATTTTAAGAATATACCAGAGTTTCGTTGACTGACCTCACTTTGAAATGTGTTTGCCCGGCATATATCTCAGTTCAAGGAATCGAAAAGCTTGTCCGAGACTTTTCATCAAAATGTCCATAAGTGTTGCTCTATATTTCGTTGAAACGAGCGAATAAACTAGAGATGTGACTTTAAAACTTGGCTGACTTTGTGTGGCATTCAGATATATGGTCGTTGTGACGCTGAAAGAGTAGGATATTATTCGTTCATTTCCTTTTTCTAACTCCATGATGTGACAACACGTTTGGTCTGGCACACTTTATGGTCGTACCCCTCATTAAAGGGTGATGGACATTTTGTTTAGAAATCATCACATGACCTCAGAATTGGAAAACTCTCCTTTTGCCATACAAAACAATAGCGGTAAATATTTATTGATTTTTTTATAATCAGCACAGTAAGAGGGGTTTTTTGTGTGCTTCAAAGAATTTCTTCATTTTCGATTTTTTGAAACTTACCTGACGTAAATGTTATCAGTCCCACAATACTTTCGGGCTTGTTTATTTACCTACCCTAGACAAGAAGGCTGTGTGACATATTATAAACGAAATTCCACGACATGAGATAAAAAACCTCCGTTTTCGTATTTGAAGATTCTGACACACTAATTTTTTTTACTTTTTACCGATGAGTGTCCCTAATTTTCGATACACGTAAAGGTATGCATTAAAGTGGTATTTTCGATATTTTACTTGCGGAATACTATACTGATTGCATATAAAGCTTGTAATAGAGAACAATTTTTATTTCATTTGGCAGCTTATTTATTCTGGCATTAAGAGAATAAACTTAGAGCGTGAGAATCAGAACAAATTTCATGCATAACCTAACGAGAACGACAAAGGATTCTTTTGTAGTAGCAAGTTGACTGGTGAAAGCTATGTACACCCTAGTATACAGAAATTACCGAACTTCGGTGAATGCACGCTTTTTTTCGCCATTTCGGGGTACTGTTGTGCTCGGGCTTTTATAACAACCTAGGGACGCAGCCCTCCTGTGGCGAGAGCGCCAATTCTGTGCTGTTGCGAAGACCCTTTGCAGGCACCCGCTACTGGCAGTGACATGTACATGCTGCATGAACCGACTGAAGCGAAACTTCACTGAAGTTTACTGGCGACCACTTTGTTATACGAAGAATAACTTGTGATACAATAAGGTGAAGATTTCACTACATGACAACGATTGTGGGTCTAATCAGCCTGTGGAGGCAGACTATAAAAGGTCTCGTTTTCCCCAAATCTGTAGATGGGTAAATTACTCCAAACAGCGCTCTTTAGTCACAGAACACACACCCATTCTGATGGTGCCACCCGTGCCCGGCAAGGTCAATTTCCACGACTGTGGCTTGGCCATCACTCTATTCAGTGATTGCCTGCTGCCCGGCAAGTCGTGAGGTGAAACCATGCTGCAGCTGTGGCAAGTCGGTGGAGGTGAAATGGCACATGCCCATGTTTTGTGTGATCTCAGTGAACGTTCAGTAACACCACGTGGTTCATGTTTCCACAGCCGTTTTCTACGACATGTCTTATAATGACATCAGGCTATCGACCCATTAAGTCTGAGACATTATGATTAGTTGTACTACTAGGTGAAACTGCTTGTTCAAGGAACCCCTATGGGGAAAAGTTTTCTTTTTCTTTTTGCTATGACTACAAAGCCAAGTAACTGCATTGCTTTCCCCGTGACTCATTGTGCTTTTGCTGGACAGTTCAACAACGATTTCCTCTCTAACTTTCCTTTGCCGAGTTTACACATTGAGTACGGCCAAATGGCTTTTACATTCACGGTCACCATATTGAAATATGATTTACCGCCCTTTCCTCTCTTAAAACTGCAGCATCTTTTCATGAATTCAAAGATGCCATAAGCCTTTTTACTTCAAATTTCTTTTTGCTGTATTCATTTCATCTTCACCATTATGATAATTTTCCTTATTTTTGCAATGCATCAATTGTATTACAATTAGCATTTTTGTTGTTTGCAGTTTTTCCACTTTGCTACTGTATTTTCCTACATCTACTCGAACTTCTCGAAAGCAGTTCTGCTTTATGCATTTTTTTTTGTTCACCTGCTCGCGGTTTTCTTTGTAATATTTGCGTTAACTATTACGAATCGAGAGTTCCACTTCAGTCTTCACCTGTGGAATTCTCATCTGCATATTTTCCTGGAATCCATTTTATAGCATACCGTAATGATAAATGAATAGAAACTTTGTTTGTTACAGCATTTGTTATATTTCTAGCATGATTTGAACCATAAAAGAAATGTGATAATTCACATTCCCATCCCAGTAATGAAAAAAAAGTATCATAGGTGCACATATTTGCAGCTTCCTGATAACCTCGCAACGACACTTGCACAGTTTCAACTCACTGGCGTTAAAATAAAGGGTTAATAAAAACACAACCTTTCTCTCCACGCGGCGTCCTTCTGATGTCCACTGAAAAGCGAAGCCTGGCTAGCGGGTACGAACTGAACCAGGAGTTCTTATGCTATTACTTTTTACTCTTAAGCGCAAAGCTCAAGCGTCTTCGAGTTCTGTTTTGGGTCATCTTAAACATATACGACACGCATGCTAGCGGTCTATAGCAAATGAAAAGGACCGAATGTGCGCCGTTGGGCATTGCGAAAATGTATAGGTTGCTACGATCTATGTTTCGTGGTGTGGCTCTTGTGAGGTTCCCTAGTTGATTACTGCTGTTCATGCAATGGCTCGTCATTAATCTTTGCTCTGCCTGCATTTCAGGCCATGGGCATTGAGACATCAACTAAGGTAACAAGAAAATGGGATACGCTATCTCACTTGTACTAACTTACAAAGATGTAGGCAATGTCTTTCTGTTCTTGAGATGTCAGTGGCTGGTGTGTAGTACGCTTTTGATACGGTGCACATTCTGACGTACAACCACCTGCAGAAATATAGGGTGTGATTTCGAAGTGGCAGTCTAAACTTGTACTCTATAAAGAGGTTTATCCTTCTCTAACAGGAATTATTATAACACGAGAATGTATTTATTTTTATTTATTTAATTATTAGAATACCCTCAGGGCCCGTAGGGCATTACAGAGGGGGTGGGTACAACATTTATAACACACAAGAAAAAAAAGACAAAATAAAGAAACAAGTGTCAGATGCGCAAATCGGGAAGGCAACATAAGTCAACTAAAAATGTATAAGAATTCAAGCACATACAAGACAAAGATAGATAATGGAAACTGCGTATAGTTACAAGCATTGCTGAGAAATTGCAGTCTTGAATAACAAAGGGTCTGTTATTGTTACAACGGAATGTAATGTGTCTTTGCAGATTCAGCGCTGACTGTGTTGTGATATATGAGACCTTGTAAAAAGTGTACTGGTGTAAGGCAGCAATAGCACCATTTCACGTGAATGTACTCCCAGTAACGCGTATTGAGTTATCTCCATCGCGATGACTAACGCCCATAATGCTGACCTAAATGTAGTGATAGGTGAAGTTGATAACATATACTTCGATGCACCGCCTTCAACAAGGAAAAAACATGTTGTGCATACCTGAGAAATAGTGTATCCTTCGAGTGTGCTTACGCTTCCACTACCACACTGAGTTTGGGCAACAAGGTATAGCACAAGTTCGTCTATAGCATGAGCTGCGAACGTTCGCAGGCACACCATGTCCCACTGGCATTTCTCTCGTTGCATCGTGTCACGACATTAGCCCATCGCCATTGTTGACTTTCTGAAGCGTTTCTAGCAGCACTTGTATTGGTCAGCGCTATATCGCTCGAAGAAGCTGTCGGCGACGGAGAAACACCGTTTGGGCATGTGGAAGCTGCACTACTCCGACAACGTGCGCTCTGGGGCTAAAACGAAGCGAAAGGCGATGAACGTAACAGACTCTATGGAAGCTCCGCGATGCTAGCGCGGCAGGTGTTTTTCGCTAGTACCCAGACGCTTTATTCGTGGTCTCAGATTGCGAATACCGGAGACCATGCTTCAATTGTGACTGTATGGTACTCTATCAGCGCTACTAAGTGCGGTATGGTTGAAATTTACGGTGTTTCTCAAATCACGTCGTCGTTTTACCACGTTGAACTCCAAGAAGTGTTAAAACCACTTTTTGTTAAGCTTATCATTTCAGAGCAGATCTGTGAAGTGGTATCATAGACCGACTTTCGACATTTTGATTATCTTCGTCACTTTCCTCTCAAAATCTTTGTTCTTTGCTGCCAGGAGACAGACGTACGCCGATTCACCTGCCGAGGGATGCAGGAACGGGCGAAAAAATGAATAGAAAAAGAGCGAAAAAAAAAAAGGTTTGAGAGAGAAAAAGTTGGTCCCTTATCTGCATGTAATCTGGAAATTCGTCGAAAGACGAAAGTCTTGCGTGTCGGGAGAGTGAACAAAACATTTATTTAATGTTCTGCGAAAAAAAAATCGGTGAGTGGTATTCCGGAGGCGCTGCGTTAGAGTGCCTCGATCGTGCAGCGGAGGCGAACAAGCGCATCAAGCCGCGTCACACTTGAGACATGAGAGCCATCTGGTAGTTTTTTTGGAAAACAGTGGTGATAAGGCGTAGAATGCGAAGCGACGGGTAGGTGCCACCACAATTTCGTCTTAGCAAAGCGTTGGAAACACTTCCCGTTTCATGCAAGCGTTGCATGGAACGCGCAGCGTGATAAGCGCTACGGTCCTTAAAATTACTTATGTTTGCGTTTTGTAGTAAGAAATTCACATGCAGAATATACGTGTATTGTTATGGTGCCGCAGACATGCGCAGTTATTGCTTTTTAATTGACAATTGCACAAGCATGAACGCTCAACTTTGAGCAGCATTGGTGGACGCTGCGGATGGGATCGGCCGTTTCAAGTACCCAATGCCGGCTAGAGTGGACAAACAGGCAAGAGCACACACACACACACACACACACACACACACACACACACACACACACACACACACACACACACACACACACACACACACACACACACACACACACACACACACACACACACACACACGCGCGCGCGCGCACGCACGTGCACACACACGCACGCGCACACGCACGCTCGCACGCATTCACGCACGCACGCAGGCAGGCAGGCAGGCAGGCAGGCAGGCCAAAAAATACGTCATTCGTGTAAAATGGTTCCCAAGCCACTCAGGCCTGCCCGGCAACGAGGCGGCGAACACCGCTGCCCGCGTTTCACTCATCCGGGTCATTGCCCCTCCATGTCCCGAGTCGGAATCTGGCAATACGAATCTGATGCGTTTTCGTGAAATTCTTGCCTATAACCGGGCTTCGTGCCACCTGTACCTGGACCCCGCAAGTGGTCTGGAGAATTCGGAAGAGCGAATACTATGCCACCTCCAGACGAACACCTATCTCAGTCCGGTGGTCACCGGTCATTTTTTGCCAGAAATCAGTGGCACCTGCTTGACCTGGCAGGTACTGACCGACACCTACCGCGTCGTCGCTTCGTGACCGAATGATATTCGTGAAATGATCGAATAGTGCAGGAATGTGGAGGAAAAAAGAAATATTAAGGTAAAGAGGAGAAATTTGGAGTTTATGAGAAGGAAAGGAGGTTGGACAGATAGTACACAGAGGGACACAGACTGAGCCGAAGATGGGTTGAAAGAAATGAATTAAAGAATAGAGTAGAAAAAAGGGCGAGCCGCAGATAAAGATGACAAAATTGAAATGCTGGCTAAAAAGCACCACGCCTGCTTAAAATTCGCAGCACAGACACAGCAAAAGCTCGAAGTTTGGCCTTTCAGAGCATTCCTTAAGTATTTGCTACAATACGCTTGCTCGGTACACACTTCGACATAAATAATCATGTGTGAGTGTGTAGTAGGCCAGCATTCACTACGTAATCCTTCGTCATTCTTTGGAGAAGCATTGTATCCGCTACACACTTGTAAGGAACTTTGTGCGCAGGTTTCGTGCAGTGACTGAAGACGATGAAGAATTAGGCCTGAAGTGAGTAGGCGCAATAGGTGATTAAGAACAAGCTTTTGTAGCGGGTTTGAGCATTGTTCGACGCACTCGTTACGCGATTCTTATTGTGTGACGCCTGGTTGTTCCTTTGCTGTCCTAAAACGCTTTAATAGTCATCATGCTACGATCCATTTCTCGACATCAAGCCTGCCTATAGGGCAAGTTTACAAGTGAGTTCAAAGCGTCAGAGTAGCTCAGTGTTAGAATATTCGGCTGGTACGCAGGGGACCTAGCTTCGAATCCCACTGTGTCCTTGTAGTCTTGATGTTTTTTTCTTTACTATTTTTTTCTTACACTGTGCGCTAGTGATTATACAGACACCGATGGTGGTGGCGGATAAGCATGGCGCTGCACGTGACTGGTGTTGTGATCTTATAACAGCTTTCACTGTAAACACACACACACACACGCACACGCACACACACACACACATACACACACTTTATGGATGTTCTTTAGACCAGGTTACAGGCTACTTTAAAATTTGTCTGCAAAAAAGAGGAGAAAATTATTACATACAAGGAAAGAGAAACAACAAAGAATAAAGGTGACGCAATCGTGAAAATGACAGACATTGATTGATATGTGGGATTTAACGTTCCAAAATCACCATAATAATATTAGAGACGCTAGAGCTCCGGAAATTTTGACCCCCTGGGGTTCTTTAACGTGCAACTGAAATCTTGACACACGGGCCTACAACATTTCCGCCTCCATCGGCAATGCAGCCGCCGCAGCCGGGATATGATCCCGCGACCTGCTGGTCAGCAGCCGAGTACCTTAGCCACTAGACCACCGCGGCAAGGCGAAAACGACAAAGAGGTGACAGGTATAGAACGATATTCAACGTGTTTCAAAAAAATGTGTCCACGATTGTTTAAAAATCAGCAAAAGACATCATTTGCTCACGGTCTTCAGAGTTTCTTTTTCTATAGTGGCAGACATCTTAAGAAGGTTGAAGACATCATTTGGATCCATACTTAGGAAGGTAAATAATTACCATTTTAATTAGAGGAGTTTGGCAGTTAAGTCTAATGGGACAATAGAAGTTCTTGATGCAAAAACAAAAAAAAAACCATTGCCGCTTTGATATTACAGAAAAGCGGCTTCAAGTATTAACAACTAATAATGAAATTCCACTGAATACTGTGGTGAAACCGAAACCAACGGACCGAAGAGTGCAACAAGTAGACTACAAAGACGTCACTTTTCAAAACAGCAGTTACAGGGTTCTAGTCTTCCCCGTTTGATAACGTATGTGTGTCATGCGTGCTGTCATGCGTGCTGTATGTGTGTCATGCGTGCTGGTGTCAGCGCAACGCACACAACCACGCAATGAAGACGGTTGATGGTTGATATAACAAAGCCCCCAAATTTGAGTTGCGCTCTTTAGCGTTTCGGTTTCTGTGTGCCGCAGGCTTGGGACAAATTCTTTAATTCGCAGCTTTTACTAGAGGCCGCTTTTTTCAAATATGAAAGGGGCAATTGGTTTCTTGCATGAAGGACTTCGATTCTCTCATTTGACTTATATCTGCCTAACTCTACAAACTAAAAAGTAATTATTTTATCTTTCTTGATTACCGTTACAAAAAACACCTTCAACATTCTCAAGATGCCTGCCACTATATAAAAAGCAACTGTCAAGACAACGAGCAAATAGCACATTTTTGTGATTTTTTAAAAATATTGGATGCATTTTTTTAAGCACCTTGTACATAACGTACGCTAAAAAGAAGTCACAAATTAAAGGAGAATGTATTGGCATATATAGTACACTAGAGTACAAAAAATTTGCTGTGTGGCGTAAAAAACCATTTAGATTCATAAACCGGCACGTGCTTGATTTGTCATCTTTTCAACTTCGTCCTCTTGCTCCTCTGCTGAGTTCAGTCTGCTATAGGCCTTGAGAGCGAGCACTGTGCGACTTCGTTCCTGTGCGAGTTTTTGCAAGGGGTACATAGAGTTTTTTAAGGCTCCCATTCATCACCTATGGAGACCTCATAAAGGTTCATATGAAGGTCCGGCATGTGACACCAACTGCGCATACGTGTTCATGTGCCCACACTTGACCACGTGTGAACAAAGTCATTTGATTGATTGGTATGTGGGGTTTGACGTCCCAGAACCACGATATGGTCGAGATACGCCGTAGTGGAGGGCTTCGGAAATTTTGACCACCTGGGGTTCTTTAACGTGCGCCCAAATCTGAGCACACAGGCCTACAACGTTTCCGCCTCCATCGGAAATGCAGCCGCTGCAGCCGGGATTTGATCCCGTGACCTGCAGGTCAGCAGCCGAGTACCATAGCCACTAGATCACCACGGCGGGGCAAAGTCATCTGCAAGACAGGTGGAATTGTGGTGCCATTTGGCGTTTGCTCGTGCATTGAACGGACAAGGAAATGAAACCCGATGCAAAGTTTCAAGTGAAATGTCACGATCTTTTGACGTTTCCCTTTTATGCTAAATTGCTATCCCAGGTGGCGAATTCCAAGAAAGAAAAACGCACTATCCAGATAACCTACACACTAAATATCATTGCAAGTCTTTTGTTCATCCATGAAAATGTATATATAGAACACCAGCAATTCCTCTCTTTCGCAGCGTTATCAAGCTTTAGCAGCTCCCTCGCTCTATCTGTAAATGAAATCGTTTAAGTTGGTGAGCGTTGCACAACTGCTAGTGGTTATCATAGGCGGCCGTGCTGCGAAGTGTGAGTGCACTTTCTTTTTATCATTTCAATAATATGTGTTGAACGTGATTTATCCTAAAAGAAAAGAGTCTCTGTTCCTGAAGGAAAGAAAGAAAAAATAATTCAGATTAAGAAATATTTGCTAATAGTTAAAGTTATTATACAAAAGGAGCGCAACGTAATATTACATCACCACTTCTTACTCACTCACTTAAGAGCGTCACTCATGAGGAGCAGCAAACCAAAGTTTTTCTTAAAAAGTGCTGCGTTGCGTCCCTGAACACACTTAACGCGTTACACCATGAAAGTATTTGGCGCCAAAAGACATTTCCGTGATTCTGAATAAACTGTTTAAGTTGCTTTAAATTGCAATGTGCGTTGTCTGAAGAGATTTCTCTTGAAAGCTGGAAGATTTTTTTGAAGAATTTTTTTGAAAGCTGAAGGATCTTGAAGGACAAAATGAACAATTATAGCATACCGGGGGCACCGGGATACCGGGCGTACCGTGATAGCGGGCGTACCGTGATAGCGGGATCAAAGTGCAAGTGCGCAGATACGTGCGTTACCCGTACCGCTTACTCTACGAGTGCTATTTTTCAGATTTAACGTTAGCCTGGTAGCGTAGGTGTATGTAGTGTACGCACAACATAGCGGCTCTCTCAGACGCCCACTTCGAGGTGATTTTCTAGTTGCCACCACGTGTAAGCTTAGGAAGGGCGAAAGCAATTTATGGCATATCCGGTTTCGAACATTGATGCGTGGCGTTTCTCGCTGTCATTTTGAAGTGCTTTTTATGAGATTGTTATTTCAATTGCGGCTGAAATGTGGAACTACTTTTTATCGTTGTGTTTACTTTCATTGGGGCTTAAATTCGTGCTCAGCAATAAACTTGTCTCTCAATACAGTCCTAATGCAGCAGTTTCCTCTTGTCTCAGTCTAGTATTCGAAAGCCTTTGCATTTGTTCTTGTGCCCAAGGCCCATCGTATCTGGTACATTGTGTTTATGCCTAATTTCAATTTTAATAATATTCATTATCACACTTGGAAGCAAAAAAACTGACATTGCTTTCGCACAACTAGAAGAAATGGCATGTTCTGTATTTTTTATTGTACGTTCAAACCAGTAATTGTTTCTTCTAATATAAAAGCGGATCCAATACCAGAACCGCAACCAACGTTCGCCCGACATGACGTCTGATCATTGGAGCACATATCTAACGCTTATTAGGGTAGAATACTTCACTGCAACGCGAAATGCTTCGCTTGCATTCCTGCTGGGTCGCTGATTTTTGTTGTCTGCATTCGTCAAGTAAATGCCGTTGTTGCTTTTGGTTTTATTTAGCGCTTTGGAATTTAAATGGCCAATGTCAGTTCTTGCCGTTCTTGGAGAGAAAAAAGAAGTCATATGCATTAGCGCAGACCCGCGTATTCAGATTGGTTCTACAGAGATGTTGGCTGCACGTGTTTCAAGCAAAGGGTTCGACTGCATACGTGGCAGAATTTTCATGACATTCATGTCATGGCGAGACATTCGTATCAATGAAACCCTTGTGACCTCCCTTGGCAGTTTTAGTTTGCACCGAGTCAAAGACTCTATCACGAAAGAATCCCGAGGTTATCGGCTTGGCCGATAGACGGTCGTGTAAAAGAAAATAAACGAGGTAACTCGGGTTCGCTAAGGAATGCCTGTAGCTGAAATTTGTTGGTTGCAAGAAGAAAAAAAAAAAAACAGAAGTTTTGAATGCTTTGTCTTTGCTTTCCCTTCCGTGATCATATCTGGCGCCTTTTTAGCGCGCAGACTAGAAGGGTAACTTAAACAGACCTATAGTATGATCAAAGAGTCTGTGGTAAAATGTAACGTCTAATTTACCTTGTTCATCCACAGTACCAAAATACCGAGCAATCACGTATCCCCAAGTCTTCGATGGACGAGACGAAAACACCAAAGTTCTCAAAATAAACGAAGATATTAGCTTGAACCTCGAGCCCATATCCATACTGCATGAAGATTTTTTCATTCGCACGTATCGCAATGGATATCCGGAACATCATTACGTGAGTAGCAGAAGCACAGTAGTTAGTTTATTGAACGAAAACGAAGGATGCTTAGTTTAGTGTTTTTTACTCGAATCACAGCTGCATAATGTTGGGATTGCTATATGAATGTGCCTGTATTTCGATAGTTTCGCAAGTAAAAGACAATGTTGATTAAAAATAATAGACGTACGTTTGGCCATGCAGGAAGAGATATTTAGGACGAATAACTCTCGTTAGAACGGCTGTCGTTGGGGGTGGAAGTAATACCGCAAAAGTACAAAAATAGCATTCGCGGAAAAAAACGCTTATATAAGAGGCGCCTTGCGGCCTAAAGCTTGAACCGCAGAAAAAAAATTGCAGATTGCACGTACAATGGGAATCGATGTCACGCGAAACATGTGGAGGGAAGTTGAATTCGGCGTACTTCATTTGTTGAGTCTAACTTTATGAACTGACTCTGAAGATACGTAGGCCGTTAGCTACATTTGACACCAAACCGGGCGTCACGTCTGTATAAATGTCGTACATTTCGATCTTAAAAATTGATTGGCAGTATCGCAACCACATTGGATGTTGCATCATCATTGTGCCTGCAAAGGGTATTTTTCGAATGCAGTTCTGAGATGTTGCGTAGCCTTGTAGTCGTTTACTTAGTCAACACGCTGAATGCCAGGTCTAGATTCCTCGAGGGACCAAATATTCATTCTTTGCGTTTGTGGGGTCAACGCTGCCGATGTCTGTTTTTCATAACGCCATTTTTCGTAAATGTTCGTACAAAAGTACGTCCGAACACAACTGAACACAGCAGACCTCCTATTATGACAGTACATACCAGGTGTCTTTTCCCCAGCGTGAGAGCACATGAAGTGATAGCTGATTTTTCACCACTCATTCATTGCTGGGACGATTGTGGGCGAATACCAAGCGTTCGTTTGGATAGAAGCGGATGGTTGCGTCTGCATGGGTGCTGGCATGTTGTCTTTGAAACCCAGCTACCGGCGCTTACTGCCACGGCCGCTTCGCTGGCCTGCTGGGTTCGCTTGGGCAACTGGATGGGAGAAGGACAGTTTACGGTCACGTGATTAAACAAGGCGACACACGGGCGCCGCGGCGGAAAATCGTCTATACAGTGGAATTCAATTTTTTCTTTACTTTTTATGCATTCTCGTTAAAGTCAGAGCTTACTACGTCGCCTGCTAGAGGGATGTAACAGCATAGCTGCGCTTTGCGCTAAAGCAGCACCACAGCCGATAAATAAAAATGAAGCAGCCGTGGCGGGACACAGCATATTGTTCCTTGGCATTTACTTACCGAAGATGGATGCTAAAAGTTTTGCTGAATCATGCAACAGGGAGAGGTGGATAGAAAACGAACACTTCCAAAGCACTCCACGTCCTTGACTGCCGGGAAGCGAGAGCTACGTGTTTGACGTTTCGGAAACTTAAATGGCGGAAATGTTTTTGCTTGCCACTAGACGGCGCGAAGAAAAGTGGCTCTCCGGCAGCGCACAATTACCTGGTCGCCCGAAGGAGCGGAACGGCAACTTCTAAATGTTTCTTGCTTCTCAAGCAGTGGCGCACCAAATAGAACAGCGCAGCGTGAACAGTGAGCCTATTTCTATAAAGTTGATTAACTGTGCCTTTTCGAGCTACAAGGAAGCTGAAACGCGCATGTTTTGGCTCATGTGTGCCGCTCTTTTCTGAAGATTGGGAGAGGCATCCTACTGGAGTTTATGCAAGAACATTATCCTCTGAATTTAAAACAAGAAGTGCGCTGCACAAGAATAGCTCAATGCGAATTTGTCCCGCATGCGTCTCCACTGCCTGGCGCACAAAAAGTCTATATAAAAACGAGTTCAAAATGCTCAAAAATTACCTTGCTGGGACACTTACTTGCAACATTTACTTTCTGCGTAGGACGATACACCTTAAGATCGCCAGGAACATGAATTCTACCAAAAATCGGGGGTCTCAATCCCTTTTTATGGACATTGAAGTTTGTACTACGAAAAGCCTAACGCGGCTTTGAGATATCGAAGAAGCAGCTTCTTTTAACAATATCGGGGCAATAAATGTAGATGTAAAAAAGAACGAAATGGTTACTGACGCACCAAGGAGTCCAACTAATGGACGACGAGATTGAGGTCAAGGTTCGCGAAAATGACTGCCGTTAAATTCAGCATTGAAGACTGCGTGCGCTTTGCGTGCTATAATTGCAAAAATTCGGTCTAATATGCTTTGCTATATAATCGGGAACGCTATTTGTAAAAATGTACTGAATTAAAATAATTAATCTTATTCCCCTGGTTGTTTACTAGCATATTGTGCATAAAATTTAATGGTGGTGAGTTTTTGTGGTTTTTGTTACTATGTCATAGGCAAGCAGAGTAAGCGTGATGCGAAACGTTTCAACAAATTCTAGAAGAAAAATGATGACTTTTTTATAAATAAACACGTATTATTGTTATGTCATGCAAAGCCAAATATATTTTATATCCGTTTTTTTTAGCTCTGAAGTGAATAATGCAGCCTCGTACTTGTTATTACAGCAAAAAAAAAACAGCTAAAATATTGTCCTTGCTGTAGATCACGGGATGTGCATGCAGTTGCTTATCGTGGTTACGTAAGAAGCCGCACTGGAGACATTTGTTGAACTGAGTATTTTTTAGGTCAACCATTTGTAAAATATACCGTTCTCATTTTCAGCATAACGTCCGAGAGCTGCAGAAAGACTTGTATCATGACAAAAAACGTTATGCTGCAGTGATGCTTTCCGAAGAAGACGGGGCAGTAAGAGTGGTATGAACACACAGCACACTTTTTTACTTTCAGCTGAGATTGCTCAACAGGCCGAGAAAAGCTCTGACAGCCCAAGGAGGCTCTCGAAAAACAAATTGTATCACATACTTATTTCATCTAATGACTAAAGAAATGCTTATGTAGTAAATAACTTTATTGTAACACCTTTTTTGTATCTAATGTACGTTTCAACTATAGCAAGAGTTCTATACCATAATCACAATGAAAACTAAGACTATAGGTGCTAGGAAGCTTTTCCCCTAAAAAAAAAAAAAAAAACACACCCCGTCGAATACGAGTGGATGAACGAATATTTGCCGTACGCTCGAATCACATTCTCTTTTGCTTCCTAGCCAGTACACTCACACCTACCGAGAATAGTGAAAAGGGACAGCCAAGCAAGTTTTTATCTATCGTAAGCAGGGCGTCTTTTCTGTATTTAGGTGCCATATGAGGTAACAAAGATGCAAATAATTTACTTCGTGGGCACGGGCTTCGTAGGCATTTACTTGTTCTCACTCCTTTTGGTTCCTAGTTGGGCCTTAATGTAACCAGATTTGCAACGAACCTTAACTTTTTGCTACCCGCGTCGCGCACAAATTATGGAAAAATGACCACTGCCTTTGCGGCCATTACTTTTTGGAATAACATGCCTCTTTCTGTTAAAACGATGCCCACATTGTCATCATTCAAAAAGTCGCTTAAAAGTTTTCTGTTAAATTATTAGCTGCCTGTATATGGGCTTTTTGGGGGCTTTGGTGTTTTGGTTATGCCCTTTAGATCATTGCATTTCGATTGACAATGTCCGCCACTGAACAAGATGTTTTTTTTCGTTCTTTCTTTTTTCTTTTCTTATTTGCCTTGCTTTTTGTTGCCTGATGTGTCACTTAGCCTATAATAATTACTTATCACACTATATTGTATAAATGATTTCCATTCACTCGTTGCTTGTTAACTTGATCTGATTTATTGATTGTTATAATGCATCGAGGGTCCCGTTACAGTTTTTAACTTTGGGACCTTCGTCTGTATATTAATATTACTGTACTACTTTTTTGAAATGAATATTAAACTGAAACTGAAACTGAAACTTATGACGAAGGTACAGAGAAAAAATTTCGCTCGTGTGCTATCAAAACTCTCCAGAATTGTAAAGTTAGCTTCTCTGCTGGGCGGTTTGAACAAGTAAGAGAAGTTTCTCATTTAATGCAAATAGCCTGTTCAAGCGCGATTTGCTTACGCAATAACGTGAAAAATGTTCGGTGGCCTCTCTTGATATGAACACTTCTAATCAACAAGCCCCAGCACGTCCAACTCGGACCTCGTCTCCATTGGAAGAACGAAAGGTGCCGCCATTACTTGATGAAATAATTGGTGCATAGAAGTGCACTTGCGAATTGTGAAAATGGTCCATAGTAAAAAATTGTGGCCACCGCACGTCAGCGCACGCGTTACGTTTAGTAATTTGTCTTGTATCTGATCGCGCGGCTAAGATTGAGTGTAATCACGAATATGATAAAACACTTCGGAAACACGTCGTGGCACACTACTTAGGCCACGGCTACTATGCCGGCCACGATGCTCAAATAAACCAATGACCGTCTCTCTATACGCTTGGATATATGACATTGTTTTTAGAAAACGTGTTCGGTGGTTTCTGGCAGATATTGAATTTTTTTGTAAGTTCTATGTCATGTGCAACGCCGTACTGTTTGGCTCACAGGTCTTCAAGATTCTCGACTACCGGTCGCCAGTGTTTTTATGACCATGTTTAAAAGTGTTGTAAGACCTCTTGAAAACAGGCTGATAAAAATGAGAACACTTATTTCAAACGTTTGCTTGTATCGCATGAAAAAACTGCAGAGAATATAGCTTCCTAATCGCTAGAGCTTACAACTAAAAAATTGTTGCATGTCTGTTAGTGAGGCTGCCCTAATTTCGGCAGACAAGAAGTCTTTGTAAGATGCTGATATAAATGTCAAAAAAATCTAATGTGCAGGAAGGCGTAGTTGGCGCTAACTTAAAAATCAGACCCATCGAAACCGCCGAGCGCTCTGACGATGGTCGTTTAGCGCACCTGGTCGAAAATATTGAAGAGGATGACTCATTCGAAGTATATGGTGAGTGCACGCCTATTTCGACTAGTTCAGTAGCGTATATTTTGGTAGGAACTAACACAATAGGTATCTCTTAGTTACACACTGTTTATCACAAAATGGAAACCAGGTGCTTTAGTCAGGCGTGAATCCACAGTGAGGCTGGGGCTGGGCAGGTAGAGAATCTTAGAACCATTAGTGTTACAGAACAGTGCTGACATAACATTGAGTACAAGTACAAGTACTTCCCGAATAAAGGCAGCCATTTTTATATATAGCACTTACGACGATTACCTTTAACCAAAAAAATTTGGCCCCGTCTCTGCATGTAATCTGCAAATGTCGTCGAAAGACGATAGTCTTGCGTGTGGAGAGAGTGAACAAAAGATTTATTTGATGTTCTGCTCAAGAAAAGCGGTGAATGGTATTTTTGAGGCGCTGCGTAGAGTGTCTCGAGCGTGCAGCCGAGGCGAACGAGCGCATCAAGTCGCGTCACACTCGAGACATGAGTGCCATCTGCAGTTTTCTTGGGTAACAAATTGTGTGGCTCCGAGACTGGTGTACGCACCCGTCTCTGAGGTAATAAGAAGTAGAACGCAAGGCGACGGGTAAGTGTCACCACCGTCTCGTCTTAGGAAAGCGTTGCAAACACTTGCCGTTCCGTGCAAGCGCTGCATGGGCAGCGCAGCGTGATAAGCATTACACTCCTTAAAATTACTCATCTATGCATTTTCTGGTAAAAGGCGCGCATGCAGAATATATAAGTGTTAATATGTTGCCCCAGACATGCGCAATCATTGCTTTTTATTTGACAATTGCATAAGTTAAGCGCCAAACCTTCCCGTGTGCTCAGATTTGGGTGCACGTTAAAGAACCCCAGGTGGTCTAAATTTCCGGAGCCCTCCACTACAGCGTCTCTCATAATCAAAGAGTGGTTTTGGGACGTTAAACCCCACATATCAATCAATCAAGCGCTAAACCTTCAGCAACATTGGTGGTCGCTGCGGATGAAGTCGGCTGTTTCAAATACCCGGTGCCGTTAAAAGTGGACAAACAGACAGATGTACAGACAGACAGACAGACACTTAGACAGACAGACAGACAGACAGACAGACAGACCGAAATTTTCGCGTCGAAGGTTCCCAAGAAATACTATTGTGTTTAAAAACGTGCCCGATCACATCACGATGAGAATTGGTATAACACAAATGTGAAACGTGTGTTCGCAGAAGTAGTTGCTTGTTTTTATTGCTCTCATTTATGAGATTTAGTACCATTTCAATGTGTGTTTGGCAGATACAAGAAGGTTTAGTGTCGACCTGCCTGGGCCGATACAGTGAGACAGCATTTCTTGATACCCTTTTGATGTGGACCAGCCCACTTTGGCGCCTCGCGGCTTGTCTCCGTCCCAATAATAAATGACAATTACCATAATTTAACCCCTCAGGTAGACTCTGCAAGAACCTTACTTGCCATAGTCGAAGTTATCAGCATCAATGTGGACGCCAGATAGAGTGAATCCCATGCATTGATGACTGCAACAAGCACATAATAAACACTGGCACTCGATTTGCTTTCCTTCAATGTGTTTTAATACGGGAAGAGTAACAAGCGCCGCGTGTTTCCAAAACCCCGGCATTGAGGTGTGGAACGCGGTACAACAGCTATTGAAGCCTCCGAGAGCTCTACTTTATTATTGCTACGGTTTTCAACCGTAACAATATGAATGAATGTTATGCGTGAGGCTTCGGTTAAAGCCGGTTTCTCGTGGTGTGAAAAAACGTTCACAAAATTGCACTTCCGTTGAAGCGCTCTGAATGGGATGACAGTAGCAATGTCGCATTGACTGAGATAATTGGGGAAGCCATGCATAACTTGACTCTTCTGTTGCCAGGTAATGACACCAGCCGGTGAACTAGAGTGGATAACTATTAGAAAATTATTAAGTTCGCATACGTATAGTCTTCGTTATTTGGCAGTGGTGTCGTGAGTTACACTTACACTTGCAAATCTACCTAGAAGTCTGTTATACTCATGGTCACAGAACATTTTTCTTGTTTTTTTTATTTACCCTCTGGTCAACTTTTATATGCTGATTTGCAAAGGCATGTTGTCGGGCTAGTTAGTTGTGGTGAGCTATAGCCATGGCGAGCGCCGTCACTCTACTTCCTGTCAGGGTGGCCACTGGTCACCACTTTTTGCCAAATTGGCCAATTTGAGAGGCCCGTGGTGAAGTAAAATTACGATAGGTGACTTGGCAAAGTTTTGGCGATTTTTTCTGAGGTCTCAATTGAGTTAGGCCTTCTATACTTTTTTAAGCTTCAGATTCACCAGTAAAAGGGGCTTTCACAAAGAATTTAGTACCTCAGTACGAGGCCTTGATTCTGGAGGCAGTGGCGCACTGATGCGTGTACCAGTAACCTCCCAGAAAACTTTAGGTCAGCGGACTGCTTCGTGTGCCGAAGTGCAGTGGCATTATACTAAGCTTTTTAGGTGCTCTGTGAGATTGAATGGTTAAAAGGTTAGATGACGTTTAGGCCGTATGTTTCAACCACAGCTCCAACTATACTGACTATTTGGTCGGCTTCATCACTGCCTGCTTTAATGCTACTTAGAATTGATACTTGCTATTGACATGCTTTCCGGGCTAGCGAAGAAGTAGGCTCTTTTATAGCGGCCTTCGGAGACGACACTGAGTCAAAATTGTAGCGTAAAAATCAACGCAGAGGAAGTTTCGTATGGGCATTGCGATAGGTAGCAGTACTTTATAATTTATTTCCACTTTCTGTAAACAAGTTGCTCAACTATGGCAAATATAATTCTACCATAATAATTCTATGTACACTGTCCTTCTTTTGTACTGACTGCTACGCCCTGTATTCGCAACAAATGAAACCCTCACAAACCTTTGTTATCAGGCACTATCATTCAGGGATACTGCTGGCATAGGCATGCCCTTTTTCGTTGCTCCCATGTGTTAGCCGAGATACGCGTGGCATTCGAAAAGCGTCAATATAATTTAGGGAGTATTGAATGGTACCTTACTCGATGGCGCTACACATATTTAGCAATTTTTATTACTAGGCATACCACATATATGTAGAGTGGCGACTTTTCTGGTGATATTAGACGCAAAACAGCAATTTTAGGCACTTTTTCGCTCATAGTTTTGCGAATTCCACGCCAAAATAATTGCTTTTGTGTATTTTAGTTTGCCTAAGTGTTATTCAATATTTATGTTATCCTAAATGTTGTTGACGTCATACTGAACCTAATCGCCTCTCTTGTGACCTCCCGCAAGTGCTGCCACCATAAAGAACGGGGGCCAAGAGCTTTACAAGCTGCCCAGAGCAGCTTTTTTCTTGGGCCCTCCCAGTGTATAAGAAATTTTTACAATGGAAATAAAAATGAATGAACGAATGAATGAATGAATGAATGAATGAAAATAAGTGGCAGCCCTGCTTCCTGTCTCCTTATTCTGTGGAGCGACGTGAGTTAGTAATAAAGGGGGAACTGCGGAAGCCTCATAAGCGAGTGAGAAGCGTTGTGCGGTATAAGAGAGCGGCTTTCATGCCAGCTGTTATTACATCGTTGTGGTTGCATGAATTATTGAAATGGCATTACACTGAAAAGCAGTGATAGTTCCACGAAAAGAAAGAAAAAGGCATTTATTGAGTGTAATTCATGAGCGTCAAACTCGGTACTATTCTTACTTCGATTGCAGATCATGCTGCCACTTTTTCTTCTTGGCCAGCGCCCCCCTCACTATACAGCCCGCAAACTTCAAAGCACAGTAAATTTCTAGCACGTGTGGATTTCTTTTAGAGGAATCGTTATTATAGGTGCCCTAATGCGGGCAGCGCAAATCCACAGCAAAGAAAAAGCCCTTTGCGAATTTATAGGCCCCAGCATTGATTTTGCCGCTGTTGCACCTAGACCTCACATTTCCCAATAAGCGTAGTTGTATGAAAGCGGAAAACTATTTTTTTTTTGTCTTGCCACCTGCAAGCTGCGTCAAGAAAGCGGCAGCCTTTTCGGCCACCTGTGGGGGCGTTGTGGCCCGAAAAAATCAACGGGCGAAGCCCACCTCTGGAAACACGCCCTGTAGGTGCGATTGGGACGGCCCGGAGAGAAGCATGCCGTGCGTTCGCCATGTCAAACGCCATGGTACAGTATAGAAAGAAGGTGGAAAAAGTGAGGGAAAAGCTTATTGTGACAGGACGAAAGAGAGGTTTGAGTGCCCGCTCGTGAATGGTAGAGTCGGTAAAGGGCAGACAAACAGCTGCATTTCATTTCCTTCAGATTTCGATCACTGCAACTTAAAAAAAATGTTATCCTCCCCTTCTTTTTCCTGCTCAACTTCCTCATATGAGCTTCAACATTTTACCAGATAGGCTTCATGTAAATCTTTCCTTTTCCCATGAGGTGTAACCTTTGGTCATTAAAGGATTTCTGTAGCAAAGGGCATCATCGCAATAATCGTCACCATTGCCATCGTCCCCTGTGTCTTTCAAGTATTTGTCATCGAATAACTTGTTCTTCTCCTCATGTGGTCCACACTTTAGTCATTCACGTAATCGTTTCAGGGCACCACAGCCTTAGGTCCACTTTCGATGAGGATTTGCCTTTACCAAAATGACTATAGGTTCGCTTGATAAGTCATGACGTAGGCTAGTGAGAGTGACATAGACGGCACTCGTGGCTTTTCAATATGAATAGCGCGGCTACACACGCAACCATTCACATTTGTACCCTAGGTGTCTCGAAACGCTTATAAGCTCTCATGGCTGTCAAATATTATGGGTCAGTCTGTGCGGTGACCATTAATAAAGAACAGAACAGCTACAGTACACGGCCTCTCCCAAAAACATGGCACTACCCGGCATGTAAACGGGACCGAGGTTGAGGCCAAGTGGAGTAGATGCTCCTGCAGACATGGAAAGCTCTGCCACGCTGAACTGTAGGGTAGGAGAACAAATGCGTTACTGATGCTTAGGCCGTGTTGTTTAGGTCTTTCGCCATTGCGCTGGTTTAGTGAATTGAATGGGGGCTGACAACAAATAGCCGTGCGGTAGTAGCGTGCCTACATTTTTCAAGTTCTCAGAAAAGCAATGGTTGACGGAAATATTCTTTCTTTTACAGGCAAGGTTGTGGAGGATAGTATCGGCATTTCTGAGCGTGCTGCAAGAAGTACAAGTGGTTTTGATCAAAGTAAGTATACCAGTAGTCTTTTTTAGTATGTTCATGCTCAAATGCCCACAATTGTTTTTCAGCAAAGTACAACGTCTATGAAATGTTTCCGGAAGTATTCGTCGTATGCGATTCCTGGTTCCAGGCAGAATTCGTAAAGTCAATGAACGTAACCGTTTACATGATTATAACCTTTCAAGTGGTGAGTGGGTCTGTGAGTGATATTGAGGAGCAATTTTCTTTTAATGAGTGTTGTAACTGCAGTGTCTTGTTTCACCCTGATCAGGTTTCTATACGATACAGTGCCCTTAGAAACCCAAAAGTTTACCCCGTACTGCGAGGAATCGAACTTAGCACGGTAAGTTTATATATATACATAAGAAACTGACTCTAGTCTTGTCGTCGGCAGTTAAAAACACCGGTCTCCGTTATAAAACTGGCCCTTAAATAGCTTTCAAAGTAATCGTCCAATGACATCTCAACCTCACATCACTCCTTACGTATCAACTCGGCTGGCACTCGAAACAAAAATAGGTCTGAATTTTTTCAATAAGGAGCGTATAGTTACAAGAACTGGTGGCACGCTCCAAGCAATCTTTCTCTCCTTCCGTCCTAGTGAACGCGCTGGAAGCAACACAGACGAAGGGATCACAAGGGAGCAAACTACGTTCACACATTAGCGGGCGTTATGGCCTTGAGAGCGTTCTTTTTTACTTTTCTTTGAACACGGAGCTCACTTTCAGTGTGACCACGAGTGCGCTGGTGTAGTGTGTGGGACGGGCACGTCAAAGCACACCATGGCCGCTACATCAACTATGCGGCATACAATGCCTATATCAGCTATCAGCTGTGTTCAAGGGGTTTTGGTGTGCGGTGCAATGGATTTTGGATGTATTTCATCACGTACCATTTGAAGGGATAGAAATTATATAACTTTGAAATTAATTGAAAGTTTAGTTTTACGGGCCGCACTGCAATTTTCCGCTCACACTTACCGAGGAGCCTCATATACTTAACAATCAACATTATCTTTTCGCCACGTTGAAGAAGTGCTTTCGGCATCTAAAGAAAGTAACGCCGTAGGTACAGCGCTATTTCTCAGTTCATGCAATCTAAAATAAATTTATGGAAGCAAATTTTTTTTCGCAAAAGGCTTGCAGCTGAATGTGATATACTTGTTTTGGAAATCTGCCAACCATAGAATAGCTTATTCTTCTATCCACGGTTATGGTGAAGAAATATGGAGCCAAAAGGTGTATGCTGTATGTTGGATAATGAAAGAGTGGAAAACGCCTCTACAGCGGCAGAACCAGGGTTCATAGATGCCACAGATAAATATTTGTATAAAAGACAACGTAATCAGCATTAAGAGGAAAAAAATGTTTGGAGAAAACCTTTCCTCCTACGAGTTGAACATACCGTCTCTGGATCACGAGTCCAGAATTGTACCACTACGCCACTATAGCCAGCGTTAGGTGTTGTAATATTATTATGCGGCAGAGTGACAGCGGTGTCTACGTCTGCTTTTTTATGTCGCATATTTGAGACATAAGTGATTTTGCACCTCCTACAAAAAAATGCTGCCACAAAGTGCTGCCAATGTCTAACCAAACGGTCAATATATTAAAGATCGAATGAATAGCCGAAATACTGGCGTGACGTATCTACGCAGAGCAAATTGCTTACAAGTGTGCTTTGTTGGCACAGTGGTCTCCCCTGCGATGGCTTCTGATCATGCGCCCCTTTTGGACAGATCTGAGCGAAACCATGAAATACAGCTTGTAGATTCTCTGGGCCATATAAATGGTCAGTTAGGCGCGAAGCAGTATTCAAATATCTTCAACCATCACATCATCTTGAACCAATCTTGCTGTAGAATTTTTAATAACAAAATCAGGTTTGAACAAAGATGCCAAACTATTCATTGACGGGCCACATTATACGCAAAATATTCAAATATTTTGCGAACTCATGACATCTCTTCCCACGTCATCGTGCATCCGATTTCACCGAGAACAATTATTTGGTTGGGAGTGGAGGAAATGCTCAAGCCTTCTTTCATATGTAGGAGGTGATGCCCAGACACTTAAGTGTAACAGTTCATTTATTACTTATTCAATCCTATCTCAGCTAATAGCACTGAACAGGTCACATTAGGTACCCTAGCTGGATCGATACACCTTTGTGTGTTCAAACACTAATAAGCGCGATTATTCGCTTTTTTGTGTCTTCAAAAATCAGATTTTGTCAACTTCAAAAATGACCGACAACGCTTCCAGTTTCTTCATTCACCTATTTGAGATCACTGCCAAATCATTGTACTGCGTTGGGCTCGAGCTTTTTAGGCCATTTGCTGTTCCTTCTTCTGCGAATAAGTTGGTTATGGTAGCGACTGACTACCACTTGCCAATATTTGAGAATGCAAATTCTCTTGTGGAGGTTTGCGAGTTGTAAAAGCTTTACATTTAAAGTTTCTTAGTGAAAGACGCCTGCAGGAATGTTCCATGCGCTATCAGAAGCATTGTCGCCGATTGTGAGAGGTCACTTGAGGTAATCAATACGACTACCGCTGTCACCACCGTCCACCACCGGGCGACCACCGCACTGGGACAACACGGGTGGTTCTCCGCTCGTTGGGTTTCTTGGTCTGGTCTTTTGACCGATGGTCTGCACTGTCAGGACTGCTAACATGACAGACCATAGAAAACGCCTCAAAAGCTGTTTGCAGGGAAAGGCAATGGCTTAAAGAGACAAGCACCCAGCTGAGCCCCAAGAAATGTACACGTCGAAAAACTATAGTATTGTGTACCCTTTCATTGAGGTTCCTGAGTTATAACGCACCCAAGAAAGCTGTATACCTACCCGTGCACCGCAGTACAACATCATGGCTGCCAGAAATTTTATCCAGCATCGTTGAGGTGGCGGTGAATATTTTCACCTAATGGACCATAATTTTTGCATGAATGGATGGTTCAGGCTCCCACTATTGTCGCAACACCATGAGTCAATACACTCCACCGTGACAGCCAAGAATAAACAAAATCTCTTTGTACACTTTAATCTAAGGAAGCGGTACAGTTTAGGTCACTACCTACAGAGGAGCGTCAAGTAAAGAAAAGAGCTGATCGGCCTGCGGTATGGTCATGCTCGGGGACTGTAGACATACCACTGATTTGGTCATTGGCAGTCGGGCCTAGAGGCTGAGGACTAAAGGTAGAAATACTTTCGTTGTACCGACCTCCGTGTCTTTTCATGTAGATCCAGCTGTTCACAGGCTGAGAGACTGTTACTCTAAGGCAACAGGGTTTACGTACGTTTCAGCTAAGAGGCTAACATAAACTTCTCGACCCGGCTGTGCTCCTATGATGGCGTAGCGATGATCAGTTCACGTGGTTCATTGGAAATTACATATTATTATTCAAATAAATACTATCGACACCGGGTTCTCTATAGAATAGAGCTTTCTGCGAAACTACCATAGTGAACCATGACTACGTAAAAAAATTACTTGCATGGCGACTGATTTCTCTTTTATAGCTACAACAGGAGAAAAAGTACTATGTGTACCTTAACGCAGCAAGCATCGATGGGTACAAGTCCCTCCTAAAACTTGTGACATTTGTCACGGAACGAAATGACACATATCAAACGTTTGATATGGTATACTTTGTAACAAGGTGAGTAAATATGTTACTATGCCTTAGAAACGCGAACCAAGGGGGAAAGTATACAAGTTTTTCTCAAGTATAAGTGTTCATTTTCGTGCCTTGAAATAAACAGCATTCTGAATAATTTAGTGCACTAATTATGAAAAAGTCGTTTGAAAAATAGGTTGTGCAGCTTATATTCTTAGAAATACAAAGAAAAAAACATACGCAAAGATCTTCATATCAGGTGTTACTGTGCTATTGAAAATGCAGTCTGTTTTCCCAATTGTGGCACACTACTGAAGTTAGGCTAACGATATGATTGGAAAATAAAATGTCACTATGTGCGGACTTTTTAGCGGAATTCGCAGCATCAAGAAGATAAGTTTCTTCCTGTGTTCAGCCATGACTGAACACTTCAGTTGGTGCATCTGACGCGAACACGTTTGTTTGTTAGCATGCATATGACCTTGCTATGCTTTCCAGCTTAAATTACAAACCACTGATTTTTGGTTGGGGAGCGACAGATTCGAAAATATAAATGTTTACCTGCACTGGCCAGACGTCACATAATTTCTTTATGCAGACATTATTTTATTGTAACAAAGAATGGCCAGGTACAGTTGCCAACATCTATTACTTTTGAGAAGCATCTAAAAAAGTTTCCCCACAACTTGAGTGCCTCAAAACAGGACTGTACAACAAGATCTCAGAGGCTGTGTTTTGTTACTATTAGTATTGGGCAGCAAATTATAGAAAACGTCGTATTACAAAGTTCCTCACTGATGTGCAAGTTGAAACAATGATATGACACAAGCCAATTTTCAGCTGCCTACCATTGTGTGAAAGGAAATAGAAAAAAAACAGTAATGAGCAAGAACTTTGAAGCCACAAGATATGCCACGCGAAAAAGTTGGGCAAAAAAGCAGTAGTGGTTGTTGGCATAAAAATCTTGCACGTAGGCTGGAAAACCTTTTTCACGTTCTTTTTTTTTCATACTGCCTCTATGATCACATAACGATTTTTTTTAAAGTGGGCATAATTATGGAGATTTTTTTAGGAGAGCCTAACTGCCAAGTGGGTCTCTTTTACCTCCAATAAAAAATCGCCGAGAATATGTGCTAAATATGAGATGAAATGCAACAGAGTGTTGGCAACACAATCGTTGTTAAGTGTCATAGCGAAGCCCATTATGAGATCACAATAACGAGTCTTTTTGAAACAATATCTGTCCACCACCATCACCAAGGTCTATAACCTCTAATTCCTTGAAGTAAGCTGCAAAAACGAAGTTGGAAAAAATCTATGTAGGATAAAACGAGCTTCGAGCCTCCGCTCTCACTGCGGGAGCCCATTATTCTACTACATACTGGAGGTGGTGAATGAAACGCCTATAAACGTTTTACGTCAAGAAGAAAATGCATTAACATATTCAATATGTTAACTGTTCTCTAGTGGCTACCCATTACAGTAGCCTAGTGGCTAAGCCACTTGGCTGCCAGCCCAGTGGTCGCGGGATCAGATCCCGGCCGCGGCGGCTGCATTTTTGATGGAGGCGACAATGCATCAAAGGGTGGTGGAGATTGCAGTTACAAGCATGAATATGACGTTGTATGCAACATATGTACCATAGCACGCTGACAAACCAACGTCGCCTGGGTTTGACACCATCACTCAAAATCGGCGACGCACGGACAATTCAGTTTTTGTTTGTATTTGACACATGTGCTGAAAATGTACAGAGCCATTGCATCGGGGCAGTAGCTTGTATGCAAGAGGGCACCTTCTCAGGTGAGGTTAAAAAAAAACTGTAATGCCATTATTTAAAGATTATGACTCAACTTCCCCAGCGTCTTCTCAGAAGGTAAATTTAGAGCTTCGAGGTTTAAAATCTCGGCAACAACACTGGTCTCGCGAGCTTCCACCGCTATGAGCATGACTAATCTCAATGCAAGTTTTTGAGTGTTAATGCTTAGTGTGTTAGTACGAATTCCTCCAGTAGCGAAGTGAGGACAAGCATGTTTGTGTTCGTAATGATGAGTTCCATCTCCGGTTTAGATAGAGCGAAAGCCATGGCCAGTCCTTCAGCTTCTAGAAGATTGTTTTGTTGGATTTATATGCTAATAAAAGGATTGCTACGATGATTGTAGTGACAGCCTAGGCAGTTCCTTGAGGGTAAGCCTTTGGATCTGTGTGCGTAGCGCAGGATCGACACCGCCATAGCTTGGGACTGGCATGAGCTTGGGTCACCGTTCTCTTGGTATGCTCTAGGTCCTTGTTGAGGAGTAGCAGATAAGCTGAATTCTTTGAATAGTTAGTTGTTTGAAAACAGCATATTGGCACAGCGTATGAAAACGAGTAATTGCAGCGTAACTATGGAAAAAAACGTAGACAGGAAAGAGTGCTGAGTTCAAATAAACTTAGTTAGTGAAAATTAAATTCATGATTACAATATACACAAAAAACAGAAATTAAAATATTTACGCATAATATCAAGCATCACACCACAGTATAACCGTGCAGCCTATCGTGTTACAGCTAGATACTCCCTTATTAAGATATAGATCATCTGGTCTTAGTGCAATACGTTGAGCGCTTGTACTGTGGATTGATGCTTAAAATTATGTATATGTATTTCTAGTGTTTTCGTTAATGAAACTTACTCCAAGTCTGCTCTTTTTGCCGTCCATGTTTCTTCATTCTGTTACGCAGTAACTACTCGTTTTCTCGCGCTGTGCCAATATGTTAGAGTAAAAGGAAGGGAAGATGTGTTGCTATGCTTACAACGAATGAACTTATACCCGTGCCACACGAGGATGGTAAATGACTTTTGGTAGTGAATGCATTCAGTTCCTGAATGACAATTTTTAGGGGCGGAGTTGCTACACTCTCAAAATGAATGGCATTTGACTCGGATGATGTCGATCCTACCATCTTCTGTTGTAAGCAATTGTGGAAAAGTAAGAGAAAAATAACGTGCGCTGTCAAGCTACATATATTTCCGAGAAGAATTAAATGTAGAAATAATCATATTACACTGCCGTTAGATTTTGTTCATTACTTTGTTTCACGACGTTGCAACCGACCGTGTTGCAACTTAAGCCAGAGCTAGTGAGATCCGCAGCGTAAAAAGAAAACGGCGCCTGTCGCATTTTTCACAGCGTCGTGGAAAAATAGTTTTTATGCACTTAAGTGAATATTGGTAATAAAAGACGCGAAAATTTTCCTTCCAGTTGAATCGAATGTCATTTTATAAAATTACTACATCAGCTGTGCCGTCGAGAGTACGCATTTTTGAGTTGAATGAGTTCTGCCGATAGCATTAGGTGACGAATAGAATTTGGGCGAATGCCATTTCGTTCATCCGTGTGGCACCACGTGAATTACATTCAATCAGAAGGAATTAGAAAGTAAAAGTCATTTTCTCTGCCCGTGTGCAACGGGTACTAGAGTGGTAATTGGTGGGTAGCTGTGTGTTGCGGAGAGCCTAAAGCGTAAGAAGGTAGAAATTGGCGCTTCCAAGACCACAAACATTGTTCACTAGGCTGGATATATGACAAACTCATCTGACAAATTGTGTGCTTCTAGCGGGAGTAACCGCTGTGGTAAGGTTCGTACGGGAGATCTATATTACCTATTTGCATGCCTAAAGAAGAACCAACCTTGTTTTCTTGAATTCTCTCATGTTGAGTAGCGCGTATGAGAGGCCAATATTTACTCGAGACACGAATTATGCTTGAATGATGCGAAGCCTACGAGCCTCTCCCATGCCTTTAGTCTTGGTTGTTTTAAGAGCGAAGCTTCTCGTAGTCTAACCTTGTCCAACGTTAGGCGCAGCCAGCCGTATCTCCCCAACGGTATAATAGATGGCGCTGTCTCACACCAGTACATACAAACTGAAGTTGAGGGAGGATATTCTAAATGGCACTGTACCACTACTCTCCGATTGGCTGCTGCGTGGGCTGGGCCTAGGTGCGCAGGCAACAAGTGCCTTCTTCAGTGTCCTGGATCATCAGCGTACGTGTACGAGCGTTGCGGGCGTGCAGAGCCGCGGTGGCTCGTGCTTGGCGCCACCTGGGTGCGTGGCGAACGAGTGCCTCTTTGTCTCCTGAATCGTTGCCGTGCGTGTCGGACCATTGATGGTGAATGGACAAAGTGGAGCGGAGGGCCACGGCGGCTCGTGCTCTTCGCCAGACAGACAGACAGAAAGACAGACAGACAGACAGACAGACAGACAGACAGACAAGCAGGCAGGCAGGCTGGCAGGCTGCCAGGCAGGCAGGCAGGCGCGCGCACAGAGTAAAACACGGATGGTAGTACGGATGTACGAACAGACGAACGGACACACAGACGGAGGTACGGATGGAGGGAGGAACGAATGTTTGGATGGACAGATAAACAGACGAACTCATGGACGGATGAATGTTTTGCTCTACTCATCATCATTCACTCCTTGAATATGCTGTGAATTTTTTTATTTGGACTGCATGTTTACATTGGACTCTTTGAGTATTCAGATTTTCCAGTAAATTGTTTGGTCCGTTACCAGTACCTTTACCTTCTTACATATTACAACTGTGTGCGTCTCAAGCCTATATTTTACAGCGGTTGTCTCGTACAGGCGTTTGTTTGGCACAAATACCAAAATCGACGCTCACCAACTTCTCTGGGTGCAGTGCAGGCGGCACGGCGTATCGTAGTGACTCAACACGTATGCCAATTCAAAAAATTGCTCTTTATTTCCGCGATTGGACAAGATTAGATGACGCCCAGATTACGATGTTGTTGTCGAACAGGCCATGCTGTATGGCGGTGGTGCTATTGAGAAGAAGTGGACAGCTCATTGGAGCAGCAATGAAGGCAGAATGGAAAACATCTCACTCTATTATGTACTGGGCCCTGAGACTTTGTATTTAGTATTGTCTTCCTATCGGCGAGGCAGCCTTCTATGCAGGATCACTGTACGACCCAAGGAGGTTGGCCACTCTAATACTGCTGCATGTGGTACGTTATCGACCGTCTCTTTCAGGTTTTAAGTTAGGATAGCAGTGGGGCAGGGTCAAGTAGCTAGGGCAATCACGCCTTCTCTGAAATGAAGTATGATAACATACGTCGGGTGTGGTAGATTGAACTGTACCATTTCGGCAGGACTTTTCACAAGTTCTCAAGGAATGGTGCTAGCGAGTTGAGAAGAACGCGCTCTAATATGTGCCGAACGATCTAAGTGCGAGAAATGAAGGCGTTGTTTCTCAATGGCCTTGCATAGTTCTAGAATAAAGCGCACATCTACAGCCTTGCAACCGTTCAGAGGCTTCCTTCTCCCTAAGCGTTGTTAAATTATGGGGTAAGGCCTTAAAAACAGGACTTCTTTGAAACTGACTAACGCCTTATTGATGGTCTGGTTATTTGTGGGGATGCAGTGCACCTCTAGACCAGTTTTGCTGCCATTACCTCATGTAAGTGAACATCTTCGTCTATGGGCTCGATTGGCCTCTTGGCATAGATGGCTGTTGCTCTCATGACACCCAAGTAATTGCCGTGAAATAAAAAAGCATAAAATATAACACCAAGTACCTAAACCTTAGCTAGGGTTGGACAAATCAAAATATCCACATGAGTGTTGGAGCGCAAGTTTCAAAGGGGGCTGCAAGAGAAAGATACATTTATGCTTGTAGAATAGTGTCCAGTCCACACTTACTTTTATACTTTTGTGAAAACATCTAATAATGCCAATTTCTTTGATAATATGAACGCCATTAGCATATGTGAGTAAGGCGTGAGTTGCATTTTGTGCTTCATAGTTTTAACACCTAACTGTACAAAGGTATTTGCATGGCTTGATTTTGACAATGTTTTGTCACATTTTCACTAGAAGCAGCATGTCTGCAGAATGCAGTAGGACAGCCCAGCAGTATTGTCTGTTTTGAGTTCAAACAAAGTCCATAACTTACTGGGTTTTTCATTGCCGAAACCGGGATATGCGCGTCTTGAGTCCTCGTGAATTTCTGAATATGGACATTGCTCTTTTAGGTATGACATGGTTGCCGTATATGATGACGGATCAAGGCAAAATAGTCTTCAAGGTGAGTATATTTGTTTGCTTGAGACAGCAGGGTTTGAAACGTTTTAAACTCTGCTCGAGCTCATTAAGAGCTATTTTTCTTATAGAAAAGCACTTTCGGTTTGTTCGAAGCCAAGCAGAAGTGAAGTACGTCTTACAATTAGTGCGCGTCCTCCGAATAGTTTATTTACTATTTTCTGACAGGTGATACAACTATACATAAAACTGTACAACGGTACACAGGAACACCCACTCTGGTTCAGAATTCCATTAGTGCGATAATAGCACCAGTAGTTGAAGCACTCAACCAGCCCAGCTTGGTTGCGAGTATGATGGCTTTATTGTGCGTAAACAGCTACTGCAACGAATGAGAAACTCTTCCAACGCTTTCATACAGAAACTTTCAAAGAAGGTTTGGTTGACCTGGTCGTCTCTGCTGGGGTTGAAGTTGCATCGGCCATGACTCCAGTGGATGAGGGCGTCTTTAAAGGCACACTAAAGTCAAATAACTATTTACGTCAGAGTGAAAGCTCAATGTACCACAACATCTAAAACGACCACATTATGAACAACAGTGCCCTACTTACCGAGAAATTAAGGTAAAGGCACAGGAACAGATGCGCCGCACTTGGACGTTCTCAAAATGCTACCGATGACATCAGACAAACCGCCTACAATTGATCTCTAGTAATCGATCTAGGTGCACTAAATAAGGAAACTTCCGTGCATCAATAGACGCAACAAAATCCGGCTTGTTCATTTCTGTTTGATTTATAAAAAAAAAAGAACCATCGGACGTAGGGAAAGGCGCGAGTGAGTCAAAAATTGAATTTTCGCGTTGTTACACTGCACAGGCGGTGCCATCTAGCAGGGCGCTGTAGAAACAAAAAAAAAAGTCTACAGTTTCAGTTAATAGTAGTAAATTGATCAATGGCCGTTGTTGCTGCTGTGGCTCCCGCTGCTTTCGGTGTGCTGGTACTAGCGCAGTAAAGCCGCGTTACTTTGTGCACGGCAACAGTGACGTGAGTTGGTCCCGTCATTCCGCTTCTTGAGGCGGCTGAATTGAAGTGTGCTAACTAGATGCGGACCACTAAAACGTGGTTTTATTTCAGAATAGGTCCTTCCTTGGCACAAAAGTAACACTATACGAGGTTTCTAGACCACTAATTCAACAATGAATGACGACTTTATAGTTGCATTCAGTGTCCTTTTACGGAACAAAAGAGCCCCGCCGCGGTGGTCTAGTGGCTAAGGTACTCGGCTGCTGACCCGCAGGTCGCGAGTTCGATTCCCGGCTGCGGCGGCTGCATTTCCGATGGAGGCGGAAATGTTGTAGGCCCATGTACCCAGATTTGGGTGCACGTTAAAGAACCCCAGGTTGTCAAAATTTCCGGAGCCCTCCACTACGGCGTCTCTCATAATCATATGGTGGTTTTGGGACGTTAAACCCCACAAATCAATCAATCAACGGAACAAAAAATATGATGGAGACAGCGCTGCCTGGCTACCTCTAATTTTTCATCCCGTTGTCTGTACTGTTCTGCCACAATGTGCGTGAACGAGCTAGCCCACCAAAGAATCCCCCTACTGTACAGCGGCGAGTTCACCAAACATTCCGGTTGCTCAAAGCTGGCTACGTGCATGCTTCATTGTCATGCTGCTGGTAATTTCGGCCATAACAGGGCGTGGTGTCATTATTGATACTCGTGTGGACCTATCCTAGAAAGGTGCGTTGTGTATTATCAGCCGACCCGAGATAGAATTCCAGCACCGTTGCCTCCCGTAACAACAAATGACAGAAATGACCAATTGGTGTAGAATCCGTTAGCTGGAATCAATGCAATTGAGGTGTACTGGGCCCAAGAGTGAGAATAAGAAGCTCATATCGCGTCGTTCGAGGTAACACAGTAACATTAGAAAATACTGATAGTTTTTACAATAAAGAGGAACTCCGTTCATCAATCACGTACATTAAGTTCCTTCTTCTTAAATCAGAACCTGTGTCATGCATGGTAGCCTCGGGATGGCATCCATAGCTTTATTATTGATACATTCAAGACACACCACTTTGGCCTTCCTTCAGAATGTTGTTCGACGTAATATCCAAGCGTGGCCGAACTGCACATTTAAAACCTGGCGTGTACTTATGTTGCAGGCAACGCCCAATTTATTTTAATGTGTCATCTTAGTTTAGTCGCTTAAGTATTGTGACGCCCCGCGCTAAGCACACTTCAAAACGAAGGGCCGTTTTTGGGATCTTGAGAGCCAACAAGTGCATGTCTCTGAGCTTCGGTATTTGTTCGAACTTGAACGATAGCACAGTATTCGATCTCGTACACGGCACATCTAATTTGTTATGGCAATATTCGATTTGTCCAATCATGTGGAGGTATAGTCGCTGCACTCATCTAACGCAGTTAGAAGTTCACATTCTTGGGTGAAATCACATCACGGTATTGCCTTCAGCGGACATAAGAAAACACGTATCGTTTCTAGTTGCCAAGAGGAAGGGAGAAGAACGAGTTCAAGTGGACTGCTCCAATGACAGTACATTGCAGAACACTATACTGTGGAAGGTAAAGACATTCTGACGGTCCACCCAGACTGACGGAGAAATTTCGCGGAAATATAAAGGCATTTGTGAGCTTAGAGTTTTACGCGTCCTGTGAGGTGAATACAGCGTAAGCTTCTAGTGTCGCCTAATGCCTGATAGAGTCGTTAGTTTTCGGAGAGTTCATTGGTGATACAATTTCAGATCAGGAGAGAGCGACCTTCCACGAGCACTGGTATGTGTTATACTTTGTTATCGTAAGGAAGTAATCAGAATGGCGCAATTTGGCATTAGCAGTACCACAAACACCACCACGTGAAAGAACACGCGAGAATTCACTCCATCAGCTTGACTGCGTTGAAGTCTTGAAGGTAGGCCTGACAGGAGGGATAACATCAAAACGTTTTTGTCGATTTAAATGGCGATCACCTCTACGGAACTCATGGCATTATTTATCTATGATGAGGGCATTAGTACACGTTTCATCGATAGCGCCCGGAAGAAATATCAGGACGTTGCAGCTTTTGCCCCGAAAGAGGTAGTTTGGAATCCCGCAAGTTCCGGCCGTGAATTCCCCACATTGCTATAATGTATATCATACTCGACTGCTCACCTGATGATCGCGGTATGAAATCTCGGCCCCGGCGGCTACATTTCTGTGAAGGCGAACTGCTGAAGGTCCGTTTACGTAGTCTGAGGACACGTACGTCGAGCAAGATCAGGTGGTCGAAATTGTCAGAGCCCTAATATACGTCTCATAAAATCACGTCATGCATTGTGATCGCAAAACACGCAGAGTATTTATGTTATAAATTTCCATACGTTGTGTGGTGTTTAGCACAGTCAGCTGCACACGACGATTTGCGTGCGAGCAATATAAGCAGGGTGAAAAGACTATCATTGTCACCAAGAACATGACCTAGAAGCGAAGGCATGTCAGCGCAACTAATTGCGCCAGACTGTGAAAAACTAGAAAAAAAGCATAGGCGGCAGAATGGCAACGATGAATGGAGTCTATCAAGCCGTTACTTTAACTCAGTAGCTTTGAAATTAGTGTTAGTGAAGCAATTGTTCGAGGTCCAGGAAAGCCATTTTCGAAAAAACAAACAAACGTTTTGTTGGCACCGAAACATATCGCGTGACAACGGCGTCATTTGAATTCTGGTGTTCTTTATATTTATCATTTCTTTTTGCCTTCATTAGCGTTTATCTTCCCTTCTTACTACAGACCCGGCACGTCTCTTTGTTTCTTTTTTCCACTCAGTTTTCACTCAAACGCATTTCTCCTTAGGATGCATGTGCGCCTCTCTTGCTCGTCACTATAATGCCTACGATTTCCCTTTTCCAAGGCACATTTATAGATGCGAAGCAGCTTATAAAGGAACACTGTTCCTCCCGTGTACATTATGACACGTCGCACTGAGAACGCTGACTAGAGGTGCAGCGGTATCTGCACTTGCTCTCCCTCCCCTTGCAGTTTGCTCCATACACCCTTGCACATGCCTTAGTTTGATAGAGACCGCAAGATGGCCGTGTCTGTATATAGCGTTCGCCGCTCCTCCCATCCCCGGAGCACTCTCCTGTACGGCAGCATGGCGACGATCCCCGCCTCGAGGCAGCTCGTTTGAAACGGGTTTATGCTAAGCGCTGGACAGCACGTTTCGAACACACTTGTGCGGCACGGAAGGCGGTGCAACATAGGGGGCATTTTTGATTGAAGGGGTCAACCGTTGGCTCTGTGTTCCACCGGTCTTAACGAAAGGAAAATGGCGCGCACACCTCCACACCATACATGCGCCTAATGACCAATAAAGGACTACTTGATATACTGTTTTTTACGTATGGGCACGCATTTCCATGCTCGAGTGGGCAATCTACGGAAGATTCACGGTTAGTCGAATGACCCTCGGTGCTTTGTCCATTCGCCATCGTTCACTTCGTGGATATAAGTTGTTTTTTTTTCTCTCATAATAAATTAGTGATTCCTTCCCCACCCAACTCTTGATTTTGTATAGTACTCGACTCTTTCTTTCTTCCTTTTTTTCTTTTACCTGCTGATGGGTCAAGGCAAGTCATTTCCAATTCGACGAAGCCTTACCACAATAACGCAATACCGGGCGTCACTCACAATGTTTGAAAGAAGCTTCTTTCCCTATCTCCCTCTCTTTTTCGTTTGTGCAGAAGCTTGTTTTTTTTTCTTTTTATTGCAAAAACAATTATATTAGCACTCTCGGCTAGATTTTGCCCCTGGCGTCGCGTCCCTCACTGTATATGTATACGTATCTGCATATATGAAAGCACAAGATAGAAAAATATACGAAAAAAGACACCTGCACGCGGAATCGAGCGTTGGGCTCTGATTGGCGAGTGTGAGGCGTTAGCCACTGAGCCACGAAGGCGCACCTCCTTCAACGTTCAAAGGGCAAACCTACAGCTGGTGATAAGCACACGGGGAAACTATCATGTTTTCAGCATCGCCAGAAAGATAGCGCATTGAGTGCGTGTCGCCACATCGTCACGACGTGGTAGCGCGCTTTCTCATCTCCCACGCGCACTTTGCCCTGTGGAGAGGGGGACGGTGGACGCTCATGCGTACGCTTGCTTATGTTGCGGTGGGGACAATCGTACGCCTTGGCTGGCCTTAGCTTTCACCACAACGATTCTGTTGTAGTTACCGGGTGCACAAAGGTCACTGCAATTTCTGCGAAGTCTTCGTTTGCGAAAAGGGCGCGATGTTGAGACACAGTGAAGTAACAACAGAGACGCTTATTCAAGTTCATCTGTACCTGTGAGTACATTTGGTGCATCATTTTGCGCGTGAGGAACGCGGGGCACGTTTTCACCTGCTTGCTATTAAATGCGAAGCATTTCTTAGTGAACTTCGACTTTGAGCGTATCTATCTATCTATCTATCTATCTATCTATCTATCTATCTATCTATCTATCTCTATCTATCTATCTATCTATCTATCTATCTATCTCTCTATCTATCTATCTATCTATCTATCTATCTAACCGCCTACGACTTTTAGCTCTCCTGGTCGTTTTGATAATGATATCGATAGCAAACTTGGAATGACATAACATGACTGTATGAAAAAGGCATTTGGCTAGTCATAATATCAAAATCATGACACGTATGTCATGAATGTCATGATTTACACTTCATAGTCCTGTAGCTCTTGCGGTGGTTTCGTTCACCTGGCGCGTTGCGAAACTGGTATGGTAAGGCATGATTGCATGGCGAACAGAAGCGACAGACCCTAACATAAAAATCATGACATGCGTGTCGTGTAAAAACATGACTACATGCTACGCTCATGCCGCGCTAGCGGCCGTTTGGCTAGCTTCAAATGTACCAAACTGCGTATCACGTAACGCGAACGGACGACACTGGTAAATGATACATCCAAACATGATAATCGCGATATGCGTGTCATGTAACAACATGACTACATGCCACACTGATGATGCGCTCGCGGCAGTTTCGCTAGCTTCACATATGCCAAATTTGGTATTACGCGACGCCAATAGATGACGAAGGTATGTGACTGGTGCAAGCATGATAATCATGCTATGCGTGTCATGTGAGAACATGACTACATGCCACAGTAAAAGCGCCAACACATTTCGACGTGATGCAGTGTGCGTGCTCGTCGGCGTTCATTTCGTCGCGTCACACCGGCATTGCCACGCCAGGCGCCGGTCCTGCCATATAATCGCAGGCACGTGCCGCGCTGCGTTGCTTTGACGCTTGTGCGTTTCAGCGCGTCCGGTGTCCCTCCTTCTCAAAAAGAGAAAGAAGGAGTGTTGTCTGGGTAACGCATCGGCTCGAAATGCAGCATGTCCCATTTGGGGCGGTTGCCGTTGGTCCGCGCCGCCAGACGCTGGTCGCGCCTGGCGTCAGAAAACAGAGTGCTCGCGTTTTGCTAACGTATCGTCTCTGTGCCTAGCGTGCGCGTGCGTCAACGCAACTTTACAGTATATGGGGCCCTTAATGATGCGCTCGCGGCCATTTTGCTAGCTCCACATATACTAAATTTGGCGTTACGTGACGTCAATGAATGACGAAATATATGACTGGTGAAAGCATGATAATCCTGACACGCGTGTCATGTAAGATCATGACAAAATACCACGCTCATAGCGTGCTCTCGGCCGTTGCGCTAGCTGCACATATACTAAATTTGGTATCACGTGACGTGAAAAGATGACGAAGGGAAACGACACATCCAAACATCATGATCATGACAAGGAAGTCATGTGCGGCTTCATTTGCCTTCATCTCGTATCGTTGTGCTGATTTTAAAGTGGCATCAACATTTCTCATTCGTGCTTCGCTTATCATCGATTCCCACTGTACGTGGGATCTGCCAATTTCTTTCTGCATGTCTTCCAATTTGTTGCTATCGCGTTCATTGCTTTGGCTTTGCGGCAAAGATGTGACTTTTTTAACACTTTCAAGTTAGCGGAAATCTGCAAAATAACGAAATTTGTCCTCAGACGAACGCGTATGCTGTTGAGCCGTGGGCTCAAGCGATATTCCTTTTTGAGTCATTTCTCATCACTTCAGTTTTCATCTTCTTCTGGCCTTCTTTCCTATATTTTGAGATATCAGTGCATATTTTTACAGAACGTCTATATGCAGGTTATGCCTTTGTCGGATCTGCGTGCTCGAAGAACCGGGAGCAACTTGGAGAAGATACGGCATACAGCTACAGGGGCATTCGTACCATGACACACGAATTGGCACACGCGTATGTTCTTCGTGTTTTCGTGTTAAAGTGTTCTAATATAAGTCAGTTTGCAATATTTTATCATGAGGCATAATCACGTCTGGTACTGCGAACTGATTTAGATCCCCTGGCATTCTTTTACCTATTAAGAACTTGACACACTTTTAGGAATGTGCTGAGAAGGACTGCAAGAATACACGAGGATGTCTTGCCCCCAAAATTTATTTATTTGTTCAAAATACCTCACATGCCCAACAAGGCATTCTGTAAGGAGAGCGTCATAGAATAGATGTATGGATTTGCATGGCACACATACAAACAATGGCATAAAAAATTCTTTGATTTTGATGTATATACAACGCTAGATAGCACCATAGACAAAAAAATATTAATAATAATACAACGACCCTTTAAAGCAGATGAATAATTATGTGAGATTTTTACACAAAACAAGCTATCAAAATTGAACACAATTTGTAAAAAGAATTTTCGTTACTCAAAAGAAAACATCGCTCAGCTTTACGCACAAAATTGAATGGCTTGGTAGCATTCAAACCTATTAAAAGTGTTGGGATAATATAAAGAAAAATAAAGAAGAAAAGAAAATGCCGCAAGAACTAGCAAACATTCAACGCTTCGGTGCATAACTCGATATGAATGAACCGAGCAGTTATTCCTGGAAATGGGTCATCGGAAGGCGTCGGAATTTTTCTCGGTTACGTTCCGCCACGATGTCATCTGTTTCACATGCGGATGACGCGGGGGATCGCAGATGAGCTGAATATATGTATGTTTTATCATAGATGCGCGTGAATGAAAGATTATAATGCACTCTTTGAGGGGGATGCAGTTGTTTGCATTTTATAGGTAATGACCTAGGTTCGTGCACGTATTTATGAAATAACGAAAGGAGGCTTATAACACGAAGACTGCTAAAAAAGCGGAAATGATTCACTCAGTGTACATCGCAAGAACATAATTTCGGGACAGCGAGGCGAATGCTACAGGGCGAAGTCACACGAGTGTTACTGTAATATAATGTAAACGAGTGTGTCGAAAATGGAGGTTCAATATAACGGAAACGTAGTTCTTTGTCTTTTCTTTAGAGTCTATCTGGCGGAAATTCCTACAATTTGTAAATTACACTGTTCTCAGAGCTTGTTTCCCAGTGAAAGTTTATACACAATATAGTTTTGCGAAAACCTATAGATAGGTTGATACTCAGTGTCACTAATTTCGCTCACAAAAAGGGGTAAGATCTTAGTGGTTAGCGGCATGTGTTTTTTGCATACACAAACGCTTGTATGAAGGCCTTCATGCATGTTGACTCGATAGGACAAATTGGTTGACCCAAAAGCGTAAATATGTCGAATAACTTGTGAACATATAAGTAGGACAAGCTGGTAGGTATAAAAAATTGTGGAGCTTTGGCAGAGCTACCCGAGGGAAGACCAACTTGAAATGACTTTAGTTCAGATGCAAGATGTGCCGAACTATGCTACAGGCATGCTTCCGATTAGGAGCTTCCTCCTATTGCTGGGGGGTGTCTCTCATCGTTGCGCCGGTGTGTACGCTAGTGCTCAATGCTTTCAGTAGAGATGAAGCTGTGCTCTTCGTTTCTAGAGCGTTCACCAGATGGTGCGCCGCCGATCCGGCGATGCTCGCTCGCCTGAGCTAAGCCGGCAAAGCTCCATACTGGCTGAACACAGCAGGCGATGACCAAAATGACTGCTCATCAGAGGAGCGAGCAAAGAAGAGATGCGCGTTCTAAATGCTGGTGGTGTAAGTGGTGTGAATGCCATGGTTGACACCACTCTCAGCGTCGCGCGTTGCAGCTTCTTGGGTGCCTACAATAGCGCTTTTGGCGACACGCCATTGAGTGTTCTACATCGACGACGGGTCACGCGCTGTGGATATAACTGGTACAGCCCATCACAATATAGTGACAACACGACAGATGCGTAGGAGAATGGCTGTCCAAGAAAGTGGATGGTGTCATGCTTGTGGGCTTTCACCAGGGCGTCTGGCGTGGCTCTTAAAAAACATTGTGTTTATATGCAATAACACCACAACAACTCTCGTGTCACGTTTTTATACGATGGTGATGATGGAGTGTATGTACAGGGGATTTGTGGTTTACCGGATTTATCCTCTGAAGCAAGCTCTGTCATCATCATTGACTTCGTGGCTATGCGGGAGTTTTTCAAGAATAACGCTGCCATTTTGGAGGCGTGCGCGTTGCTCAAAACTGACCCAGTAGTTATAACAATGCTGTACATAAAGTAAATAAGAATACTTGAGCAGACAAAACAAACTTTTCATTAGCACGTGTTTTCTGATTCAGGCATGAAACACGTTCTGGTGTAGTAGTGCAACAATTTTGACGGTTTCTAAGCATGTTCGAAAAAAAAATGTGTACAGTTGCACTCAATGTGAAAGCTGCAGCAAGTCCGGAAGAGAGCGCCTGCCCTCTGGCGACGCTGACAAATACTAACAAGTGCGTGATGCCGTTTAAAACGATCTGCCTTCTCGGCGTATATGGTGAGAAAAGAAACCTTCATTGAAGATGCAATATACTGCCTTGTACATGCTAAGAAAAAAAAGTACCACCATATTCACGAAGTGAATGATGATGAGTGGGCGAAGCTCTGGAGGTAGACCTGATAAGCCATGAATCCTTGGTACATTTTGCCCACTTGATTTTATTACAAAGCTACCCCTAGCGTACGTCACAGCACTAAATTGAACGATTGCATTCCACCAATGCCACGCGCCATATGAAGCATCATTCCTATTTTATAACATCTCGCATCTTTCATCATCAACTACAAGTACCGCCGTCTAGTTTATAACATCTTGCATCTTTTCATTCTCAGCTACAAGTACCGCCATCTAGTGAACACTGCAAGAACCAAACGAGAGGTGGCTACATATAGGAGACGTGAAAGCCCACGCCTAAAAATTCAGGAGTGTTACTTGCGCATTGCTGATCTTCATAGTGCGATAGCAGTCTCAGCAACCGCTGGTGCGGGGGGTGACGTCACCGCATCAGGGGTGAACAGAATTAAACCCCGTTTTTTTGTTTAAGTACCAAAAGAAAATAGAGCACAATTGTTATGCGAGTGGACGTTTCTTTCGGGTGATACTACTGACGTCGATTTGCTATTTCGGTGAAATAGCACGCCTTTATGAATACAGCGCCAGGCGTTCATTTTATTCTATGGAAAAACGAGAGTATATCCCAGTTGAACCGTTCGCCAATAATTTTACGCATCTTGTGTCTTCGTAACCAATCCGCTAGAACATTGATATAAGTTTCTCTGTAACAGAAACTCACACACTACTGCACCTGACAATGATTAGTGTGCAAGTTACGCTCAAGTTATAAGCAAATGATCATGTTTGCAGCACAAAGTAATGCATATTTATTTCAATTGAAATTTTGACTGTACAATGTCGTTGAATAATGATGAACTGACTCGCCCAAGCAACAGTTTTATTAAATACAAACGCCGGAGTTCTGAAAGGTTTCCTTGATACAGTATTAATGAATACCAGCACATAATGAAGCCACTCAAGCTATAGAGGTCGTTAATTTTGTAGCTTTACCTGTTATTTTATCCTCGTAACAGATATTAGAAGAACGTTTTGCAAAGTTCGCAGAGTGAGAATATGAAACGTAAGAAGCCCTTTGTGCTTTAAGTTATTCTTAGATGAATGTGCACATGGTCCTAATGACGTCAAATGACCTTGTTTACATTTTGTGCTTCCCACTGTGCATTACGTAGGCTGGGTTGCTCGCATGACGGCACAGCTGCTCCTGGTATTGTGACCGCGTTTACGCCGGACAGTCTGCAGTGTCCATGGGAACACGGATATATCATGAGTTATTATGAAGTAGACATCAGAAGCATGCAGTTCTCGCGTTGCTGTCGTTATGACATTCAGCGAATGTCATGGTAAGTACACGTAAACGCTTATCGTGTGAAGTTTCCTTGGTACAATTCACTTTTATTGTTTATATTGTACAATTAAAGCTGCTTAGTGATGCAACACCTCCTTTCAGTGGCGTAGCTGTCCATAGCCACAGCCGGAAAGTTACTTGTATCCGCAAATGGTATGGTACAGAATGAGCGAAAAAAATGTGGACCTTGCTAAATTCCAACCCAGACCTTCCGCACGGCAGCCGAGTAATCGAACTCAATGCCACGCCGGTGCTTGGAACATCTTCGTGAGAAGACCCAATGCAGTCTTCATGTCGGGCGAGGCATCCACTTGAAATATGTGATATAGCGTTATAGAAAAGAACGTTTTTGTTTTGTTTTCGTCATTAGAGGTACTCGAATAGTACTGAGCATAATCTTCTTAGACCGATTTTTGGGGCGTCTTACGCTGAATTGGCTCACCGCGAACCAATAGGAGCGCTCCATGGAAGTCATCTGATAATCATTCTATCAAAACTAGTTTAAAATCTCCTTTTACCAAGCCACCTGGCTGCCGGCTAAGTGATCTAACGTCTATAGTATGTATTTACTTGCCAGAAAGCTCTTCATAGATCTATTGTGGGCTTTCGCTAAGCAGCAGGAGCACGCAATTAGTCGATTTGCGCAGTTTGATAAAGAATAGTGATGAAGCCCCGGATGCTTCGAGCAATGCAATATGCAGCACAGATATTTCATCAAACTGCGGCGGCTGCATTTCCGATGGAGGCGGAAATGTTGTAGGCCCGTGTGCTCAGATTTGGGTGCACGTTAAAGAACCCCAGGTGGTCGAAATTTCCGGAGCCCTCCACTACGGCGTCTCTCATAATCATATAGTGGTTTTGGGACGGTAAACCCCACATATCAATCAATATTTCATCATTAACTTCATTGATGCTACATTTGCCCCTTCATAGCACCACGCATGGAAGCCACGCCATGTCGTTGTACTGCTGCATGTCGGCTACGGTATCACTTACAAGAATAGCGTGTGACAAATTCACACAGGTGCTCATGCAGTCCGAAAAACGCACGCAAGACGGAGGAAAAATACAGCACAGAAATTTATTTTCCACTTTACTCTCTCTTGTTTTTTCTTTTTTCTATCAGTGCCTCTCTCTCTATCTTTCTAAGCAGTCGCTCTCTGACTTCTGTCTTTCAAGACTTTTATCTTTTCTTTCTATGAATTTCTCTCCCTCTTCATCTTCGACACATAAACACCTAAAACACAAGAGCTCTCCTGTAAAACTCCCATAGCGCGTATGTGCAACATAAATTAGGTAAATCGCATTACTCTCAACACCACTTCAATAAAAAAAGTCGCAGTTTCACCGCAAGGGTGAAGCGATGAATGCGATTACAACATATTGTCATGTGATAAGAAGGGAGGCAGACAGCTAACTGTTTCGGATCTGATCTGACGTAAATCGACAAAATGTGATTTCAAGAGAGTACGGCGGCTCCAGGGACTCTTCCCACATTCCCTTCGCTTTGAGACTGCGAGAAGCGACCAGCAGTGACCGAACTTTTAAACTCAAAGGTTCCCATTGCTGCTCGAGAGACTCCCACCCCCTCCTTCCCATGCGTGCCTTTTCTAGCTCACTAATGACGGCAAGGGCGTTTCCTCTCTGCTTGAGCATTCAACCACTGGTCTAACATGCGCTTCGGAGCGACGTAGATTGGGTTGCTCATTTGATCGCTGCTTCGGCCGCGTTTGGCACCTACTCTTGCACGCTATTACGTGTGAATAGAACGTAGGATGTGCATGAAGATATCAGAGATATCATCAATTTGGATTTTATACGTGGCATGATGGTGACGGTCACGGCAATGGCTACGGAAAAAAACCCGTCGAGACTATGCATATAATTCATATTGCAACAATAAACTGGGAACATTTGGGCGGTACACCCGTATTAGGGGCCGAACATGCTTTTCTTCTTAACCCCTTTATGGAGTACTTCAACGGTGATTCAAGGTGTGCGGGTTTGTCATGATCATCATTTTGTATCTACGGCACGTGGCAGACTAAGACAGTAGCTGTGAGACTGTAATCATGCACACAAGCCTTGACGGTAATTGAATGTGCTTCCAATTCGTAAGTGGATGCTGAATTACTGCACGCATCGCACTTTCAAAACCTACAATTTATTTTGGCGTATTAAATACAGAATGCTTACGCGTAACATATGCCATGGATGTTCACATGAGCTCCTAAAATATCCTACTCTGTTATCTTTCTTGGAGCCAACCCATTTTATCGTATCTGTCAGTATCTTGGACCCGCACTTGCTTACAACGCGAGTGTAGCAAATGACAAGACCGTCATTGGCAGCATGTTAGTGGAAAGCATTGGTGGCTTTGGCGGCACGCTTGAGCAGTGAACTGCAGCACCACGTGTAGGTGCTGCCCGTTTCCCACACGTACCTCCACGGCATCTGTTTCTCACATGTGCTCTGTTCGCCTAGCGCCAATATGCTTGTTTGGTCACCCTTTCCAACGATTCGGCTCCACGATGGACGGCTGTTGTCATAAAAGATCGGTATGGCCTGATAACCATATGACTTATCACGCGGGTACTTATGCCACGAAGTTCGCTACGTGATGCACTGCGCCAAGAAGTGATAGAGCACTCGTCGCCAGGCAGTAGTCACACTACTCTTTAACCGCAAGAAGAAGTTGCTATTGCTCTCCGGGAATGTTTTGCGATAACTAGCACACCTAATGAACAGCCTGCCAAAAAAGTTGGCGGAAGAGAGTAGGCAGTGAGCTTAGCGAAAACTTGTTCCAGTCTTCATGAATAGCTTTGATATCCTCTTGAGAACAGTGAGTATTCCCTCTGTTATCTGTAATTAAGAGGAGGAAAGCATGTCATATTACTTTACAGTGGTGTTGGTTAGCAAGAACATTACATAAGAACTAGTTCCACAGTATTTTGAACCGTCATTTTGTTCGTAATATATACCAATGTATTCTATTGCAGGGCATATGAGGGTGGCTGCTTGCATAAAAATAATTCAAATAGGTTTCCATTAAACTGGATAACTGAATATTACTTGCCTGGAGAGAACCTTAGCTTAAATAGGCAGTGTGAAATGAAGTACCCGCAACTCCACGGAACCTACTACTTAGAGAAGGTTTGTTTCATTTAAACTTTAACTTGATGTTGTAAGACAAATTCATTATTTTTGAAAACAATTATAACTTGTTCACTGCAGGTGATAGACAAGTGGTACTGCCAAGGTTACTGCTATGTACCGGAAGTTCCGAGGGAGTCTTCTGCCGGCCAGTGGGATTTTCTGTTCATGGATGGCACCACTTGTCACGACGGTTATCCCAAGCTCGTACGACTATATTATAAATTTTTCTTGCACTATTTACTCTGTTAAATTCATAAAAGACCTTCATTAGTCCGCCTTATTTGAGGAGCAGTCTAAGAAAATATTGCGACAGTATATCTGTGGCTGACGGCACACGTTAATATGGTCGTACAATGAGCGAAAACAATGTCACCAACTCTGCCGGCTGCTGTAAAAACACAGAGATGCGTAGTATATGGGCACTTTTTCTCGCTTACGTATCTTCACATAATATGGCTGTAACCAGTTGCAAGGGCCGTGGAATGTCTTTCAGTGGAACGTGTGAAAGGTGTGTGCCTGGCTTACACACGGCTTTGAAAAGCTTAGCGCTGCAGAGTGCTAGTATATCTCTATGTAGTTTTCTATGCGAGTTCGAGGATCACGTTGCCTGAACGTATTTGAACGTTACTTCTGAACAGATCTACGCACCTTCAAAACGCCCCCTGGCGGAGCACTCGTGTGTGATTTGGTGCAGCGCTGTTCTCGTTCCATGTCGGAAATGTGGCCACAATCCATGTTTGCATGCTTGAAGCCATGCAGGCATCTTGCAGGTTATCTAACTGCCCTTGAATGATATGACGGTAGTCTCTGTTAGAAAAAAATATTTTCCGGTCATATGCTATTTCCTTCGGTTAAAAATAAGATGGTGAACCTGTATGCGGGAAGAAGCTTTTCGTTATCCACGTGAACACTAAGTACATTCATTTTCCTGTAGCCCCTGTAAGAGCTCATGATATGGTTCATGCAGCTTTTCCAGTTTACAGAAATATTGCTTTCTAAGCCAAGAAACTCGTGGCACGAATCGGAGGAAAAGTGTGAGCTTGATAACAATTTTCGCCACATCACCCTGCCCCCCTCGTGAGGGTTTTGGCTTGGCGCGAAAACCCGAGTACTAGGCTGGGGCAGAGCAGAAGATAAAGCCACCAACATGGGTGGCAGTGATAACTAACGTATCTGCTAGTGACATACAAGTACCACCAACTGCTAAATAACTTGTAACTGGTCGCATTCACCGGTTGGTGATATGTATATGTCGTTGGCTTCTCGGGCATCTGAAATAAGGTAGTGTTTACGAATAATGGCACGCTCCTGTCTGATCATAGGCATGTGATAAATAGCGTCCATCGATGGGTTTGACGAACGCTTAAGCGTTATATTGCGGGCCGAGACCTTGTTTAGAGTTCGATCAAAGCCGGTAGCCTACCTAACAACACTACAGATGTTGCCCCCAGATAATGATTGTGTAGGGTCTCTTCCACAGCAATTGCCGTGGCTGTAGGGTGGGGTACTACACTGTCATGCAGAATGCATAAGTGGGATTCAGGCTCGAGCTGTGATGCTTATTCGTCTCTTCCATCAGGATTTCTCACTCGGGAACGCCACCATCGCCGGCACCAGATTTCTTGCGACACGAGCTCTTTTTAGGTTATAAGGCAGGCCCCATACTCCCATTTCTTTTAGGCTTTGTTAAGACCAAACTTTGGTAAAATCTCTCTATATAAAAATTGTGAGGTGACTCGTTAGCGCCCCTTTTTCAAAAGAGCTAAGAATAAATTTTTGTGAAGCTCTACAACTTTGTATCGTTTGAGCGAAGAACATCAATTTCATTTTGTTAAAACAAAACTGCTAAAAATAAAAAAAAAATTCTTGTTACGCCTTTAATTTTAGCGTAATATTTTTGAACTGGTCCTTGGTTTACTCTGGTAAAAATGAGCGTATATTCATTTGGACTCCTATTGAAATGAGTAATTTTACCAAGATTCCTCTTCAATAAATTTAGAGTTAAAAATAAACAGCCAGTTTTCTCCATTTTGTTTTCAAAACGAACATTTACTGAAAAATTCAATTAGCAACGAGTTGTGTATTAGACACACGAGTAATGTTTTGGCTTAGTTTCCAGGCTTCTTGGTTCTTTTCGCTCGTTTTGTCGTAGCCCCTACGTTCTGTAAAATTACTGCCCTTCGTGCTTTATTTCCACCCTACTATATATACTATATTGTTGCGCTTTGACTAAACGCCAGATGGCCTTCAGCACGTTGCTTTGGGCCATGCAGGCATTTTTGATAGTTCGAACACTTTTAACGGTGGCAGTTTCGCGTGTTACAGTTCGAGTGAACACGATCTATTGTTTTCTGCACGAGTGCCCTGACATTTTTATTTCAGTGCAGACTGTATATATAATGACAATTTGTAGAAGCTCCACTTCGGTAACACTGCAGTCCACTTCAGTGTGGGTAATATTGGCATCTTTAGTAGAGGTACAGGAATTAGGTAATAATAGGTACAAGTAGAACTTCAGTTTTTCTAAAGAGCTCGCACGAATACTTTTGGTATTTGATACCATCGAAAGTTAGCACGCAAACGCTCGCAGACTAGATGGGCAGAACCTAGGGCGAAGTAACCCGAAGCCATGCGCATATAATTAAAATATCAGCGGCCGAAAATCCGCGTCTGTGGTCGAAAAAGGTTAAAGACCACCGCTCAGGCAGTCTTAGCTAGTGAACTGGTCTCCTTACTTTGAGGGGACTTTCAATGCTTAGCGTCGCAATTAGTAAACACCAGTAAGGTTCGCATCCTTCGGCCAGTGGAGGGGTTATTTTTGAGGTCAAAACGGCCACGCATATACCAGCCACGATTGGGCATGATTTTCACTGAATTTCTGCTCATAGTACGTTAATTTTAAAAGAAACGTTATGCTTATTAGTGCTCCATTACCAAGCTTTTCACAGCCAGTGCTCCTTTGCCAGTAACGTTTCGGAATACGCCAGTTGGCTTGAACTGTGCACGGTTTTATAATGTTTTCATGGTTCACGTATAGTACCTCTCAGGTATAGATAGCTCAAGCATTGGCACACACATCTTTGTGCTGCATACCGAGGTGTTGAACCACCCCGACCGTGGGCCTAAGTTTATGAAGTACGATAAACTCTGAACGGTCCTCAGACACTCTGTACTGATAAGCGACCACGGCTTAGTGAGCGGGCTACAGTTTTAGATTTTGTCGCAAAGCCAATGACAATTTCTGTTCTCTTTATCAGAATTCTTTACGAGTATTTATCCAACGATGGAGAATGCAGATCAGTTTGAAAGTAACAAATTTGCTATAGACAATAGCTAAATGCACATGGAGATGCAATAAGCAAAGGATATGCACCACACGTTCGTCAAGGCCACTACATTGCTCAGTTGACTCCAGCAGCCTGTAGAATAACTTACCACCTTGTCATGCTTATTCCTTAACGCGCTGGGTGCTTTTCAGTTTTCAGCAAGACATTTTTTGAGCCACGACATGTATGATTTGAACTGTGTATTATTTATTTGGTTGTGACACTTAGTTCCGCATTGCTGTAGCGATGGGATCGCCAATTAAAGCGCTGTCAACATAAAGTAGAAACTTCCCAAAAGTGTTTCTGGTTCGGCGAAATAGCCTTTTTCTACACGCATGTATAAAATAAAGCTGCCACTGAGTAAGTCATATATGAAAAATAGTGGTCACTGATTCACCTTTGAAGCCACATGTCCACGAGCAACATTTCCTGGACTTGGGGGATAGCTGTATGTGGTGCCTCTTCTCCTTGGCTGGAACCGTAGTCTGCCATAACTGAATGGGAATTAGGTGAAAAAGAACCACAATTCACGAAACAGCAAGTCACCAAAAACTGCTTCCGGTTATGCGTCCAAGAAACCAACAGGAACATTTTCGTTGAATCGGAATATCGCAGCATGGAGCATCCAGTTTCCCAGAACCTTTTAACGCGACCAATCGGAAATACATAGAGTTCCACTGTAAAATGTTAGGGACCGAGAAGTAACGCTGTTTCCGACATGACACGATAAGTTTACCAGATTGTTCCAGTGGGTCTCTGGTTTTTACAACTGGGATTGATTTTTGTAGCTGCGTTTCTCCGCCCATTTCAAACTCAGTAAAGCCATGCCGCTGCTGTGAATGACCTGAGTTGGCGCTACGCCTATATATTTCCCAATCCTGGTCATGATCTCTGAATGGAATGTGTCTGATGCATGCATATCTCTTGAATGCTTTTCTCAATATTCCGCAGATATGTATAAACGGAGAGTGCCGGGCGGACCCGAGAAGAACAGAACGACGTAACTTCTCACTGGAATACTGGAATAAAAAATAAAGAAAAATAAAAAAAGAATAACAATGATGCGTCATTTCTATAATATTTTGGAACTATTTGTAGTAATATCTTGTTTTTGGACACAATGCAGCCCACTAAACTGTGTACTGCTGGGCAGCACTACAAAACTGTGCACATAAAATGCAGTGCACGTATGTAGTGGTTCATTGCAGCAAAAACATAACAATAACGAGTAACCTAAATAAAGATTAGTTACCAAGAATGCATATTTAGACGTAAACACATGTTTAAATGATTCGATTGAAGCTTTATTAGAAAGTTTGATGGTGGAAAATTTTAACTAAAAGAGGTTTATCAAAAATCTAATTGCAATTTTCAGAAGACTTTAGTAATCACTACCCTGTGAAAAATAAGCCATTCAAGCAATCAACGCTCACAAACACTACCAGCAAGACTACCTGTGACAATTAAAGCCGGTCTACGTTAAGTTTGGAAGCTTGTATCAACAGTCACAGTGCCATCTTTGTTTTTACCCCCTTTTTTGTTGGTTGTGTCACAGCGTCTTGCCAGTGATTAACGTTCGCTCTCAATGTAACATCCTAATCAATTTTTTTGGCTGTATGTTTGAATAAGAGCTAGCGCTTTTTACCTCGGCAACTGAATTCTTGCTAATGATACAATCTGCTTCTTGGCAACAAGATAGCAAATTTAGTAGGGAAAAAAGCTTGGAGTGAACATCTTTTTATTTCTGGTATAGCAAGTTCAAATTAATAACGCTAGCAATACAAAAGTTCTAGCCCCTTGCTGAGTCGACCATGTGTTCGCAAACGAGAATATAGCATAAAACACACTCGGTCCTTTAAATAAGCTTTCACTTTGAATTGTGGAAAAGCACCGTTTCAGCACATGCTAACCCTCACTCATTTCTCGTTGAGTTATCGGCAATTATTCTGAATTGTCACTTCAGCGTTGATTCATATTGCAGTGATACAAAAGCAAGTTCTAATAAAATTTCAGCAGGTAAATAATAAAGTACACCTGAGAGACCCTCGGCGCAATGAAACACCATCACACTTGTCTTGTACTACAAGAAATTACAAGTTCGATTTTAATATTAACTAGCAGCTGTGCCTAAACGTTAAAAAACTGCGATGTCAATATTACTAGTAAACAGCTGAATATAAAAGATTGTCTCTGAAATGAACGCCGACAGGCTAAAAAATAAAAATGTGGGTTTATCTCTTTCAGGCATGGTAGTCAGCAATTGAAGAATATTTTTGAAGCCTTGATACTTGCATCTCACATCGCAAAGCTGACGCCTTGTAAACGGGTATCTGTTTCGAATATTTGGTAAATCCTGCAACTAACCACTGGTCTACTAAAAGGAGAAACCGCAACAGCAAGACTGAGAAACGGCTGCAAAGGCTTCTAGCCGTCATCAGGGCAATGCAGTTTTTGTCAAACAAGAGCGCCACAGATAGAGAACCAAGGCTAACAGGGTAAAGATGAAGGCTAAACGGAAAGGGGAAGAGCAATAGGAGGAAAGGAAGGACAGGGAGAGTAGCCAGTTCTCAGACCAGCTGGCTACCCTGTGCTGGGGTAGAGGTCACAGAATAAAATATGAGAAAAAAGCAATGGTATAAAAAGGAGACGAAGAAACGAAAACAACAGTACAATGAACGACACTGCCTATAGTCAGTCGCTGAGAGCACCTGCCAAGCGCAACAACGTCTCAATAGATTGCCTACTGACGATGGACTCGGCCAACGTCTTATTTGCTTAGTTTTTTGTGTTATCTTTGTGCATTTATTGATTTGATTGTGATACCATGTGAAAGGTATATATTATTGGTGCTATGCAATAAAATTTTGGTTGAATGTTAGCGCTTGTCCTCGTTGTTCCCTTAGTTCATTGTTATCTTTTTTTCTGCGCCTCAGCTGTTGAAGAACATGCATTGATTCGCTTGGAAGTAGAACGCTAAACGAGTTGGTAGGATATAATCCGGGTGATACAGCTTATGTGCCTTATGTGCATTACAAAAGCATCAGCGCAAGTACATTTTGTGAAACAGTGGTCGCGAGTAATGGCACAGTCGCTGCTGTGAATATACATCTTTGAAATCTGAAGGCATACACTCAGTGTTTTAGCTTGTATGAACTGCAGTATGGCTACTTTTGTTCTTCAGTCATTCTCCAGTCCTTGCATGCTGTATCACATGAAGCTAAGAAGAAGTAGAGTATATAGTTGCAGCATGCATGGCTCATGCCAATGCCCCCCAATTTTTTCCGCCAGAAACCATAGGGCGCAGTCGATCACGGTGAGGTTCGTTTTGCGTACCGTGCGCGCTTTCAGTATCTATCTATCTATCTATCTATCTATCTATCTATCTATCTATCTATCTATCTATCTATCTATCTATCTATCTATCTATCTATCTATCTATCTATCTATCTATCTATCTATCTATCTATCTATCTATCTATCTATCTGTCTATCTATCTATCCATCTATCTATCTATCTATCTATCTATCTATCTATCTATCTATCTATCTATCTATCCATCTATCTATCTATCTATCTATCAAACTATCTATCTATCTATCAATCAATCAATCAATCAATCTATCTATCTGTCTATCTATCTATCTATCTATCTATCTATCTATCTATCTATCTATCTATCTATCTATCTATCTATCTATCTAGTTCACCGCTTACGTTCAGGTGCTCTTGTGATCACCCCCTTAACTTCGCGTGAACCAAAACTAGTACGGGATTGTAAGATGGCATATTGAGTTTGACGCAGTGGTCAACACATGAATAATGTCCCAATCTCGTTGCGTACGTTGTCAAACCCTTCTCACCCAACAAAGGCGTGTACCCGCGGGCGGAAATGTGCCACTAGCATACGAGTATGTGACACCGGTGATTGAAGCTTACCGTCTAAGCCTCTGCCCAGGAACTACAACAACACGCTTGGGCAATTTTAAGGTAAGAGAGTAAACAAAAATCTCTTATTGGCAGCGCTGACCTGAGTACTCCAAATAATTAATGTAAGGATGCCAGTAGGAATCAAAGCCAATCAAAATCAATGCGTGGCAATCCAGCATTCTACCACAGAGCCATTCCACGTCTCGAAACTACCTCTCAAGTAGATACTAATGTTCGTGAAACGCCAATTGTTATTGACGTGCTGTCATTGCAACTATATAAAGCTTACATGTGTACTTTTTTTTTGAGAACGGCCCCGCCGCAGTGGTCTAGTGGCTAAGGTACTCGGCTGCTGACCCGCAGGTCGCAGGTTTGAATCCCGGCTGCGGTGGCTGCATTTCCGATGGAGGCTGAAATGTTGTTGGCCTGTGTGCTCAGATTGCGACGAACGTTAAAGAACCCCAGGTGGTCTAAACTTCCGGAGCCGTCCACTACGGCGTCTATCATAATCATATGGTGGTTTTGGGACGTTAAACCCCACATATGAATCATTTTTTGAGAACGGGCCGTCCCGGTTGGTATCGTCAACTTTAGTTGGGTGTCATGCGCTGGATTTCATAAATGTAACTGTGTCCAGGACACGCACTTTATAGCAGCTGAGCGCTTCTGGTGCTGCTAATACTTATGGTCCTGTTAGAATCAACGCACAAGTACAAACTGGTTATATAACATCTGAAATTCGTTAACATATCGTATGACTGTGCTGCAACATTTACACATATTTGTAGCGTCAGGTAATGACTTGTCGCTCAGTGGAATCTTACAACATCATCACCTTCCCTCCACATGCTTCGCATATTCATCATCATCATCATCAGCCTGACTACGTCCACTGCAGGACAAAGACCTCTCCCATGTGCCGCCAGTCAACTTGGTCCCTGATGGCTGCTGCCAATTTATACCCGCAAACTTCTTAATCTCATCTGCTCACCTAACCATCTGTCTCCCCCTAACCAACTTGCCTTCTCTGGGAATTCAGTTAGTTACCCTTAATGAGCAAAGGTTATCCTGTTTACGCGCTATATGCCCGGCCCATGTTCACTTACTCTTCTTTATTTCAACTATTATATCCTTAACCCCCGTTTCTTCCCTAATCGACTCTGCTCTCTTCTGGTATCTTAAGGTTACACCTACTATTTTTCTTTCCATTGCTCACTGCGTCGTCCTCAATTTAATCTGAACCCTCGTTGTAAGTCCCCAGGTTTCTGCTCCATAACTAAGTACCGGCAAGATGCAGCTGTTATATACCTTTCTTTTGAAGGATAGTGACCATCTACCTGTCATAATTTGAGAGTGATTTCCAAATGTGCTCCACCCCATTATGATTCTTCTAGTTACTTCAATCTCATGGTTCGGCCATGCGGTTATTAGCTGTCCTAAATAGACATAGTCTTTTACAACTTGAAGTGAACTAATACTTATCTCGAAGCGGTGCTCTCTTCCGAGGCTGTTGTCCATTACTTTCGTTTTCTGCAGATTAATTTTAAGACCCCTCTTTATGCTCTCCTTGTCTAACTCCGTAATCATAAGTTGCAATTCGTCGCCTGAGTTACTAAGCAATGCAATGTCATCGGCTAAGCGCAGGTAACTAAGGTACTCTCCATTAACTCTTATCTCTAACTGTTCCCAGTTTAGGCATCTGAAAACCTCATGTAGGCACGCGGTAAATAGCTTTGGGAAGATAGTATCTCCCAGCCTTACACCCTTCTCGATTGGTAACCTGTTGCTTTCTTTATGAAGCAATATTGTTCGCATAACGTTGATTGAAAAGGTGCATGGCATCTGTCAAATTTCATTAGGCGAGTGAAGGCTTCAGAACAAGTCACAATGTATTATTACTGCCACGAAGCGCTGGGTTTCTTTACAGCTCGTTGTGCAGCCACTAATTCTAGACATCGGTTTCTGGTCATTAGCAAGCGGTCATTTCTCAGACGGCCGCTCTAGTTCCCGTCTTCTAAGGTAGCTTGACATCAGTCTGCACTCTTTGATGCTTGCTCGTACATGCAGACGTGCCATCTCTGATGCTCAGATGCCGATGTTGCCTGCGTATATTAATAAATGTATCGATCGTGCCAGAAAATAAAAAACGCCGATGAGCTTAAGGTTAAACAGTATGTGGCTGAGGACACGCTTTCACGTACAACTTGACAAGTAGAAAGGTGCATTGACATACCGTTTTCTGTCTTCACAAACAATTTATCTCTTTCGAATACCTGTGGATAGATGTAGCCTTTCATGTAACTGCTGCCTGAAGCGTCCGGGATGGCTTCATGCAATACATTGTCAAATGCACCTCAAACGTTCAAGGAAATCAGCAATGATAATCTGCTTAGTCTTTTTTGCTGTTGTACAGGTGTCACCAGGTCCGGAACAGTACCAGAGAAGACCATCAGGCCATAAGCTGGTCATAATATGCGGGTATGTTTGATGACGAAGGTGCGCACGTGACAGTCATTGCATGCGTGTCATGTAAGAACATGAATACACGCCATGCTCATGATACCCTCGTGGCCATTTTGCTAGCTTCAAATGTACCAACTTTGGTGTTACGTTACGGCAGGCGGATGACAAATCTATATGACTGGTGCAAACATGATAACTAGTACATAAGTAGGGAAAACATAACTACAGGCTATGCTTACAGCATGCTCGCGGCCCTTTAGCTAGCCCCACATGTACCAAACTTGGTATTGCTTCACGTGTATGGACGACGAAGATGATTGACACGCCCAAACATGATGATCAGGATATGCGTGTCATGTAGAACACGACTGCATAGTACGTTCACAGAGCCCTCATAGTTGTTACACTATGTGCAAAATTACAAATTTGGTATCATTTGACGTGAATAGACGCTCAAGGTAAATGATAGCCTAAACATCATAATCGTGATATGTTGGTCTTTTGAAACATGAATACATGCTGCGCTCATGGCGTGTTCGCGGCTGTATCGCTCACTCCACATACACGAAATTCGCTATCACGTTATGTGAATAGATGACGAATGTAAATGGCACATCCAAACATAATAATAATGGCATGTTAGGCATGTACGGCATAATTTACACCCACGTCGTACCACTGTGCCACTGTATTTTAAAGTGACATATCGACCTTCCTCATTCATGGTTCACAAATCTTTGATTCCCACGGTACATGGGATCTGCCAATTTTTTTTTCCGTTTGGTTACATTCGGCCTGCTTTTTTTATAGCTCTGAGCCACGCCGCCTCATCCAATCTCATAATGCTTGTTTTTATGGTTCTATTATTTTGTTCTTTCACAGTTGTCACTCGTCGGTGCCGCCACACTTGTTTAACTTGAAGCTCGGCCGGTGACTTTGGTTGTACAGTATCAGTTTTTATGAAACAGAACACGCGAGCGCGTCAGCTGCGCTCTTCTGCGGATACGTGCAGCACCATCATCCGACAGATAAACTTATCGTGTTCGCCGCCCGTTGAGAGACCAGAGCGGGAGCACAATTTATCAGCGCTTGTCCAACGGTCATGACTCGTTGTTTCGTTTGCTAACAGATTACGCTAAGAGCGGATGCACATCCTTCATTTGTACGTTGATGGTGCTGTAGGCAGCCGCGACGGAGCGCAGGCCACGCGCTTGCGTGTTCTCTTTCATGAAAACTTACACCGTACCTTGTTGACGAGTTCTAACGAAACGCTCAGAAACACGCCCTGTCTGCAACGGGCAACAAGTTCACGAGCTTCGACAGTAGCTGCGCCGAGAGCACACGGTGAACGTCGAGCGGCTGCTATTGCGACGCCTTCACGGGACACTCGGCTCTGAACACGCGCGGCGCGAAAGGCGCCTTGGTGTAGTGTGGTTGGTTCTGTTATTGCGGGTGCTAACAGTTCACTCATTGCCGTGCACAGTACATTTATGGTGAGTTGGCGTTGCCTTTAGTATCTCACTTTTCGCGCGGCTGACAGTCTGCATGCCGAGAACTAGTGTCGTTTTCGGCCAGCAAGCCGAAATGTCACGTGGAAATGAAAGGATTTCTCCATTTGGCCAAACCCTAAAGAGTATCTGGCGCTTTACGGGCTACAATTAACGTGGGATTACGAGGCACGCCTCAATCGACAGCTCAGGAAATGCCAACTATCTGGTTACCATGCGCCTACACAGCACAGTACACGGGCTACTAGAATTCTCCCTCAACCGAGAGGGGACCGCTGTGGCCGGTGTCGTACCAGTGACCATAGGAACAGCAGCCGAACAGCGTAATCATTGTAAACCCTACCGTCACGCATTGTGACTTCACTGCTGAAGGTGTTGTTAGGCTCAAAACGATGACGCAGTTTCAATCCCTAGCAGTGGATTGTTTCACTTTCAGCTGGTATCTAACATGAATATACCGAGTGGGTTTGTAAATGGTAAAGAACACCAGGGCATAAAAATTGATCTCGGATCACGTAAACCTGCTTCTTTTCTAATCGTAGAATGGTTTTTACAGATGAACCGCCCAGACTTTATATTTGGTTGGAGTAGCAGGTATGCTAGTGAAACTCGCTCTTGGGATAGTTGGTGCATCTTTCTGTGTGTGGTTGTTCTTTCCGTGCGACGTTGAATTCTTCATCAAAGTATTCTAAGAATGCAAAATATATTGTACGGGCCTGGCAGCTTCTTCTCTGGTGCCTGGTTGGTTTGGTTGGTAGGTACGTGGGGTCGTACGTTCCAAAACCACCATATGATTATGAGAGACGCCGTAGTGAAGGGCTCCGGTAATTTCGACCACCTCAAGCTTTTTACCGGGTGCCCAAATCTGAGCACACGGGCCTACAGCATTTCCACTTCCATCGGAAATGCAGCTGCCGCAGCCGGGATGCAATTCGCGTCGTGCAGGTCAGCACCCGAGTACCTTAGCGACAAAAACTGCGGCGGGACTCTGGTGCCTAGTTGGGTAGCCCTGACTGACAGCAGTATTAATGGGCGGAGTGCGGCTGTTTATTAACCTGGTGCGCTCAAAGCACAAAAGTGTTTCACTCTTCAATCTCTTAAAGAGACCTACGATCATTTCTATGACGCCTACTTTTAAATGCGAAGCATTTCTTAGCGAACTTCGGCGACTTTGAGCGTATTTATCTAGCCGCCTACAAATTATAGCTCTCCTGGTCGTTTCGATAATGATATCAATACCAAGCATGGTATGGCATAACATGACTCTATTAAGAACATATTTGACTAGTCATATCATGAAAATCATGACACGAATGTCATGTATGCCATGATTTACATATTATGGTCCTGCAGCTCTTGCGGTGGTTTCGTTCACGTGGCATGTTGTAAAACTGGTACACTATGACATGATTGCATGGCGAACGTATGCAACAGGCGCTAACATAAAACTCTTGACATGCGTGTCATGTAACATGACTACGTGCTACGCTCATGACGCGCTCACGACCGTTTGACTAGCGTCGCATATACCAAAGTTGGTATTACGGTACGTGAACGGATGACGAAAGTATGTGACTACTGCAAACATGATAATCATAAGATTAGTATCATGTAACAAGACTACATGCCACGCTCATGATGCGCTGGCGGCCGTTTCGCTAGCGTCACATATACCAAATTTGGTAGTACGGCGTGTGAATGCATGACGAAGGTATGTGACTAGTGCAAACATAATAAACATGAGGTGCTTGTCATGTAACAACGTGACGACATGCTACGTTCATGATGCGCTCACCGCCGTTGCGCTAGCTTCACATGTACCAAACTCAGTATTACGTGACGCGAACGGCCGACATAGGCGACTCACACATTCAAACATGATAATCACGACATGCCTGTCATGTAACAAGACTACATGCCACACTCATGATGCGCTCGCGGCCATTTCGCTAGCTTCACATATGCCAAATTCGGTACGACGTGATGCTATTAGATGACGAAGGTCGGTGATATTAATTGCATGTAGTCATGTTGTTACATGACATGCATCTCATGTTTATCATGTTCGCACCAGTACCATACCTTTGTCATCCATTGATGTACCGTAATACCAAACTTGATAAAAGTAAACCTACCGAAACGGTCGGCAATGCATCATGAGCGTGGCATGTAGTCATGTTGTTACATGACAGACATTTCACGATAATCATGTTTGCACCAGTCAGAAGCCTTCGTCATCCATTCACGTACTGTAATACCAAATTTGGTATATGTGACGCTATCGAAACAGCCGCGAGCGCATCATCAGCGTGGCATGTATTCATGTGGTTACATGACACTCATGTCATAATTTTATTGTTAGAGTCTGTCGCTTGTGTTCGCCTTTTAATCATGCCCTACCATACCAGTTTTGAAACATGTCATGTGAGCAAAACCCCCTAAGGAGCTGCAGGACCATGAATTTTCAATCATGAGAATAATAACTTACATGTCATGATTTTCATGTTATGACTCGTCAAATGCGTTTTTCATACAGTCATGTTATGCCATACCAAGTTTGGTATCGACACCATTACTGAAACCGACAGAAGAGCTAAACGTTGTAGGCGGCTAGATAGATAGATAGATAGATATATAGATAGATAGATAGATAGATAGATAGATAGATAGATAGATAGATAGATAGATAGATAGATAGATAGATAGATAGATAGATAGATTCGCTCAAAGTCGCCGAAGTTCGCTCAGAAATGCTTCGAATTTAAAATATACTCCAATTTTCAGGACTGCTACGCCCGACAGCATCAATGTGACCACGCTCAGCAAAGTGATGGACGCCATTATTCATAGCCCAGCTTCAAGGCGCTTCCGTTTGGCAGCACAACAAGGTGGTTTTTGTTAATTTTTCACCCATGAAATAGAATGAATTTTAGTCACAACATGAAAGTATACAGCAATATCAAAAAACATTTCATGCTCTTCTCATTTCTATTACAATCTAATCACACTTTCTCGCCCTTTCTAAGTCCCTTTTAGGCTCTCAAGAAAATTTTGAGTTTTCATCGAAACCGTTATAGATTTAGTTTCTTCAAGGCTTTGATCCCTCTCGCAGAAGCTGTGAGTTTCTATTCCTAATTGCAAGGTCGCGATCACTGGCGTACTACAACCTAGCAAACTTGGGCCTTGACGAACGTTCCATGTGCAGTGAATTCAATGCCACGTGCACATATTGTCTATGGTGTATATCTGCCTAATATTTTACCTCCGAGAAACGAGTTTGTACATATTCAAAGTTTTTATATACATCAGTTTAATTAAATGACTCTTGTTGGTGAAGTCGAAATATTTTCGTCCCCTTGCGCACTTTCGTTTGATATTGTAGGTTCATGGGAATGGCATGAAAGACTTTATGGCATTTTATTGTGTAGCATGACACTACACGTTCTGTAGAACAGTTGAGTAACAAGACTGACGAGTTGTTACTTGACCTACCTACGTTATTTTAAACTCGCGTATTCTTGTATGCGGAATTGTTGGGCCTGTACTTCAAAGAAAACCTTACGTCAATGGATCTTCTGCTTCAAAATACGTGTCATTTTCAATTTTCATGTGTATATTCAGAATATATTTGGAAGATCTATATGGATAACGATATGAAGGGTATAGATGTTGATGCTAAGCGTGACGGGCCACCATCGTTAGTTTTCGCGGATTTCACATCGTTAGCGCTGCTAAAAAGGCTGCTGAGTTCAAGGCATAGTCATTAAATGGAAAGCTGAAGCACTTATCTAAAAAATGCTTTAGAAGCGTTTGAGGACAGTTTGACTACTTCTGAATTAGAAAAGCGACGTGAGAGTTCCCAAAAGTGAATGCCATTAGTACGTTTTGGTGACAACACAGTTGCTGTTGCCATCGGACATTTTGAGATGCCGAGCGAACACGGCGACGTCATTCTCGATATGACGCGTCATGTGACACAGGAGCACTGCTTAAGTGTGGCGTCTTCGATTAGTTCCGGCAACGGCACGTCATGGGTTAGTCATGGAGGCCATGGTTGAGAAAAAGAAAGAATATTTGCTCCAGGCCAGAGGAAACGAAGATGACGTGTTATTCCACACCCAAACTTTCAGCTAGTGCTCACCAGGGCGGAAAAAGACAAGCTTTTATTTCGCCTCTTCCAAAGCTCCGGCTGCTACAACCGCGAAAACGATTATCGAATCGTTTACACTAATATCGGTCCTTCCTAAACAAGAAGTTTGATTCAATTATAAAATACCCCCAGGTTCTCTTTTAATAAATTAAAGAAATGTCATACCGTAGGAGATCTGTTTTGTTCGAAGATCACCACTTTTTAAATTCAGTTACTAGCAAATACACACAAAATATCTTAAAAACGAGTGTTTTGATGACTCTGTCTTCATGAATGTAGCAAAAAGGTTTGTGTACGTTTCTGCTTCAAAATATTCCTTTTGCAAAAGGTGCAGTATATACACAACGAATGTATCATTTTCGCTGAACATTTTTGTATTGTAAAAGAAATAGCGAAAAAATAGTGGCCCCAGAAAATAGGGTGGTAGGGGGTGCTATCATACCAAAACAGCGAATTTCGCCTCTCTTCCAGATCTCCCAAATGATTATTTGCCACGATGCTAAGAATAAGATGCTAAGTAGAACTGAGTTAAACGTATCAATTTATTCATTCGTTTTGAGAGAGCTTGTACGGGCAACACATAGGAGTTGTGCATAGTTACCAAGCAAATTTTCGAGCTCTATTTACATTGCAGTCGCTAATATAAAGTAGCGCCATACTGATAAGGAAATGCATACTGTGAGAACCCAGCACTACTTTATGAAAATATGAATCTCGTATTTACCTTATGATTCAAACAATCCTGCGTAGCTCCGTAAACTCAAATGAGCCATAAAAAACTACTAAAAGTTTGTCTTGAGAGGCGGCAGTAGCGTACTCATGTCGTCTTTGCGAAAGCAGGAGGCCGAGTTGATCTAATAGAAATGTCAGGTGAATATAAAATAAGTAAGTATGATTTAATAGTGGAGTAGTTTGTAAACTTGCTAGCCATGTTTTTTGAAAGTTTCTAGAATTCCTGCCTCTCCCCTGCATTGCTATCCTGGCATGCAACACAAGTCATTTAGACTTTGGGGATAGTGCCAACGAATGAATAAACTTCACTTTACACCTAAAGAGTTTCGCTGAACTCGTGAGAGTGTTATTTTAAGGTACCACTGAAACTTTCGTGGAAATTCAGTGGTTCTTTAAAATTGTCTTTTTTCAATGATTGTTTGAAGAACTCTATAAAAATTATTTGATTGCAAGCTCTATCGACAAAGAGATGCATAACGAAGAAAAGAACAGCTCTCTGAATTCTCAAAATGCACGACTTCTACTGTTCTGTGTTTTGTAGGCGTACTTTGTGTGTTCTTGCACGCATGTGGTGTGATTGGTATGGCTGGACCTATGATTCAGAAATCACGCGCCTCGTGAATGACTTGTGACTTGTCGCAGTGACTTGTGGCAACTCATGGGAAAGTAAGGTGCTCATCTGTGAGCTACAAAAAAAAAAAGAGAATGGGTAGCGTATTTACCAGTCTCGTTCGTCGATGGTGTCCATTTTCTTTTCAAGTAATTTATAGATGCGCCTGCAATTGGCACGTAAACTTCATGCTTCGAACCACAATAATTTGCAATATTTATTTTGACCTTAATAGTTTTAGCCATTAGAACAACTTTAACGAGTAAAGTGACGTACACTACCAGTGTCTTTTACAAAGCAACCTTTGTAAAAGTTGATTACCCCAGTGTGGGGCTATTCTGGAGTGTTACAAGTCAGCCTAATGTGGTATTTCTTGAAATATGACGGACGCGGTGTTATCTTCTAGCCAAGACAGCGCGTTCAGTTGAGGTCAGGCTGTGGAAATACTCGACATTTTTTCGTGAATAAGAAGTGCTGACGTTGTTATTAGAAAATGGCAACATATTGTTAACACGCATCAACTTCCTTGGAGAGCAAGCCATAAACGGAGTGGTAAAACTCTATGGAATAAGTGGGATCAAGATGACGTCTTAATTTTCCCTTATGGCCATGCTAATTTTGAGTACATGTTAATGCCCTTTAGAACCACTAGAAACTAGTGACATGGACACTTTTAGTTTATAATGGAGTGCCTTTGGCTGACCTCACTTTAAAATATCTTTTCCCGGCATACATTTCGGTTCAAGGCATTGAACAGATTGTCCGCAATGTTCGTAGTTGTTGCTCTATAGTTTCTTTCAGTTTTCATTACAAGGGCACTGAAAGTGGTGTAGTAGCTAAGACACTCGGGTGCTGACTCGCAGGTCGCGGGATTGAATCCCCGTCATGGCAGCTCCACTCCCGATGGAGGCGAAAATACTTGAGGCCTGTGTGCTTAGATTTTGTGCATGTTAGAAAACCACTGGGGGTCAAAACTTTCAGAGTTCTTCATTACGGTGGCTCTCATAATCATAATCAAACACTTTGGCATCAATCCTCACTCGCTTTCGTAAACATAGGTTTATTTCCCTTGCATCTTTACGGATTTTCGAAGACGGTTAAGATGTAATTTTTCACTGACAACTTACGACACCGACGGCGGATTGTCTGCGAAATGAACTCTTTAGCTCTGGCGCTTTAAAAGAGCTTGGAATTACCATAAGGAATGTCCTGGATGATTCCATATTCTGTTATTGGCAAGCTGGGCTCCGCTCATGCGGCCGCATCTCAGTAGTAATTATGTTGTCGCATACTGCTGCATGTCTTGCACTCTCTTGAGAGTTCATTTAATGAAAACTCAACATAAAGCCACGTCTCTGTAGTGTTGCGGGGTGCCGGAATAGTCTCCGTCTGCCCTATATCGATTGCTGAAAAAGCGCACGAGGCGCCTAAGGAGCAACCAAAAACAGATGCAGTGGGTGACAGAAGTTCTGATGAGCACAGAAGAGTGGCAGTGGTTTTCTACTTGCACCATATGACACACAACCTAAAAAGGTTCGACGCACGTGTCGGAGTCAAAGTTGTAGTGTTGGCACGTGAAAAATTATCTGGGCTCTCGCCTATCACTTCGCCGGTGAAGAAGCTAAGGAAGGTTTGCGCAACAAATCATCGAAACAATGTTGTATGCTGCTTGTAGGTAGTGGTTTACAGAATTTGGCTTTGATGTGGCCGAGTTCATGTAGGCCAGACGGTGCTGTATCGATGTCCGTCTAAGTCAGCATCGTAATTAGGTTAGTAAAGGAGTGAATGGGCATCTAGCACTGCACTGTGTAGACTGTGAGTGCAAACCATTTGTAGGTAACACCATGGTGTTATAGCGAAACTGAAACAATGACTATAGAATAATTGAAGGGACTGCTGCGATGAAGAGGGATTATTTATTTGGGGTTAGCACGCCCTAGATAGCTTTGCCAATCAAGGAGCTTCATTTTCCCGAGTGTGCACATGAAGCAGTGACGTAATGAGCGTCTTGACACTCTTGCAGTTGCGATCGGTGTGATGACTAACAACGTCTTCACTTAGGAACTTGCAGGCACATCTCTGGATACGTGTTAGCGAGAAGGAACTGTGAATAGGTACAGCGTCTTCTTTTAACGGGACAGCGTTAAAGAGCTCGTTTCGCAGGAATTGCGGTGTCAATGTCAGCATCGTTGGTTGTGAAAAATATTCATCAGGCTCTACGCAAATAAAGTAAATAAATTATAGAAAATCCTGGAGCAGAGTGAGGACAGAACCAGGGCTGTTTAGGTTCAAGTGGGGATCAAACACAGGTCGTTTGCGTGACAAGCGGATGCTTTATACCACACATCTACACCTCTGCTTGTGAAAAGAGTGAAAAGAGTGAAAATAACTTTCTATTCTTGGAAATGCAGTGAAGTTGCTTTCACTTTTCACAAACACGCGCGTCCTGTATAAATTCTTCAGGATGCAACATGAAATGCTGTAGTAATAATGCGTGGTACAAGCGTCCATTGCTAGCGGGCGTCCGAATATGTGGATATTATACTGGTTCCGTGGTTGAAGGTCGGTACCTCAATGCAAAAGGCACACGCACATCTGCGTCTATTCGCTTGAGGCCACGTATAGTGGGTGGATAGCAAATTTGAAAAGGTTTCATGCACTAAGTGTTTGAAGTACGCACTAGGAGCATTATATTGCTTTCGTGTTCAACTCCTAAAGGTGAAGCTTTAGGGTCCCCTAACTTTTTATTGTTGTCATGCTTTTTTTTGGTGGCTTCACCTATATATCAGGTGTTCTCATAAAGAATCAGTTGGAAGAATCGCTTGTTCTTTGACCTTTGCTCGTTTTACGTGCGTGCGTTTAGTGCTTACAAAAATATGCTGTCTGGAGGCGCTGCGTGAAATATAGTGCAACGTGGCAGTAATGAGAAGAAACGGAAGTCTTTTAGAACGCATAGCTACTAGTAGGTGGCAGCACCGGTTTTTATTTTGTTTTACGATAAATATCGGGGTACATTAGTGCTGTTCGAGGCCAGAACGAGAGTATTGCGGACCAAGACGTACCGAGCCAAATGCGAAGGCACAGACACGTTACGTATTGCGTGTGCACAGGAGGAGAAAACAGCTGAACATTTCATAAAATTCTGTAAAAAATGCCCTTTATAGTTAAAGACGATGGTGCGCAATTTTTTAAGCAAAATAAACTTAAACGTGCAGAAATAACCAGGCGGAGGTTAACTGATTGGTGGCTACAATCAAGGCGCGAGTGAAATTAACTCACTTTAACATATATTGATGGCACTTAACCTCATGGCTGGTTGGCGTGAGCCACCACCTGATCTAAAGCCACAGCAGGATACATTTACCTGTCCATCTATGTTAAAGCCCCTATATTATTCAGTGAAGCTTAAGAAATGCCAGATTTTTTTCGTAGCATCATTTTGTCATCGCAGAGTTCTGTTGCGTTTTATTGGACGTTCTGTTCGAATTCGTACACAGTGCAAAAAGTGCACATTCGAAGGGGCGAATATTTTTTCAAATAATTTTTTAATAAACCGTAAGGTCGAAAAATGCTCCAGGAAACAAGACGTCAGAGATGCGTTCAGTATCTTCTTTTATTTTCATCATCATCCTATGTAGAATCATGCAATCCGTGCGTTTTTCGCATTATAAACACAATATTTTAAAAAAGAAAAGATAGGCTTTTTATATTTCAATTCTAAAATCTCTGAAGTCATGTTAACATCTGTCCACTATTCTCACCACGACAATCAAGATGATGGCCACTCATGAAAACTGCTTAATACTTGTGAACCAGTTTCATTTAAAAGCTATTGGTGAAGTACTACATTGAACATTGTAGCCACTGCTATATTTAAGGTGGCCGTTACAATATGTTTCGAACCCTCCACTTATTGCTGCATAGGAACTTGCCTCTGTTCTTTTAATTGGTTAGAAGCAGTCATAATTTTTCTTTATTGCTACTTTACTGCTTCTTTTGTGGCAGTATCCAGGGCTAACGTCCTCATGAGCACCAGCACTTAATCTCTTCTTAGCCCTTCTGGTGCTGCGAAAATCCATGTTGCTAACAACCATGCTGCTGTCAGCTTCGCTACGTGACGGTAAGCATCTTGTTACACAGACCATATGCAGAAGTTGAGCCTGTGTCTTTGCGTGCATCGTAAAAAGCTTTAGCGCCACTTCTTAACGATTTGGTCCATAAAACAATTGGTAGATCCCAGGTTCAGTGAGAATCGATGACATGCGAACAAAAAATGAGGAAGGTTTAATGGTCGCATTAAATTCGGCACAGCGTTACGAGGCTGACGTGAACTATGGCGTACATCTCTTCCATGTCAGGATTATCATGTTTGCGCCTGGCAATTGTGCTCGTAGTTCTTTCACGTCACATAATACCAATATATGTGAAGCTAGTGAAACGGCTGTGAGCACGCTACGAGCGTGGCATGTGGTCATAATAAAGTGGCACGCATGTAATGATTATCAAGGTTGAATATGTCATTTATCTTCGTCGTTTATTTACGTCACGTAATACCAAACTTAGTATATGTCAAGGAAGCGAATCGGCTGCGAGCGTATCATGAACGCGAGGGCATCATGATCACCCTCGATCCGCGCGCTTCGCATAACCTCGGTTCCCAAAGTACGCAGGATCTGCTGATTTTTTTTTTATGTAATGACCAGCGAGTCGTATTTCTCGAACCATCTTACCCTCCCATTTTTACTTTGGTTCAGTGCAACTTAAGGGGATCGTCACAAGGGAATACAGACGTAGGCGGACGGAAGGACGGACGGACGGACGGACGGACGGACGGACGGACAGACAGACAGACAGACAGACAGACAGACAGACGGACGGACGGACGGACGGATGGACGGACGGATGGACGGACGGACGGACAGGTGTTTAAAAAGTCCTTATATATATCTATATATTTTGTGATGAAAGACGCAGGCACCAGAAACATGTTGGCACACGCTGTAAATCATGCATGCAGACTTTTCGAGCATACTCTGTGATGACATTATCCTGTGTACTTTCTCTGCTCGTTTCACACAGCATGTTTTGAGCTAGTTTTTATTTGATATGAATCTTTTCAGCTATGATGACGAAAATGTGCGCAGAGCGGCAGCGCTTGAAAGGTACTGCAGGCTTTATTGTGATAGCGTGCAGTCATAAAATAGAGCATTAACACTTGCTAAAGTCCCTGCATGTATTTTTCTATCTTTCCCTTTTTCGCTCTGAATTATTTCCTTTCTGCATCATACTTTGTACAACAAATGGGCAAATTTTACAATGACTACGTAATTTTATTTATGCAGTCATGCCACCACAGTCTTCACATTTTTGTACTACATTTAGTATTGAAGATTAAATTTATGGTTAGTTTGGCTATGTTGATTTGCATAAGTATTGCGACTCTGAATTGTGAGTCAGCACTGTAGTTTTTTTTTCGTACTGCATTGGCCAAGTACACCTGTAAATATAAGCCTTACTGGGCTGATAAAAAAAGGATTAATCAGAAATTGACAGCGAATACATGTGTGAATAAATGAACGCTGTATATAAAAACTTCGAGGGTAGGCACATCACTGCGACATTTCTCCTATGATGGCCGCAGAATAATCTGACCAGGAGTTTTCAGTGAAATAGGAGGTTGCGTGTAAAAAACTATTATCGACATATTGAAATGAAAAACGCTGACGTTACATTGTTACTGAAATGCTAGGACAATTGAGTGTACCGATATTTCCTAAATGGTACCGAATGCGTAAAAACCGAGGCTAACGTACTTGAGGAATATATCTAACCTTTTGTGTGTGTGTGTGTGTGTGTGTGTGTGTGTGTGTGTGTGTGTGTGTGTGTGTGTGTGTGTGTGTGACCGCAGTTCTTTTTGCACACTTTTACAGATAATGAAAGGAACGGCCACTGTATGATGTTTTGTAAGAGTGCGCCAAAGACGGACGGCAGTGTGTCTGAGCTTGCGACTCTTTTTGATGCTTATTTCAGGTTCTATGCGCCGTGAGATGGTCTATACGTACCTTTTGCTTCACTTCATGCACTCATCCACTAGATTAACAAGTATACACGTTTATCCACCTTGGGGCCCTGAAATATTTTTTCTCTGTTTCATTAGTCAAATAATGTCAGCATTTTACAGGCAATTAAAGAGCGAGACCAGAGGTACACAGGGGAGCACATTGTACATTCAGTCAAACCAGACATTTATAGTACCATCCAAAACAACAAGGTACGGTAAGTGTCGTAATCAGAAAGAAAATGATTAAATTGTACACTAAATAATATTAGACACTATTAATAAAGCAACAAACAGTGTGTAAGCATCGTAGTCATGTTATCCAAAAATAAAGATGATGCCATAGCCAATTACACTCATGATTCGCAAAATCTCAGTTATAGCACTACATGACAATTGTAGACCTTTTCCCGATAGCAAAATCGGAGAAACAGACTGTGTGTCGCAAAGAAATGAATGTCTGCAAAACGAGTTATCAAAGTATCAAAATATAATGCTTTAGGGCTGTTAGTACGGCAACAATGGGTTCGACCAGGACATTGTGTCGCTTTTTCTCTATACGAGACCGAAACTCGGAAGCCCTAAAACAAGCCGAAGAACACTGCTTTTTTGACGTCTCAAGCAGGACATCAATCAAGAAGCTGCAATACACAAAAATTTGTCGTTTGTGAAAACAAGTTATACTTTTATTGACTTGATTTCTTAACATGTCATCGCTTCTTGTTTAACATTATATCAATAATTCTCTCGACCCACATTTCTACAAGAATGTAGGGTACTTAGTGCCGATGTATGTAGCAAATATACAACTACATTTAAAAAAGTTCCCCCTATGATCCTGTAGTACAGTCGAATTCCTGCGGAGACTACAAATAGTACTGTATTGAGATTTAATCTATGTGCGTCTTTTCCAGGGTTGCAACAAAAGCATAACATCTGATTCAAGGCCTTCAGCTTATCCTACTTTAAATGAAAACACACATGTCGAAAGCCGTAAAAAAAGCCTCGTATTGCTTGGCAATGCATTGAAAATGTTTTAAAACTGCTGCCTTCAAACAGAAATATTGGTTTCAAAAAAGAGGGGGCGGTTTTGCAGTGACGTCTCAACATAGGTAGCGCGCTACGGGAAGATTGACGAACGCTGCATACTAGCAATAGCTGTCGGTTGGATGTAAGTCATGCGTGGTTGACGTGAACGATCACAAGAGAACGGTTGTGCAGAGAGTTTCACAATAATTTTTGTGATTTACGCTGCATGCAAGACCCAGCTAGTTTCGGAAACCCAGAGAAATGTGTTCAATTGTCGTGACGATATTCAAAGTAGTAGAGGTGGATTGCAGGTATTGTACGACGAAAACATTCAAGCAAAGGAAAGTATTTTATTGTACGTGTTGTCTCACTCCAGTGTTGCGGGAGAGCGATAATAGTGAACAAAGTGGAAAAGTGTTTTTGTTTGGTTCCCTCAAATTGTTTCAATATTCTTTTCTTACACGTCGTTTGAGTGCCTCAAAGGCAATTGATTTTTCGTAGTTAAATGCTGAAAACATTCCACAGAAAATACTTCTACTTCTAAAAAGTAATTAAGTAATTGCACACCAGTACACCTTATCAAAGCATATATACGATCAGCAAGCAGTAGCATCGCTGTTGCTTAACCCTATAATCGCATTCAAGTTTATTCAGACAATGGCTGTCATATGCGATAACTTGGTTAAACGCCACTGCAAAGTTTGGCAAGCACCAATCATATTCTGATTTCATGGTATTGCTGTAAATTTCAATCGAACAAGATGAGCGCTAGAGCAATGAATACAGTACTCACGAACTAACCAATGTAAAATAATGAAGCGTCATACTGCAGTGCCCAATTGAAGCCACATCGTACCACAAATTATTCATCACAGGCAATAGAATTAAAATAATTTGGTGAATTTCATGACGACAATCCGCACATAGTACAATAATGAGCGAAGTTTTCGAAATGACTTCGTTGGGTTGAAAAAGCCGATCATTTCCATTTTACGAGAATCAAGAATGATGCAGTTCTTCTCGGCTAAGCATTCTAAAACCAGTGCTTGACTTTCACCCAACAAATGTTTCTGTTTACAAGCAGTCAAAAACAGTAAAGAATAAGGCAGAAACAGTTATGTTCTTAAAACGTGCGTATAAATATTGCACTATAAAATAACACAATGATATTGCTGCTTTTTAGGTACCATTTTACGAAGTTCATAAATATTTCACTTGTGGCAGGAGCATCGCAAAGGCCCAAGAGCATAGAACGAATTTCTAAGAGACTATATATGGTCACTAAAGCAGTTTTTAATATTACAGACTTTTATGCAATGGTTCATCACGGCTCCACCCACGCATTTTTGTCACGTATGTTACGTTGTAGATTAAAACAAAGAGATTGTAAAAAAACACAAAAAAGTTATGTCGAGGGGCGCCACACTTACCAAATCACTAAGCCACTGAGCCTACGTTTTCAGCGTCTTAACAGAAAGCTTATTACCACAATAATTGTCTGTTTTCCGCGGACTTGGTTAGATATAAAGTCGCCGGATTGATTTCCGGCTTCGGTAGATGCATTTTACATGGAGGCAAAAATGTTTCAGGTCCGTGTGCCCTGGTTTAGGCGCACGTTATTGAACCACATGTGGTCGAAAGTTCCGGAGCACTGCATTATGGCTTCTCTCATAATCATATCGTGGTTTAGGAATGTTGAACCCTAGATATATATTAACAATAATATTATTATTATCAATATTATTATAGATGGATGTTCATAAAGTACCAATGATCTGTGGAACATACCCGCCATGGTATACGCACATATGCCACACGTATCTGGCGGAAAGAGTTGGACGATGTACTTGACGGAACTGTCACATTATTCATGTCATGACCACTGAGCCATATGCGTCAACTCACCTTACGATTCTGTATTATTTTGCTATTCCTCAAGTTAAGCGGTATCACGAGAGCACCCAGACGCAGACGTCTAACAGACAGACAGAGGTTGACAGATAGATAGATAGATAGATAGATAGATAGATAGATAGATAGATAGATAGATAGATAGATAGATAGATAGATAGATAGATAGATAGATAGATAGATAGATAGATAGATAGATAGATAGATAGATAGATAGATAGATAGATAGATAGATAGATAGATAGATAGATAGATAGATAGATAGATAGATAGATAGATAGATAGATAGATAGATAGATAGATAGATAGATAGATAGATAGATAGATAGATAGATAGATAGATAGATAGATAGATAGATAGATAGTGATGGATGATTGAATGGATGGGCAGGCCACACTGTTCCTATTCTACGGTGTAAGCCACAATGGTTTTCTGCGGTGCTTGATTGCTTTGTTCGGTGAAATTATTATTCTAGCCATCGAAGCAATGAAGCGGAGGTGAGAAACATCGATCATAATGTTGTATATCGCTTTTTAACGCTTGATTAGACAATTTTATCATTTGTGTCTAATAAATATTAGCGTATATAAGCGCACTGTATATGCTCGGGTTATAAATATTGAATAACACCGGACGCACCCACTTGCGCATCTTTATTGCCGAACCGCTAGTATTTCTGTAAATAGGTGGAGAGGAGTTAAATATTAGTACCGAATGCATAGAGAGCTCGAAGCAGTCTGATCAGACTTCTCGCAAACTATTCTACACTATTTTTGTTGCAGTTTTTTACACAGTGTCATTTCTCCAAGAAGCGGGGAAATAAGTTTCACTACTTAAAGAAACGCGAATAATGTGGCTCGCTCCGTGAAGCAGTCATTAACAAGTACAGGTTCACGTCGTTACAGAGTGCGTCGGCATATCTTTAGACTCTCGTTGAATTGGTCTAGGACAATTTGTATCGCTTCTAATACATTAAGATGACCGTTGTGCACTTTTTGCTTTTTTTCAATATACGCGATTGATGTCGAGGTATGACCGCACGCGAAGTTTTTTTGTGGGAAGTAAAAAGTCAGTGACATTTATAATTCATGCCGGAATGCCACGAGAGGAGACCAATTGCAATGAAGCAGGAAGCAGCTCTCATACATCCCCAGTATAAATGTCATTACAAGCCTTTTGTTCTTCGAAAGAGAAGCAATATATACAACGTGAGTAGATTCCTTTGTCATAGTGTTAGCGAAACTCTTGTATCTCGTTTGTTAAGGCCTATCAATGGAATCGCTTACGTTAGTGAGCACTCTACAACTCTTATTGGCTATCAGAAGCTTGCAAGCAGGTCACCGTGAGTGTAGTTTTTTTTGTAACCTTTTACAGATGAATATGATACAAAACCTACACAAACAGAATAGTTTTGATGTAGCTTAAAAAATTGCTCAAACGCATATTTATTGATGCAACATACACAATACCTTGAGTGTTGTATTGCTGCAAGCTATGTAACATATGATGAAACAGGAGTGTTTTAGTGGTAGAAGCTGTCACATCTGAAAGCATGCTCGACAAATACAAGGTCTAATTAGCGGCATGGGCAGTTATCACACGAGTCTTTCCCTCTTAAGCTCCTATACACAACCTGTATTACAAGCCTTCGTAGGCAATAAGGAAGCTATTGTCATCAGTGGCTGTCTGATTTTTTTTTGAAATGAGAGAATGATGAGGATGTGCGCCAGCACTCTTTACATAAAATTTTAAATAGTATAAGATTCATTGGTTAAAGTGATCCTTCGCTTCTTGACTCTATCTGCCAGCGCATGGATACCAGATTGGCTTTCAACATGCACTAGTTGGCGTTATGACTATTAATGTCTTCACAAGAAATATTTTGCCTCGTTATAAAAACGAGTATGAAGGCCCTTCAAAACCTTCAAGGGGCTCGAGGTGATTGGGTATTATTGTGCTAAGTAGCTTACGCAGCACCTTGTTAACGCAATATTTCATTAGAAAGCAGACACAGAATGTGAAATTCGCACCACTTCTAACTGAGAACGCCCTTCGAGGACAAAAGTAGAAAGTAAAAGTAAGGTATAAGATTTGCACCTAATTATTACATATATTTTTGTGTCTCCAAGAAGTTTGTGATAAATAAAACTCAACATAACGTACTGTCTCTGTTCTCTCCTTGCTTTCTTGACCACTTTTTCTTCCTCATTAAAGCCTAAAGTTTGTGTGCCACTTATGCACAATGATATTATGAACGGTGTAGTCAATTATATACAAGACATGAACCTCTTTTTATCACCAACAGTGCCGAAATACCGAGCCATTGCGTATCCCCAAGTGTTCGATGCACGTGACGAAAAGACGAAGGTTCTCAAAATAAACGACGATATAACTCTTAACCTGGAGCCCAGCTCAATACTGCACAAAAACTTTTTTGTTCGCTCATATAAGAATGGAATTCCAGAGCATCAATACGTGAGTACTAAAAATTACGAATCTTTTTGCACAATAAGCCTGGAAGCAAAATAGTACGTCGATACGCTCTAAATATAGAAGCAAATTTTTTGCCGAGTTTGAATCAGTGCGTTAAAGTATAATCTTTTGTTAGGTAACTTTTTAGGTGTTTAAAAGATGAATCCTGGTTCGAAGTGCAGAAAAAAAGCCTGCAGCATGAACTGTTATATTTTATAGCTTGAAGCATCTGCGCAATTTTATTCCGCGTGATGATAACGTAGTAAGGTCTTCAGAGCACATCAGGAAAGTCTTTGCAGACATGGAACAAGTTTTCTTACAGAGCTAGTAGGGCAGAAGAAAGATTAAACAATTTGCCAAGCAAAAAGTAGTCCCGTGTAAACTTGCTGCACTGTGGTCATAATAGCTTCACTTCTGTAGACCAAAAACACAAATTCATTTCTTAAATACCGGGTAATTGTGTAATGTTCTAGTACTATCATTAGCTACAGTTTTGCTATGAAAATATCACAGCAGTATACTATCCGTTTGGGTACTCTTGTGCTAAGAGTGTTTGCTGATATGAGAGACATTGCCAAAATGAACCTGGTGAAAATACGGCTACAGCAGGTTTGTAAGGGTCTACAGGCGTAGATTAGTAGTCATTCGTACCCACTGCGTCTTCAACGCAGTCATCTAGTCAATCATCATATGGAAAACACTAGTGCAAGAGAAGGTGTGCATATTCGTGCATATAATATTCGCTTTGAAATAAACAAGATCAGGAAGTATTTGATGAAAGGTGAGTGTCATCGAAATAACGAGTCCTGCCCCTGCATCTCGGTACATCTCGTATATTTGGACCCACATTGCATGTAACATCTTAGTGTTACAGTCAAATGAGCAAGAGCAGAAAACTCACGACGTATGAAACGCTCGGTGGTTTTGTGCATCCGTTCCGCTTCTAATCCCTTGACTGATGCACTAGACGTTGATGCACTAGAGTTAATGACCTAGTGAATGTGATGCGCGCAAGCTGCTGATTTAATTTGTAATGTGTGCAAACTGTGCAATAATAATAGTAGTAGTAGGATACTGCAGGTAATACCATAATCTTACTTAACTATTGGTGAAAAGTCTGTGCCCAGAGCTCCGATAAACTCTGTGATGTTGTTTTTTGCACTAGGTGCGCGACGACTCTGCACTGCTACTTGCACGATTAGTTGATTTTAGTAACGCTCTGCTGAAGCCGGATGACTGTTCGTTTTTGTTTATTGGAAAAGAGGGTGGGGCGATTGCAGTTGTGTTACGTCCAACATTTCAATTGATTGCAAAGTAAAATAGCCTGCATGCGAACGGCCAGAATGTCACCTGCCTGTAGAAGTAGCCCAAATTTAGGATATACGATATGCTATAAACAACGGAGTACTGGATTGGTCGGGATATAGAGCATGTTTTCTTGCTCTTGCAACGTGGTGTCCTTTCGCTGCGACAGCCATTATGGACAATGTCGGCAGCCTTTTTTTCTTGCTGTCTTGTCCTGTAAATATGTATGTAAAGCCACAAATAAAAATAATTCAGCAGAAAAAAATTATCAAAGTGGCATGGGGGATTCCAGTCTGTGACGTTTCACTCCACAGTTCACCGGTTTTGACAACTACGCCAGGACGAAATATTTACTTTAGGGCACGAATGGCAGAATATAAAAACACGCAGCATTGACTAAAATCAATGTGAAGCCACACACTGCGGAATATAAAATTAGGCGAGACGCGGGTGATGCTGCATCGTTGCTCCCAAATCGTGTGCGTCGTACCACTAAATGCCAAAGCCTGCTTTCTATCTATTCCTGCGTTGTAGGGCCGTTCCTCTCGAGTCCAGTCGGTCATGAAAAAAAAAAAAATTCCCGCATATCCACAAAGTGAACGATGATGAAGCGGCTTACTCCAGAGGTTGAATCCGGTAAACTGTGAATTTTCTGCAGATATGCTCAATCATCATCATATAAAAATGTGACATGGGAGTTGTTGTGGTGTGACTCTGCATACACCTTATATACACAATGTTTATTACTCACATAACAGTGTCCTCTATACAGATATTTAGCATAATGGTGCAGTATATACATTTTGTTCAACTGTGCGAGACCGTGCTGTGTAGTCTTGAGCTGACTATTCATGCTTCTCTTTCTTACTCCTCTTCTTTTATATTTCTTTCCTTTATATTATTCTCCTTTTCCCCCACCCCAAGTGTAAGGTAGCCAACCGAGCCAAGCTTGGTTAACCTCCCTGCCTTTCCTCTCTATTTATCTCTCTCTCTCTTGTTCAAATGCTCATTTACAAATCACACAAGTTTGGAGGAACGTTTTTTTAGTATAATGGCTTTGTGATCCGTTAAGCACAAAGCCAAACGGTCTTGAAATATAGGATATATTGAGAATTTCAAAAAGAGTACTGACAACGAGCCCCCGCTCTAGCCGTATGGCGAGCCCTAGACGCCGCCACCATGGCTTCTGCGATGTTCATAGTAGATTGTAGTGTATCGATGCGTACTGAGTGATGTCCGGCGAAAGAGAAAGGAAACTCGCCGACAACTAGCGCTATATATAGGCGCGGCCACCTACTAAACTAGAGCACGCGCTGAGGGTGGCCCCGAGAGAGCACGCGCTGAAGTAGGGAGCCTTCATGTGCACGCCATCTCCGATTTAGGGGCGAAGCTCGTTGCGCCATGGGTCGTGCGTCCACAATGTATGTAGTATTAATAGTAGTCGTGGTAGTAGTTGTAGGTAGCCACCTCTCATTCAGTCCTTGAAATGTCCGCTGGTTGTCTGTACTTTTATATGATGAATATATGTAAAAAGATGAGAAACGATGGTACTTCGAGTGTTCTCTAAATAGAAGGACGGACAGACGCATAGACGAATGAACGGAAGTTTGCACTGGCACAGGTACGGAACAACGGACGAAAGGAAGCAAAAACGAATGGACGGTCGGAAGTGCGGACGTACTGATGGAAGCGTCAACCGCACTCATCATTTAGTCAGTGGATATGCTGTGATTTTTGTTCTCTAAAGAGAGAGAGAGAGCCTCTTACAATATTTACTAGAAGAAACTTTGGTGGTGTGACCTTTCAGCTACCATGATAATATTTTGCCTAAGCTTCGTGGTTTCGGCTTTCCAAATTGTTTCTATAAAGGGCGAAGCCCCTTATACGCCATGGTTCGTATGTCCCATCTCAGTGTAGTCGTCGCAGTAGTCAGTTGCACTGCATTGCATGTCAATAAATACGGTGTTACAGCATATCCACGGAGTGAATGGTCATGTGTGGGGCGAAGCGTTCGTCCTTTGGTCCGTCTGTCCGTGCGTTCATCCATTCGTCTGCTCATCTGCGCATGGACCAACACACAGATAGATCGACGGGCGAATAAACGGACGCACAGACAGATGGATAGAGGCACGGACGGACGGACGGACACCTGGTGCACTCATCATCATTCACTCTTTATATATGCAGTAATTTTTTTAAAAGCATGAGTGCTGGGTGAAAAGCATTTAATCATATATCTTTTTTTCGGGAAACTGCGATAAATATATAGTAGCTCGATATCTTCAGGAAAAAAAGAAACAGCGCATAGCCACATCTGCCGATAAGCAATGAAGAAGAGTTTTTTCAACATATCAGCTTGCGCAGGGGCGAACAGCCAGATGGGATAGTTTCTGTCCATCCACCGGATATCCATATCCAGGCGCTGCCCCTGCTTCGGAAATCTATAATGCCTGGCAATCCCGTTAAACGGGCACGCTAGACTTACAAAGCTACGTCTCGTTTTTTTCTGGCTCCGGCAACCGGTCACTTATGGTAATATTTTTTCCCCTTCGACTGTAGGTCTTGCGCTTTTCACAGCACAAGGCCACGTCTCGCATTCTTGTGCCTCCGGCAACCGGTCACTTATAGTAATATTTCTACACTTTGACTGTAGGTCTTGTGCTTTTCACAGCACAGCGGCACGCCTTGCATTTCTGTGGCTCCGGCAACTGGTCACTTATGGTAATATTTTTTCACTGCAAATATACGCCTCGTGCTTTTCACAGCAATCTTTGTGATCTACAGCGTTCACGATGGCCAATTTGCAGGCTGAAGCAGCACGTTTGCGATAGGAGAGCTGCTAGATATATGTATATATAGCTAGCTATACCTCCTAAGGGAGAGCTAAAGTAGCGAATAGTTCATGCAACTGTGACCGTTCACGCTCATTCCGTAGATTCCTGTGCGTTGTTTCCATGCGCTTTTTTGTGTCTGTGCTTGCAGTGCACTGTAAACTTGAAGCTGCTTGCTGTTCTTCGTCTGATATTTCCCTGGAATGATTTTTCATTCAGTGTTTGCACTTGAAGTGAAAACTACTTTTTTCCGCGGAGAAGTTGGTTATCGTTGTTGCGTTTGGCTCTTTTTGAAGTGTTGCCGACGGCACAATCGATAGAACGTGACAACTTCATCCGTGTCCTATGCCGGATGGAGTATAATTTTGCTGGTTGTAGGTCGGGTGAATAGGCGTCAAAATTTGTTGTAATGCTATCGATTTGTTTTTCAATCGTATGGTACATCATGTGCACGGTGGCATCAACGCCCAAAGCAACTGCAGTGAAAACAATACAATGAATCTTTTCATGTAGCGGCTGTTGGTGCAGAAACAATGTAACGTTACAGTAATCATGACGTATCCTTCCTGAATGGTTGCTTGCTTGAACTGAGGGTTCCAGCGCTGTACTGTATACTGCCAGTCGCTTCATCATTCGGCTTTTGCTAAGGCATATTTGCTACTTGTGCTTATTACAATAAACAACCTATTGTGCTCATTTATGATAGCGTTTTCAGGAACCATTTACCATGAAAACACCGAATATTTTTTGTTGCAGTACGACATACGGGATTTACAGAAGAACTTTTATCACGACAAAAAGCAGTTCGCTGCTCTGATGCTTTACGAGGAAGATGGGACACTGAGAGTGGTATGAACGAGCATATTCTTTCTGTACTTTATTCAATTATTTCTATTGAACGTTTTGAAAGTGCTTGGCAATGAGAAAACAGGACGTTTAGGGTTACAATTCACCCATGATGCCCATGTGAGAGGATATATTCATAATTGTCATAATTGTATGCAACTCATCATGACAGCTAAGCAGGCAGAGGTAAACTTGGGGTCGTCAGTTGGCGTAACTATTAATGTGGCCAAATTTTAGAGTACGCGAAATGCGATTATAATTCTCAACTTAAATACAAGTAGATGATATATTCGAAATTAGGCCTCGATTGCCAAGAGATGTGTGCCTCGTAAATAAATCATGGTTTGTATCGTACGTTAAACAAAAGAACGTACAATATTCTGTGATCATTTGAAGAGCATAAAGAACAATTAAAGGAACTTTAGTACACTGCTTCTAAGCGCATTTGTAGCTTAAGCTTGCTTTATTCTGGAAATTTGTGATTGTACTTCTAGACAAATCACCACAAAAATAAAACAAAATTAAATAACTAAGAACAAGACTGAGGTGCTTTCTGTCCAGTCTTGCCGATGAATAGAAAGGGCTAAGGATTTGGATGTAAAAATATTGCCTTGGTGCTTTGTGATTACTCGAAATAATGTACAAAAATCCTGGCTTGTTGCTATTTCTATAAATAAGATAATTATATTTGAGTACAATGATGTATTTTATTTTTTTGTGAAATTACCTAGATCGTGGCATTGTGGGCGAAAAACCATATGTAAAGCGTAATAATAACTGTGATTTAAAACTGCAGGCCTTATAGCTACTTTGTATTATTTAGTTAAGGTTAGTAATATAGTTTGTGCTATTGCCTCTACTATTTTAGAAGTGCGGTACAAATAGGTCGCCTCCAAATAGCATGGTCTTTTTTTATAATGATGGCAAAGCATAAGTTCAGTTCTTTGTACGCAAGGACTGAGTTATACATTAAAGCTCGTGCATTAAAGAAGAGATTGCAGTTAGCGTCCATATTGTGGTAGCGTCGTTAGTAACTAGCGTCGTGTGTTTAAATGGAAAGAATTCGTAGGTATGATCATGCGCAGCTAATGGTCATGCTCAAAGACTCCGCTTGTGCCTAGGTTAAGGCAAAGAAACGTCATATGCTATAAAAACGTGCGGCCTTGTGTGTCTCTTGGTATGCGATGGGGCTCATGAGTGGTAACTGAAAAACTGTGCTGCACGGTGGAGGGATAAAGTGTTTGTACAAGACGGTCACTATATCTTGCCGTAAATGTACTTGGGTACCACAGAGGCTTTTTTTCTTGCAGGAAGGCGTTGTTGGACCAAACCTAAAGATCAGACCTATTGAAAGCACTGAGCGCTCCGAAAATGGCCAACAAGCTCACCTTGTCGACACTATTGAAGACAACGACTCAGTAGAAGTGTACGGTGCGTTCATAATTAAATTTATGTTCTTCATATTCGAAGCGCCGTTGCAACTACATAGAGGGCACGGGCGTTATTCATAGCACAAGAGGAAGACGTGAGCCCGAGTGGCACAAAAACGGCGCCAACAAATTTATTCACAACAAACAGAGACATTTGAATATTGTGATGTCCTATAGTGAAATGTGCGCCGCTAACAACTGTATATTAGGCTGAATATTTTAACTGCAAAGTTTAATTAGGTAAAGCTTTTGTGAGTCGACAGCACAGATCAATGATAATGTCGATTGCGTAATTATTTCCACTTTCTAAAGCAACTATGCAACGGGTTTCGCTTAGCTACGTGCTTTTTGTCGTGCACTTTGTCTTGCGAAGGTTGATCACGATCTCACGATCCCACTGCAGACCATTAGCCTACACGTTAGCCTATACTTAGTTAGCCTATACTTAGTGGGACGTCAGCAGTGCAGATGTAGTTACAGGATCTGTCAAGCCACTGGACTAAATCTCACCTTTAGATTGGCACCAACGTAGCATGGCTATACTCTTATTTTTCTAACTCACCATGGTTATTCATTACCATTTGGCAGCCATGTCCACTTTCCCCTGTGTAGAGTGGCCGGATACAGCAAACTATAGCCCTGCCAAACGCACCTGCCTTTTAGTATATGAATCCTCTCGTGCATCTCTTTCTCCAAATTACATAGAATAGTGTAGTGCGCATGCGGCGCACTAATGTGAAACAAAATGACATGAGCACGCAAAACAAACATACGCAGAGTATATGTACTAAAGATTATTATTGCCTGGCGTAGTATTGGCAACCTTATTTGAAGCTGTGATAACAAAGGCGCAAAACTGCGGCACCAAAGCGTTTCCAATAATAAATAAAGGCCCGACGATTCACGAGCTCAGTGAACTAATTACCTCGACGCAGGCTATGCATGGGGTACCAGATTTTTAAAAGGATTATATGTACCTGGTCATTTACCATGTGACGATAACTGCTGACCAGACATTGTTGGTAACTCCCTACAAGCGGACATACTCTACGCTAACGTTCAAAGATCAATATTTATGTCCGCACAGTAGCCTTTCAGCAAATAGCACGTGCCGTTTTTCAAGTCCTATTGCAAGTGAAAGTACGCGAAGATTGTGGTCATTTAACAAGATTGTTGAATAATGTCGACGAAGATACGAAATAATGTGCTGCTTTAAATATAGAAACGTTTTGCAACGTTTTGTGGCGAACATTTCCAGCTGGGATACTTTTCTTTTCGAATGGACAGGTGAATTCGCAAGAAACAAAGTTGATATTTCTGAGCGTGCAAAAAGCAGTGGGACTGGTTTTGATCCAAGTGAGTAACGCACATGGATGCATTTTCATAATAGAAGTAGAAGACACGCCGACTGACTCACTGTACTGTTTATATTTTTCCAATTCTGTTGTAAAAGAAAAGTCGAGCAACTAATCCAATAAGTTCACCCTGTTACTTTCACTTACTATAGTCCATGAGCAACAGAAAGGGGCACTCCTCCTCACTTTTCAAAAATATATATTTCCAGCAAAGTACGCCGTTTCAATAATTTATCCGGAATTATATGTGCTGTGTGATTCAGTGTTTCAACAAAAATTTAAAAAGAGGGAGCACATAATTCCATATTTGATGACAACCATCCAAGTGGTAAGTAAAGTTGATTTATTACTTCAAGTTTTGAGTAGAGGTGATTCACTACACTTTTTTCTAAAGGCGTGTCATGCATACAATGTTTCTTTTTCTTCCTGCACTCGTCAGGTGAACATACGTTACGGTACACTTTCCGGACCACAAGTGCGCATCGTTTTGCGAGGAATTGAGCTCACTGACGTAAGTGTTCAGTTCTCTCTATCACTCCGGGTAAGCATATGCAGATGGTCTTTCGAAGAATCAAGTAACGAATGCTAATCATTTTTAAGTGAATAAAAACATTTTGAGCGGTTCTATTTGCGGTGACACAATCTGCGCACAAGTCCGTACAGCCTCCCCCTTACAGTATCTGAGATCGGCGTGACACGCCTGCAATGCAATCAGATGAATCGCAGTGCCACCACAGCGTGAACAGAGGAATACGTCACCGGCGGTGGCTTCAAAACCAGGTTCCCAAGCTCAGAAGAGCATTATTGTTCCGTTACATCTGAGGAGCGTAGCATCACAAAGCTCGTTAGATGATCTTGTTAGTTGAAATAAAAGTTCTAACGTTACTACGTTGGGATTCGCCTTTGTGTTGATCTATTTTGCATGTGGTGGACGGGACGTGGTAGCAGGCCTCTGTAGTAAGCTGAATCTCTTTGGGATGGGCTTCGGGGTATCGTCGGAGGAACTTGTCGTAGAGGACATTGTTTTCCAAACCTAGAGTTCTTTCGAAAAGAAAGCTAAGGGTAGTCAGGTGTTGTGCATCCCATACCAGCTGGTTCATGGGGCTCTTCATGAAAATGTCTAGCTTCACCATTGGCGCCACCCTCATTCAACGTGATAAAGTCACCAGGCACGTCACTTCTCAGCTCGGAACGTTCCCGCAGCCCTCTGGTCAACTTTAGCACGTTCATGTCCACGCACAATGGTCTAATGTAACAACGATCTAAAGAAACAACGAGGACAAAAGCATAAGTTACAGCTGAATCCTATCACGGCTGCCTCACCCCCATTGATTGATGTACCCGATGGCCCGAGGAATGGCCCCTGGAGGGAATCACTACAGAATACGTCATGACCTTCTTGACATGGTGAACTCGCTGCGGCTCCCCTCACCACGATACCAGCAAACCAAAACGTCATTTCGGGTTGTACGTTTTTAAGCTGCTCGGACTCGCCGTGTTGTTTGAGCACTTGAGAGTCTGTCTATCTATCTATCTATCTATCTATCTATCTATCTATCTATCTATCTATCTATCTATCTATCTATCTATCTATCTATCTATCTACCTATCTATCTACCTATCTATCTATCTATCTATCTATCTATCTGTCTATCTATCTATCTATCTATCTATCTATCTATCTATCTATCTATCTATCTATCTATCTATCTATTTATCTATTTATCTATTTATTTATTTATCTATCTATCTATCTATCTATCTATTTATCTATCTATTTATCTATCTATCTATTTATCTATTTATCTATCTATTTATCTATATATCTATATATCTATTTATCTATTTATCTATTTATCTATTTATCTATCTATCTATCTATCTATCTATCTATCTATCTATCTATCTATCTATCTATCTATCTATCTATCTATCTATCTGTCTGTCTGTCTGTCTGTCTGTCTGTCTGTCTGTCTGTCTGTCTGTCTGTCTGTCTGTCTGTCTGTCTGTTTGTTTGTTTGTTTGTTTGTTTGTTTGTTTGTTTGTTTGTTTGTTTGTTTCAGGGTTTTTCAAGCATATTAGTTCCAGAGAACCCCGCTAAGCTATATCAAGTGCCAAGAAACCAGCACCTCTTCCCCCAGAAAACTTTTTCATTTTTATTTTCAATACAATAATTTCAAAATGCGTACAGCAAAAAGCTTTTGAAGTAACCTATATGCTTGTGTTTGGATTTTTGGCTCATGTTCAACGACGCACAATCATGTCTAAAGGTTGAAAGTGGAAACCACTGGCACACGCCTACGCGTCAGAAGCGTCTAGTCGCGCCCGTGGAGGAACAGGGCGCGCAACCACTGGCAAGTGTCGATCGCGTTGACGCTCACGTGTCCAAGGCCGATGCACAGTGTTGCTTGATCTTTTGGCCTAAAACTGTCCTAGTTCAGCACAGAACGACGCGTTCTGAACTGTAGCGGGTTCGTGCGATGCCGAAGATAGGATAGCGCGTTTAAATATTGATAGTGCTTCGCCCGCCACAGTTTGGACTATTTTAGGAGTGAGTGACATCTCAGTGAGCAAAGTAACTAGAGCGGTATGCAGCAGAAATCAACATTGGTGCATGCGCCACTCCAGCGAGCGAAAATTCTCGTCTAAGCTACTGTGCGTCTATCATAGGCGTGCGCAGGGTTCTCCTTCAGGAGATATGATCGCCGCAGTGCCCCCTCCTTCTTATTATGTCAATGTAGGGGCTGCCTTAGTGCCTCCCTTTTCGTTATATTGTTCTACGGAGCTGACATTGCACCCCCTCTCTCTTCGGTGACTAAGGAGTCGCCACGCCCTCATTATGTTTACAAATCTGTTTTATAAAAAACCAAGGTGTATAAATCAGCAGGTTGCTATACCTATACTTTCAAATTCCTTATTATTAAGGCGAATATCATGTACATTCAGTACATTTACACTTCTTAGCTTACAGCACTCACTAACTTAATAATTACACCCAAAACTTCATGATGTGTCAGATTTAGGTCACAAGACTACATTAGTGCTCTATATAAAGGGCATTCGGATGTTGTATGCGATATAAATATCCTCTAATGGAACGAACCACACCTCGCTCCTAATGATGCAACAGATATCGGTCATAAGATAGGAACTGCACGATATGCTTCTGGGCATTTCTTTTTTTGTGTAGGTGAAACGCGCTTTGACACAACTAACAGTGCCTGACACTTCATGATGTGACAAATATTGGTCCTAATACTGTAACTGAATCCTGCATGGAAGACTTCTGGACATTGTCTGTAGTCAAAATATTCTCTAAAGCGACAAACCGCACCCAATGCTTCGTGATGTCACAGATATCATGCATAAGACTGCAACTGAGCCCTGTATGGCAGGCTTTTTATTACGTGTCCTTTAGAAATATCCACTAATGCAAAAAGCACACCTGGATCCTGATGATGCAACAGATAATGGTCATAAGATAGAACCAAGCACTGCGTAGAATGCTTTTGGGCATAGTCTGTAGTCGAAATAAGCTAAAACGCAACTAACGGTGCCTGGTACTTCATCACGTGAGTGATATTGCTTAAAATACTGCAACTGAATCCTGTTTAAAAGACTTCTTGACGTTTTCTCTGTTCAAAATATTCTCTAAACACACAAATAACACCGAACACTATATGAAGTCACAAATATCGATCATAAGTTCAACGGAGCCCTGTATGAAAGGCTTTTAAACCTTGTCAGTAGTCGAAATATTCTCTAAAGTGACATGCCACTCTTGACACTTTTTGATGTCACAGATATTGATCATATAGTTGCAATTGAACCCTGTGCGGAAGGTTTTGAACGTTGTCCGCAGCCAAATTGTTTGCCGATGCAATAAACCACACTTAAAACTTCATGACGGCACAGATTTAAATCATAAGATTGCCACTGAACCCTGCATGGAATCAATTTGATGATGTATCTATTAAAATTATCCTCTAATACAAGAAAGCACACCTGCATTGTGCTGATGCAACAGATATTGGTCATAAAATAAGAACCAAGCACAGCGTATATTGCTTTTGGGCATAGTGTGTAGTCGAGATACGCTCTAACGCAAGTAACTGTGCCTGACACTTCATAATGGGACATATATTCCTCATATTACTGCAATTGAATCCTGTATGAAAGACTTTTGGACGTTGTCTGTAGTTTAAATATTCTCTGAAGCGATAAACCGTACCCGACACTGCACGCTGTCACAAATATCGATCATAAGATTACAACTGAACCCTGTATGTAAAGCTTTTGATAATATATTTATTAGAAATTTCTAATGCAAAAAATCACACCTGGCTCCCAATGATGCAACAGATCTAGACATAAGATAGGAACCAGGGAACGCGTAGATAGCTTTTGGGCATTGTCTGTACTCGAAATATGCTCTAACGCAACTAACTAATCCTGACACATCATAATGTGACAGATATTGCTGAAAAGACTGCAACTGAATCTTGTATGGAAGACTTCTGAACGTTGTCTGCAGTCAAAACATTCTCTAAAAACACAAATTGCACACGAAACTTCATGAAGTCACAAATATCGGTCATAAGATTGCGACCAAACCTTGTGCGAAAGGCCTTTTAGCGTTGTCTGCAGCCAAAATGTTCTCCAATGCAATAAACCAAACCAGACAATTCATGATGCAACAATTAGCAGTCATAAGATTAAAACCAAGCACTGCGTTTAACGCTTTCGGGTGGTACGTTTACTTATTTTCAAATACTGCAGCCCAATGCACGACTTTAGCTGGAGTGATGTACATCAATACAAAATAAAACCATTGAAACAGTAGTATCACAATAAATGTGCCAACGTAAACAAATATCACTACCTCCTAGGTGGAGCCTGGTAAATTATGAGAGAAATAGGAAAGTGAGAAAAATAGAACAAGTGCCTACAAGAAGTGAGACACACTGGTATCACGTACCAAACCAAGAAGATCATTCCAGTGTTAGTTAACTTTATCTGAACGCGTTCGAAAGCACTACAATGGGATATAAGCTGGATTGTGATTGCAGATCAAAGGTGTGTTGAAGGCTTTTGCACTTTGATGGTAATTTAAATATCTTTTAACATCTACAAAATGCATCTGGCACTTCTTCATGAGATAGATATTGATTTTGAGATCGCAGCCAAGCACTGCGTAGAAAGATTTCACGTCATCAGAAGTCAAAATACCCTATGATGCAATAAAGCGTGCCCAAAATTTTTGATGCGACAGGTACCGGTCATAGTATTGCACCAGAGCACTGAACAGAAGTTTTGGGAATTTTCTAACATAGCTAAACTGAATGGCTTGATATTTTGAATATGCTTGATTGCTTGCATATACAGTCCAAGGTAATGCGTACACTGAAAAAACTAAACAGAAATGAAACAGTCTTTGGAAACACATGCAAAGAGTCAATGTTCGAAACCGTCTAATTATTTCTTCAGCTCATTACAATCTGGAGAAACAGATAAATACATGCACAGTTCTGAATGATCCCATAGGTCACATGAGGCACTGTTTGCATTTCTTCTAAACAAAGTGCAGTACAGTACCAGTGCATTTTCATTCATTCTGTGCATACATGTGGTGATATTCTCTTCCTACTATCGTGTCATCGCGCAGCTGAATTCAAATCAAGTGCTTTTCACAAGGTTTTCAGTTATCTGTTCGGCTGTAAACAAAACGTGTGTTATAATATAGTAAACTGTTAAACGACAGAGAAGCGCCATTGTATGTCTATGGCTATGAGTATCACAATGAACTAGAACCTAACGTGTGTGTTAAAGTTTTGCCAAACAACGTATGCGCTACGGAGAGTGGCAAAAAAGCAAAACAAGCGAGAAGTGAAACAGCAGGCAATACCAGCAGTACTTAATCGTGCAACTTTCTTTTTAGATAAGCACAGCAACGTATATCCGAGTTTCTATCTTGTATATGAATGGAAATAAAACCGCTGACAGCTGAATGTGTCAGCGTTGCTGGTACCCGACAAAAAATCCCATCACACTACTACCAACCAGCGCACACTTGTTATCAGCTTGGCAACACACGAAAACGAGTTGCACTGAAGCCAACCAGTGTTTCCGCGTCGTATAATCCGTGAATACACTTAGATAAGTGCGTACTTTTCACATCACCGAAATGTGTTGGCTAGTTCGAGGTTCGCTTTCAGCGATGATGAATACCGATGTTGAAAACAAACACAGTGCCGACAAAAATTCCTCCGTAGGCAATACGCGATGTTTCGGGCGTCGTATATAGTGTCAATTTTGCGACGGCAACTACCGTTGATTTTTTCAACCGATGTACCTCGCACGAGCTGGTTCATACGAGCTCGACGGTAGAGGCCTACGGTGGATGCTGCTGACACAACACTGAATGGCCTCCGTGGTAGACTAGGCCTCACGCTCAAGGCTTCAAACCTCCGAAGTCGATTTACACTTGTTTTTAGCACCGAAAATCACAGATTAAAGCACAGGAACACCGACATGCTCCAGTAGTCTGTACGATGTTTTCGCTCCCCCGACGATCGCTCGCACTCAGGACCGGCCCAAGCGAAGCCGGCTGGAATTCACTGGATTTGTCGGCGTCGCTTGAACTCAGCGCGAAACCACGTCACACTGGTAGCCGTCGCAGTCATTTGTCGTGTCGTTGTCGTTCTAGATTACAACGCGGTCACTTAGGAACGTTTGAAGAAGTTTCCGTGCTTGCTTCTAGCACTCGGCCATGCCTTCGAAGTGGCGGCCATTAGGCACAGCGTTCGGAGGCATCGCGGCCTCTGGTTTGTTGGTGCTGCTGTGCGCGTGGTGACGTAGAGTACGCGTGGCGAAAATATCAAGCCCAGCTTGATGCCTCGCGCCTCGTCGCGTATGCCGCTCCGACGCCGACGCCGAGAGGCGCATTTTACGCTTTTGACGCGTAGACGCGAGCATACACGGGCCAGTGGGGGGCACCTGAGCTAGCGCGCAGCGCCTGCGGGGTGAATGGTAATGGTGGTCAAACGAGCGTAGTAAAGGCGCAAAGTGCAGACGCAAAGTGTAGCGGCACCTATCTTCAAATAGCCCAACTGCGCATAGGGCTAATGTAAGGCCCCTAAATTTAAGCCACCGTGCGTCCCGATTTCGGAGTCCCGCTGGCTACCAACTGCCGACGTAATTTATGTTGCAGCTCGGGCGTTTCTGTAACGCAATTATAGCTGCTTACTGATACTCGATAGTGAATACTGGAGGCTGCCTAGATTGATGACACCTCGGGATAGCCATCTAAGTGAATTTAGTGGGCGAGTATGGAACCAGAGAAAATTTATCGGTGGATCGCAGAACGCCGAGAAGGGGTCTGCGGAATGCTTAGGTTCTGCGTAACCTCATTTGAGAATCCCTGATCTATTCGCTTCTGTGAAAGTACTACCGTGATCGTCTCCTTCACGTTTGCATAGCAGGTTAAAAAAGATCTGCAAATTTAACTCTCCTGCCCTGAGCGGAATATTGCGAGAATACTATTAACAAAGTCACCAAACCCTTTCTTGCAGGCAAGTGTAGCACATACCCATAAGCCACAGACTGCGGTACGCGCCAGAAATAATTGATACTATCAACGTACCTGTAGATTGTGAGACCTGAAATGGGTAATTTAAAATCCACCATTGGCAGAAAATGAAAAGTGGACCACAACCTATGTGTTATAGAACCGTTATACCAAGCGGAGTCCTCGTGAAGGAAAGCAGCAATGCTATAAGGTTCTTTTTGATCAAAAACAGCGCAAATAGTGTGGCATGGTCACGTTTCTGCCTTGTAAGCGTTCTTTGCCGCTCTCGTCTCTCGTGGCCACGTCAGGTGGGTCGGCATGTATTGCATGATTTGCCATCTGTGTTGTCGAATACATCATAGGGAGAAGGAGGTACTTTTTTTATGCTCCAGTTAAGGATACCTATTAAAAAAACGTCCACCACAGGAATGGTGGATTCCACTATCCATCATGCTGGTGGAACATGGTGTATGGTGGCGTATGGTGGAGTGGATGGTGGATGGCACGCTCCACCCGGCAGTGCTGGAGCCCGAAGCAGCGTCAGAACCACAGTGACAAGCTGCCAGTAAAGAAATAATAAAAATAATTGTATAAAAACAACGTAGTTAGCACCCGCAAAAACATGTGTGACAGCGCGGAATCCAACCTGCCACCTTCGGATTTTTAACTGAGCAGACTAAACACTTAGCCACGCCGACAGACGGTGCTTAGGGTGTTAAAGAAGTAGTCAACTCACAAACTCACTGTTTAACTTCAGTTTTGTTAATCGCTTACTCGAGATTGACAGGATCTGCACCTGGTACTAACATTTTCGAATTTGATAAACATGAACAAGTGCTGCCTGTAACGATTGTAACTGCGATAATGGTAACAGCGCTATGTTTTTGTTACAATTTACAACTGCTAGAAAAAAAACAACTCAATGGACTGACGAGCAGGTAAAGTTTATCGGCAGTTACTGCCAAGTTTAATATCCGTTTCTCGCTCCTTCCACATAGCGATATCTGTTCAGGCTTTCCGACGCTTTTACGCTCATTTGATAGATACGTTCACACAATTGATTGCGATGTTTTTCGCGCAAAGCACAGTGCAGTCGTGCCAGCGCGCACCTGTTGCTCTGTCGTTTGGAACAACCACATTATGGATTGGTCGAAACGAATGCAGTGCGCCAGAACCATTATGCTATCATATTGGTTCAGTAAGCATACGAATTGACGTGTCTGTGTTCTCGCATGAGAGCGAGTGAAGTGCCTGCGAGTGCGACCGGCGGCCGTCGGTGAGGGGAGGCGTACATTTAGTGGAAGTGCTCCAAGCGCGTCGCCTCGATATTTGTCGCTTCTTGCGCGGACACCGCACGCAATAAAAAAGCCTTCATTTAGGTTGAATGATCCCACAGCTGTGCTGTATTGTTTTGTTACTCGTCAAAATTGTGCATTATGAAACTCAGAAGCGCCGATAACACTTGTACGGGCTCAGTCGGTAGGCTTAACCTTTGGTGGAAATCATGGTGATAGAACAGAAGGCTGAAAGTCACATTCGCTTGGGCTCGTCTCGACGCATGTCGAAAGTGAAAGTTTACGTATATTCGCACGCACTTTGTTAACTTAAAAGTACGGCTCAAGCCATAGAGTGGGCAAGAATTGCCAAGGTTGCGTTTCTAGCGTTGTGACATCAAGTGACCGCTGTGTTCTGCTGTAACATTGAAATGGGAAATTGCGAACTGGAGCTCATTTATTGCTCGCCAACTGCGCGCCGATGTAAAACATTTATTGTCACTGTTTGCAGTGACACCTCAAGTTTTCTAAACACCACAACAAAGAAACACCGCGAATATCAAACTGATCTAAGTACGCGCGCGAAATGTAAACATATTCACGGCTGCATATTCTACGCTCCACAAAAATGAAGCATTGTTGACACCACTGGAATAAAAAAATTAACGTGCTAGAAAGCGTAATGAGCAGCGTTGGTTTCTCTTGACAACAAACATATATCTCTGCGCATACAAGAATGAAACACTACAATAAGTGATTTCGCATAATGTAATGTGAATTTTCATCAAGCCACCATAATACACCAAGCTTCCATCAGGCCACCGTCCTCCACCTTGCTTCCCAAGCCTTCCACCAAACAAGTTTTGCCTCGACACCATCAGCCGGCATTTTCCACTATCTCCACCATTTTTTCGCCACTACCATCACCATCTGCCATCATTTTGTCCCCGCTAGCCGTCATCAGTTGGCATTTTCTACCGTCACCACCATTGGCTCGCCACCACAACTTATGCCATCATTTTTTCCACTCTCGCCGTGATCAGCCGATATCCCCACTACAGTTTTCACCATATCCACTAATATTTCCACCATATCCACTAATATTTCTACCATATCCACCAATGATTCTAGGATCCACCAACCCAGGATTTTCAATAGATATGTGTGACCTTTTGACTATAACATGCTTTTATGTGGGGTGACTGTTTTTCGATCAGGTGTCTGATAGGAGAGTATCGGGAACATATAATCGACGCTATCAAGAAAGAGTCAAAGATTGCCAAAGTTGTGCTTTTTAGATGACTGTACTGTTCCAACACAGAGACGTCCACAGTGCGCAAACCATGCTGAAGTAAAACTCTTTCCTCCACAGGCTACGCAAGAAGGCAGGTACTACGTGTACGATGGTTATGGTATAGATGCTTACGCATCCCTCCAGAAACTCGTGACATTTGCCGCTGCTGAGAACCAGACTTACAAAACATTCGATATGATGTATTTTGTAACAGGGTAAGTGTAGTATTTATTATTCACACAAAGTCACTATCGATGTCAAGAGTGTGTGCTGTAAAGTTTTAGATAAATTGAAAAAATACCGTGTGTAACTTATGTTTTTCACACCTTTACGTTTCATTACATTCTTCTTATCTTGTAGAAAATTGGATGACATCCGTGATCGTGTGTTATCTTAGCACTGGAGGTTTGTTTTGTTGTATCGTTACAATATCTGACTTTAACAAAGATAAATTGGTAAATGTTTTCACTGTCTATGCACATATAACAGACTGAGTATTGGTAATACATGTAATTTCAGATGAAACATAGGTGGGCATATACAATAATGATGGCTGCATTATACAAATGTGTCTTTGTAAAGAGGCGCCTGTCTAATTACACCATGCAAATATTGTTACGTCAATGCCTCAGCTTACACTTTTTAAAATCCTTATGTCATGCTCAAATTTTAGAAGCATATATTTTCTTTCTGTTTGTCCATGAAGCAACTCTCAGTAGGCTATTAGGAAATAGCAATTACGCGCATTATGCAAGAGAAAGTGAACTAACTGAATACATTAACAAGTGTGTACTAGTTTAGTAGCGAAATCATATGATTTAAAGTGTTACTGTAATATAAAATTTCGAAGCAGCCAACCTGCATCTTGGAAAGGTACTATAGACAACTCAAATTATGTAGTGCAGTTGTTTAAATAAAAAAAAATGAGCGACACTTGCACAAAGCAGCGCAGGTGCTGGAACGCCAAAACTAGATAATTCCTTGAGTTTATCTGGTTACTTCTACGTAGCCTGTAGGCCTGAGCTAAATTATCATTGTTTATACATTGATTCTAGGCTATTACTAGGCTTTATCTTATTATCATTGTTTATACATTGATTCTAGGCTATTACTAGGCTTTATCTTGGTAAGTGTTGATTGATTTTGTGTTATCACGAATAGATGCATGTTACACGCAACAAGCGAGTCCGAACTCTACACACAGAAACTCGCACTCAAACCAAGCGTTTCCCCCTTCCATTGATCTACTTGCTAGTTGTCTTTGGCACTAGCTTTCCTTCGGTATAGGGTCTTCCCGGAGCTGTTGCTGCCATCCCGTTTCCTAGTATTTATCGTTCTACGTACTCGAGTTTGTCACCTTACTCATATGATTTCACAAATATTGTTGGGCTAAATTTTGCATTATTCACATTTTGTGGACCAGTGGTAACAGTCGGACCGCAAGTTGGTACAGTTGGTTGGAATTAATCTTGAACTTGCAGCGCGACACTAAAGAAAGACAAAAAGGACTCGTCATGTTGTTCCTACCCTTCTTTTCGCTTGTATAGTGCTACGCTGCAACCAATTAGGTCAAGATGAAATGGAATAGTGGTATCGATCTAATTCTCGCGGCACACTCTCGTTCACATTCATAATACATTTGTGGCAGGTGACGCTCGCAAACTCAGGCTAGCTTGAACATAAGAAGAGAAAAATAAAAAAAATACCAGAAAGGTAGAGGGGTAGCACCATTACGCACACATCACAACGCAAAGAGCTTGATGGGGAATTTGAGGAATTACGTACAATTCGGATGTGGGCTGAGTGGAGATACAGGCGAACTAATTCAATTCATGGCCTCAAAGATGCTTGACATTTACAAAATAAAATCCAACGTCGAATGGACAAGCTGAAGGGCCAACGGTGGAGGAACTTTTGCGAATCACTGAATCCTCGCGAACCGATGACTCTTTTATGGTAAATGGTACGGGGCCTCGTGTAAAATCCACGACAACGACACCCATTCAGCTTTAACAGCTTCTCTGTTAAGGGGATAGGCCACTGAACATCAAAAAAAAAATTAGGAGCAGTCAGCGTTAAATATCTTTTCGTTCAAGACAAGCATGTATTATATATCTTCACAAGTCATTTACGCTGCAAAATATTGCTTATTTATTTATTGGGAGGTAATCTGTGTCAAAAATTGCAATAAAGTAGTATGCACGCCAGCTGTAATATGTGAGTAAGGGGTAGCGTCATTCAGTAAAACCTTGGCTTCCAAGTAACTAATAATTTGCGCTGTGCAGTGAACTAGCATATATCTTATGCAGTAACTATCAAAAAAACGTCACAAAACAAAAAAAAAACGTCGAAGAAAGAGGCACCTTAGACTGAGCCTGTTCGAAAATTCAGCTGTAAATTCAAAAATGTTCTATAAATTTTTATTCTCTTTCACTGCTAGTATGTTCAGGTGTTTATTAATTGTTCAAAATTTGAGTTCAGAGTTTACGCTGAGAGAGAAGTTATGAGTGTTTGCGAAGCATCATTGAGACCAAATTTGCAGTTTCAGAAAAAAGCAAAACAAAGAGTTCGCAGCTTGCAAAAAGTGTCAAACAACCTAATATACAGGCATAAAATGAACTACGTTTAAAGTTGGGACGTTATGCCGAAGCATTATAGTCTCTTTTTGTTTTGGTGGCTGGTCATCTCTCCCTGGCGTGTTTAGTCCCATCCGCTCACTTTGTTTAGCTTTCTGCATGTGTCGGTGACCCTGGCGATTAAAGGTTGAAAAAAAGAAATATTGCCATGGTTCTATGCCAGCTTGTTTCAAGATGGCTAGGGCGCTTGTGACCTCATCTTGTCATGTAAGAGGATTTGAAATCAGGCTATCAAACTATGCGGAATCAGCGTTGAGCAGGCATATTTGCCTCATTTCAGTGTCGTGAACCTGTTAATAATGATGGAACTTTTTTGCAGCAAGCCGGCTTTTGCAGGCCGGCTTCAGCAGCTTCGTTCTTGAAAAGTGATTGATAATGTGGAAGCTCTCAAATTGATGTTTCGTTGTGAGAGAAAGAGAGAAGAGCGAGAACAAGGTACAAAGAATTCACGCATGAGCTACTCCTAACACCCAGCTAGAGTTCCTAGACACCTGGTAAGAAGGAAAGTGTGGGGAGCTGAGTTTATGTTAGGCTGTTCAAACTTTTCTGAAGACCAGATCGGTCTCTCTTGTTTGCGTTTGGCGGTGTTTGGGCCTCCGTGTATCAAAGGTGCTTTAGCCTCTCCAAGTAGGTGCTGAGGCTAAGGGGCACGTCGTACAGCCAATCATTGACAATCTATACAAGCAAGTGAAACTAAGCACAAAGAAAATTTTTGGTCATTCAGCAGCGGATCGGAAGCGAATTTCGGGTGGTGTTTCCATATTCGCATAACTTGATTTTAGACCCACAACTACAAATTTTAGTCAGAGTAGTTATTCGATGTCCAATAGATTAAGCAGTGTCAGGGTTACCGTAAAGCTTAAACGGGATAAACGCCTGCTGAGAGTTGTTCGAAAACACAACGGATATGAAAGTGGCTCTTTCATTTTATTTTCGAAGTAGTTTGCAATATATATTGCCGTTTTCGTCTGACTGAATCTACCGAAGTCTTAAAACATGCATCAAGATCAGGTTCCGGGAGTGTAGCCGACCCTCGCAGCAGTGGCGTAACACCTCTTTCGCGAGTAGGGGGGGGGGGGGCAAGTCTACTTCACTCGTCAGCCGGTATATATATATAGGCAGGCATGGTTGTTGAGTGGCCGTATCGTTGCAACTAGTCAAGTAGATCCTCCGTGAGTGGCCACAACGTGGTTTATTTCGACGTTTCGGCCTTAGTTCTACGGCTTATTTGTTCATTTCCCTGGCTTGCCCCCTCCCCCCCTCCAGCTTGTACTCCTACGCCTCGCATGGATATGTGCACTCTCGAGCATCCGGACACATTGCCCAGTGTTATTGCTTGCCTACGTTTTATGAAGCTGATGTCCTCTCGATGCAGGGCGACCAATTCAAGAGAAAAATAATTCAGGCTGACAATAACAGGAAAAGATGGCTGACCTTTCCCTCTCAGTCATAGTAATCAATATAATACGAAAGTAAAAAGTGGCGTCATAAAAGTAGTTATATGTGTACGTTGCACATTAGTTTGCAAACTTGTACATGATACCTTGATGTTTGCCAGTTAAAGCACCGCGTAATGTGCACACACAAAAGTTAACTCATAGCGGCACATCTGCATGCCGTCGACTAACACCCCCAGTCAAGGAAGAGGAAAAAAGGAAGGAAAGGCAGGTAGGTTAACCGGACCCGCGTCCAATGCGCTATCCTACAATGGTCGAAAGGGTAATGAGAAATTAGAAGATGGGGAGATAGAAACAGGTTGGCATACAAAAAACACTACTGCGTTCAATGGTAGTGAACGCAAGATGTCGGCCCCATCATTGTGTACTATGAATAGTCGAGTAATAGTACTTGCTGAAAACTTGCAAGTACTGGACATAGGCTATCGAGCACTTGTTGCATGGGCTGAGCGTATGGTGAGTTGAGCTTGCCGACGAACATGTGAAATGCTTCTAAGAGTGACTGAAGAAATATCAAGACTGTTTTGTCCTGAGACAACTGGACAGTCGGTGATTCAGTGATTGATGTTACTGAGGTGCCCTGCGGCTCAGTACGTTGCTACGACTTCACAACGAAGACCAAGCTGTGTCAAATGTGTTGATGTCTTTTTTGGGGTGGCCGTTTACGCTGGCTACCACCCATCAGTGGAACCGTGGCTTCGGCAATGTAGGCCAATCGGAATTCCCACCGATCATGAAGGGTACGATTGGCAAGGGAGTCAGTGAAGCAGGGGGTTCAAGGGGTGCTACAGACGCCGAGTCAATGCTTCTAATGGATGAACTACCGCACCGGTGTCAAAGATGTCACCGCTTTCTGATGGTTTCAGCAGTCGCGCGCTGGGATGTATAGTCCCTTGCCATTTATTTTAATATGACAATTTCCCTCTTCATTTTAGGCACTCCTCTGAGAAGGGCTCGTGGGTCCATTACAGTTAGAACACTTCAGCACATCGGCTTTACGATTGCTAGGCAATGGGCTTCAGCGCAGTGAGAACATACTTGCCTATTTTCACTAGCTGTTCAAACGGAACCTAGTTTCGTGCATTTGTGGCATTGCAGTGGTTTTGACACAAAAGGTTTTACTGAATGTTGGAAGTGGCCCACCTTTACATAGTAAGGCCGGCTACTGGTAAAACGAGCAACCCCTGCGAAAATGGTAGCTTCGCTAGATAGTTTGACAAGGGCACACAAGTAGCACCTTGAAATAACATCTTCAACATCGTAGATTACACCGGTAATGACGTTGCAGCCCACTTGAACGTAGGAGTAGACGTTAATTCTGTAAGACTTTGTAGTGTGTTCAGTCAAGTTCCGTGCAAAACAACAATCGTTATGACGTACTTGCGCGAATCCACTCGGATATCCATAATTTACCTGGCATCATCCCATCGAGGAGGGCTGAAACAAATTGAGTGCTGAGGTGTTTCTTGTTGCTTTTTGGGTCAACGCTAACGAAAATGATAGTGTTGGTTTCTGCCTTGTGCAGCGCTCCTTCATTCAGCGTGATTGGTGATAAAGAAGCCCTAGTGTTACGTCTCTTATATTTCCGGCTCGTCACAACTTCGAAATAGTCATCAAACAGCCCCTCGCCTGGCAGTGAGTTGAATTCAATGTCCTCGCTTTAGCATTAAGGGCCCGTCCGCTTCATTGACGTGGGCGCCATGCTCGCCGGAGGACCTGGCAGATACCCGAACTGGTCCATGTACATCAGCAATGAACGCAGTAGTAGGCTTCATAAGTTTCACACAATACTGAGCAAACAATGCAAGAGACACTTGAACAGGGTATTGATGAACACACAACGTCGTCGTCGTTGTCCAAACCAAAATTGGCGTCAAGTAGCACACAAGGCACGGTGCGCTGGAGAAAGTAGTCAAGTTCTTGAAAAATAAAGAATGAACAAGAAAGGAAGCATTATCGGGTACATGTGTGTATGTTTTTTGCACGGCTAGAAGTGGTTGCGTAATAATAATTTTAAAAAAATTGTAGCGATGCTCGCGTCACTTTGCTAGCCTGTGACGCATGCAGGGCCACGATCCTGGAATCTTCTGTTTGGTAAACGGTTCATCGTCTAGTTTGTCGGGAGAATTGCTTAAAACGATGTGTTCGCTCATATAACGATCACAGAAACCGAGTAGGTGTTCTATTAGGAGTTTTCAAAAAGTAACCTTAAAAGTTTGCGGCATCAAACCCTTTTTTTTCGTATACATGCTTTGGTTGAAGCCGGGGCAAAGAGTTTCCAACTAGGGTCTACGGTGCTTCGGGCAGTCCCCCTATGCTGGGTCAATACAGTCTTGGCCGAGAACTACCAAATCAGAGGGTGCCGTTCAGTTTTTCTGCTTTTTGGACAGACTTTTGGGCTCCCGGTAAATTCGAGATATAGCGTTTCCAACGCGAAACCCTGTTTGGGTCTCGCGTACGCGCAGTGGCAACGACGCTCTTTTTGAGGGGCCCCAAAACAGTTGAGCTCCAATTCGGAAACTCTCAGTCATATGTGGAGGTGTCTGTCGTTCCTATGCAAAAAGAGTAGGCTTTATGAAAGCAACACCTAACCGCAGTCGTGACCGAAAATTTGCGTCGTGGTGCGACAGTAATCTTTAATTCTTTTGAATCCCGTAAACACTCAGCTAGAAGTCAGCACAACCGTATGTGATTTCATCTTGTGTGCCTGCCTCGTATTGGCGCTGTTTCACGAATACGTGCCTGGTGTCCAAAATTACTATGACAGCCTGATATATACCTCTAACTTGATAAAATAGCTTAAAACGGTGGTATAGAGAGCTCTGAATTATGGGAATCACCGAAGTAATGAACACACTGGACATAAAAATTGAATTGTTTTACTAAACTAAGGTGTACTCAATGCACCCACAGTATGATAATTTCATCTGGGCTTTATAAACCGATGTATCGCGACTAGTGCTTATGTATTTGGTTTACAATACCTTGATAGATAGATAGCCCCGCCGCAGTGGTCTAGTGGCTAAGGTACTCGGCTGCTGACCCGCAGGTCGTGGGTTCGATTCCCGGCTGCGGCGGCTGCATTTCCGATGGAGGCGGAAATGTTGTAGGCCCGTGTGCTCAGACTTGGGTGCACGTTAAAGAACCCCAGGTGGTCGAAATTTCCGAAGCCCTCCACTACGGCGTCTTTCATAATCATATGGTGGTTTTGGGACGTTAAACCCCAGAAATCAAATCAACCTTGATAGATAGATATGTTAGGGTTAACGTCCCAAAACCGCCATATGATTATGAGAGACGCCGTAGTTGAGGGCTTCGGAAATTTCGACCACCTGGGGTTCTTTAACGTGCACCCAAATCTGAGCACACGGGCCTACAACATTTCTGCTTCCATAGGAAATGGCGCCGCCGCAGCCGCGATTCGTACCCGCGACCTGTGGGTCAGCAGCCGTTCAGAATACCTTGATTTGATGGGTATTTCTTGTATGAGTTTGTATTGTTGTGCTTTATTTTGTGCGTAGAAGGAGATTCTTAACATGCTGTTGAATAACGCACACAATATTGTGGGTCCCAAAATCCTATAGATACAGTAGTTTATTGTTTTATTGTTTAAGCTTTGCGTAGTTTTGTTCTTTCGTATACTCACTTTGTACACCACTAATTATATGTATCATATTGTTACCACATGTGTAATTTAGGTATGTGCACCTGTGTAGCGGGGAACATGGTGGTAGCAGAAGAGGAGGACGTTCAGTTGGTGGAAAGAGCTCGCTGCTGCCCGTTCACTGCGTTATACCGTCGAGTCGACCGTTACGTCTGCTTCGAATAAATCCCTCGTAGACGTAACAGAGTGGTGGAGGTGCGGGGTACGACACATCGACGTACCACGGAGCTACAGCTGTTCGGAGTTCGCCGGAGCCGTCGTCTTGCCGGTCTGCCGCCGACAACAGTCGTCATGACCCAGAGCGAAGGTCAGGAATCAACCGCCTCGACTTCGCACCAATCTACACTGGCTACACCTAGGCATGACTACATGGAACCCCGCCCGTTCGCGGGAATGGCAGGAGAAGACGTGAACGCGTGGCTAACGCACTAAAACAGGGTGAGCCGGTAAAACTACTGGAACTCTATCGATCAGCAGGAAAACGTCGCGCTGTTTCTCAAGGACACTGCCCTGATGTAATATGAAAACCACGAAGAGTCCTTGACAACATGGGCTATTTTTGCTCAAGAACTCAAGAAGTGTTTTGGTGACTCCGACTCTAGAAAGAAAAGCGCGGAGCGGACTCTTGCCGGAAGAGCCCAGACTCCTGGAGAAACCTGCACTGCCTATATAGAGGACGTTCTTAAGCTTTGCAAGATTATAAACCCGCAGATGTCTGAAGAAGACAGGGTCGGACACCTATTGAAAGGCATAGCGGAAGACGTTTACAATTTTCTGATAGGCAGGGATGACCTCACCTCTGCCTCCGACGTCCAACATCACTGCCGCACGTTTGAAAAATTGAAGACTCATCACATCACCCCGAAATTTGGTAGGCTGGCAAATGTGACAACGGTTGCCAGCGTCGACGTGAGCCCACCCACCGACCTTGCCGCTACTATTCGGGCAAATGTGCGTGGAGAGCTGCAACGACAAGGCAGTAGGGTTGACAAAACCATTCCTCATCCACCTACCAATCCACCCTACTACACGGCGGCACCATCAGCTTCTTTGCCACCATCGGTATGTGTGACAGACATCAACGAAACTGGAAATCCGCGGCCACGTCGTGACTCATTCGTGGCCGACCAGCGATATGGCCAACCCCTTCGGCACGGCCCCGCCACACAGAGGTGGGCAGCCCCCGCTCAACAAGCTCGTCACCGAACCTTCACAGCTGAGTGGTCCCAGCATTGGTTCGGTGAGCGTCCTCTACCAGTCTGTTACAACTGTGGCTTCGAAAGACTCATTGCCAGGTATTGCAATTACCGGCAGCCGCCAAGGTATGACCGTTCACCGAGATTTAACCGTTCTGGCGTTACCCGAGCACCGACATTCCCGGGAAGCGGGTCTTACGAGATCCCAGGACCGCTACGAAACCAATCTCCGGCCTCTGACCGCAGTGTGACACCACCACCTGCCCCTCGTGCCAACCGATCACCGTCTCCTCGGCGCCACCACTCCTCGCCTCTTACGGAAAACTAGCCAGCGCGGCCGTTGGAGGTGAGGTCGCCGGACAGTCTTCGATTTCATCAGATATACCTCCGTTAGCTTCCATGTTTAGAAATAAGGTTCGAGTGCTTATCGATGGTGTACCAACGATGGCGTTTGTGGACACAGGTGCAAGCGTGTCAGTGATGAGTTTAGTTTTCACCCGCCTTCTTGGACGAAAGGTTATGTTTCATTGGGACCGTCCTGATACGTTTCGTGGAATGAGCGGAGAGGTGTTACAACCTGTTGGTGTCTGCACTGTGACTGTTAGTTTGGCGTGCCAGAACTTTGTCGCAGAGTTTGCTGTTCTCCCTCATACTACGCATGACGTGATTGTGGGACTCGATTTCTTGAAGCTATGTGGTGCTACTGTCGATTGCCGCACAGGACAAATTACAGTAGATTCTGATATCCCAGTTTCGTTTATGGAAAACTCGCCCTCTCAAGAAAGTGCTCTTTGCGTGTCTAAGGACACAACTGTGCCGCCGTTGTCTGCAAAATGCGTCCCTGTTGTCTGTTCACCTGCAAGCGAGAAAACATTTGACGCAACTGTGGAGCCCGTGCATCTCAGTTGCATAAAGAAGACAGTTTTAATACCGTACTGTACACTATCGGTTCCGCAAGGGCATACTGGTTTGTGGGTGATTAACTGCTCTAGTGAACCTACAGTGCTGCCGAAGGATCTGAAACTTGCAGAGATTCGTGAACACCAAATATTCTCGCTTGCCACCCTCGCAGAAAGCAATGATTTCCCGGATAAGACCCGTTGCAATAATCTGCACGCCAGGGACACCACCATTATGGCTATGATTGATAAGTCACTCAGCACCAAGGAACGTAACGAACTGGCGAGTATTCTGCGCAAACATGCCGGTATTTTTGATTTCGCTCAGCATGATTCACCGTCATTCCCTGCTTATCGTATAAAGCACCGAATCGACACGACATCTCACAGACCTCTCCGACAAAAACCATATCGTGTATCGCCGTCAGAACGCGCAGTGATCAATGAAGAGGTTTGCGAGATGCTCAAGCAAAATGTAATTCAGGAATCATGTAGTCCGTGGGCCGCCCCAGTAATTCTAGTGAAGAAGAAGGATGGGACATGGCGATTTTGTGTTGACTACCGCCGTCTCAACGCCATCACTAAAAAACACGTATACCCACTCCCACGGAGTGATGATGCTATCGACTGTCTATCATCGGCCTCTTACTTTTCGTCTGTGGATCTGAGGTCAGGCTACTGGCAGATTCCAATGCACGAGGAAGACAAGGAGAAAACGGCATTTGTTACAACAGATGGACGATTTGAATTCAATGTGATGCCGTTCGGACTCTGCAACGCGCCCGCAACATTTGAGCGATTTATGGACAACATTCTGCGTGGATTGAAGTGGGAAGTGTGTATGTGTTACTTGGACGACGTTGTAAATTTTGGGCGCACCTTTTGTGAGCACAACACACGCCTTGACCTCGTACTGTACTGCCTAAGCAAAGCACGCTTGGTGCTCAACTCAAAGAAATGTCGTTTTGGAGAGCGCCAAACACTCGTCCTTGGACACTTAGTAAACAAAGAAGGCATACGACCGGATCCCGCCAAGATGGCCGCAGTGGAGGCATTTAAGCAGCCAAACTCGGTGAAAGAACTGCGCAGCTTTTTGGGACTTTGTTCATACTTTCGCCGATTCATTCCTGGCTTTGCCAATATTGCATACCCGCTCACGTGTCTGCTTCAGAAAGGTGCGCAGTTTGACTGGACCCCGGAATGCGAGTCTGCTTTTTCGGAGTTGAAGTTTCTTTTGACGTCCCATCCGATTCTTCAACATTTCAATCCTCTCGCTCCCTCTGAGATTCACACAGACGCCAGCGGTATTGGTGAAGGTGCTGTCCTGGTTCAACGCTTGGATAATCAAGAACACGTCGTAGCGTATGCAAGTCGCTCGCTCAGCAAGTCCGAGCGTAACTACACTGTCACAGAGCGAGAATGCCTCGCAGTAGTCTTCGCAGTGCAGCGCTTCCGGTCCTACCTGTACGGACGCCCCTTTACCGTCGTGACAGACCATCATTCTCTCTGCTGGTTGGTTAATCTGCGTGACCCATCTGGTCGGCTGGCGCGCTGGGCACTTCGTCTACAAGAATATGACTTCACGGTTTCGTATAAAAGCAGCCGACGTCACGCTGACGCAGATTGTCTTTCGCGACTACCGCTTCCAACGATGGAATGTGACGCGGACACCTTCGATACCTACATTGCATCACTCGACCAACCATTTCCTGATAACAAGACCTTTAAGGATGAGCAACAAAGGGACAGCACCATACAACAGCTTCTTGCTACCAAACCAAAATCATCGCCTACGCGCTTCTGCATCCGAGACGGGCTAGTTTACAAAAAGAACTACACCAACACCGGCTCACGATGTCTTATGGTGGTTCCGAAGAGTCTTCGCGTTTATGTCTTGCAGGCTATGCATGATGACCCAACATCCGGTCATCTAGGCACAGCAAAATCTCTTTGCCGTCTTCAAGAAAGATTCTACTGGCCCAAAATGCGCCACACGACGGAACAATACGTGTCTAGCTGCAACGAGTGTCAACGTCATAAGCGCCCAACAAGTGCTCCTTTAGGGCGATTACATCCGGTGCCGCCCCCTAGAACTCTATTCGAGCAAGTCTGGATTGACCTCCTTGGACCCTTTCCCCGGTCTTCCAATGGAAATCGCTGGATAGTCGTTTGCACCGACCATTTAACACGGTACGGCGAGACCGCTGCCATACCATCGGCAACTGCAGCTGATGTGTCTTCCTTCATGCTACGTTTTGTCATTCTTCGACATGGGCCTCCCAAAATCGTAATCAGTGACCGTGGCCGACAATTCACAGCAGGCGTGATGGAAGAGATGCTTCGTGTCTGTGCTTCAAGGTTTCGGCACTCTACGCCATACCATCCCCAAACGAACGGTCTAACTGAACGAACGAACAGAACTCTCTCGAACATGCTGTCTATGTATGTTGCATCCGATCACAAGGACTGGGACAGCATTCTACCCTTTATCACATATGCATTCAACACCGCTCAGCATGAAACTACCGGCTACAGTCCTTTCTTTCTTCTATACGCTCGACCACCTCGTCATACCCTGAATACAATCTTCCCGTGTTTGGACCATCATGATCCCTGCATATCCGAGATCATCTGTCGGGCAGAAGAAGCTAGACGCCTTGCTTATTTGCGCACTCTTGCTTCGCAAGACCGCTCGAAGGCACATTTTGACCGCCGACGCCGACACGTGACGTACAATCGCGGCGACCTAGTGTTGCTCTGGACACCAACTAGAAAACGCGGTTTGAGCGAGAAACTGCTAGCGCACTATGCGGGACCTTATCTTGTTGTAGACCGTATCAGTGATTTAGTTTACCGCATAGCGCGTCTCCATTCAAACGGCCGACGGTCTGCAAAAACTGAACTTGTCCATGTTGCACGTTTGAAGCGCTTTATTCCTCGAGAGACTGTTTGACTCGCCCAGTGGGCCTCGTCTGCGCGGAGGGAAATGTTACCACATGTGTAATTTAGGTGTGCGCGCCTGTGTAGAGGGGAACATGGTGGTAGCAGAAGAGGAGGACGTTCAGTTGGTGGCAAAAGCTCGCTGCTGCCCGTTCACTGCGGTATACCGTCGAGTCGACCGTTACGTCTGCTTCGAATAAACCCCTCGTAGGCGTAACAATATGCTGCTCCCTTCAATACTTCCACTTCTTAGTTATCCTCAAAGAAGCCCTGGTTTCCTAATGTGAAAATTGTAGTTTCTCTCTTTTGTGTTGAACTGCACTCTTTATTTTTTCTTCTGTATTTTGCTGTCTTTGAAGGCTTATTCATGCCTGCGACAAGAATAAGTTATACGACTAGACTTGCCACAAATGAAGTGGTTGCAAATGGAAGCACAAGGCCGCTTCGATAGGAAAGCGGCTACTCTTGTTCAGGCACTAGCTTCTCTATTGATCAGTCGGGAGACTCATGTCACAAAGCACACACTTTCTGCTTCTCTTCTTCCCTTTCAAGTTAGACTGACACTGTTTTCACATCAGTGCAGCAACAGCTTGGTCACACCATTGTGTCCATCTAAACAATCAAGCGCGTTATTGTGTTTTTAGTGTACTTCTGCTAATGGTTAAATCATTCGTTTCAATGCAAATTGTAACAAAACTGCCTTTGTAGTTTTTTTACGCATTATTGTATTTTATTTTGTGATAGCGTATTCATCAAGTACACTGGTTTAGTGTCTCGTTGTCGTTCTTAAGCATTTGCCGCAAATGTGCATAAGTGAAGTCATGCTAAAATGAGTCCCTCCAAGCCTAGTAGTCAAACATGCTGGCACAAAACTACCGCGACATCGAGGAAGCTTGTTAAACATTGTGGCAGCATTTTGAACAGTTGCCAACCCAATTTTCACTGAGTTTTCTTCCTTTATGATTGAAAACGCACAAAAGAAAAATATAACAGGCGTTGAAGAGCCAGTAGATTAGGTTCATCATATGATGTGAGCACAACCATTCTGGCCACCCCTTATCTGCTTGCGCTTTCATCTTGTCTCCACATATGAGCTGTAAAACGTTGCTGCATGTTTTGCAGTAGAGCCAGTTCACCATAAACGAAAAACTATATTTTGTTGTGCAGGTATGACATGATTGCCGTATATACGAATGATAGGATGAGTGCTCTGGAGGGTGAGTGCATTTTTTTGTTATTTTTCGATTGTACTTTCACGTTTATGTATTGCGTATCTGCTGCACCAGTGAATAATTCGCAGATACTATCAGCCTTCTAAGTTGCTCCTAAGATCTGAATGAAATGACGACCAGAGGGGTATTAGAAATTCAGGTACGTTTTCTTTCAAAGCAGATTATATTCTCGTTTGTGAACTATATTAATGTGGTATCAGTTCAGCAGTATTCTTCCCTATTTTATTTTTTCCATCCCTTTTATTTCATTCCGCAAATGAGTTTGTAAAAACGTAGAAAGTTAACATCGCGAACATTTGACCACGGCATTGTGCTGGCGGTGACTCTTAATAGTGAAGCATTCAGTCATATGATAAAAAAAATGTGCAATTGATTACTAGAGATTTTTAATGGAGCTTATCAAAGAGTTTGTTGATGGAGCCTATCAGACTAATACTGTCATCTTTTTGCTGGGAATGTTTTTGCGGCCGATGAAGTTCTGTACAGCAAAAGTAACAGTCTTCCCTCACTTTGAAGAGTGTGCTCCATAGGTGAATTTTTAAGGGTATTTCTTTGGGATATCATTATAATAGACAGTATACAATATTAATACGCACATATTAGGGCAACATTGAAAAAATACGTGATAAATAATAATTGCGTCAGTTCGCAATTCAGCGTGCCCGGTTTTTTCCACTAAGGTGCCAGCGTGCTCTGGTACATTAAGACGCACTGCACTGTGGACAGTAAGGCATTCAGATAATATATACCGCATTTATAGTAAGTTTTATGTCTTCTCAAACGAAGCAAGAAGTTGCATATACAGAGCAAGTAACTTTATTTTTCTATCGCATCTGGGAGTGTGGGACACATTGCAGAACAACGCCACTATGCTGCAATGCAGTGATACACACTGCACACTGTTTTGCGTGGCTTTGAGTACGTTTAAGTGTGCTGGAACACACTTCACAATGTTTCAAGCACGTTTGCCTCCTGTGAAAGACTTTGGAAGATATAGGAAATACACTTCTTTGCGTTGGCGTCGGGAAAAATTAAAAAAAAACGCCATGCCTCTGCGGAAGGCGCAGTACAGTCACAACGAAAGCTAGAAGAGCGGCCTTTCAGAACCTTTTTGAAGCACTCATTGAGTAACTATACCGCAAGCACACTTGTTTGATACCCACTATAATAATATAAATACTTTATTTGGGTAGGGGGCCGGCATTCGCTATGCTATATTTTGTCACTCTTCTGAGAAGCATGGTATCCGCTAAACACTTGCAAGGAATTTTGTGCCTATTGTTTATGCAGTGGCTGATGACAACGAGGAAATGTCGCTGAAGTGGGTATGCGCCACAGTTAATAGAGGAACAAGAAAAAGCTTTTGTGACGGGCTGGAGCATTGAGCGGCCTACTCGTTACGCTATTAGAATTGTGCAACAGCTGGTTATTCTTTCGCTGTTTTAAAACGCTGCACAGGTCGTATTAACGTGGTTGCTTTCCCAACATTGATCCTCCTTAAGGTAAGTTTGACAAGTCACAAGCACCGGTTCACTATGGAAAAGTCGCATGATTGATAGACACACCGAGCCACCACCGTCGGCGAGATCTGTCTTCCGAGAAGCAGCTGCTCAAGTGCTCAGTGTTGTTGAGACCTTTCACCCCGTTCCGGAGTGGCTTCCCGTTCTTGACGCTTGTGTGCGTTTGCCTGACTTCTGATGAAGTATCCTGTGTGTACTTTAGTTGTGATAATTTCATTCATTAAAGAAAAAAAACGGTGTAGCTTTATGGTAGAATACTGCGCTGACACCCAGCGGATTCGGTTTCGAGCCCCAAAGTGCCATTGGTGCTAGGTCATGCCTGCCTTAGGCAAGTTTAACAAGTTACAAGCAAATACCGGGCTGGCACCCGGGTTCAAGCCCCACTGTTTTATCAGTGCTAGGATGTGTTTTCTTTTTTTTGCGCGATTTAGTTACGGACACCGGCGGCGGCGGAGGCGGCAACTGCGCGTGACCCGAGTTGTAGTCTCATAACAGCTTTCGCTGTGAAACAAGTGAGAACTAGCAAATTGCTGCCACTTACAGCATACGTTGTAAAATTTGGCAAATCGTGACAGTTCAGACATGCCTCATATTAGAAAACATCTATTGCTACAATTACAATGCATCATCATACAGTGCACGAAAGTACGGAAGCGGCTCTTCGGGGTGTGTTCTCGCTGTACGTAGTAAGTTACACAGCGCTCAGGTAGTTAAATATTGCTATCACTAAAGCACACCAACGTACACGTCTTTTTTTTTCATAATCTCTTTTCAGTGGTCAGCCCCGGTAACCACCTTTGCTTACTGTATTCCTCTTGAAACACGTGAGCGCCACGTGTCAGATTTTAAATGGCGAATATTTTAGAGCCTTCGGCAATCCGACAGAGATGACGCTACTTTGTTTAGATTTCGATGTGCCATGTTACGTGGGCTTTATTACGGCTGCCATCGTCCTCAAGGCGCGCTAGATGGTGGACCCAAAATATTTTCGTTGATGTTGTACGAAGATCAAATTATCTTCTGTTCTTGTTACGTTGATAGTCTAGGAGAGCATGTTGCATGTGTAGCTAACGCTAAGGAATATAAAAATAAACAGCTGTAAATTCACCGAAAGTGACCAGTAGACCCTTACTACAAGGTAGTCACCTCAGATGACCGCCTCCTGTATTTTGAACTAAAACAGGCATTTCTTGCGGAAAAACAATTTTCTGAAAATGAATTTGGCATTTGTTCAATAAAGCTGTTGCCGCCGAAAATGGAGCTCTGAGAATGAAATAGTTAAGGTATGAAGTGTTTTGAATAGGTTTTAGAGCAAAAGCTGTTATAAGATCACAGTAATGGGCGTTCTTGGAGCCGTATTTATTAGCCGCTGCCATTGAAGGTGTCCTTAGGCACCATCATGTAAATAAAAACAAAATATGTAAAAAAATATTCAAGGCCCAACGTAGTTTGAGCCAGGGCCCTCTTCGTGGCAGCCCAGCATTTGACTACAGGGTCAGCCCTCTACTTGAATATCCTTCTCAAGAAGACCCTATAAAAGCTTCGGGTCGGCAAAGAACGAAGTGTAACATACGTGATGTAGCGCTGTTAAAGATAAAAAACAACAACCGGGAGTTACAAAGTAGCATTTGTGGAACTAAGTGTCACGTAGTGTGAATCGCATAACTAGTAAGAGGGTCGTTGAATGTTTCTTAACTATTGCAAAAGGCTCCCTGACAAACATTCTCCTTCATAAGCCGCAGAATGAATAAAGTGCACATTATTCGTTGCCAGTAAGTCACCGGTACAACCCTTCGCCAAAATGATTAACTTCACAGCTTCTCATTAGTTATGATTATTTGATTCGTTAGGGTTAACTCGCAAGTGTATTTGTATCAGTGGCCTAAGAAGCTCATAATGCCCTCATGATCCGTTTGCTTGAGACCAATTAGATTCTCTTCTCTGACGTGAAGCTTGCATTATGGTGAGACAGCACAGTAAAATAACAATCGGGCATCTCACAATGTCCAAATTGTAACTAGTGCGTAGTCTAGGTCTTTCAGGCCGTTAAAACATGCCCAGCCATATTTTTACATTGTGATCAGCCACGATAAAAACAAAGAGCGCATAATGCCTTGTAAGTGCATACAGGGCAGCTTTCTTCACCGTGAAACGAAGAATATAGCATATGTGCTTAGTCAGGTCTCAGAAGGAATTATTTAAGGCGTAGTAGGTTGCTTGCAAGTGTACTTGTATTAGTAGTCCCAAGAGTGTCCACAGTACGCTCAAAAAATACTCCTGGTCGAGGTTTTTTTTGTAGGGGTTTGCGTAAGGGTTCGCGTCGACTACAATAGTCAAAAAAGCATGAAGAAAAGGTTGACAAACCCTGGCCATTATTTATGAATGACAAACAAGGGGAGCGGGATACGAGGATGTCTGTAAATGTAAATTACAAAAAAAATCGGAAAGACAACCCTTTTTTTCAAGATCTTACTATTAGCCTAGCTAATTGGTGCTCTCTATAAGTTGGCACACATGCTTGAATCCACAATAATTCACAAAATGTTTCCAGAATTTGAGACATGAAATTCTTATGGAAATGGTTTGAGGCTTACGGGGTTCAATAAAAATAACGTGTAAAGTTTTTATGAATACTTTGAGAGCTAATGAAGTTTACTACTGTTAGCATGTACGATCAACTTTCACAATCGGTCTTCCCAGGTTACGCATTTGTTGGCTCTGCTTGTACTACGCATCGCCAGCTACTTGGTGAAGATACGGCATATACCTTCAGGGGGATCCGTATTGTCACACATGAAATAGGACACGCGTAAGTTGTCTCTTTTTAGGTATATATTTTATTCTTTAGCTATTGGACATATTTTAACAGGATCGCATGTGTAATGTGGTGCATTGCTAGCCGCAATACATATGTACATGATTGTGGCTACGAACCTTTCTTGATAAAAACATCCTGACTACTAAAATAGATTGTTTCCTGTTATTAGTTTAGACCACGAGGTCTACGGCAAAGAGCAGTCTCTGCCGGTTCTTTGGATCTGTTTTAGTGCATCCACAATATGCTTCATCAGGTAACCAAATACCTTCTGTGCAATATGTATCGTATTAGAGCTAAACATATCATTCTAGCTGGCCACCATACTAGTTGGCAATAGCATTTATCTATCCGATTGGAGGATTTTATTTAAAAAATGCACATAGTTGGAATGGCTTCAAAAGCCTTGAAGTATTCGGCTTGAGTAAAAGTATCTGGCTTTAGTCACACTGCAATAACTGTGACTTTCCAATTTTGTGATACACAGGTTAGGATGCTCTCACGATGGCACGTCTGCCCCTGGCATTGTGAAAGCATTTGTGCCGAACAGCCTACATTGTCCTTGGGGTGATGGATACATTATGAGTTACGAGCAACACGACAGCAGAAGCATGCGGTTTTCATCTTGCTGCCGCTACGACATCTCCCAGATGTCATGGTAAGTGTTTACAGAGGCGAGTGATGTACAGTTCACCAAATACGGTTTGCTTGTACATTTTCACGTTTCTTTCTAAGCTAAAGCTACGAAATTCGCTTTAAAATTCAAGTGCCTTCATAACCAATTCAATTCGAATAACATATTTGGATAGGTTCTTTTTTCTGAATATTAGGTACAATTGAATGTCGAACAAGTCTTAGTGCATAGCTATGAAAAACTCTTCATACCTAAATGAGAAATTACCTTTATGTACACGTAGAGTATAGAGAGGCTAGGTTGAGTGTATCACAGAAAGTAGGAGATATCTAGTGAACCGTTATGAGTAAAAAGCAAATAGCAATCACCTAACACAGCTATGTTGGTTGGCTAAAGCCCTACCACGAAAGTGCGTGTAAGTAAAGACTAGTACCCCATAAATCACTTTGCTCGAACGAAAATTTTGAAACACTCTTAACACTTCATTAAAAAAATCAAAATGTGCGGGTGTATGGCTGTTTTACTTCCCTGAAACGACTTCAACTTGTGAAGGGTCTGCTTTTTAACACTGACATTGCTAATAGGTAAGGGTGGTATGAGTCATATAAACACCCCTAACCAATTGGTTAAATTACTGGTACCCATAGAATTAGATGCTTTGAAACGCTGTGAATGTTAGGCGCGTTCAGCCTTCTGGCTTTCTGTCTCGCTGCTTCACACAGCGACAAAAGCAGAGAGTCTAGTATTGACCATTTAGTTTCGGCTTACAACCAATTTTTTTCTGATTCACGACGAAGCCAAACAGTGCAGCCCTTGCCAGCTACCTAAAAGCCCACCATAAATCTGCACAAGCTCTGTAGTGCAATAAAAAGGTACGATGATTGAAGATTAACTACATGGCAGAGCTTAGCTAGCAGAGCAATGGAGTGGGAAGGTCAAGTGAAAGTCGGTAGGACAGATAGAAGTATGGTGAAGGTTGAAGCATTGCATGGCCACGTATGCTAAGAGGTAAAAAAAAACAAGGAAATGGGGAGTTATGTGAGAATGGCAATAGATAGATTTAGGATTCAAGGTTTAGGATGTCGTAGGTTGCTGGTGGATGTAGCCTTGCGCAATGTACACAATATCAACCCACCTGGTGTCATTTTAAATGTTATATTGAAATAATTATCATTTTACAAGAAGGCACAAACATCGCTTTCCGAGGAGCGGCATAAGGTCAAGCATAATACAGCCAAATATATTATTTTAGCGATAAAGAGCACAAGGATTCACGCTCGGACTAGAAGTTTACGACGTGTCTAATCACCTCTTGGGCAACAGCAATATTCTCTGTAAGTACACAAGCTCTGAGCTGCCTACCGTCTTCGCGTAATAATTAGTGGAGGTGGGCGGTATCACTACTGAACTTTGCAGTGGGCGTCATCTGCTTGCCGCTACGATGGCAAATCAAACGTTGACGTCCGGGACTGCGACGATGACAAACTAACCGTCAAGGTCCATGCCAGCGAGCTTCCTTGTGCAGTCTTCCTCATTCATTCGCGGTACCCTGGGCAATTTCGTGGCCCTGACAAGACGGACGTCGAGGAGTGGCTAAAGTTATAGGAAAGGGCGAGCGACAGCTGCAGATGGCACCTGACCCTCTTGCTGGTGAACCTGTCTTCTATCTCAAAGGAACTGTGCGACAATACTAAGAAATGTATGAAGCTAACCTCACGAGTAGAGATACGAGTGGTAAGGGCAGACGTGAATGGTAGGGGCATCAGCGCTGTTCTTGCTCAGCGTCAACAGCTGCACGACCATGTAATCAACTGCGCCAACCACCTTATCGTCAAGCCTCAATGCAATTACTGGATATCTAAGTGAGAAAGTCTTGCGCTTGTTTGGGCTGTTGCGAAACATCTACTGTACTTGTCTGATAGTTTCTTCCGTGTCGTAGCTTACCACTACGCGATTGTTTGGCTCTCTCCTTTCATAAACACAACTGGAAGACCTTAGCGTTGGACATTGCTTCTACAAGAGTATCGCATTCATCGCGTTTTCGGTAGTACATAAATCTGGACGCATGCACAGCGAAACTGACTTCATTTCTCGCAGTTTCGTGGATCAATTGGCTGACATAAATACAGACATATACAACTTTACTCTATTCGTATCTTACTTTCTACACATAGATAGCTAGCAATGACGAGACCCTGTTCTCTGAAACATTAAGGACCGCCTAAGCTATGCACCCACCCACCCTTCTCTCCAAATATTCACAATGCATTAAGGAATTTTTCACGACCGCAATGTCCTGCGTTGTTAGTAGTTGTTCACATGCATCTGCGATCGGTCATGCTCTAGAAACTTCACGATGCCCCTACTGCTGCCCATACGGGTATAACTCAGACTTAGGACCGCATAAGGCGCCGCTTCTCTATCGTTCTGTGCGTCGCTATGTCACTTCTTGTGACATCTTTCAGCAACGGCCTGCCTTACTTCTTGCTGTTTTTTTTCAGCCGACCAAAATCTCTCCACAGGCATTCTTCCGTGTGGACCTCGACCTACTAGGCTCTTTTCGTATATATACGAAAGGGAACAAGTGTACTCTTGTTGTAAAAGAATATGAAACAAAATATGTGAGTGGGCTGGAGATAATGGCCAGACGCGCAGCAAATGTGGCCGATCTCTAACACCATGACGACATTCTGCACCACAGCGCCCCTCGACAGCTGCTAACAGATCGTGTTTACTTTTCGTCGAAGATTGTCGACGGCCTGCTTCACTGCTGTTTTACTAAACACAACATCACTACAACGTACCACCCTCAAACAAACGGGCTCACCGAGTGCCTAAATTGTACTCTAACTTATATGCTTGTCGTGCACGTTTCTGACGACCCCCGTGACTTGGACGCCACCTTATCGAAGATTACATTTGGTTATAATTCGTCTCGTCACGACACTTGCCATCCTACCTTTTGTACAGCCATGACCAAATGTTGCCTTTTGGCACGTTACTACCCTCTGGCGCACAATTCTCATCTACTGATTACGCCTGCGATGCAATCACCACGGTGGCCCATGCCAGAATGGTTACTTGTCATCGTCTGACAATGTCGCAAGTTTTTTAAAAGTGATGCTATGACTATGAGCACTGAAAAACACAGTTTTCATCTGATTCCATTGTCCGCATTTGGACACCCTCACGTCGTGTAGGTTTAGCGGAAGCGCTCCTTTCTGGTTACTCTGGGCCCTACAATATCTTGTGCCAGCTGTCAGATGTGAAGTAGGAAATCGCACCAGCCGACGTGTCTTTGATACCTCGCGTCAGCAGTGACATTTCTTACGTCGTAAGCCGGTGGTCTTATTTACCCACAATAACTGATGCTCCGTAACTTGCGCCGGCAGAGAGCTAAGCTCGCCGGGAAGGTGATGCTGCGTTAAAAAGCGCGAGGAAGCTCTCTTGGACTAGAAGTTGATTTCTCTTATTGCCCCTTAGGCAGCAGCTATATTGGCCGTAAATACACCAGCTCTGCGCTAGTGTGCTTACTGTGGCCTTGTAAGAATATTGTTATTGCTGCGCTTTATCGTTCAGAAAGCTTAGTATAGTTATGAGAGACGCCGTAGTTGTCGGCTTCGGAATTGTCGACGCGTTGTGTTCTTTAACGCGCACGTAAATATATGTACAAGGGCTGATGGTATTTTCGTTTTCAACATAAAGGCAGTCGCCCCAGTTTATATTTTATCCTGTGAACTGCGGGTCAGCCGTGGAGCACGCTTATCCTAGACTCTCATGCTCAGTTTACAGCCCAGTGAAGGAGAGCGTACTGTAGTAAGGGGGGAAAACGTAAGTGTCTGTAAACGGAATAAAAAAGAGAAGTAATAGGCAGGAGGGACGTGAAACATGGCCTTTCGTGGCAGATATAAGGGATTTGAAAATAAGGACGACAGGGAGGACTGAAAAAAAAGGGTAGAGATATGACATAGCCACGTGTGTGACTGGGAAGATTGGGTAAGGGGGGATGTGAGGGCAAGAAGATTCTGATTCTCCGAGGATGCAGATTCTAATTCCTAGGGTCATTCTCGACGCCACTCCTTATATGTACTACTGCGTAAGCGACGAACGTACAACGTTACAAATTGCTTGAAAGATGCAGATTCCTCGTTTATTAGACTTCCTTTTATAGAGTCAGCTGCATAAGCTTAACGACACCTATTTCAAGCCATAGGCTTACGAATGCATCTTGATCGGGGTTGAGATAGACGAAGGCGAGTTCGGGAGGCTGTTGGACATTGAAGACTGGGATTACCTAAAGCAGCGCGTGACAACACATCAAGTGAAACTGCTGTGTACGAAAAGAAAACGTGCAACGCTGGTCTAAATATCAAACGCGTTTTTTGGCCATCCATCCAGGTGAAGATCACACGCCGATCTCACCTTTAACGGCGGATACATTTTTATTCGGAGAATGTCGGGCGTCTGTCGGTGTCCGCGCGCCCGCAGGGGTTATCTCTTCACTCTCTCTCCACTCTCTCTCTCTCTCTCTCTCATAACAACAGAAACGGGCACGCGCGCTTATCTTCATCGCTAGAACCGGAGCAGGTGGTGTGGCGGAGTAGCGGGGAGAGAGTGGAGACGAAGAGTGCACTATGGCGTGTTAGGGCGCTCGCATCGCGGGGGCTCGGTGGTACTCTCGCGTCTGGGGAGAGAGAGTCGGAGAGAGTAGGCGCTTCGCTTCTCTTTCCTTTTCCGTTCACGCTCTCTCCTCCCTGTGACCCACTCTCCCTTCCACTCGATCGTCATCATTATCATCATCATTATCATCATCATCATCAGCCTGACTACGTTCACAGCAGGAGAAAAGCCTCTCCCATGTTCCGCCAGTTAACTTGTTACGTATACATAAATGTAGTGAAGCTCGTACGTACACATAAATGGAGTGAACTGCGCGCCTAATTCTCGGTCTTTCGTTGGCTCGTGAATGTGTAATAAGTGATGACAGTACAAATCATCGTCTCGTCATTACTTAACACCATAAAAACTACTACACCGTCTACTCTAGGCGCAATGAGTGCATTCGCATTTTCTCATGGTTCCCTGGGGAAGGTGAAGGATATTTGTTGCCCTTCTAGTGCAAAAGAACATCCAAGCGGCGTCATACTAGAGAAGCGTTCTTGATGTGACATACAGCTTTGTGGTCTAACCACCTCCAGAGCGTGGGCTGGGGCAATAAATAATTTCGTCACGGGTGGTGTCTCGATAGGTCAACTGTGCCGGTTAGATGAATCACACCCATGGCTTTTCTTCCAGAGCTTGCAATAGCCGTCTTCTGGAGGGTGGTTCAAGCCATTTGCCAGTATCCTTTATTCTTCACCTGCTCGATGCATCAGTCAGGCAAACTGATCTCGTTCATGACACCTTGTAGGCTGATATAATCCCCTTAGTCTGCCTCATGACATTCCACTTGTTTCCCTTCAATATTGGATGGCATCGCTCGTGATTCAAATGACTTGCGTGAACTTGTAGCTTGGATGCATTTGTGTTTAGGCGCGCTTGTCGTATAGCATTTGCTCCCGTCGACGTTGCAGCTCTGGCCGTATCTGGTGTCACCAACTGTTGCGGCAACGCACCTGGTGCCTTCCGCCCTGCCGGGAAAGCCTCTGCACAATCGCTGTACGCACTCAGCGGCTGCGTGGCACGCACGCCTCCACCCGTATTTGTGGGAAGTCCAATGGTTCAATGGTTAAAGTAAAATATGCTCACTCGTTATATGTTCTCCATCCATGCGTCACACACAGAAATCAGCACATCACTGACAAAACTAGCACAAATTTCTAAAAAAAGACACAGGATATTTATGCATTACCAAGTGCTCAGGTAAGCTCTATCTAGGGTTCTGCCTAGGACATGCCTCTATGCAGCAGTTGATTGGTGTGTGACAGTGTAGCAAAACAGGCTTATATCTCAGCAGATTTTTCTTTTTCCAAGTTTGTCTGTTTGATTCTGTGAGTATACTCGGCATGTTTTTTGATGTAGCCTGACTAATAGCTTTAATTTTGTTGCACTGGCGAGGGTGTTCTGTTCATTTGGTACTGTATTGAGAGCATTGAACGTTCTAAATAACTTGTCTACTTCATATGTACATGTTCTGCTGCAAAAGAAGACATTAGCTATCCCCATAATAGACATTTGTATTCGCTAAAATGCATTGCTGCTATCAGTGTACACATGCAAGTTATGCGCATAAAACCTTCCGAAGTGGATAAAGTTGATTACAATGTACATTTTGAAGAACTTTTGTACAATACAATATTGTTATTTGTGCCCCTTTTTTCGTTTTCAGGTCCCGCGAAGCAAGTTGCTTGCATGTTAATGATTCTATGAAATATCCCCTTAACTGGCTAATAAAGTATAAACTTCCTGGAGACTTCTTGAGCCTAAATAGGCAGTGTGAAATTGCGTACCCTAACCTTTGGAGAACATACTACGTGCAGGTTAGTTTGGTGTTATCATTTGCTTCTATGCTCTATAAATAATGTAGAAGTACTATAAACTGATTTAAAAAATTTAATATTCATTTTTCCTTGCAGAAAACATATAAATGGTACTGCAAAGGTTACTGCTTCGTCCCAGGACATCAGTTTAGAGCCGCTGATCACTACTGGGACTTTCTATTTGTAGATGGAACTGTTTGCTTGAATAGAACTGCGAATGGACACCACAGCTGGGTAACCCTCTTATTTTATTCTCAAAATACTACGTAACATTTTTTTCACTAGCCTGACGCAGCAGAGAAGACAAATTCAAATCAACCATAATTTTTTGTTCACAGAAATTGATATTGCAGGAATGTTATATCACGTCGACAAATTAATAGTTGAATCTTTATTGCAAATTGGTTTATAGCAGCTTGCACAGCCCTATTGGTGTCTCGCAGCTACAGCATCGTTTGACGTGGATGCAGTTTCGTTGACTTGTAGTTGCACATTCTGGGGACAAACGTCCACAATCATGACTCAACCAAAACTTCTGCTTGAACTGTAAAAACGTAAACAAACTCGCTATTCTTGGAGAAGTATTTCTTTTAATATCCCGCCACCACCGTCGACTACAATCTTATTTCATTTTTGCGGAGGATGGAGCCGTAAAGAAGAATCTGAACCGAGGTCGTTCGTGATGGTGACGCTGAAAAGCAGGGGCGGAAAGGTGGCACATTCGAGTTGAATTCCTGAAGTTGTTTTGACATCTTCAACACTTTAAAGTACTAGGTTTGTTCAGAATTTGTTCTCTCTATTTCATCGCAGAAATAAATGTGTCATTGTTGTCATTTCATGACCATAGGGCTATCATGATCTAATTTTAAGTCATGGCTGTAAATCCGTGAATACCAACGCTATGGACTAAAGTTTTAGGTTTTGGGCTTCTGAAACCCTAGCTATTAGTGAAATATGTACTAAGATTGTGTCTGAAAAAAAATTCGAGGGCTGAAAAAGATAGTGTCCAAGTATATATTATATAAATATAAATATAAATATATATATATATATATATATATATATATATATATATATATATATATATATATATATATATATATATATATATATATATATATATATATATATATATATATATATATATATATATATAAGGGAAAGAAGTGTATAACTAAGGGCTCGTTTTTCCGTGTTTTAACACAATAATAATGAGATCTAACCGACAGTAATGGCAAGGAATGTGCAGGGAAAGTTATTAGAACAAATGGAATGTATATAAAAAGAAAGAAAAGCGGATGAAAAAATAACCAGCCATGAGCAGGAATCGAACCTACGACGCGTTATATCGAACGCGTTATTCGAAGGTCGTAGGTTTGATTCCTGCTCACGGCTAGTTATTTTTCATACACTTTTCTTTCTACTTATTTACATTCCATTGGTTCTAATAGTTTCCCCTGTACATTTCTTGGCATTACTGTCTGTTAGATCTTAATTTTATATATATATATATATATATATATATATTAGATCTAACAGACAATAATGCCAAGCAATGTATAGGGGAAGTTATTAGAACGAATGGAATGTAACGAAGGAAAGTGGGTGAAAAAACACGGAAAGTTTTTCACCTACTTTTCTTTCTTTTATTTACATTACAATCGTTCTAAGAACATCTCCTATAAATTCCTTCGCATTATTGTCTGCCAGATGTAATTATTATTTGAAAAACACGGAAAAACGAGCCCTTAGGTACACACTTCTTTCCCATATATATATATATATATATATATATATATATATAGTCTAGTAGATCCTCCGTGAGCGGTCACAACGTGGTTTATTTCGACGCTTCGGCCTAGAGTCTGGCCTTCATCAGGAATCCTGATGGAGGCCTGGGCATTTCGCGCCTGTTGCCGTCGGGATGCGCCGATGAACGCTGGTCGTGCCTGGCCTCAGACTACAGACTGCTCGCGTTTTGCTAACGTAGCGTTGCTGTGCGCAGCGTGCCCACGCATCAACACTACATTGGAGTTTATCGGCCCGTTCATGATGCGGTTGCGGCCATTTTCCTAGATCCACATATACGAAATTTGGCGTTACGTGACGTCAGTGGATGACGAAATGTATCACTGGTGCAAACATGCTAATCTAATCCTGGCGTGCGTGTCTTGTAAGAACATGTCAACTTACCACGCTCATAACGGGCTCGCGGCCCTTTCGCAAGCTGCACATATACTAAATTTGGTATCACGTGACGTGAATAGACGACGATGGTAAACAAAACATTCAAACACAATAATCATGACACGGAAGTTATGTAAGGCGTCATTTACTTCCATCTCATAACGTTGGGCTGATTTTAAAGTGACATATCAACATTTCTCATTTGTGCTTCGCATATATTTGATTCCCACAGTACGTGGTATCTGCTTTTTTTGTAAGAGGAAGCGGAGTACGGTCCTCGTGCGATGACAGGATTTCTAACTGCCTGTGGATGAGTTGCCGTTTGTAGCTGTGTTCCTGAGCCTCCTGCTCGGCGTTCATGTGGTTGAACACACATGTGCCCTGGCCTCGGCCAAAAACAGCGATGAGCTTGGTGCTACTTTCTAGCGAGGACTTGCGGTTTATGCCCTATTTTTTGCGCCATACCTCAGAACCACTCCGAAAATGATCAAAGGCCACCTGCCAGTTGCAGCCATAGGGCCACGAATGACGAGAACAGAGTGCATTGATCGTCACCACGGATAAATTCACAACTGGATTAGCTTTGGAAGCGTCTATAATTGATAAAACGCTATTGTTGCAGACGCGGCAACACAACCGCAACTTCTTGGCTACCAACTACGGCGACATCTAAGCGCTAGGAACCAACGACCTGCGGGAGACAAATTTGAGCCTGCGGTGAAGGTATCGATGTCCGCGAGAGGAGCCGCGGACATCGATACCTTCACCGCAGGCTCAAATAAACTCTACCTCTGACGTTCTACGCTAGAAAACCCAGCAATCAGTCGGCGTTGCTCAGCTTCCAGAGGAGCAGGCTCAAGCGATGAGCTATGCTGAAGCAGCCCGCCATCAGGCTCTTACTCCACGCTGACGCCGAGGCACCGCATAACCACAGTTTTGCCACCAGCCAACCCTGCCGCCCCCACCATCGTCATACAGCCCGCCAACCGGCCAGTGATTACACGCCGAGAAAGACCAGCGTTTGGCGCGCTCATGACCACCACCAGTTATGCTAGCTCTGCGGGGAAACTGGCCCGAACTACCACCACTGCTAGTACCAACAAAGGTGGCTACGCGGTGTTGACGTGAACGCGCCGTGTCCACAGGGGGTCGAATGACCTCAAGAATACGCCAATTGCCTCGCAGGAGCGCAGTGGACACCCCGATGACCTTACCGTTCACCTTCGCCAGACCCTACCTGTCACCACAACGCCACCAGTGCACGAGCCCTACTCGGAGTCATTCCACGGGGCCCTATACCCGGAAAACTAAAGGCAGCATTCGACGGAGGTGCGGTTGCTGTTCGTTGAACTGCCGAAGATCCTTTGCTGTTGATGACGACACTGTAACAGAACTTCAAGAACCTGCCGCTATCTTAACGTAGTCCCGACGTCAAAACATTGCGGCCAGAAGACCTGATGATGCAACGTCAAAATAGTGGTACCAATCGTCGTAGCCGTGACCAGACGTCAGGACCGTAGCACAGCGCCAACAAGCGAACTGGACATTTTCATCAACGGTGATCTCGTCGACAATAGCACTGACCAATATATCGTCATTGAACCGTTCGCCGCCAAGCTCACGTAAGTAAGGACTGCTTGGAATGATCCCGAAATCCAGACTTCTGGGGTCCATATGATAACAGCAGTCGGAGATTGCCCAGCGTGAGCCACAATGAACAACCGGACTTTCCTGCGACCTTCTTATGTTACAACAGTGCTCAAAGGACGTGATGCTTTGGATGGACTTCCTAAGTCATTATGGCACCGTCATCGACCTTGGGTCTTTATCTATAATAATTACCTCAGAGAAAAGGCTGCCGCCCTATACAATGACGGAAAATAACGCATTCAATCTGATAGAAGACCGGATCACCATGCCACCTTTCTCCAGCGTCTTTTGCGCCGGCCCCGAAAAAGCCAGAAACCTTGAAGGCGTAAATGAGGGCAATCAGCACTTGCTCCTAAACCGTCAGATTTCCGTTGCAAGAGGCGTAGCTGAACTTCGTGATGGTGAAAGAAAAGTAGTGCTGGCAAAATTAAGCCACGATTATATGCACCTTAACGTTGATAAGATGGTCGCCCACACCGATGAATTCGTGGATGCCAGCAATGCTTTCACTCTTTTCGATGCTGCCGAAGCTGGTTCGTCTAATCGAGGTCCCCAGCCAGATTTTGGCGTCAACCCGAGCCTTCCGTGGCGCGAGCAAGACCAGCTCAAAGCCATGCTTTTTCAATTCAAGGGCTGCTTCTCGTAGTCATGAAGAATTTGAAAAGCGCTTTCACCAAAGATTGTATCATAATAGAAAAAAGTGCTCGGCCATTCCGACAGAGCCCGCACCAAGTTTCAACGGGCAGACCTGAGGTCGTAAAGAAACAAGTCAATGAAATTCTACGTGACGACATCCTTCAGTCCGTTGGCATCACTCCTGGTAATATTGACGAAGAAAGACGGAAACTTTTATTTTTGCGTCGATTATCACCGCCTTAACGACATCACTAAGAAGGAGTGTACCGTCTTCCACATATAGATGACGCCTTGAACCGACTCCATAGCGATGAGTACTTATTATCGATGGGCCACAAGATCGGCTATTGGCAAATCAAGGTCAATGAAGCAGATTGAGAGAAGACTGCCTTTATCGCACCAGACGTCTTCTTGTAGTCAAAGGTCATGCCGTTTAGTCTTTTCTCGGGGTCTGCGACGTTTCAGCCATGCTAGCTGGATTATGCCAAACTGGCCTCGTCTACTTGAGTGACGTCTTCGTGTTCTCCTAGAGCATCCAGGAGCATTTCCGGGGCCTTGAAGCAGTACTTCAAGCTATCAAGGCCTCTGAACTCACCCTGAGGCCAGAAAAATGTCGCTTCGTGTACGAGGAGCTCTTCTTTTTGGAACACGTTATTAGCAAATGTTTTAGCCTGTCCCAACCTGCGCAAAATGGCTGCCATCACCGATTTCCCGCCACCGACCGACAAGAAGATGATACACCGATTTCTCGGACTGTGCGCCTATGAGAGGTGTTTCGTCACGAGATTCTCACATAACTCCAAGCCGCTAATTAATCTAATAATAAGCAACGTCGAATTTAGGCGGAAAAAGGGAGAAGAAGAAGCCTTTCAGGAACTTAAACAACACATGCAAACACCTCCGATATTTGCGCATTTCCATGAATTCGCCGGAACAGAAGTACACAAATGTAAAAGCAACGTAGAACTCGACGCCGTTCTTGTGCACAGGACTGATTTCCTGGAAAAGGTCGTCAGTTACGCTGGCCTTTCGAAATCGAAGGCCGATGCCAAATATTCCACAACGAAAAAGGAGTGCCTTGCCGTCATCTGGGAATAGTCAAAGTTTTTTCCTTCCCTCTACTGAAACCATTTGTTAAGGTGTTACGGGAGTTTAACGAGGTACACAGCGACCGAGAAGATAGAAGCCGCAGCTGCAAAAGCGTAGCCAGGGAGCGAACAGCCGAGCGAGCCAGGCGATGGCAATGCGCTTCCGCATGTGTCTATCTTCTTCCTCACAATAATCCCCGGTATCGAGAGGTAGCCATCCTGGCGACCTAGAGAGATGTCACAGGGTCATAATACGGCTTGAGATGGTTAATGTGGACTGTTTCTCGTCCCCAACGACGAAGGTCGGTAGATGGCGTTACGGCTTCAACCACATAATTAACAAAAGATGTCTGCGCAACCACGCGTTAGGGTTCATGATAGTTTGGAAGAAGCTTGGACGAAAGGTCGGGAACAGCAAGTGGCAGAACCCAATGCCACACGAGAGAGTTGAGAGTGAATGCGTCAGGAGAGATATAGGATTCGTGACGCTGTTTTTGACAACACTGTTGGTCATGCGTGAAAGAACGGTCCAGTTGTTGGCATTTCTCGGCGTGGTGAGTCACCACAGACACAGCCTAGTAGTCGTCAACGTCTGGATGATATGGTAGAATTGCATCAACAGTGCTAGTGGGATCACGGCCGTATAGCAGGAAGAATGGTAAGAATCCCATGGTGGCTTGAGATGCGGTGCTGTAGGCGAATGTGAGAAACGGGAGAACAATATTTTAAATGCAGTGGTCTCACGCAACGTACATTGACAACATATCACACAGAGTTCGATTAAATTGTTCCGTTAATCCGTTTGTCTGTAGGTGATATGCGGCAGTGGTGCGGTGAATAATTGTGCATTCGGATAGGAGGGATTGCAACACGGAGAAATACAAGGCTCCGATCACTGAGCAGTTCACAAGGGGCGCCGTGGCGCAGAATAAAGCTGCGTAGAATAAACGAGGAAACGTCTTTGGCTGTTGCGGCAGGTAATGCAGCGGTTTCGTCGTATCTTGTCAAGGGATCCACGGCGACGAATATCCAGCGGTTGCCAGTGTGAGGGCATAGAAGAGGCCGGAACAAGTCAATGCCGACGCGATCATATGGGTGGGCGAGTGACCTCTTCACGAACGAAATCTTTAATCTGTACCAGCAGAGATGAGTTGTCAGAAGCAACCGCCAATTCCGACGTTGAAGTCGCCTGTAGATGAGAGTGGTGCGTCGCTGTGCGTAGTTTTCGCAGCTCATCAAAACTTTGGCAAAGATTGATAAGTTCAGACAATGTGGATGGGTTCTTTGCCAGCAGCATCTGAAAGGCGTCGTCTTCAATTCCTTCCAAGATATGCCTGATCTTGTCGGCATCGTTCATTGCGACATCAACGCGGTTACACTGGTCGGTAACGCCTTCAATGTAGCTGGTAAATGTTTCACCATTTTGCTGCCCGGCCACGCAACCGTTGCTCGTAGCGAAGCTTGCGAACAAAGGGGTGCCTGAATACTTCCGCCACGTGCGTTTTGAAAGCAGCCCACGTAGGAAAGTCACGTAGGTGGTTTCCATGTCACGCGCTGGTGACGCCACTCAAATAAAATGAAACCTGTACCACTCAAGATTGGTGGGTCGACATTACCGTCGAGTAAAAGTTAGGAAAGAAACACTTCCACACCGTCTGTCTATCTCGCGAGCCCGTCAAACTGCCATACCAGGACGACCAGGATGATGAGTGCTTCTTAGGAACCATAACTGCCGATGACTTTACAGAGCGACAGTGAGCCAAACGGGAACGAGGGGCCTATCGGAATACCTTGAGGGCTGGACCACCGTCGTCCCAAAAGTATTCGGGTGAGGACTGGCGTTATTTTTCCTGAAAAGGACGTCCCCGAATAGAAGAGCTTCTCTCCAGCCCGAGCCAGCCACCTAATCGTCGTACCTTCGGCAATGCGACCGGAAATTATTAGGCTCTACACGACGACCTGCCGGCTGGACATTTCAGATTTTACCGCATGCTCGCAAGACTAAAGGAAAAGTACGATCGACTGCGCCTTGCCGCCGACGTCTCCCGCTACATAAGAACGTCCCGACACTGTGAGTGACGAAAGATGCCACCCACAAGACCAGTAGGTTTGTTCCATCCAATCGAGCCTCCTCGGCAACCATTTCAGCGGATCGCGATGGTCCTCCTAGGGCCGTTCCCAAAGTCGACTTACGGAAATAATAAATTATCGTAGCTACTGACCACCTCACCTACTGACCACAAGAGCCCTGCCTAAAGGCAGTGCCGCCAAGGTAGCCAAGCACTTCAATGAGAGCATCGTTAATCGACATGGCACCGCAGAGGTCATCATTGCCAGATATGTACGGCGTTTACTGCTGATCTGACTCAGAACAATCATGATATACAGGCAGACAAGGCACCGCCGGATAACGGCGTATGACCTACAAACAAATCGCCTCACCGAGCGTCTAAACAGGAACATCGCCAACATGCAGGCCATTAACGCCGACGTCGAACACAAGACGTAGGACACCAACCTTCTGTACTTGAGTTTCGCATACAGTATGACCGTGCAGCAGATGGCGTGGATGACGTCATACACGTTGGTCTACAGAAAAAAACCTGGCAACGACGCTGGACGTTATGCTGTCCAATGTCGCTCACGAAGAAAACGTCGACGTCACCGTCTAACTGCGGCATTCCGAAGAAGCCAGACAACTCGTCCGCCTCCACATATTGAACCGACAGGCGACTTGCAGCCACCATTACAATCTTCCACGAAGCTTTCTAGAATACCAGCCCGGTGGCCACGTTTTGGTGTGAACATAAGTGACAGACCTTAATTCGAAAATCATGAAATGCATACCATGTAAGTCATGACTACATGCCACGCTCATGGTGCGCTCGCGGTCGTTTCGCTACCTTTGCATATACCATTTTTGGTATTACGGGACGTGAATGGATGACGAAGCTATATATATATATATATATATATATATATATATATAATGAGTGGGGCAAACATGATAATCGTGAGATACGTCTCATGTAAGAACAATATTACATGCCAAGCTCAAGATGCGCTCGTGGCTGTTTGGCTAGCTTCACGTATACCAAATTTTTAATATGTGACGCGAACGGATGACGAAAGTAAATGACACATCCAAACATGATAATTATGACATGCCTGTTAGGTAACAATATGGCTACATGCCACACTCATCATGTGGTCGCGGCCATTTTGTTAGCTTTAAATATACGAATATTGCTACCACGCCACGTGAGTGAATAACGAAGGTAAATGACGCGTCTAAGCATGATAACCATGACAGTTTTCGTGTGGAACATGAGTACAGAGTATGCCCATAGCGTGCTTGCAGCGTTTTCGTTACCTTCATATATACTAAATTTGGTATAACGTGACGTGAATAGACGACGATGGTAAATAATACGTCCAGACATTAAAATCATAACATAAAAGCCATGTACGACATAATTTACAGCCGCCTCGTAACGTATTTTTGATTTTAAAGTGACTATTCAACGTTCTTTGTTCATCCTTTCCATATAATCGATTCCCACTGTACTTGGTATCTGCCAATTTTTTGGCGCGAACTGATAGCTTATCTTTTTTACGTTATTATTGTGCTATCATCTTTTGTTAAAGCATCAGGACGATAGATTTTTTTAAAGAGGTGATGCCACATTCCTTCCTTATATTCTGCCATAGCCCCTTTTCACTGTTAGTAATTCTCAGCGCTAACCACACCAGCATGCAGTGTTCGACAAGGTTCAGGACAGTAGCAGAAGATTTCGTCAAGTGTACAACCAGTTTGCGAACATCACAGATAAATCTAACACCCACGCGGCTGCTAGTGATAAATCTACTGTATTTATTTGAAAGTGTATAAATGTCGACACAGTAAGCGCTTGTCAGTTGATCGGCAACCGACGCTCTCTTCGCTGCTATTGGTACCAGTGTTTCGGTCTTATCTGACTTTTCTTTCACCTGGCCACAACTTTAGCCAACTAAACAGTTTCATCTGACCATCGGGTTTGCTCCCTTCGTCTGCCTCACGACCCTGTGACAATTGATTTATATGTGAGGTTTAACGTCCCAAAACCACCATATGATTATGAGAGACGCCGTAGTGAAGGGCTCCAAAAATTTCCACCACCTGAGGTTCTTTAACGTGCACACAAATCTGAGCACATGCGCCTACAACATTTCCGCCTCCATCGGAAATGCAGCCACAGCAGCCGGGACTCGATCCCGCGACCTGCGGGTCAGCAGCCGACTACCTTAACCACTAGACCACCGCGGCGGGGCCCGTGACAATATAGTATTGTTTTTCCCAAAGTGGTTTCAACAAACCTTGTTCCTCTTTGGTTGAACACTTTCTAGCCATGTAGGAAACCTTTGTACAGTCCACACCCTGACCAAAAAATCCTTAATTGATTTTATTCATATTTATCGACTTTTCGGTCTTGTGCAAGATAATAAACTTCTGCTCGCAACCAAAGACGCTAATGCCGACGCTAAAATGTCTGTGAACAGTGCTCTTTATAGCTATTGCGTTAAGGTGACATGATGCATCTGTTCGGCTGCTCAGCCATGGTTGTTTTCTTCCCGCTCTCTTAAATACTATAGCATGTACCCATGATGAACAGAAACAGGCTATCCTAAAGTTTTTCAATCAAGTGAAACGGCTAATGAAGCCAAGGAACGTATAGGAGACATTATCTGAAGCGTTTTGTTGTAATGCTATGACAATTATCTATATACACAATATTTAAAATGAACAAAAACACCATTTTACCATTTTTCCTGTGTTTGCCAGTAAAAATAGAGACAGAAACAGCCCCTCCTGATTAAATAAAGGGCTCACATTTGTTTACAGCCAGCATTATTCTCCGCAATGTTATTATTGTGCGCATCACTTTATATTGGTTCTTCTTTTGATTTTTCTCTCAGATATGCATCAACGGAGAATGCGTTCCAGATAAAAGAGGGTATCGAGAACTACCCTACAAGGAATAAAAATAAATTCTGAAAGCTGAGCTCACCTATTTTATGTATTTGTCTTCGCGTTAACGTTAAACCTACACAATGGCTGGACATATGCCACCTTCGAAAATTCTCGTACACTGATCTGTCTTACGGACGCCTAATTTTTACTATAGTAGCACCATGCTGGTGTTTTCAATTGAATTATGACGGATGCGACGGTGGTTGGACGCTGTGCTTCTTGAAGATGGCTTTTACGTCGTGTATTGGACGACTCGTTCTTTTTTTGTGGACATACGCCAGAGGACCTTGCTTAACAATAGTTCTTTGTGATAACTCTACGTTTAAAAGCCACTTATATGCTAAATTGTCCTTTTTATTGAAGAAGTTACCCGAATCATTGATTTAAGTCTAGCGTTTCCCGAGGCAGCCCTTTCAATTACGTGTTTTTGTTGGTGAACGGAGCTGATGTGATGATATAAAAGTGCTTATGTAAAAAAGCTGAAAAGCAGCTTTATAAACTCACCACGCAGTTGATACCTAACAGTTACTCAATAGTGCGCACCTTACGGGAAGTGAAGGGTGATAACTTTAAGAATAATTAGGTTAATCGAATGGTCAATTATGCCAATCAAGGCAAGGAGGCTTGAATTGGTGTTTTGAACTGCGGTTAAATATCATCACATAAATTGAAGTCTCTTAGATGAAATGAAAGTGTTTCTTGCGTTGACTTGAACCTATTTTAACGTTCTTCAAGAGTATTGCGGCAGAAACATGTATCAACGTTTTCAGGTCATGTCAGTTGGAAAGTGTTGCACTGAAGGTGACACAACTTTGTATTTTTTGTGAGTATTGACTATTACGTAACAAGCTGCAATGTCAAGTACTTTTGATGGTGTTTGCTTGGAGAGTGAACCACAGCGCGTGCCTAAAGATATACTGCGACATTAGCAAAATATATTTCGGGGATGTTACGTGATGATAAAGCGGGGTCAAGTTAAGAAGTTCAAGAGAGTAAGCATACTTACCCACAGCGCGCCGTGCTGTCGAAGTGAATATGCTAAGAAGGCGAATGATCGGTAGAACATCTTCAAACTTTCAAATTTTTCTGCAGCTTTAAAAGCGTGGAAAACTGCCATTCGACAAAAGAATTTTCCAAGTGACACTCAAGACCTACAATTGAGACCTACATATTAAAGTAGAGAGCTTGATTTCTCTCTTCTGGCACATGTTTGGTGTTAACAGGGCGCATGTTCCACGTGGTCGGTAGACAACAAAGCCGCGTGCTGTTTCCCAAAATTTTCCGAACATTCCTGCACACCTGTTTAATCTAACAGCCCCAAAGCTCAACGGGAAAACTCTAATGATGAATGGAAGAGTGAAGCATGACGATCGTGTGTCGGGAAGTGGCGGCGATGTGTGTGACGTAAACACAGGAAACGGATACGTTGATGAAGTTGCTGGCGTTTATTACAATGGAAGATAATATTCAGAAAAATCACTTGTTTCTTTGCTTCGATATGGAGCGCACGATAGAGTCCTGGAATGTCGATTGTATCACTATAGACTTTTTTAAGTTATTGAAAACAGCACCACTTACATCACCAACAAATCTATGGTGGCAAGAGAATGCTTCGCTCTTGCCCTAAGCTCAAGGAAAAGGCTTGGTATTCTTGTATATACTGCAAACATGGTTTATATGATCACCCATAAACTCACAATAAGAAAGTATCGGCTTTTCACGGTTGCATTCATAACCTGAAATGTACGTTGGCTATCAGAGCAACTCAATCTTCTGCATTTCTGCCGCAGCACATGCCCTGACGATACAAGACGTGTGGAAGAGCACTTAGTGCTTCACAATGGCTCACGAAGGATAGTGTCCCCCATGCTATAACACAAAGCACGAACAAAGCGAGAAAAAGAAATAAACCAAAAAATTGGCCCCGTATGTGCATGTTACACTGCAAATGTCGTCGAAAGACGATAGCCTTGCGTGCGATGAGAGGGAAAAAACAGTTATTTGAGGTTCTGCGCCCGAAAATTAGTTAATGGTATTCTGGAGGTGCTGCGTTACAGTGCCTAGAGCGTGCAGCGGAGGTGAAGGATAGCATCAAGTCACGTTACACGTGAGACATGAGCGTCATCTGGCACTTATCTTGGAAGACGAAGCGCGTGGCGCCCGTTTCAAAGGTGACAGGGTATAGAACGCAAGGCAGCGGGTAGATGCCACCACCATCTCGTCTTAGCAAAGCGTTGGAAACACTCGCCTTTTCGTGCAAGCGTACCATGGTGAGCGCTGCGTGATAAGCGCTACGGTCCTTAGAATTACTTGTGTATGCCTTTTCTAGTTAAAGACGCACATGCAGAATATATCGGGGTTGCTATGGTGCCCCATACATGCGCAATAATAGCTTTTCAATAGACAATCGCGCAAGTAGGAACGCTTAATCTTGAGCAAATTTAGTGGGCGCTGCGAACGGGGACGGTCGTTTGCAAGTGCCGGGTGCTGTTAAAAGTGGACAAACAGACAGATGTACAGTTAGCCAGACAGACAGACAGACAGACAGACAGCAGAAAGACAGACAGACAGACAGACAGACAGACAGACAGACAGACAGACAGACAGACAGACAGACAGACAGACCAAAATTTTTGCGTCGAGCGTCCCCAAGAACGACGGTCGTCTTTAAAAAAAACGAACCAAGCTTCATTAAACATTCTGCATAACAATGGCAATTAGGCCACCAATTTTCGGTAAAAAAAGTTAGGAACGCCGTTCGCGCAATAAAAACATGGTTTTCAAAAGTGTTTACCAGCCAGTCAAGTGTAACTCAAGTATAGTCAAGAATAACCGCAGCCTCTCGCACTTACAACCAACCGCAACAGTCATGAATGAACGCTATTTATTACAGTTACGAAATTAATTCAATAATAAGTAGGTACTGGCGTGATCCTTAAAACTAAGTAGTATTCGCTCAGTCCCTATCAAGCTAGTTCAGCTAAAATTCATTTGTGCAAATACGACCACCTTGCTGTTCTGTATGCACAAAAAGCAGACTATGCTTCTTCAGCAATCCGAACTAAAGTCAATCCGAACAAGACCGTAGCGCCGCCACTCCGCGGGATAAGGAAAGGGGTTGCTTATTCTTGCTGCTACCGCGCGAATTTACCAAACTTATAGAATCTAAAAATGTTGGAATGTACAAGATGAAGGCAACTGCTCATGTTTTATTGATTTAATTAAACTACAGACATAAAAGCGTATAAAGATATAAATACAGTTTCACTAGAAGAGATGAAGGGACTAGCTAATTTCAAACCTTAAGATTACGAAACAGCTAAGGAGGAAAAAAATGAAATTTATGGCAATCAAAATAAGCAAAACTATGCACGTCGCACCTACAAGGATAGCTAAAAAAAACTCGGTGCGATCCCGACTTGACTTGGCAGCTATGCAGTGAGCACAACTCCCTGGTCATCTAACCTCAACGATCATAATATGTCTGAATTGTGGTGGTGTGTCACAAAAGACTGCAAAAGTTGACATGATGGAGGTTGGTTTTGCACACAGTTTACCATAGTGCAAAACGCTACCGCTAGTTTTCGAAAGCTATGGCTGACTGCACGGTTTCGTTGTTAACAAAAGCAAATAAGAAGTTCTATTTGAAAAGAATTTTTAGAAGTAAAGCTATCATTGCTCGCGTAAATGTAAGATGCAAAACAAAACATGGCTAATGGCTCTGTCTGGGCATCGATATCACGCGAAAGTGAAACATGTGTTCACAAAGCCAGCCGAGCATTCATCTTTCGTGATTTTGCCAGAAGGGTGTAGGAGTGAATGCTACAGCAACAAATTGTAACCTCACGCAAACAACAGAGAGCAGCTCAATACCTGCAGCATTGCATAAAGCAGAAAGCAGGCACGAAAACAGCATGTACCCGGCGAGCGCGGACTGCAAATGTCACAACTCGATACATAGCACACTGGTCAGACAGAAAGACGCATGAAACACATACACGCACAGGACGAACGCGATGTGTCACAATTTTTTCTTTGTGTGTGAACAGCGGGCTCCTTTGGCGCGTAGTGGCGCAAATCGTACGGCGCATAGCACGTACCACAGCAACAACCTTAAGAAAAGTTTTCGGCTCATTGGCTCTTCTTCTGATTCAGTCACCGCAAAGGAGGCCACGCTACGATGTCTCAAATCCTCTCGGTTTGCCTGGGCTGTCACGTGTGCAGAGGTAAAGGTCACGCCTTGGGTGCCTTTTAACGCGATGGAGTTAAAGAGCTTGTCTCGCAGAAAACACGCCGCCAGCGTCGGTCCCGTTGGTGGTGAGCGAAAAGTCGTCTGTGCATCGGTGACTGAAAAATCAAGTTACCGAGATAGCCACGGGAGGCCGCTACTAGTCCACGCGTGCGCGCGCAATCCCACTGAGAAAGCCGTGCATTCGAAGAAAAAAAGTGCTCAAGGTCACGAGGCGCGGTACTTTCTTTTCCCTGCCACCCCTCCTTGCTCAGCTTCCAACGCTTTCGTAGGGATGAGAGAAGATATAGTGCAATTGCAGCATGCGACAGACCATCGTAACTCCACTCGCACTGTACGGATTATGTCACTTTTGTTCTTGTTTCATTGCTCGCGCTTATGAAGGGAACGATTGGCACGGTAATTTGATGCAGTCGTCTTGAAGTGGTGGGCAGCGGTTGACAAACCACTTTTTTATGACAAAGATAAGTGATCTGTACCAAGTACTATGCTTTCTGATATGCTTGTCAACACTGTAGATCGCAGGGTAATACGTTCTGCTTCACAGTACTATCTTTTTTTTTCGCGTTCAAGCTGCACAGCACCACACAACAGCTTTGCGGCATCACACCCCTAAAAATGCCGTCAGACACACACGCTCCCACCAAAGATTCGTACTCGATCACCGGAAACATGAGGCAAGGTACACCCAGATATGACTACATACAAAAAACAAGATAAAAAAGCACATAAAGAAGCACACGGACAGGCAAAACACCTCATGCAACAACATTTTAACACGAAGTGTCGCCCGCTATTATAGATAGAGTTTCAGCGCCCTCACCTAAAAAGCGGCCGCAACTGCTAACTCAGCGGAAAAGCACCTGTCCGTAGACGGTGGCGAGACACAACAGACCACACCTTCGTTTTTATGCAGCGACCGTGGCACTGTTGATGCAGAAGCCACAAAATATACGTGGACGTTAACAAGCCACGGCCGCTCATTAACTCTTACAGCAGCAGTGCACAAACACAGTACCAGCACATATTAGGGAATGCTTTTGAAACAGAGCTGTGTCACTTCTTTACTTGCTGCTTACAGACGGCGTCGCTGGGTCTTGTCGAGGAGAACGGCTATGTGATGAACTGTTGGCAATCACAGAAAGCATCTCCTGTGAAGTTTTTGTCGTTGTTATTTGAGACGCTGATCAAAAATACGCATCCGCTATTTGTTGTCCCTTTCGGAGCGATGTACTTCCCACAAGTGAGATGGCTCACCGTCCGGGTTCACGCCGTGCTTACCAGCAGCCACATGCTGGTTCAGTCTGCCTCCCATAAGTGCTCGCCAACACGCTGTATTTTTCACATTAGTTCACACGTGGACTGGACAATTCGAACGGTACCTTAACCAGCAAACATTGTTTTCTGAGAAACAAAATGTACACTGTAAAAAAACTTTTGTCAAAACGACGCTGAATATAACGGCAGCTCTATTTCCAAGCTTATGGCCGTCAAAATAACGACAGGTCGTCGTTTTCAAATGACGGCGCAATTTTGTCATTTTGACATGTTTTCCGTCATTTCACAATGCAAGCAAACTGTCAAGTTTATTTATTTATTTATTTTTACATACTGCAGCCTGAATTGGGCTATCACAGGAGTGGGTTTGCCATACATCAGCACACACAAGAATACAACTCCTAACAAACAGGAATAGAACTCTTCATAAACACATTCCGAATCAATACATTCATGCAAGAAATCACAACTCCTAATAAACAAATCGCGAATCAATACATTCATGCAAGAAGTCTTCTAAAGGCAATGATCTAGTTGACCCAGGCAATACATTTCATTTTTCTATAGTTAGCGGAAAAAAGCTGAATTTAAATATGTTAGTACGTGGATGGAATGGTGTCGGGTTGAGTTTGTGGCTATTACTTGTGCGTTTCAGTTTATCAGGAGACAGATATTCATCAGTTAATGCGTAGCGTGGGGTATTAACAAGATATACGGCAACTTTAGGCATTCGAACTCGCGTCGCTCAGACAGGGTTAGCAGACCTAGCGTAGCAAGTTGAGAGGAGGGTGAGAAATTCCAGTCGTAACGACGAAAAATGAAACGGATGGCTTTCTCCTGAACGGATTCTAGTGTGCTGATTTCCGATTTTTTATGACGGTTTCATACGAGGCAGGCATATTCGAGGAAGGGCCGGATGCGCGATTTATACGTTAGCAACCTTGTTTCGGATGGAGCATCTTTTATTGTACGATTTAGGTAGCCCAGTTTCTTCGAAGCTTTATTGCAAGAGTATTCGATATGGCTAGACCAAGAAATATTGGGTGTGAAGATGAGGCCTAGGTACTTATACTCGAACACACGTGACAGAGAGGAGCCATTGAAGGAGTAATCGAAAAACGAAACGGAGCTGCGTTTACAGAAGGAAAGAGCAACTGTTTTAGTAAAGTGTATGTTCATTCGCCATGTGTCACACCATCTGCAAAATTGTGCAAAAAAACCATTAAGCAAATTGTGGTGATCATTGGTATTAATTACATGATATAGGACACAGTCATCAGCGTAAAGGCGGATTTTCGCAGGCACACAATTGGGCAAATCATTTATGTGCAATAAGAACAAAAGTAATCCCAGGACTGAACCCTGAGAAACTCCGGTTGAAACATTCACAACAGACGAGTTTGAGGAATTAAAAGAAACAAACTGAGAACGGTTGTTTAAAAAGCTAGCAATACAGTCAACTAAGGAATAATTGTTAAGAACAGTGTGAAGTTTGCGCAGAAGTTTGGAATGTGTAACAGAGCCGAATGCTTTTGCAAAGTCGATGAAAGTTGCATCAATTTGGTAACCGGAGTCTATAGCATTCAAAATGTGATGAGAAAATTCTACAAGCTGGATTGTTGTACTGAAACCTTGATGAAAACCATGCTGGGCATTACTTAGGATGTTATTATTTTCAAGAAACCTCATGATATGCGCAAAGATTGTGTGCTCTTAAAGTTTACTTGATTGAGACGTTAATAAAATTGGGCGATAGTTTAATGGTGGCTGCTTGCTGCCAGATTTATGCGTAGGAAGAATTTTCGCTAATTTTAAAGCTGAAGGAACAGTTGAAGTGCGTAAGGACTTTTGAAAAATTATGGTCAAGTAGCGGCTCGTCCACTCACAATATCTAAGAAGAAAAATATTAGGAATGCCGTCAGGACCAAGAGATTTCTTATTTCCCAGGTACAAAATTAGGTTCATAACACCATCGAGAGATACGGAAATATCACTGATTGAGTTATTTGAACCATGGAGAAAGCTAGGGATGTCTAAGTTGTCAGTCGTGAATACCAATTAGAGGTATTCGTTGAACGCGTTAGAAATGGTTGAGGGGTCACGGCAGGTGACGTTATTTAAAACAACTGTATTTGTGGCAGCTGAAGTGGGTAAAATAGAAGCCCAAAGTTGTTTGGGGTTGCTTTTGAAAAAATCTTTCAACGTAACGTTGCAATAGAAGTCCTTCGACGAATTAATTTCGATCCGAAGTTCTTCTTTGGTGAGGTTAAATTCCTCTATTTTAAGGGTGTCACCATTTCTTTTTAAATGTCTCAGTCTGGCAACCCGACGCGACAGGTGAAGTATATCACGCGATATCCAGGGAAGGTGAGGGTTTTTCTTTTTCGTTTTTATTGGGACAAAGCGCTCAATACAAGTTGCCACAGTCTTTCCAAAAGAAGCCACCAGAGAATTAATATCATTAAATTCGCTGAGGCGTTCGAAATCATCAAAAGAATCTGACAAAAGATCAAAAAGAGACGCTTCACCGGCTCGTGAAAAATGGGGAAATGTAGAATAGACAAAATGGTTGGTATGTACAGGAACAGAAGTTGATACTAGAACAGCCTTGTGGTCTGAATTACCATCAGCGACTTCGCATTCATAACCATGGTCTAAGAGGAAAGGACGAACAAAAACTAAATCTAAAACTGCATCCCCTCGTGTGTTAGTTTCAACAATCTGTTTTAAACAAAAATACAGCGAAAAGTCTAACAGAACTTTGCAAATTTCTACGTCATAGCCTATGAGCGAAAGAGATGGCCACAAAATACCTGGAGTGTTGAAATCTTTCAGGCAGATCGAGTTGGAAGTAGATAAGAAACACTCGTGCATAAAAGTTGTTAAAGCGAACAGCTGATCTATGTTCGATGATAGCGAGTGGTAGATTACGCCAAAAACTATGAAAATGCTTCTAAAAAAGACCTTGCACCACACAGATTCGGTATCAGGTGGACTCGGTATAATTAAAAATTTAAGATCAGACCGTAAAAGTAGTGCGACACCCCCTCCCCTGCCATGACGTCTGTCAGTTCTGATGTTTGTAAAACGTGGGGGTGTTACTTCGCTATCGTATATATGTTCATTTAACCAAGTTTATGTTACGCCAGCTTTATTCGGTGAATGGGCCGTGATAAGTGAAAGAAAATTTGGGAACTTGTTGACTAGGCTTCTGGCATTAACATTTAGGATGCGCAGGGGCTCGTTAGGATAATTCCTGAGGCATCAAGGAGCTTTAGTGGTGACATTAGAAGAAGCTTTTGCTGGGCGAGAATGAATCCTAATGAGGGTGTTAGTGTCATCGTTCCAGTTGTACATATCTTGATCTATAAACACATGATCAAAACTTAAACGTGCAATGAAGCCCTTATCCCGAAAGGGTTGTGATGCTTCCCACAACCTCTTTCAGATTGTTTGTACGTGCAATGAATATTCTTTAAAAACGCGAAAGTTAGACCCTTGAAGTTGGTAGCCATTTTTAAGGACAGATGTTTTTTCACGATAGTCAAGCAGCTTTATGATAATGGGACGCGGACGATCGGCTTGCTTACGTCCAATCCTTAGACACCTTTTGATATTAGGGCAATCAATTTGCAGGTTTCTTTTGAACCATTCAGAAAGGTTAGACAGAAGAAGGTCAAAGGATTGATCTGGTGTCTCAGCGAGGCCATGCAGCATCAAATTATTGCGAAGAGATCGGTTTTCTAGATCATCGTTCCGCATAGAGAGTTGCTTGATTTTGATTTGTAGCTGCTGAATATCGCTGTTCACTTTGTTACCAGCAGCTGTAGAAGGCGTGACGGAAAGAGATTCAAATGCCGAGACACGAGTCTCCAAAGCATCAAACCTAGGATTGACAACTTTATGATACTTCTTCATATCAGCTATATCTTGCGATATACGTTGCTGACCCTTAATTAATTCGGTAAGCATTTGAGTCACTGAAGACCAGTCAGCATCCGCTGCATCAAAATTACCCGTCTCATCAGAAAGGACGAACCACGTAAATGAGTGTTAGCCTTGTTTAACTTAGGAGGCCTCAGGTTCAATTCTACATTACCGCGCAAGACAATCCTGCTAACACAGACAATAAGGTCTATGAACTCGCCCACTGAAAAAAGCAGGCGTCGACGATGTCCTTTTATGCCTTGCCGACGATGTCTCCGAGCCTTGCTGGTCAACGATTCAAGGAACCAGGATGTCGTCATCATAGATGATGGCACGTAGAACACCAGCCGACGAGGCAACGAACATGCCAGGGCTATCTCTAGCGAGGCTGATAGGGACGTCCATGCCAGCAGGACCAGAGTTGTCCACGTAGCGAAATTTGGTCGAAGAACGGTAGTTCATGGTATTGCTTCCAAGGCGAAGAAATTCGGACGAGTTGGTGACAGGATCGGTGAGGCAGGCCAAACACTGCGTAAAAAGCAGAAAACGGTTCAGCATTCTGCCAACGCTGCTGTGAACATTTGCACCGAAAAAACTTAATGTCGTCATTTGCAAGTGACGGTATTCATTCATCATATTGACGTTTTTTTAGTGAACTCCATACACAACTGAACAGTCCGATTGGCAACATTTCAGCGTCAAAATGACGGCAAGTTGTCAGTTTTAGATTTAGGCAATTACTAATTAGTGTCGTTTATTGTATCTTTGTCAAGTAAAACTATTATTAGACCATCAATGTAGCATTTTCTTTGTAATGTGGTGGCAGACTCTCAATGCATTGTGGATAACGGCTCATAAGAACAACTGTATTCTGTGTCAATATGAATTGTGGTGTAGTCTACGTCGCCATGCCACTGTCATTCAAGTTGGGTAGCACTGCATAAAATATGCAAGGAAAGGTTTTGCGAATACTGGCACATTTATTCCTTAAATTATTTTGAGAAGGTTGAGCACCTTCAAGCTACTCCACTTACTTCATCTTTACCAGAGCGCTTAGTCAGGTTAATCTGCCCCTTATACCTAAGAACGAAATAGAATGACAAAATAAGTCCATGCTCCAGAAACGATGCCAGTCACGTACTTGGGCTTCAGAAATGAAACACCAGAAATGTGTCAACTGCACTAACTTCTTTGATACAGACACTTCATTATGAAATTAAAGGACATCAGGCAGAAATTCTGTGCAGCGAGTTTACTTGTTTTTGTCATATGCTGAAAATATTGGAACATATAAACAGAAAACATTATTATCTTACAGTATTGCGAGAAGTTGTGCCTTTTATAAAAAATGCTAAACATGCAGCATATTGCAACTTTTTGTCAAGGCAAAAAATAAGTACAAAATGAGTAACCTATTAGTGTCTTGATATAGTAGCACCTTGACATGATTGACATGACTGCAAACACTGGATCGTTATAGTTGATTGAACTAGCAAAATTATATAAAGTATTTAGTGTGACACTGTTTCACTTGGGTGCCTAAAGTTTGATGTGCCATCTAGTCTACACAACATTCTTCTGCAAAATATAATGGCTCCATAACTACTTCTCACAATCACATATACCTGCACAATTTTTCTTTAGCATGATCGGAGATGGTCGAAAACTGACCGGGTACGTTTGATAAGAAATGACCTAATACATTTAACATGGCCACCAAATGGTTGAGACACTTGGCTTAGAATGATTCAGGTGTTACCCTTAGATAAACACATAACACCTGTCAGTTGAAATTGCTTTAGAAACAGATATTGCACGAGAAATAAAAAGAAAACAATGCCGTGCAGCAACAACTATTTTATGCTTCTTGAAAAAGACATCTTTATTACGAAAGGAAATAGAAATGCAGAATGTAGTCAAAGTTTACTGACATAGGCACAATGTTATGAGACAAGCCTTTAATGCGTTAAATGGCCCAATTTAAAAGTAAACGTATACGACAGAAATCTGTCTGACTGGGTCTTCAGACCTAAAGTGACTGGCGAACATAATTGTTCATATAAATGGAAAAACACTGCATTTTTGCATTCAAAGGTAGCCTTATTCCTAAATTTAAGTGCATCCTACCTGCGATACATTAGTGGAGCAGGTTGGGACTGCCTGAAGTCCTTCTTACCATCTGCAAATATTACAGTTTGCAGATCTAGTCAAGCTATAGAAAAACAATATTTCATTTGGAAAACTCATGATCATGTATTGTCGCTCGAGGCTGCCTTTACACAAACGTACTTGTCTTTCTGAAGGCTGCAGCCTTGAAGAAGACAAGTTTACTTGTCAGAACGTTTGCTTAAGTGACACTCCATGATCTCTAGTTTTCCATTTTTGTCTTTCAAGAACTTTTGCCTTAAATAGCAAGCTAAGCTACACAAGCCATGTTTTGAGCAAAAACATTTTATATGACATACTCACCAATGTAAAGCAAGATGAGGTGTTGCTGGTACCCTCTCCAGGCTCTCTTCACCTGCATGCTGGGAATTCACAAGAAAAAAATCAGTTAGACTCGGGAGAAAAATTGTAACAACCAGACATACCTATCCAAATCACACATCATAACCAAACTTCTAAGGGCCGCCTTGCATTGTTTACCATAAGCAGCTAATAATGCACTTCATCTTACAAGCCTACACACAGTTGAAGGGGAGGAAACACATGACAAAATAAAAGATAAAAATAAAACGACATTTCGACTTTCATAAAAGCTTTCTTCCCATTGAGGCCAAGCAACTGTGGCTTGGGTGCATGGGAAGTGTTGGCCATTACATCAAATTTGAGATATTAGTTTAGAAGACATTATTGAGGATCTAGTCTATTTTTACATATGAAATGCACGCGTAACTAGAAGTGGTTAAACAAGTTCACTAAATAAAAAAACTTCTGAGATATTGAGTACATACCTCACTTGGCAGTGTGAAAGTTGCAGTGTCATCCATGACCAAATATGCTTGAAATTGACCCGTTTACGACAGAAGGTGTCTGTTGACCTTTTAGACCAGGCCTGAGAACCAAAGACGATTGAAGCTATTTGCAGTCTGTCAATGACGTCGATTAGACAGTTGCATGCAGTAACTTGGACAAAAACTTGCAAGCACATCTCATACAGTCGTCCGAAAACTACTGTGTTTCAAATGCTTGCACATGTCCATAACGCTGCACTTAACTCTAGTTTGTCAATTTTTAAGAAGTGATATCTGCTGGTTTCATGGGAAGTAACTTTTTTTTTTAATAGTTCTGTCAGACACCGCACATGATTGCTCCTGGCACAATGTGTCTCAGTGCACGCCATGTTTTTCCCATCTTGGTCTTTATTTTGCGACGTATATACGCTTCCGTGTGCATTTACAAGATAAGGTCCCTTTCGATTGCGATTCGCGAATCAGGGCAGAATTGCCAAATCGCAATCAGATACCGACGTCTTCCTTTTATACCATCTAGCGATCAAGAACCAGAGTAAGAAATGGCGAAAGAGATGCAGTTTTCAGCTAGAATACTAAACAAAAAAAACTATCTTTCATTGACGTATAATTTTACGAATTCGCGGCTGTATCGTCCACTTTGTTTAGTTCATCAGAAAAGTGATGATCAACATGAGCTTATAGCGCAAGTATTATAACGAACTGATCAAAAGAGAAAAAACAAAAATTGGCCCGGATCTTCATGTTGCATTGAAAATGCCGTCGAAAGACGATAGTCTTGCATCTGGAGAGAGTGAACAAAACATTTATTTGATGCTCTGCGCAAAAAACAAAAAAATCGGTGAATGGTATTATGGAGGTGCTGTGTTAGAGTGCCTCGAGCGTGAAGTGGAGGCGAACGATGACATTTGAGCACCACGAGACCCAGATGAAAAACATCTACGTGGTGTAATGGTACCTCAGGTATGCGCAATGTTTGCTTTGTAATTGACAATCGCACAAGTATGAACGCTGAAGCTTGAGCAATATTGGTGGGCGCTGCGGATGGGGTCGGCCGTGTGAGGTATCTTTAAGGACGGACAAACAGGAGAATATACAGACAGACAGACAGACCAAAATTTTTCCGTCAAAGGTCCCCAAGAAAGACTATCGTTTTTAAAAAGGCTTACAAAACATCTTCATCAGGTACTCTTGTATTCAGAGGTACATAAGATGATAACTCGCTCGACCAATTGATTCTGGTTCTTGCACCGTTAGGCACTTTCAATCGCGATCGAAAGTGCGTGATAAGTGCTATAAACACGCGCTAATGCTCCTCGTACCCTCGCCTCTTTCTTTTTTTTTCTCAAGAAGAGGACTTTTCTTTTTTTTGTATGTTACACATGAGCTGACGTCTGAAAATTGCTACACGTTGTTCAGCCTAGGTGCGAAAGCACCTCCTAAGGCGGCGTTGTTGGGTAAACTCCAACGATGCATGAACGTCGCTCGAATGCATACTGCAAGTAGAGAATTCGCACAGACGTGCGAAAGAAGTCAACGACACAACCCGCAAAAACTAGCGGTTGCTTCTTCATTACTCGCAAACTTGGTGCCGTGTTAGAACCATGGACGGCCGAAGGATGAAAACAGACTAAAGAAGTATATAAACACACCCACCTTTCACCTGGGTTTAGGCTAGATCTTCGTGAAGAAAGCGCGCACACGGGTGCTCGGTCTTTCCAGTGCACCAAGCTCCTTCTCGACGCGAAAAAAAAAACGCACAAATGTAGAAGAAACACGAAATAACAGGTTGGCAATGCATGCACCGGCTACCTCGGCTGTCCCTCTTTCTCTCTCTCTCTCTCTCTGGCACAGCAGCGGCAGCCTCCTTTCCACTGTCTCGTGGAGAGGTAACCTCAAAAAGCCGCGAGAGAGATTGACGTGTCACATGACATGTGGTAGCCAACCAAAGTGCACTGGAAACTTTTCTCCCTTTCTGTCTCTCGTTCCAGCTTCTCTTCGCTCGCTAAATGACGGCGGAACCCCCGTCTTTTGCGTTTGATGCCGACGACTCGTTGAAATAGATGAAGAGATGGCTGTCAAAATGACTGCCCGTAATTACAGTGAATACGACGCCTGTTTCACATGCTCAAAACAACGCAACCACACTGGCCGCTGGCCAGCTTGGTACCGACGACGTAGCAATTATATTGGCGCTAGCGACCACTGTCATTCAACGTATATGTATACATATCTACATATATAAAAACGCAAGAAATTAAAATGATAAAAAAAGACTCCGGTGCGTGGAATCACACGTCCGACCTCTCTTTTGAGTGCGTGGCGTTAGCCACTTCGCCAAGAAGGAGCATCTCTCTCAACGTTGAAATGGCTAGCTTCGTTTATATCTAACACTCACCGCTGGTGAATGACCTTGGGAGAACTATCGTGTTTTTCACATTACCAGCGAGATACCGCCAGGAGCGTGCGTCACCAGATCGTCACTAGGGAGCCTTCACGTGCGCATGTCCACGTTTTTAGGGTGGTGTCAGCCTATGACACACCACTTGCCACCGCACACTAAAACACAATGTTGTCCATTCCTAATCCCAAGGCAACAAGCGTCATGTGTGACTGTGAAGTGTTCCTGCTCTGCCGTACTGCACCAGCTGCATGTTGGTGCGGGTGTGCAAGCTGTGGTATGAGCGGCGTTTGACTATGCCGTAGGCCTAGCTTCCGCTACGACACCATCATCGCGCTAAGCGCATCTACAAAAGTTTTGGAGTTGAAATGCCAAGATGATGCGTGCGGCAATGCAAAACCATCTGGAGCCTGTTCGGCTTCCGACTTGCTCTGGCCGATGGAAACTTTGTCCGTACGGAAACACAGATGGACAGATGGACGGATGGATGGACGCACGCACGCACGAATGAACGGACCGACAGACAGACAGACGTGCGCATGGACGGAACAAACGAATGCCACATGGACGCACGCAAGCATTGACGGACCCACAGGCAGACAGACATACGCACAGACGGGCGCACACAAAGACGGACGCATTGGTGGACGAATGCACGGACAGAAGTAAGAACGAATGGATGGACGGAAGCACGGATGAACGAACGCGCGGACGAACTAACAGACGCTGTGCCACACTCTTCATCATTCACTCCTTGGACATGCTGTGATTTTTTTTCTGTCCTACAAAACAGCAGCTAACTTCAAAAAACTACCCTCGAGCTTTCAGAACTTGCTATATGAAAAAACACCCCCTTCTCGTTGTAGCCCATCCTACCTTCAATGTAAATGAGCTACCACTGAGATACAATAAAGTGGCCCGTCAAGAATGGCAGCCGTTTTATCCTGTCGTAAGCAACTACGATCGAAGTTGTCACCATCCTAAGAACGGAGACACACGTACATGAAGGCTATAGATCGTCACGACCTAGCGATGCATGCTGATGCTTTCATCTTCCACGCGTACTTTTCCTCGCGTGCGGGGGGTTGGGGGGGTAGATGCTTACACGCAGTTATCTCGTGGCGGGGAGAATCCCGTGGGGGAATCGAACGCCTTGTCATTTCACTGGAACGATTTGGTTGTAGTTTTTGGGCGCACAAAAGTCACTTCACTGGCTGTACAGTCTCTGTTTGCAAAAAAAGTACGCTTATTAGCCGATGCCACTGACCCTGGCCCCTGCAAATTACACTCCACGCACATACGCACACCGCATGGTTTTTTACTGGCAACTCCCACTTGTCGTCCCGTTGCGTTCCGTAACGAAACATGTCCACATCCAGGTGCATGTACACTGGCTCTTGCTAATGGGCGTTATTACCGCTTGTGCGCAGGCAGGCGAGAGTGGTTATGGTGTGCTCGTCGGGGCTTCCTCACACATTTCTCCTCTCCAAGAAAAGGCGTCGCTTCACAAGCCTTCTTGGCGGCGTCCTTCTCTTGACGATGTCTGAAGTCAAAACTGTCTGCGTAGGGCATCTCTTTCGATTCTGCCGAACTAGGTGGACTTCTCCTTTTCGCGCTTGCTGAATACCGCATTGAGGGGGGAAGGTCGTTTGTTGTTGGCCAGTCGGCTACTCCAAAGTTCGTGCGCGGATTCATAGTCCACGGTTGCGTTAAGAGTAACACTGGTAGCCCTCGTGGAAGTTGCAGTAGCCCTCTTGGCCATGGCACTGCAGCCTTCGGCCTATGCTCCATGAACTCTGCTACAGCGGCCACCACTCTCATAGCCATCATCTGGTCAATGGCGTCTGTGGCTGGTTTAGGCTTCCCCGTATTCGCCTTCGCTTCCGTTGGGTAGCCTGGTCCTCCTCCTTTGCCAAGGCCACGCTCGCACTCAAATCGGCGTTGTCGTTAGCCTGCATAAAGAATGCAGCCTCAGCCTCGCCAATGACGTGCCCAACCTCAGTTGCAGTGAAAACGTCCGCCGTGTCCTCGTACTCGTCATCCCTACCAGCGTCTCCGCACTCACATTCGCCCTCGCTGCTCTCGCATGGTCTTCTTATGTGTCGTCACTATCTTTTAGGGGCGAAGCTCCTTAGGGCGTGGGCTGTGCGTCCCCTGTAGCCTGTATGTAGCCACCTCTAGTTTAGTTCTTGCAGTGTTCACTAGATGGCGGTACCGTCCCCTGTATGTAGCCACCTCTAGTTTAGTTCTTGCAGTGTTTACTAGATGGCGGTACCGTCTCCTGTATGTAGCCACCTCTCGTTTAGTTCTTGTAGTGTTTACTAGATGGTGGTACTTGTAGCTGATGATGAAAAGATGCAAGATGTTATAAACTAGAAAGCGGTACTTGTAGTTGATGAAAGACGCGAGATCTTATACAGGAACCGCTCTCCCTTCATTTCACAGACCATAAAGCCGTCATAACGAAGGGACATCGCAAGCCATCCATCGTCTAAGAACAAATAAAAGTTGATTTGTGTATATACACACACAGCGTTTTTCACGTCTTTACATGATGATCGACTGGGCGAATTACACGGAAGATTCACAGTTTACCGATGAATCCCTCCGGAGCTTCGCCCATTCATCATCATTCACCCCGTGAATATGCCGTAATTTTTTTCGTTTCTCTGCGGCTCGTAGCTCGACACCAGCGCAATCATAGCTTGTCGAGCTAAATAGCGCAAAAAAACAAAGGCCGAGATGAAGCAGGTGCGTTTATATTGGTCAGACGGGACGGTGTGTAAAGTTGAGCCTGAGGGAGCACCGAAATTTCATCCGGGGTATTGTACTCTTGATACACTTGGCCGTGCACTACCGCGACTGCGGGTGCACTCCAGATTTTTAGACAACGAGGGGTCTTTTAAGCCATCGTGACCAGCAGACAAGGAAAATATTTGAAGCCCAGAGAATTCCAAAGGCAGAACAAAACAACTGCACCAGCGAGCCAAAAATTGTTCTCCACGATAACAAAATATCACTTTTAGATTATTACTACTAACGTTGTTAGTGGAAAATGCTTCGTCTCTACACAAAAGCGTTAAATACAGTTTTCTAATTTTTCTCGTTTTCATGTCTTGCGAGAGCATGCACGAGTAAATGTATATGATGTTTCTTCAATAAATGTCTCAGCTGAAAATCAGCGCTCGTCTTGTGTCCCTCCTTTGCTCTATCTTCGTTGTTAACGCTGTTTACCTCGACCAGCTGTGAATCGGTACCAGCTTGCACAGTTTTCAATGCACAGTTTTCAATGGTGTCGGCAACAGCTTCAGCAGCAGGTTGCGACGTCCATCCACACGTACTCTCACTCGTCGCGGCGGGTTGGTCCTCCTCCATTTCAGAATCCCCTATGATTAGAGCCTGCTGTGCCACGCGACCAGCGTCCTCGTTCACTCCACCTACTGCATATCCCACAATCGGGGCCGTGGCGCATTTCTCGGCCAAGTACGTTCCCGACGTGGAATCTGCCCGCTTCGCGTAGAGCTTCGCTGTTGCCAGGTCGAGGCGCTTCACCGTCTCCCGGAGGATTTTCACAGCGGCCTCCATGCTTGCCGAAGCAGACTTATCATGCACGTTAGACGCCAGATGTGGTGGCATCGATGTCTACTCCAGACACAATGCTCTCGCAGATGCCGAAGAAGCGAAAATCATATATCAGTGATAGCTTTAACGACGTTGCGTTGGCACGGAATCGAACTTACAAGAACGACTTCAACAAACAACATCATCGCCAGTGCCGCTAACATTTGTCTCTGCAGGCCACACTCAACGCACATATGCGCACTGAATGGTAGTTCACCAACAACTCCTCATTGGTCTCTCAACGCGTGCGGTTATGAAACACATCTGTGTCCGGGCGCATGTGCACAAGCTCTCGCTGCTTGGTGTTCTCACCGCTTTTGCGATCACGGGTGAGAGTGGTGATGTGGTGCTTATCGGGAGTTTTCCACACCGGTCACTCTCTAGCAACATACCGTGGGGGATCACATCAGCTTGATTTTGTTACCACTGGCAGTTTTCCGAGTAGCTCTTTGCAAGTTGGCCTGGAAGCGAAATATCCACGACGCCCCGACTTGGAGTCTGACGCTCGTACACACGCGCCCACTTGATGCTAGAAGAAACACGTGAGATTCAGTTGAACTTGCCATCAGCGCAACGAGTCATACAGCGCTGTAGCTTCCTACAATCGCCCGTCTACAAGGCCACTAAACAACATACGCCAACGACTTGCAAACGCCACGAGACAATTTTTCAGAAGCTTTTTTTAAAGACGCTATCTTTTAAAAAAACAGTCTTTCTTGGGTATCTTTGACACAAAAAATGGCAGCATTCACGGGGTGAATGATGGAGAGTGGGGCGAAGCATCAGTCTGTTCATTCGTTCTTGCTTCCGTCCGTTCGTGCGTCCGTCTGTGTGGCAGCCCATGCGTCCACACGCCCGTGCGTCCATCCGCCCGTCCGTGCGTGCGTCTGTTCGTGCGTCCACACGTCCATCTGCACGTACGCCCCTGCGTCCTTCCATGCATCCATCCATCCGTGCAGTCATCCGTGCATCCGTACATGCATCTATCTGTGTGTCCGTTCGTCCATCTAGTCAACACTCCAAGTACCACTATCTCGCTTCTTTTCATCATATATTATGCATATGGAAGCTCCGACATTTGGTCTGTCTGTCTGTCTGTCTGTCTGTCTGTCTGTCTGTCTGTCTGTCTGTCTGCACACTTGTCTGTTTGTCCACTATTAATGGCACCGGGTACTTGAAACGGCCGACCCCATCCGCAGCGCCCAGCATTGTTGCTCAATGTTCAGCGTTCATACTTTAGCAAATTTAAATAAAAAGCAATTATTGCGCATGTCTGGGGCACCATAACAACACGTATATTTTCTTCATGTTTGTTTATTACTAGAAAATGCATACATAAGTAATTTTAGGGACCGTAGCGCTTATTACGTTGCGCTGACCATGCGACGCTTGCACGAAAAGGCGAGTGTTTCCAACGCTTTGCTAAGACGAGACGATGGTGGTGCCTACCTGTCGCCCTGCGTTCTACACCTTACCACCTCTGAGATGGGCGCGCACATCCGTCTCAACGCCATGCGCTTCGTTTTCCAAGAAAACTGCCAGATGGCGCTGCTGTCTTATGTGTGAAAGGCGCTACCAGCATTGATGTGCGCAGACGATATAGTGCTAATGGACGACAACAAGGAAAATTTGCAGAGACTGATGGACATTTGCGGTAAAGAGGGAGGTAGGTTAGATTTCAGGTTTAGTAAGGAAAAACCAGCAGTCATGATTTTTAATGATAATGAAGGTAGTGAGCTTAGAATACAGGAGGTCACGCTAGAGATAACAGACAAATACAAATATTGATTGATTGATATGTGCGGTTTAATGTCCCAAAACCACCATATGATTATGAGAGACGCCGTAGTGGAGGGCTCTGGAAATTTGGACAACCTGGAGTTCTTTAACGTGCACCCAAATCTGAGCACACGGGCCTACAACATTTCCGCCTCCATCGAAAATGCAGCCGTCGCAGCCGGGATACGAACCCGTGACCTGCGGGTCAGCAGCCGAGTACCTTAGCCACTAGACCACCATGGCGGGGCATAAATACAAATATTTGGGTGTATGGATAAGCAAGGGAGCGTATGATAGCGTGGTTCAAGAGGACTTGTGAGGAATACTGGAAACAATAGGTGTGAAAGATGGAGTCACTAATCTTTTAAAGGATATCTATAAAGGTAACAAGGCAGTTATAAAGTGGGAAAAACAGCTATTCAAGCCCGCAGAGATGAAACGGGGGCTTAGGCAGTGGTGTCCTCGGTCACCCTTGTTATTCATGATGTACCTATAAAGATTAGAGGCCAAATTAGAGGAAAGTGGACCTCTCTTTCGACAAACAAGGAAAACTCATTGAACAGGCACTACCAGCTTGACGTTCGCACATGATATAGTGATAATGGCCGACAACAAGGAAGATTTGCAGAGATTGATGGACATCTGCTGTAATGAGGGAGATAGGTTAGATTTCATTTTCAGTAAGATAAATTAGGAATGATGATCTTTGATGATAACGAAGGTTGTGAGCTTAGAATACAGGAAATCACGCTAGATATAACAAATAAATACAAATATATGGGCGTATGGATAAGCAATGATACCGAGTGCAAAGAGAACAAGAAATAGACGTGACGACTAAAGCAAACAGGAATGCATCGGTGATAAAAAACAGGGCTCTGTAAAATTACAGTAGGTATGATGTTGTGAGAGGAATATGGAAAGGAGTCATGGTTCCTGGTCTGATGTTCGCAATGTGGTCTTGTGCATGAGATCAGATGTTCAAGCAAGATTAGAAATTAAGCAACGTGGAATAGGTAGGCTTGCCTTAGGAGCTCACGGGAATACACCAAAACAGGGAGTATAAGGTGATATGGGATAGACATCATTTGAGGGCACGGAAGCTAGCAGCAAGATAAAATTTGAGAAGCGATTGAGAGAAATAGGGGAGGAGCGTTGAGCTAGGAAGGTACTCAGCAACTTGTACATGAAGAATATCCATGCAAAATAGAGGAAGCGAACCAGAAAATTTACTGGTAAATACTTAGAAAACAGCAGGGGGTCAAACAAAAAGAATTATTGCTTAAGAAGAAAGTGAAGGAAGCTGAGACCGATATGTGAAAAAATTGCATGACTAAGAAGTCCACACAGGAGATCTATCGAACTTTTAAGCAGGAAATCGCCAAGGAAAGGATCTATGATAATACTCGGGGTAGTTCTCTACTGTGTGAGGCCAGGACGGGAGTTTTGCGAACCAAGACATATCGAGCCAAATACGAAGGGGCAGACATGGTATGCAGTGCGCGTGGAGAGGAAGAGAAAACTGCCGAACACTTGATAATATTCTGTAAAGGGCTTCACCCGATAGTTTAGGATGATGGCGCAGAGTTCTTCAAAGCACTGCGGTTTAGGGTCAGGAGGGCAAAAGAGACTTTCAGCGTGTAGAATTAACTAGAAGGAGGTTATCTGATTGGTGCTAAAGTCAAGACACGAGTGAAAAAAAACCTTCACTGCAAAGTACGTGTCCTCAACCTCACTGTTTAAAGAGAAAAAAATAAATCTAGTTTTTGGTTCACTATGTATTACGGCTTGGTGCCGTTAGCCACCGCCTGATCTAAAGGGTACATACATATCAATCTATCCACCCATTCATGACTTCACTTGATCCACTTGTTCGCTTCCGCTGCACGCTCGAGGCATGCTAACGCAGCGCCTCCAGAATATCATTAACCAGTTTTCTTGCGCAGAACATCAAATTAATGTTTTTTTTTCACTCTCTCCACACGCAAGACTATCGTCTTTCGACGACATTTGCAGATTATATGCAGATACGGGGTGATTCTTTTATTAGAGTACGTTTTTTCAGTCACAGAATGCTTTTCTCGCTCGTTGTGCCTAAGCAGCTCCCAGTTCCTGATAAAGTGCGTTGAATGAAAGTGCTAAGCCAGGACGTGGGTAATTGCATAATAATCTTTCAAGAAAAAATGAGGAGGGGAGTGTGCATACGTGGAATATGTGCATACCTTCACTGGAACTCAGAGCGCCGCTTGCAGACACGTTGTAATGAACTCTCAAACGGTAGGTGGTCGAAATTTCCGAAGCCCTCTACTAGGACATCTCTCATAATCATAAGCTGGTTTCGGGAAGGTAAACCCCACATATCAATCAATCAATAAACTCTAAAACGGTGGTTAAAATCATGTGGTATCTTTTAATAATTCCATCAGGAGTAGTGGTTATATTTTGCGATGTACCACCTTGTACTCTTACATGATGAAGTCATTTGAAATGCGAGGGAGTTTTCAGAGTTCAGGAGCCGCAAAACCCCAACCTCGGATGACTTTTACTTACAGTGTTACAGTGTCGGACAACCACCATTTGCAGAAACCGTGCTTGACATGCTTGGCTTGCCACCAATATTTTTAGTGAAGCAATCGCACGACATTCTTTTTTTTCACAGTGTGATTGATAACTACTATATGAGTAATGGCCTTGTCTCCTTGTTCACAATGGAGCAGTCTTTGCTGTGTGCACACTAACAAGAAGCACTAAAAGACTTACACAAGTTCCGAGCACCTCGAATTCTAATTTGTCTTTATCAAACGGCCTCGGAACACACTTTTTAGCTTTATACTTGCTACAAAACAGCAGTTCCTTCTACTGTGAATCTGCTTCAAAACAAAGTTGGCTTGCTCTAGAAATTGCTCCAATACCCAAACTGGTTAAACCACCACTCGAGTACACTCGAAAGTATGCCGCAGCGATCCGAGAGAGTAGTGGTTCGAGTATAGCAAAAACGGTTACATTTTTTGCATACGGGGGAGCGTGTCCCAGCGTTGTGTAGGGTCAAGAATAAAGAGAGTGAACTAATACGGTAAAAAAAGATAGACCACATTTTCAAGAGACGAGTACCTACAGCACAGAGTGCTTAACTACGGTAAGAAAATTGAGAGCCCGTGCGCCACTGTCAAGCTGAAAGCCAGGAAAGTGCTGGTAGAAGCACCACAAGCGGCTCTATGTTCTGCGGCTGTGGTTTGACGTCGGTGATGCACGTATTGGCACTTTTGTGCTTGTCGCCTCTCTCTTAATCACCACCCTTTTACCTCCGAGGAAATGACACGTATCCATTCCTTAGCATGTTCAAAGAAAAACTACTGATAATAGCACTAGTGTGATCCCTGTGTTTAGAAAAAGTGCTTAACGATTTAGAGTACTTAGTACTTTAGGGCACTAACCAGGAGAGTCAGTGGTCAGTAGGACGTAGACCCACAGAGTACCGCTACACTTGTGAAAGAAGAGTCAGCAGTAGTGACTGGACGGGTGTCCACTGGCTTTTGTGGACGTCTGTTCAGACACATAGCAACCGAAACGTTCCACTGAAGAAATGTTCTTTGCTTCATTGATTGCGTGGTTGTGACTCTTAAGAATTGAACCATATAGTTCTTGGGGGTAAAGTGCACTAGTGCCTGTGGAACTGGGACGTATGCACTCACTTTGCTTTCTCTCACATCATTCTAAATTGGCACAATGGCTACTCAGTGACTTCAGATAAAGTCCAACGTGATCGTTCACGTGGATGCTCATAACTACATTAACATATGATGCCGTATAAAAACACACTGTTCTGTCAAACCGAGTGATGTTAAGAGACAGCTGATCTCTTCGTACTTCGCAAGTTAGGTTAAGTAATGTTTCAAATGACACGCTGCAGTGAAGAACTACTTTTTTGTTGACGTAGAAGTTTTCCATTGACTAAAAACATACAAGGGGAATTCGTTGGAGACACAAGCGTAGACACCGTTAACATTGATGTTAGTTTGCTCTCAGTAAATGACATATTACACGAGAACAGGCGATGAAACAAATGGTGGTACTTTTGTCACAAGTCAGTTGAAAGAATGACAATAAGCTTTAGTGAGTGCTACTAAAGTTGATATTAGGAGCAAAGCTCCTTAAAGACAGCCACGTCTTTTTACTCACTTGTGGAAGGACGGCTAATTACATTAGGCATTTGATGCTTGGGGCGCTTTGTTTTTGCTATCCTGTGGCACGTTCAATTTTACGAGGCCAAAGTGGTAGTGAAGGGTGCGCCGCTCACTTTAAATTTATCAGACGTATCAGACGGATAACACGTGCGTGAATAGACGCCGTTGTTCAGGTCTAGAGCCATAGCGTTTACTCTGTCGAAATATGTGAGGTAAAGGTGGCCTGTTGTCAGTTTCTTTGAGTTCTCTTGTTTGTTGACTACCTTTCGGTATCAGGTTTTTTTGTCTTCCCATTAGCCTTTTGAAACGTAAATCAATTTATCCCGAATGACTTCTGAATGTCTTGTCGCATGGGGTAGCCTTCTCATTCATGTGCATGTATTTATGGTGATACTGCACTTAATTATTGTCGGTTATTCCAGCGGTAGAGCATGCAATGTCTGTGGCTTCCGAGTCTTCAGCCCCAGGACGTAAGTACAGCTGTGAGGAAACAACAGAGAAGAGATGTTTGTTAGGCGTGATTTGTGCAAATGAGGCATTTGAAGGTGTCAAAATAGGGGACAGCTGAAATTGAAGAAAATGAGCGTAGGACAGTTGGCACAGATGCGGCAACAAATTAATGAAGAAAGAGAATAAAACAAGCAACGAGTCACGTGAAAAAGCTGCAGAAAGCTCGCAGGGTGAAGCCATGATGACAGTAGGTCAAGCGGTGTGCCACTCGAGAGGACCTTCTCTCTCCCGGCTTTCCTTATGCGGGTGTTGTAACGGGATATGCCTGTCAAATCTAGTTGCGGCTTTCTCTCCCTTATCGAAGCACGAGGCTTGCAAGTCCGGCCTAAGTGCACTGGTCCCCGGGCGGGTTCATGGACGAGAGCTACCTGGTGTTGTCTTCGTGGGTGGCGTCTGGCCCTCAACTTTGAGAGTTGCGTCCAGTTCTTCAAGACTGCCCACAACGTGCTACTGTTAGGTCAACGGTAAATCTTACACAAATACATATCTGTTTCCTTGCGCCATGATTCAGGCAAGCAGCGAAAATAGACGCGGGCTTGACATAGAGGGGGCGATGCGGAGGGCGCACGATTAGGCTATCCCGTTCGATTCTTGAAGACAAAGCTCCAGCGTCGTTAACGTTTCTTTGTGCGTTATAACCGATCGCTTGAAAACTTATGAAAATGCACATAGGAAGAAATACAAAAGTTGCCCTCACTCTATTGAGTAATATACTATGAATGTATACTTGAGGGCAGTTTAGTAGGTAGAGCAGATATACGTAACAGATTTTAAAAGAAAAGAGTGCGACCCATTTCCTTCTGCTTGTAGGTTATTGTTCTCGTCTCCTCTCAAATTTACGGTGTCAACATCGAGATTATTAGCAACTGCTGGTCTTGAGTCAGTTAACACGTGCGCAATTGTCAACACCTTAATTATCAGCAACTGCTGGTCTTGAGTAGTGTTTTGCGAACCAACTGTATTCCGAGCACTTTAAATAAATGTGTATGAAAAATTGTATAAGAATATAGTTTGGTGCGTCCCAAAGATAACGGCCTCTTTTTTGTTCGCGATACAAAGAAAGCAGCAAAATATTGTAAGGACTGTGCCTTTTAACATAAAAAAGCATTTTACCGATTGCGGGAATACCCGCATAAATATTAAGATAGAGTCTGTGCAGCCCCAGGAATGAATTGCTTTTAGTGCGTGTGCTTAAATTGCAAGTCATTTTTGTTTATGTGGATGGAGGTGCTAATATGCGGAGGTGTCAATGATGAAGAAAGGTACGCCAGAAAGTGCTTTATATATGCCTTACCTGTGCCTTGTTTGTGCATGCACTTTATAATATGTACAACAACAATAGCATACAAACCAACTGCAGACAACAGCTAAATGTTTTTTTGTAAAGCAGAGTCGTTACGCTCGAGGTTTTCTGTCACAAGTGCATAAATTATCCTCATCAAGAACCAACATCCTGTCTTCTTCGTCTTCATCTTGATCTGATTTGCTCCCAGAACATGGGCGTATTTTTGGTGTGAGAAGGAATAACTCTGATGGGGGAGAAAGCGAGTACTGAGGCAAAGTAAGAAAGGCTAACAGAGGAATAGACCTCTACCGGTGTACGTCACAGCATGCCGTCACCGGTGCACGTGCAAGGCGGTGGTTGGCAAAACACTCCCGCCGGTGGCTGAGAGGAGTGCTGTCGCTCGGTGCTTGGGCCAAGTGTTTTTTTTTTTGAAAGCTTATTCTTGATCTCTTAGTGGCAACATTTGCTGTGGTATGTGTCAGAGAACATCTAGGTGTGGTGAAGCGTGTGATGAAATATTTGCAACGCTGGCTGGCTGTTTATCTGGGAGAAGTGAACACATGTGGCGGCCTGTGTGAGGAACAGTAGCATCGTCTTAGAAAATGTGCAGTGTTGATTGTGGCGTGCAGCGTGCGTTGACAGGCATCCACAATATTGGTTCACCTTTACGGACGGTGAAACTGAGAATATGGTGCATGGTGTGTGCAGTAAAAATAACGTGATGTAATGTGAATGCCGTGTTTGCAAAAACACTGGCATTCGCTGTGGGCCTGTTGCAGTAACCACTTGTCGATGGAACGTCACGATCTGACATTTTAGTCAAGGTAAAAATGCATTTCACGCAATCATCTGCGAGTGGATGCATCTCAGCGTATGCGCGGCGTGCAGAAAAATAAAAGTGCATGATCTCCGGCTGATATATAAGACTGCGCATGAGCTTTAGGCATGTTGGAGCGTTGCCAAGTCTGCATATACGCTTAACCACGGCTTTAACTTGTATTATAAGATACCTGATACGTGGTATTGATAACAGTGGAGATTTTCGTTTCTTGCATTTCCGATGGAGGCGGAAATGTTGTAGGCCTGTGTACTCAGATTTGGGTGCACGTTAAGGAACCCCAGGTGGTCGAAATTTCCGAAGCCCTCCACTACGGCGTCTCTCATAATCATATGGTGGTTTTGGAACGTTAAATCTCACAGATCAATCAATAAAATCGAGATTTTCGCTTCTTATCTACTTCGTACTTTTACGACTCAATCCTTGTGAAGTGACGACGCGTATTAGAAATTTGTGTATCGAGCCTAAATCACGTTATAGGTATAAAATTCAGCAAGGTAACTGTGCCAGATAATAATTAAGTGGTCGGGTTTCACATCACATGTGATTTCACTAGGTCATTTAGAAACGCAGTGGCAGAATTTCATTTTAATTTTTGTGAAGCTATGCTAACCTCAGCCTAATGCATGGCAAGATGTGCTTCTTTTTTTCATTCATTACCGATCAGACTTTTGCAGAATGATTGAGAATTTTATTCATGACGTCGCGTACGGCAGCTCAAAACGAAGTGGCTGCCAATGCTGTACCTCACTTAAAACTGCATTGCGCATATCATGATAGAAATAGATTATGTTCACATACATGCCATGCAAATGTTTCTCAAGGTGCCAGCCACCATATACATTCAAAGTGTTCGCTTTCAGAAAACATCAGATTCTTTATGGCTGCCATCAACGTGGGGGAAGCCCACTGCGTGATAATCGCGTCTTTCAGTACTCTAAATAAAGTTTCTTCATCCATCCATATACGAGAAGCAAATTTTCACATTGTGAGCAGTGACCTTTCCGCGACCCCCTTCTTTCAAAAGTTGTGACTTTAGAACATAGCAATGTAGAATTTTTTGTCGAAGGAATGCAAACACGCAGCTCTCTATGCAGAAAGATGCCATCGGAGAGACTTTCTTGCCAAACAGCACCTGTTCCGAGAGAGCGTATGGTGGGCGGGGTGCCCGCAGTTACGTCACACTCTTTACAAATAGGGAGAGGTATATTGCTGGCGAAGTGACATTTCAGTTCACTCACCTAGGATACCAAGGTGAGCGTCATAACACACCCTAATATGTTAATCAAGGCACGCTATGTCAGGTAATAGCATAGCCTTATAATATATAATAAATAACCAGGATGAGATAAAAAATAAGGAGGCTAAGGAGGTGGGAAAGTAAAGCAGTACACGCAAAGCAGGAAAGAGTAAAGCAGAACACGGAAAAAAAGAGAAAAATAGGAGCAAACAACAAAAAGAGAGAGTATGAAAGAAAGGAAAAAGGATGGTAAAAAGAAATATCTGGTGAAAGAAGAAACAGCCTAGTAAAAGATTTGATAAGTGAGTGCTACAGCCATGTGAAGCATATTATAGCAAGATATTGGGAAGAGAGGTTAGAGGACGAAGAGACACAGCTTTGCCACAAAGGCGAAAAAATGATCGTGATTGCAACAAATTGAAAGGTCACGGGAAGAATGGCAAGCATATCATAACGTACCCCGCGTTTCTCACGCGCAAATGACGCACAAAACGTAATGACATGTACAGTTAAACGCGAATAAGCGTCTCAGTTGCTCCTTCGCTGTATCTCAAAAGCACGCCCTTATCGCAAACGGAGACTGTGTAGCGAGTGCAGTGACCTTTGTGTACCCGGTAACTGCAACAGCATCGGTCCGGTGAAAGCCCAAGGCGTACAATTCTCTTCACCGCAAGATAAGCGCGCGCACGTGTGAGCGACCACCTCGCGCCCCTCCCGCACTCAAAGTACGCGCGGTAGACGAGAGCGTGCGCCGCCGCGTTGTGACAATCTCGCGACGCACGCTCATTGCACCATCTCGCTAGTAATGCTGAAAACTCGATAGTTCCTCTGAGATGTTCATTGCCAGCAATTGGCTGCATATACAAATAGCTTGCCGTCTCAACGTTGCAGGAAGTGTTTCTTCGTGGCTCAGTGGCTAACGCCTCACACTAATATGCAAGAGGCCAAACGCTGCATTCCGCGCGCTGGAGTCTTTTCATGGATTAGTTTTCTTTTTTTGACTTTTCATATACATGTAGATACGTATACATATATGGTGAATGACGGCGACGTCCACGCCAACGTAAATGCCGATGCCGACGCCGGCAGCGATATCCAGCCGAGAGTGCCTATGTAATTGCTGTCGCAATAAAATATCAGTGAATTCAGGACTAGACAGGTACCCAACAGCTCTGCCTTGAGACAGCCTTGCTCTACTTAGTTCAAGAGGCTAACTTTTACAATATCCAATAACCGGAACTGCATTCTTTATACGTTATGACTTTGCATCTGGTGAATACGCAGGTTGGGATGCTCACACGACCAAACGAGTGCACCTGGTGTAGTGAAAGCATTTACGCCAAACAGTCTCCACTGTCCATGGGGACATGGATATATCATGAGCTATGAGCAACAAGACAACAGAAGCATGAAGTTCCCTAGTTGCTGCCAGTATGATATTCGACAAGTGACTTGGTAGGTGCCTAGAGATGTGACTCATATGCAGTTGACAACAGAATTGTCACTTATATGATGATGTTTGGAGTTAGTTTTTATTCGCTAACGAAATGCATGACACCTGATAATTTATTTCTAAACTCTCTCTGAGAAACAACGCTAAGTGCCACAGCAAAAAAAAATGCGGATAAAATAACGAAATTGGTTCATAGCTTTACCAATAATATTTACTATCACATCGCTATTTTATTGATATTAATATATTGAATTTCACATTCTAACAACAACGTTACGTTACTGGACAACCTGCAGTGGAGAGCTCCGAAAAGTTTGACAACTTGCAGTTTATGGCAGCCTACCGAACTCTTACTATAGAGCACTCTAGCACATCGGCAGAATGTTGCAGTACGCAAACTTAGGGGAACTGTAATAAATGAGCTTTATTTTGCGACAAACCTGTTTAAGGAAATAACAGTAATCTAGCACGTCGCGAATAGCTTAAGGCAATTGTGGACATATAGTAGAACCACAGGTAGAACAAACATATTGTTACTAGAGCATATCCATGGCCTGCAGGCCGCTTTAGCTATGAGGCACAGGTTGATGGAATACAAAAACCGTTTATTTTGGGGTGTATGTTTGCTTGTAATTCCACAGGTAGATTGAGGAAGGGTAGAGGGGATTCGGAAAGAAGAATCTTACTTTTTATTCACTGTTCTCTGTTGTGCCTGCGTCAGTTACAATATAATTCTTACAAAATAATTGGTTTCAGTGATGATGTAGCAGTATTGGACAACAAATACAGTTCCATGCCCCTTATTCACAAAAGCCGCAAAGTGACACATGGTTGTAAGGAGGAAGAACGAAAAATATCTGTCGAAGACCTCAATTGAGCAACCACACAAGAAGGAATCTGGCCAGCTCCTTCAGCTGGTTCGTCGAAGTGAAGGACAGTGTGGGGGTGGGCAATAAGACATGCCAGTCTCGTGGTTTTGGCTTCGTCAGTTTCTGTGACCACAGTTTCGCAGCTGCTATGCTGGTGGAGGACCCCACATGCCAAATCGTGTAATCCTTCGAGTGGCAGTTGTAATTATTGAGGTGGGGGCCCTATGGCCAGGGGTGGTTCATGTGATGCTGATACAGGCACAACTAAGACATCTATCAGCGGCCTTCCTGCAACTTTAAATGAGACACACTTGTATGCCTTCTTGTGCGAAAATGGAAACGTTACAAAAGTAATCATTTATGAGCAAAAGCAGAGGTAGTTTCGAGGCTGTGGTTTGGTGTCCTTTGAGCGAGTAGATGCGAACAACCAGTTTACTTGTCAGCGCCACATTGAGGTTCCTGGGAAGCACGTTGTGTGCAAGCGGCCAAAACCAAAGGAAAGCAGGAAGACCAACCAGGATAGCCATTCTTATGGAAGTGGTAGCTGGAATGGGCGGCAGCAGCGCAAGCAACAGCGAGGCTGAGGATCGTCCAACGGGGTAAGCAGCAACGTGAACACATGCTAACAGGGCTAGGGGGACTGCAAGAAGAGAGAAAAGAACCAGGAAAATTATGACTATGGAGGAGCAGGTGACCAGTTCTACAGAGGTTATGGATCCTACAGACAGCAGGAGCAATATAGCTATGAATACATGCACACCACCCTGCAGGATACACTGCAATCGCAACCGCTAATGGTGGCTACAGTATGTGAAGCACCTCCAACAAATGGTGCAAACAAGGAGCTGACCACAACATGTTTGGGCTGAAGGTCTTAACTATTCAAAGAAAGCACTCAATTTGAACAAGGCACCTACCTGAGAAGCTAACAGTTTCGTAGAACTGCAGCTTGTCTACTTCTTTCCTCTCTCACTTCCTTTTGCCAACGGGTTCGATTATGCTTGTATGCCATTATGAGACGTAGTGTTGGCGCTCAATTTGTTGTGCCATTATCAGCTTTTTTTAAAGGAGCTCTCTGCTATATACACAGAAATATAGTGCATATCAAAGGTGATTTTGGCCTTATTTTTTTAGTTTGAGCAATGCTTGATCCTAGCTTGGCGAGTCATTAGTTCAGTATGTACTGATCATTACATTGTTACAAAACCCTTTAAAGAATACTGCTACCACAATCCATGTTCTCGTGATATGGCGTCAATGCAGGGTTTGTTTTGGAAGCAGTTTCAAGCCCTCGCGTTGCTCTCTTGTAGAATACTTGATAACGACGTAAAATTACTTGTTTTGAATTCAGCTCTAACCTTCATTACATATTTTTTCATGCCGTTTGCTGTAAACGCAATAGCAATAAAAAGCTCATTTCACAGAAATTCTGCTGACAGCGTCAATGTCAGCACCGTTAAATGTGAGCAAACAATTCTTTTGTCTGTGACCCAGACAATCAAAAGATGCGAATTAAGTAAATCGTAAAAAACTTGATTCGAGTGACAACTGAACCAAACAGTCTCCATGACGAGCAAGGGCTGTATTACAGAACTCCGTTACTGTTTTTAAACTACTTCGAAAAGAAAAAAAAAATTGGCAGATACCCCGAGCCTAGGAATGGACTTTATGTGAAGCATGCGGAAGGAAGGTGACCGTGTTGCAATATTTTATTGAGCGACGCGTGATGATGTGACGCTAAATATATGTACACCTGTTGCACGCACCGACATATCTTGAAGAGTTGCAGACGTTTATATAACCAGTTGTTTGCACTTGCACAGCGATGCCAACTAAAACATGCGTATTAGCAGCACCAGAAGCTGATATGAAGTGTTGATGCTCGCGAGGATGCTGGCTCTGAACACCGCTACATAAATCAACTTCAGCGCATGTAAAATCTACAATTGACGTTAACCGACGTGGCAGCTGTATAAAACGAGTACATATGTAATGTTTATAAAATTAGGTAACCAGCACTCCAACCGCTATTGATGTTTCACGAAAACCAGCATCTATTTGAAAAGTAGTTTCGTGACATGGCGTAGCTCTGTTGTAAAACGCTTCATTGCCACGTAAAATGCTTGAGTTCGATTTCAGCTGAGATCCTGACATTTATTCTTTGCATTCGTCGATTCGACGCTGCCGATGTCAGGCACTTCCTAATGCTCGTGCATTAAAATTGTGCATTTGTGTTCTCGTCGTTCCTCGGTAGATACTGAGCGTCCATCACCTGTGGCACATACCCGCATACCAGCGGCCCATACCCGCCCGTGCGTATGTGCCACTGTCTAGTGGTAAGTGTTTGATGACGTACGCGACGGGGTTGTGATTTATTCATATCTTGGCCAGTGCGTCATATATATGAAACCATCTTGGTTCATGCCGAGGGATGACCACGAGAGCGCCCAAACGTAACCGTCTGGAGAGATAGATAGATATATAGATAGATATATATATATATAGATAGATAGATAGTTAGATAGATAGATAGATAAATAAACAGATAGATAGATAGATAGATAGATAGATAGATAGATAGATAGATAGATAGATAGATAGATAGATAGATAGATAGATAGATAGATAGATAGATAGATACTCTCAAAATGGCTGAAGTTAAAACGATTCTGATGTAGCCAATAAAGTCGCTTTAATATTTGTAGTAGTGCGTGGCAGAAGCGTGGAATCGCGCCATTTATCAATCATTGTGCATTAAACAGCGACTGAATGTTTCCAATGTTCACACATTGCAAAACGCCTAGATTGGTTTAATCATCATTAGTGACGAAAGTATCGCCTGAATCTTTCAAATGTTCTCTCATTATAAAGCGTGTAGATAAAATTAATTATGATCAGCTGCAAAAGCACCAACAAACTGAAAAGGTGTGTCAACGTCACTTGTTACCTTGTGGGGACACAGTGGGAAAAATGAAGAATTATGGTGTTGTGGGCAATCAACAACTTACGTGCAGTTGGCATTGTAAAGTAGTTTGAAACATTTATCGTTACGCCCACAGTCTTTAGTTCCAAAACAATGTGGTTTAGGCATGCACCAGGAGCCGTAGCCTGGTTAGAAAACGGGAGCGTGATGCATGCGAGGCCTGAACACGCTATTGCTTTCTACTTTTGAAACCGAAGGTCAAGAGTCCTCCCCTACATTTCCCTCTCCGACAGCCAAAAATTCAAGCAGAAGCAATAGAATCTGTACGCTAGCGTATCATTCATTACTGCAACATTATCAGCTCGAACAGCTGTGGCCATACACCACATTCAAAACTCGCCACAGACGAAAGCACCAAATACAGGCACCGTCCAAGCAAAACAGTCATCCACGGCGTACTGTTGCACCATATGAGGCCAAAGTTGCTTACCTACATCTTTCTTCACTGCAACGTGACAGACACTCTGGGGCACATCCTATTTCAGTGCAAAGTAAGTAAGTGTCTCAAGGATACAAGCATCAGCAACAGATGCGTAACCGAACCTACTAAGAGAAGTGTAGGGGGCTGCGATCTCCCAGCCGGACCTGGTCGACCAGCGTCAACTGTTTGGTAGAGCCCGGTGGGTGGCCCAGACCAGAGGGTTCCTGAAATAAGGGACCTTCCCATATTCACTCGGAAGCTTTATACAAAAAATGTTGTCTCTATACCTCTCTGCGACACTACTGCTGATTCCTGTGGCAAATTTTCAGCGACACGAGGTCCATTAGCGATCGCGTGAGGATTTTTTAAACTATGTTAAACTGTTTGTGGGATGTTGAACCGCTAAAATTATAACTAAATGCGAAGAATTTCTTAGCAAACTTCGGCGACTTTGAGCATATCTATCTATCTATCTATCTATCTATCTATCTATCTATCTATCTATCTATCTATCTATCTATCTATCTATCTATCTATCTATCTATCTATCTATCTATCTATCTATCTATCTATCTGTCTGTCTGTCTGTCTGTCTGTCTGTCTGTCTGTCTGTCTGTCTGTCTGTCTGTCTGTCTGTCTGTCTGTCTGGCTGGCTGTCTGTCTGTCTGTCTGTCTGTCTGTCTGTCTGTCTGTCTGTCTGTCTGTCTGTCTGTCTGTCACTATCTAACTATCTAACTAGGTAGCTAGCTAGCCGCCTACGACTTTTAGCTCTCCTGGCCGTTTGAACAATAGTATTAATACCAAACTTGATATGTCATAACATAACTGTATTGCAAGCATATTTGACAAGTCATAACATGAAAATCATGACATCTATGTCATGAATGCCATGATTTACATTTCACGGTCATGCTGCTCTTGCGGTGGTCTCGTTCACATGACATGCTGCAATACTGGTGTAGTGTGACATGATTGTATGGCAAACACAACTGACAGACCCTAACGTGGAAACCATTACATGCATGTCATCTAAGTCATGAGTCATGACTACATGACACGCTCATAATGCACTCGCAGCCGTCTCGCTAGCTTCACACATACCGAATTTGGCATTACGTGATGCGAATGGATGACGAAGATATGTGACTGGTGCAAACATGATAATCATGACACGCAGAGATGCGTGTCCTATGACATTATGGCTACAAGCTACTCTCATGATGCCCTCGCAGCCGTTTCGCTAGCTTTACATACACAAAATTTGGTATCACGGATGTGAATGAACGACAAAGTGATGTGACTGCTGCAAGCATCATAATCATGTGATTGATGCGTGTCATGTAACAAGATGATTACATGCTACGCTCATGATGTGCTCGCGGCCGTCTAGCTAGCTTAACATGTACCAAATTCTATATTACGTGACGCGAACGGACGACATATGTAAATGACATGTCCAAACATGATAATCATAACATGCGTGTCATGTAACAACATGACTACATGCCACACTCATGATGTGCTCGGGGCCGTTTCGCAAGATCCATATATGCCGAATTCAGTATTACTTAACGTGAACGGATGACGAAAGTATGTGAGCCCCGCCGCGGTGGTCTAGTGGCTAAGGTACTCAGCTGCTGACCCGCAGGCCGCGGGATTTTATATCGGCTGCGGCGGCTGCATTTCCGATGGAGGCGGAAATGTTGTAGGCCCATGTGCTCAGATTTGGGTGCACGTTAAAGAACCCCAGGTGGTCGGAATTTCTGGAGCCCTCCACTAAGGCGTCTTATTATCATATGGTGGTTTTGGGACGTTAAACCCCACATATCATATCAAGGTATGTGACTGTTCAAACATAATACTTATGAGATGCGTGTCATGCAAGAGCGTGACTATATGCCAGACTCAAGACATTAATACACTTAGACGTGACCCGGTGCGCGTGTGCTCCAGCGTTCGTTTCGTCATGTCATGCCAGCGATGCCACGCCAGGCGCCGATCTGCCTGGCCCATACTCGCAGGCACGCGCCGCTCTGCGTTGCTTTGACGCATGCGCGTTTGAGCATGCCCTGCGTCCCTTCGTCATGAATCTAGGCAGACACGGTGCATTCTGGGCAACGTGGTTGTTGCGAAATTCAGCATGTCGCATTTCGCACCAGTCACCGCCGGGCTGCGCCAACAGATGCTGGTCGCGTCTGACGTCAGACTATAGAGTGTTCGCGTTTTGCTAGCGTAGCGTTGCTGCGCCCAGCGGGCGCTCGTCAACGCTACGTCGCAGTATATCGGGCCCTTCATGATGCTCTCCCCGCCGTTTTGCTAGCTTCGCTTATTCCAAGTTTTCTATTACGGGACCAGAATGGATGACGAAGCCATGTGACTGGTGCAGACATGATTATCATGAGATGCGTGTCATGAAACAACACGACCACATGCCACACTCATAATGCGCTCGCGGTCGTTTCTCAAGCTTTACATGTACCAAATTCAGCATTACGTGACGCGAACAGACGACATATCTAAATGACATGTCCAAACATGATAATCATAACATGCGTGTCACGTAACAACATGACTACATGCTACGCTCATAGCACGCTCATGGCCGTTTTGCTACATATACCAAATTTGGTATCAGGTGGCGTGAATAGATACTGAAGGTAAACGACACGTCGAAACATAATAATTATGACATGGAAGTTATGTAAGGCATAATTTACTTCCGCCTCGTAACGTTGTTCTGATTTTAAACTGACAAATAAAAATTCCTCATTCGTGCTTCGCTTATCATCGATTCTCACTGTACGTGGGATCTGCCAAGTTCTTTTTTTTTTGGTCGTGAGTCGATAAAGACTGCAAGCAGAAGCTGCGGTTGTGGCTGTGGCCCATAATTGGATTGTATGGGCCGTAGTATGCGGGTATGTGGCGCACGTGACTGATGCTCTCCCATGTAAACTTTCGCACATGCGAAGTTAGGAGACGATAACGACAGTGCCGAGACGCCGGCGGCTGGATAGATAGATAGATAGATAGATAGATAGATAGATAGATAGATAGATAGATAGATAGATAGATAGAAATTATCTCTGATTCACTAATGAATGCTTTACAATTATGAATGTCTTCAAACAAGTGCTGCTTATTACGCGTAGCAAGTTCCGAAATGTGACTCGAGCTTTTATTCGCAACACCGCTTGATGATTATTTATCTCTATATATCCATTTTTAGGGCCTACGAAGCGAACTGCTTGCTTTGAAATAATTTGAGGGAATATCCACTTAACTGGCTAAGACGCTATGGGTTACCTGGGGACTACTTGAGCGTCAATACTCAATGCAAAATTTGGTACTCTATCTTAGGCAACCCCATTTTCTAGAGGTTTGTTCAATTTATGGTATTTCATATATATTTTTTTAAATATAAGCAAAGTGTGAATGCTTCTCACTTTATTTTCAAGGAGAAGGGAATATGGAATTGCAAAGGTTACTGCTTCGTTCCTGGGGCGCAGTACGATGCTTCCGACCACTACTGGCATATTCTTCTCCTGGATGGCACTGTTTGCCGGAAGGAGCCGACACATGTACTGTAATATTTCATCTATTTTTAGCTTGTTGTGTGCTCAATTAAAGATGTGCGCGAATGAGAAGCTAGTGCCACGGCCGCTAAAGTCAGCTGAAGTGGTTGAGCTGGGCGAATACAGACCCAGAAACAATGTATTGTTTCATTATTTCAGTAGAGTGTTGATATATAAATAAATAAATTACTGGTATTTTCAATACCAAATCGTTGCGGAAAAGAAATGTACGTAAAAATGAAACGAATAATAGCGAATAATTTGATAACAGTGCATTTCGAGTAGTTATATACCGGTACTAGGGTGATGAAAAGAGAAATGCTTCACCAGACAGTCCTTAGATATTTCATTTTATGATTAGGTAATCTTATGGGGGGGAGGGTAAACCGAGTGAGAAAAAATATGTGAACCCTCTTCCCACAGCGTTTCAAATAGTCTGAGTCTAGTTCTTGGAAATTTGTGGCGGATTTATTAGGTACTATATACCAACCAGCCATACTTTTCAAAGTGATACATCTTTTAGGAAGAAAAGAAAAATATCAGAGAAGCTTGTAATATTGTTGCAAAGCTTGAACCAAGAGTACAGCTTTTTCTCGACCTAAGCTTTTTTAAATTTTTTTTCTAGTCATGCTAGGTACGTCTAGGCTAGGGCATTCTCCATTTTGGGGTGGTGCCCCCACTTCACGGGTGTCTCGCAGTTTGTGTGGGAACATGTCTCGTACCTATAGCTAGTACGTTTTTCGGGGCGGTGACACTTAACAAGAGCAGTTGGGTTATTTTAGTCAAGCAACAAGTTGTTACAAAATAAAGCATGATTTTAGTCAGGTAACTATATTCAATGTATTGTGATTTTAACTCACGCGCCTAGGTGGTGACGTAACTTTAGTCAAATGTCAAGCCATTGCTTTGTCTCTGGCGAAGAAATACTTTGTCAGTGGCTGTTAGCTGATTTTTTAGACGTTACTGCGTGTTGATGGTTTGTGGTTTGAACATTGCCGCTTGCTGTTCCGTGATATTGCGTTGTTTTAGTTACGCGAAAAGTTCTTGTGTAGTTTTACCTGAATTTAGCGATGTGAGCAGATGCTGCGCGATTTTCGCCACCTGACTAGAAGGTGCGTGATGTTGCGTAGTAATTTCTTACGTTAATAACGGCTACGCGGTTTTCTCATTTCATTCACGTGCTTATACGTTGGCAAGTTAAGTGAAATAGGAACCCCGTGATTTGGTTTCACGTAGTGTTAAGCTCTTTTCAGTCATTACACTGTTGTTCCGCACTTTTACTCACTTAACAAATGTGTCTATCCTAGTTATTGCATGCCACGTCGGCCAAATCGCCGCACTTGCTGTTGGAGCAAAGCAGGAGATAAAGAAGAGGCCGGAGGCAGCACACATGCGCATTGACCGGTGCAACGGAAATCTTTAGGCACTCCGCTTTCGAAATGGAGCTCCCTTCTGTATTCCCGGCGGATGCACAGCTCAGCCCCGTCGGAGTAGGACAGTCGGAGGTGATCGATAAAAGAGAATGGCGTAGGTGATTCCTACTCATAAAATCCGGAAAGGCGGGGGCTCCATAGGCGGGAACCCGCTAGACATAGGGCTGTTCTTGTTGACAAGCCCGAAAAGTAGCCTAAATGGCGCAGCTTGGAGAAAGTGAAGTCTACGTCGCAGAGCAATGATTGCGGCTTCTGTGCAGACCCAAACGATCAACAACTCTAAACTCTAAAACGAACAACTCTAAACGACGAATACTCTAAAATGCAGGCACCTGGTGGAACTTTGAAAAATGGAAGTTTTATTGCTAGGTTGTCACGAGGTACATGGTAGCAATGTGTAGTTGGAGCTAGTGTCTCGGCTCAACCTGTATGACACAAAAGAAGAACACACGTTCGAGAGTCTCACCATAGCGAAAGGACAACACGCCGGAAAATTTCCGAGGCCCCGCTGCGATTGATTACCCATTGCAGGGATATACGACGCATTTTGTTGGAACCTGAACAACCAACTTCGTCTGAGGTTGAGCGCCCGACTAAAGGGCGTTAGACGCTCTAATCGCCATCCAGCAAAATCCCACATCATGCAGCCCTGCTTTTACTTGACACGAAAATATCGTCGGGAATCTTTGCAGTAGTTACTCAGCCCTTTAGCGCACCTGTGAGCCAGCTTGTTGCAAGTGTTTGCGTAGGCGGTTGACAGTTCAGCCATACCAGATAGCCTGGAAAAGGCAGCACTTTTATGTTTTGCTGCAGGTGGGCGATGCCAATGGCGGTACTTCCATGCCATTGCAAACAGTAGAGAACGTCCATTCCATAGAGTCCCCTCCAATATCAGAATAGATCTTCGGGATCTTCTCTTTCTTAGGCAATTCAATGTCCACATGAAGCCTAAAACCTATATTGTCGTCGAGTTCGCCTGCGCTGACGGGCGGCGCGTCTTATTTCACTGCAAGACGTCTGCTGTGCAGACTCCGACCGATGAGCTTTTGTGTATGACAGAGTGGTTCAGTGCATTGGGGGGAGGGGGGTCTCTACATGGTTATTTTCCAGTCATTAGGGGGTAGTATGATCCAGTTCGCATATGGGAGAGTGCCGCTTCGAAGCCCGAAGCAGTCTCTTGTCACAGGAACCGCTGTACGCTGCTGTGGTGAGGCTGGCAAAGTAGCGATGGGTTGCCGGCTATCATCTTTCTTAGGCAGCACTGCACTTCCGTTTGCTACGATGACCTGGGCTGCAGATGTAACAGCTGGAAAAGACTTTGACGGGTGTGGTCGAGGTGGTGAATGTGACATAGAAGCTGCTTTAGAAAGATCGTTAACAAGGCCAGGCGCTGGTTCTCAGCGTATTTGTTGCAACATGTGAGCATTGACAGACGCTGTCGCACGCGTGCAGATCTCAGGGGTTTCGAAGCTGATGTCTCGGGGGCACGTTGGCGGCAAGTTCAACAGTGGTACCATCTCAGTACACGCGAAGTTGAGAGGCGCACAATTGCGTAGATGTTCACGTTGTAGGGGTTTCAAGGCAGCTCGGCCCAAAGTTCCACAGGAAAGATGTGACGCCAGACCAGTAACCTTATTCATTCGTCTAAGCCTCGGCCGCAAATGCGAAGCTGCCGGCGGCGGCCGCGTGCCCCCGAGCGCACCCGCGGCCGTCATTGTCCTCTTCTTTTTGGTGTCGGCGCGCTCGCGGCTACCGCCCCTCTAACGTAAATAGCTGACACCGCTTGATAACTCATGTACATCTCACTTAAAACAGAAGCCTCCAAACCCTTTCACGTGTATTCCCCTTTTTCATGAGAGCAATCTGGAGACAGCTTGAATGCTGCCAAACATCATCATTTGGAAGGGGCTGCGGTTTATGTGCTTCCGTGCACATTGACAATTGAATAATCAAAGTAACATTTCAGTCAGGGTGCGTACAAATGGAGACTCCAAATTCAATTGCACGTTACACACCGTGTGATTCATTTCAATGACTTGAAAATTAGTTTGCACATTGAACAGCTGACGATCATTTACTTCCAATATGCTGCGTATTGCAGCAGAAGATCACTTGGCTGAATGCACTACCAAGCTCAGCGATTGTGTGCCGTTATACGTTACACATTCCAAGAACAACGTGAACAGTATTTTTTTGTTCGCTCGAAACAAGTAAAAGCAAACAAAAACAGCGCATGCATTTTGAGGCAATTATAAATTTTATATGGAAGTAGTGTAGCTGACTGGTGGCCGGATAACTAGAATATTAGTTACACGCTCACTAACAATGATTGCCAATACTCACGTAGAACAATGCTTTCTTTCATTTCCCTACATTAAATGCATAACTGAGGGCCTTAGAATTATGTCACGCAATAATGAACCGTTCCTGAGAGCGCATCTGAATTCATGACTGAAGTGGTTAGATGAACCTGTACGTCCTTCTAAATTATGAAATGGCCTGACAAGTAGTAAAAGAAAACTTGTACATTAAGGCAGCCCTATAAACACTTGTAGAAGCTGGGCTTCTGTCGTCGCTCTGGTGCTATGTATTGTTCAGCGTACAGAGAAGACAATGAATCCCATGGTAAAGTAAGATATTCGCTCATAAGATGGGCTATTGAATTCGAAGTGCACGTAATAAGCAACGATCTACCGATTATTAAAAGCAATCATTGTGTGCAAGTGTTGTTGTTAAATATATTTTAACCCTCAATGAAACCAATATTGAAATGCATGCAGCTATTAAAACACTTAGTGCACTCTGGGAAACAATAACTGTAACCGGCTGAAAAATAAAATAAGCATATGACGCCTTTTACAAAATATTCATTTTGTTTCAAGAACGAGAAACCATCTTAACCATAGAATAGAACTAGATAATGATCATTTCTTTTTTTTTCTGCAGATGTCTGTGCGCGCAAGGTTCATTATTGTAGAGCGCCTAATAAAGTAGATATAAACCCTAGGTCAACTCATTATTACCATGTGCATCTCTCTAACAGATATGCATAAATGGAGATTGCATACCAGACGAGAGAACCGGGTATTTAGTGAGGCCTCCATGGCAGCCAAGAACCAACCAGTCGCTCCCGAGGGCTTTCAGCCACTCATATGCTACAAGCGAAACATTTTGAAAGTATGGTGACTGTCTTGCTCGAAATTGAAAATGATTTCACTGCGGAAAAGACAACTATCCCGTGGACATATTCGACAAATCTTCAGACCTTCTGCTTCGTTTAATAAAATCTTTCGTGGACGTATCTATAAATTGTGTTTTATTCGATTAAGACATTTTCCCCAGCTTGTGCAAGTCATGTAATTGCAATACAAGTGTAGGGAGACTTAGCTAGCTAGCTAGCTAGCTACCTACCTACCTACCTACCTACCTACCTACTTACCTACCTACCTACCTACCTACCTACCTGCCTACACACACATACATACATGCATACATACATACATACATACATACATACATACATACATACATACATACATACATACATACATACATACATACATACATACATACATACATACATACTGTAAGACAGTAGCAGCGTTGGAGTCTCGACGGCGTTTATAAGGCCAAATTGCCTGATCAACCCTTCGAATGAAGACGACGTTTTTTCGTGATGATGATTATATACAGATGAAGAAGATGAAGGTGAAACGATGTCAATATTGTGCTTACACCAATTTCCCCCTCGCGCCGAAGTGGACAATTAGGCCGCTGTTTATGACGGTGGTGTACGGCGCACGGATTGTTTTAAGCGCGACACGTGAACAACCTCCGTACCACGAAAACGGCTGTCGGGAGGTATGACAACAGGGGTTACTCGATAGTTAACAGGAGACGTCTGCTCGACTATAGCGTAGGGGCCGATGAAACGTCAGTGAAACTTATCACACAAGCCGGGAACCCGCGTTGGGGTCCACAACAGTACTTCGTCTCCAGTATCGAAGTGAACTACGTGGTGGACGCCATCGTAGCGAGTCTTCCACTCTTGTTGGCTTGCTTGTGTATTGAGGTGGGCGCGTAGGTGACAATCGGCCAGGCGAGAGATTAAGTGCTCCCTCAATGACGATGAAAATGAAAAAAGAGACAATAAACAATCTTGAATCTTGACGAGTTCACAGGAACGTCAAAAAAGGAGATGTTGTGGGGAGAAATTGGTTGACGGCCATAGACGAGAAAGAATGGGGAATAGCCCGTGGTGCGCTGCGCAGCGGTATTGTACGCAAAAGTCACGAATGGCAGGATAGTATCCCAGTTGGTGTGGTCGGCGTTGATATACATAGACATCGTGTCGATGGAAGTTCGATGGAAGCGCTCTGTGAGGCCGTTAGTCTGGGGATGGTAGCGGGATGTCGTCTTATGAATCGTATTACATGCGTGGAGGACTTGTTCGAGTAGGTTCGAGAGAAATGCCTTGCGGCGATCGCTCAATAAGATGCGTGGTGCACCATGTCTTAGAAAGATTGCCCCCAGAAAAAAATGTGGCAATGTCCTCTGCTGATCCTGAAGGAAGTGCAGCTGTTTCGGCATACCTTGTTAAGTGGTCAACTGCTGTGACAATCCAGCGCTTGCCGCTAGCTGATATTGGTAGCAGTCCGTAGAGGTCAATGCCAATGACATCGAAGGGAGCGTCAGGACACGGAAGAGGTTGTAGAAGACCGGCCGGGGAGGAAGTGGGTCGCTCGCGGCGTTGGCATAGCGAGCATGACGCAACAGCAGTTGGAAAGGCCAGGCCAGGCAAAACGACTGCGGATGCGTTCATAGGTTTTTTGAAAACCGAGATGACCAGCCTTGGGGTCATCGTGAAACGCCTACAAAATCTGCGCCCTTAGGGAACGAGGAGCAACAGGAACCCAGCGCTGTCCTTCGGGGTGGAAGACAAACGGTAAAGGATTGAGTTTTCAGTCTTGAAGTTCCGCAGCTGTCGATGGGCGCAAGCGTTGGGAGGACGAGAGGAGCCTTGAAGGCGCTGCATTACAGAGCGACAGTAAGTGTCGCTGCGTTGGTGGGATGCAAACATGTCTTGTTGAAGGTAGAAAGAAAATCGACAGCGGCGAGTGAATGAACTGACGGAGACACTTGGATGGATTCACTCACAGTTGGTGACAGGCCAGGAGTGCCTGATGAGGATTGTAAAGGACAGCGGCTAAGGGCATCGGCATCGTTGTGTTTCTTGCCGGATTTGTAGATAACGCCAAACTCGTATTCTTGGAGACGAAGTACCCAGCGACCGAGATGTCCAGACAAATTCTTCAACGTCAACAGCCAGCACAAAGCATGGTGGTCAGTGACGACGGTAAAGTGGCAGCCGTGAAGATATGGTCGAAACTTCTGGATGGCCCAGACAACGGCGAGACACTCCTGCTCGGTGATGGTATAGTTTTTCTCTGCTGCTATGAGGGTGCGACTTGCGTATGCGATCACATGTTCGTCATAACGCTCTGTTCGTTGCAGAAGTACAGCGCCGAGTCCGTGTCCGCTGGCATAAGTATGAAGGAGAGTGGGTGCGGCGTTATCAAAATGACAAAGCACTGGCTCGGACGTGAGGGCACGTTTCAAGGTGTCAAAAGCCATTTCGCATTCGTCTGACCATACGTATGACGCTCCCGAAGAAAGGAGTTGGTGAAGTGGCGCAGCAATGGTGGCGAAGTCTCGTATAAAGCGCCGGAAGTACGACGCAAGGCCAAGAAAGCTTCGGAACTCTTTGACGCATTGAGGCACCGGGAAGTGAAGAACGGCGGTAAACTTGTCAGGATCAGGCCGGATTCCGTCTTTGCTGACGAGATGTCCGAGTACTTTAATACTTTTGCTAGCAAAGTGGCACTTCTTGGTGCTAAGCTGAAGGCCATCAGCTGGGAGACACGTCAGAACTTCATCCAGGTGCTGCAGGTGCTGTTTGAATGTTGAGGAAAATATGACGGTGTCGTCAAGGTAACATAAGCATGTTTTCCACTTAAGGCCCCACAATACAGCGTCTATCAGTCGTTCAAACGTTGCTGGCGCATTGCAGAGGCCGAAAGGCATGACGTTAAATTTTTAAAGCCCATCGGGTGTGGCACAGGCAGTTTGTTCCTTGTGTCACAGAACGAGCGCTAAAACGGGCGCGCCGCCAAATTCTTGCGATAACGCGCCCAGAGAGACGCGGCTAGGTCAACGAAAAAAAAGAAAAGAGAAAACAAGCGTCTAAGGCTCCCCGGGCGCGCGACGCCTCTCCTCTCGGAAGCGTGGCTTCGCCGATGAACCTCCTCACCCCACAGCGGCGGCCGGGCAAGCGCTAGAAATTTCCAGAAGGAAAGGGGCGTGTATGCCGAGTTGAGTCATCTGTCGAGGACCGCCCCCGTACAGTCTCGCGCCTCTCCCCAGCCTCCGCTGCACATCGCGCCGACGAAATGAGGAGAACTTTCTGGAATGTCGCGCGGAAGGTATTTAACCGAGCAGCGGAGATGAGAGATCAGGAGAAGACGGAAGTTGCGCCAGAGTGCGAAGGGATCCCGCCGTGTAGTCGGCGAAGGTTTGTCCGTTGGGACGAAGCAGGAGATGAAGAGGATTTCCACCTGTGGGTGAAGGCCCGAGCTACAGGCAAGAGAGTGTGTTTACCGCTATCGAGCGAGGATGCGTGGCGACAGCTGCGTGAGTGAAGCCGACGTGTTCGGGCGAAGAAGTTGGGAGCTTGGAGAGTGGCCAATTGAAGACGCGAGGTTTCCTGGAAGAGAAACTTCGAGGGCGCGGAACGACAACAACGCTGGACTTTGAGTGAGTGATTCTCGGAAGAGTATCATTCAGACTTTTGTTCCAAGGACTTTGGACTGAATAGGCTTTATATCTCTTTAGTCTTTAAGTGTCTTGGTTGTTCAATGCATGCGACTGCATTGTAGTGCGTATCGTTGTCTGTGTCCGTTGTTTTGAGTGTGGCTGATTGTACTGTGTAGTACGTTGTTTGATTGGTGACGTATTGTATGTAACTATTGTGGAGTGTGCATTCTTGTGTGTTGTTTTCGATGTGCCATTTTGGAGAATATAATATTTGTTTTGTTTATCAACTCTCGGCTCTGACTTGTTCTTTGGGCCACAGCCGGCGTCTGCTGGCGCGCCAAAAAGGACCACTTCTAAATTGTCCACGCTTTCGTGGTGCGGTTCGGGGGGCCAATACTTCAGCCCTTGGAATTAGCCCGGTGATCGCCTCCCTAAATAACGGGACGTGTGTGACAATTATTCTGGCGTCCGCGAAACAGGACCTCTTGGTGCACAGTGCGTCCAAAGTAGTGAGAAAGAGCCTCGAGTTGTTGATAGTGCTATCGGAACGATTTGGTGTGTTGTTCAGTGTTCTCGTTAACGAGTGCAGGGGAGTGTTCCGTTAGACTGATTTAGGCAGATACTTTTCGCACGCGGCAAGTTCTTATTTGTGAGATACAATGGATCTCGAAAAGTTAGTTGCTCTTGGTGAGAAGATGGGTCTTTCTGGCGTCGAACTACGGAAGTGGGTCACCCAGAAGGAAAAAGAAGAAAAAGAGAGGGCCAAAGAAGAAAAGGCAGCTGAGCTCGAAAAAGAAAGGTTCGCGGTCGAAAGAGCTAAAGCAGAAAGAGAAGCGGAGTTGGAGAGAGAAAAGCGGGCCGCTGAGAGGGCGAGAGAAGAAAGAGAGGCAAAGGAGCGACAGCTGAAAGAAGAAAGAGAAGCGGAGATGGCTGAAAGGGAACGGCAGCGGCAGCACGAGATGGAACTCGAGCGGCTCCGTTTGCAACAGCGAAGCGAAACTCCCGTCCAAACTAGAGTTGAAAGCAGCGAACGGGAGGATCATGGCTTCCGCTTGAACCCAAGCAAGTTGCTCGTGGCGTTTGATGAAAGGAAGGACGACCTTGACGCGTACCTTCACAGATTTGAGACGATTGCAAGGAGCCAGAATTGGCCGGAACATCAATGGGCAACTGCTTTAAGTACCTGCTTGAGTGGTGAAGCGCTCAATGTGTACGGTAGGCTGACGCCGACCGATGCAGCCAACTATGCAAGGGTGAAAACTGCTTTGCTGAAGCGATTTAGGTTTACTGTAGAAGGTTTCCGGGACAGATTTCGGACAGGAAAGCCAGCTGATGGTGAGACGGCCAAGCAGTATGCCGCCCGACTTTGCCATTATTTCGACAGATGGATTGAACTTTCAGGGACAGCGCAGGAGTACGATGAACTTAGAGAGCTCCTGATTAGAGAACAATTTCTTACTAGTTGCCACCCAAGCCTGTCGCTTTATTTTAAAGAGAGGAAGGCTGAGTCACTTGAAGGAATGGTTGAATTGGCTGATCAATTCTTGGAAGCGCAAGGTGGAACTAATTTGGCCAAGGTCAAGAAGGATTGTCCCGATGATTCGAAGAAATTGGCTCCCGAAGAAAAGAAGCGTGCACCAGAGAGCATTCCGCGATGTTTTCTATGCAACCGAGTGGGTCATCGCGCGAAAAACTGTCGAACGATCTTTACGAGCCCTACGGCAGTAAAATGCGTTAAGTGTGGTCAGACTGGGCACAAAGCAGACGCATGTGGAAACGGAGCGAGTCAAACTCACCAGGTGTCCTGTGTGCTAGCAGCACTGAAATCCGATGATAAGGCCGTCACAGATGGATTCGTAGAGTTGAAAAGTGGGGAGAAAATTCCTATTGTGGGTGCTGTAATGTCAAAACAGCCAACCGGTGTTACGAAAGGAATGCCAACGCTGCCTGGAAAAGTGGCGGGCAAAACGATTACGGTGTTAAGAGATACCGGCAGCTCCACTGTTATCGTGCGGAGAAATTTGGTACGGGAAAGCGAGTTGACAGGCAGAACGAAACCGGTTTGCCTAATTGACCGTACGGTTCGGATACTTCCCGAAGCCGAGATTGAGGTGGAAACTCCGTACATCAGCGGGAAGGTTACCGCTCTGTGCATGACGACCCCCCTGTACGACCTTGTCATCGGAAACATCGACGGGGCGCGAGGGCCGAATGATCCAGAACGTTTGGGGGAAGACCTTAAGATAGAGCCCTCGCCAACCCAACGACCGCGAGATACAGTGGAGGAGCAACCCGTGACGGATCCCACTCGAGCCCAAGGTGAAGCCGCGGTGCAAGGGACTATGAATGATAAGATGATCGTGTTGAACGAGTTCACGGGCCGGGCAACTGGACTTACGTCGGCACGACCTCAAGCGACCGACAGTACAAAGGAGACGGAGTTGGCCAGCCAGGCCAAATGTCGGGACGTGAACAAGCGGGTGACAGGATCGGTTGAGTGTTATCACCCGTTAACAGTGTCAGAAGTGACAACGATGGCTGAGACGCTGCCTCAGATACCGTCGTTGGAAAAGGCTCGCCGAAAAAGAACAAGAAAAAACAAGAAGAGATCGAGCGAGCACCACAAGAAAGGACGCAAGCGCAGCTCGAAATACACAGGATAGGTGCTGAGGTCGAATAAGAATGTGTTTGGCAGTGCTGAGTGCCATACGTTGTGTTAATGTTGTGTTATCCTGTGTCACAAGTGTCGAAGTGTCTGTGCTGTGATGTGATGTATAGTGTTGTATAATTGTTGTAATGAGAGAACTTTGTACGTTTGTATTGTTTGGAATGAGTGATGAGGTGTTGTAGTCATGCACCTGTGGCTATATTTCATGTGTTGTGGAATTGAACTACAATGCAAGATTGTATTGAGCGATCTATTGCGAATGTGAAGTGTCATGAGCGACGGTTTGTGTTACAGTCTTTCAGAGTGTGTGGTGACTGTTCGCGCTCGTTTGTGTGAATTTGAATATTATGAGATAATATTCTTAAAGTGGGGGGCAGTGTCACAGAACGAGCGCTAAAAACGGGCGCGCCGCCAAATTCTTGCGATAACGCGCCCAGAGAGACGCGGCAAGGTCAACGAAAAAAAATGAAAAAAAACAAGCATCTAAGGCTCCCCGGGCGCGCGACGCCTCTCCTCTCGGAAGCGTGGCTTCGCCGATGAACCTCCTCACCCCACAGCGGCGGCCGGCCAAGCGCTAGAAATTTCCAGAAGGAAAGGGGCGTCTATGCCGAGTTGAGTCATCTGTCGGGGACCGCCCCCGTACAGTCTCGCGCCTCTCCCCAGCCTCCGCTGCACATCGCGCCCACGAAATGAGGAGAACTTTCTGGAATGTCGCGGGGAAGGTATTTAACCGAGCAGCGGAGATGAGAGATCAGGAGAAGACGGAAGTTAGCGCCAGAGCGCGTAGGGATTCCGCCGTATAGTCGGTGAAAGTTTTGTCCGTGGAGACAAAGAAGGAGAAGAAGATGATTTCCACCTGAGGGGTGACGACTCGAGCTACAGGCAAGAGTGTGTGTTTACCGCTATCGAGCGAAGACGCGTGGCAACAGCTGCGTGTATGAAGCCGACGTGTTTCCGGCGAAAAAGTTTGAAGCTTGGAGAGTGGCCTATTGAAGACGTGAGGTTTCCTGGAAGAGAAACTTCGGGGGCCGCGGAACGACAACAACGCTGGACTTTGAGTGAGTGATTCTCGGAAGAGTATCATCTAGACTTTTGTTCCAAGAACTTTGGACTGAATAGGTTTTCTATCTCTTCAGTCTTCAAGTGTCTTGGTTGTTCAATGCATGCGACTGCATTGTAGTGCGTATCGTTGTCTGTGTCCGTTGTTTTGAGTGTGGCTGATTGTACTGTGTAGTACGTTGTTTGATTGGTGACGTATTGTATGTAACTATTGTGGAGTGTGCATTCTTGTGTGTTGTTTTCGATCTGCCATTTTTGAGAATATAATATTTGTTTTGTTTATCAACTCTCGGCTCTGACTTGTTCTTTGGGCCACAGCCGGCGTCTGCTGGCGCGCCAAAAAGGACCACTTCTAAATTGTCCACGCTTTCGTGGTGCGGTTCGGGGGGCCAATACTTCAGCCTTTTGAAATAGCCCGGCGATCGCCTCCCTAAATAACGGGACGTGTGTGACACCTTGTCATCCTCCTGCAATGGAATTTGCCTATAACCGGAGCGCAGGTCAAGGCTCGAAACATATTCTGCTCCTTGTAAGAAATCTAAGGCATCATGAATGCGAGGCAAGGGATATACGTCTTTTCTGGTGACTTTGTTTGAATCGCACCGAACCGTCTTTTTTCTTACGAGAACGACAAGTGACGACCAAAGGCTTGAGGAGGGGCGGGTGATGTTTTGCTTGAGCATATCAGCAACGTGCTTGTCGATGATCTCACGTTCGCTGGAAGAAACACGGTATGGTGGACGACGGACAATAGAAGTTCCGTCGGTGTGTATGCGATGAGCCACCGCAGAAGTCTGGCTTAGAGCAGTGGAATGTACGTCGAACAAAAATTTATTCTTAGACAACAACGCCAGTAGTTCGTCTGCTTGCGGGGGAGTGAGATCCATGCTGATGGTATTGACGAGAGCCGTAGTGGGTGGAGCATCTGTTGGTATTGAACGTGATTTCACCAGACTGGTATCCGAAGCCACTACAGAGATAGGTTGTGTGTCCACGCTGGGAACTACAACAGTGCCCTTGGTCAACAGAATCGGCTCATTGGTGACATTCAGTACTGCGAGAAATGCGGTGTCGTTGGAGAAGTGAACAAGACTCGATAAAAGGGCAATCCCTCTGGATAAACAACGGGCTGATGGACTGACTAGGACGTCACCGTGGTCAATTGAGTCAGACATAACCGTGATAACGTGCTCGTGGTTAGGTGGCACAAGAAAGTCATCGGCTGTTCGTAGCCGGTCACGTGATAATTTCGGAGAAATATCATCCGTCTCTCGCATATGTATGAGTCGTTGTCGACAAGAGATGGAAGCAGAAGCATCAGAAAGAAAGTCCCATCCTAAAATAAGCATAAAAGCACAAGAATCCAGCACGGCAAACTGAATATGATGCCGGATCCCATCAATGAAAACTCTAACGGTGCACTGTGCTGATGGCCGGATCTGCGAGTCATTTGCGCTACGTAAGAGAGTGCCAGTATAAGGTGTGGTAACCTCACGTAGACGAGTACACAAATCCGCATGAATAACAGAAATAGCAGCCCCCGTGTCCACCAATGCCTGAACTGGTACCCCTTCCGCATACACTAATAACAAGTTGGCTGGGCCCTCTGGAGGTCTTGGTGTTCGTTCGAGTGATGCAGCTTTCCGTCCAAAAACTGCACCAGCTAGTTTTCCGAGTGGTAGTCAGAAGTAGGTACAGCCGGTCTCAGAGGAGATGTTGAGCGTCGTAGAGGTGAAGGGGACCGGTGGCGTCCGGGATAGCAGGGGCGAGGTGCGGCGAGTGGAGAAGTCGGAGAGAAGGAACGTGTCGTAGGGCGTCGCTGTTACTGGTTAGGGGATGGCTCCGAATCCCTTTCGTAAACACCGTAGCCATGGCATTCGTACTGTTGGCGCTTGCGGCAAAATTGTGAAATATGGCCCCGAATGCCACAATAGTAACATATTGGGCAAGGCGAACGCCAGGGGGCGTCGTGTGCTGGAGCTGTCACAGGCGCTGGTACTGGCGCTGAGACCGGCGTGTGTGGTGCAAATGCTGCTTCATTGGACTACGCAGAAACAGGATGCGCGTCCTTAACCAAGGCAGGTGGCATGGCAGCGACTTGCGCATACGTCATGGGTGGTGTTGGTGGCACCATAGTGTTCGATGGGGGAGCGCCAGCCATGGATGAGAGCTCCTCTTCGATGATGTCGTGCAGACCTGCAGATTGAGAGTGAGGCCGATGGGTGGGTGCACATGACAACCCTTGCACTTGAAGTTCCTCGCGAATCAGAGTGCGAATCAGCGCGCGAAAATCCGCATCCGAGGAAGGCCGGCTGTCACTGGCGTCTGGGTAGTCTGGGTGCAATCGAATGGCTTGGAGTTGATCAAGATGCTGACATGTCGTGATGACGTCCTCAACGGTGGTGGGGTTTTTAACAGCCAGAGTGTTAAACGCGACATGGCCTATCCCTTTGATGATGTGGCGAACACGATCAGCTTCTGTCATCGCTGAGTTCACGCGGTGGCAATGGGCAAGGACGTCTTCAATGTACGAAGTGTACGGCTCCCCGGGAATTTGGGCTCGCCCATCGAGCTTTCGTTTCGACGCTTCGGAATGAATGTTCGGTTTTCCAAAAATCCTATGGACTTGTTGAGCAAAAGTAGGCCAATCCTGGTAGCTGCTCTCGTGGTTAAAAACCACGTTTTGCGACATCGGACAGATAGAAGGCGACGTAATGAAGTTTTTGAGGCTCATCCCATTGGTTATAAACACTGGTCATGTCGTATTCTTTTAGCCATACCTCGACGTCGTCGCGTGGAAGACCACAGAAGATGGGTGGGTCGCGCTGCCGGGCATTGACAATCCACGCAGGAATGGTTTGTTGGACAGGGATGCTGGATGTTCCGGGCTGTGGTTCTTGAGCCATGACAGTGGACGGGGGAAGCAAGCGGCGACCCGAACGAAGCTCCAGGGGAACGTGACGTCGGAGAGGACTTGGGGATCAAAGCACTTCCACCACTCTGTGAGACAAGAGCAGCGTTGGAGTCTCGACGGCGTTTATTAGGCCGAATTGCCTGATCAACCCTTCGAACAAAGACGACGTTTTTTCGTGATGATGATTATATACAAATGAAGAAGATGAAGGTCAAACGAGGTCAATATTGTGCTTACAATACATACATACATACATACATACATACATACATACATACATACATACATACATACATACGTACGTACGTACGTACGTACATACATACATACATACGTACGTACATACATATATACATACATACATACATACATACATACATACATACATACATACATACATACATTCATACATACATACATACATGCATACATACATACATACATACCTTCCTACCTTCCAGCCAATGAACCAACCTACCGATTATGTTTTGAGGGCTTTATCTATAATGAACTACTGGCACTTTCTTGATGATGTGGCTGCTAATGACAAAGCCATGATTAGGCACTTCATAGTGAACGCGAGGGTTTTATACTGCCTACTCTGTAAGCTGTTTTCATTCTGTAGCACCTGCTTATTTGATATTTTGGCTCCCCTTCACTATTCGAAATTTTATAAGACTCTCCGGGAGCTGTCAACAACGGGCCGAAAAAAGAAAGATGGCTACAGGGTTAACGCGAGACTTTCTCTTGGCGATGCGCTGAAGTTTTGTTTGTGTCGTCGGATGGCGTTACTTTGTTGCAAGCAGCATGGTATTCGCTGCAGAATGCCTCAGTCTCGTTGGCACGAAAGCTTTTACTGTTAAAACAGCGGGAAAGTTGCGCTGTATTTGAAAATATTGAACCTCTTCGGTGACCTGGATCAAATTTACTCCATTTTAGAAAATCTGTCGCCCGAGCCAATGGTTCAAGAAGGTCGATGCTATTGAAGTAATGTAACAGGCTCTAGGGCAATAGCTCGCCCGCGAAAGCTGTAACCAACAAAGCGCTGACAGCTTGGACCGTTCACACTTTTTTCAATAATGCGCTTTTTAGAAGTGCTAAATATAACAGCGTAAAACATACAAATTCTCGCACTACCAAATTATAAACAAGTGTGTTTCCGTATTATAAATGAACCAAAATTGCATTATTCCAAAAAGTAGTTGACATAAACATCGCGTAATTGTAACCTATGCAAATTACTGTACGCGGAAAGCGTTAATTTTTTCATACTTGTTGGCGCCACCATTCTTGTACCATGCCAATATTAGAGCGTGAGGACGTGGTCATGTTAGCCATGCAACGAAGTTTGCCTTTTCGGCTCGTGCGTCGTGTGAATCGTAATGTCTCGTCATCTTCGTTTTTGGTTGTTGTTGCTGTGGGTCAACATCTCGACTTTATATGACAGTTTCAAACTTAGATGAAGCCCAGTGCCAAACACAAAAATGCCAGCGGAGATTTCAGCATGCACTGGCCAGTGCGAGAGAGATCACCAAAAACTCAGTATTGTTCCATCATGGCGCCACCTGTGCGGTTATAGGTTTTGAAGAATGAGCGCTATGGGGAGATTTTCCGTTAGTGCGTGTTACACTAACTTTATCTCAACTGCTAATGTGTAGTCGGGCTCTACGAAATGTGCAACACATTGTGTGCTGCATTGCTTCACTGCTACATGGAAGCTTTCGACGTACCTCTCCACCGTGACTAGGGCTGCCAATTGCAAGTATCCCACCGAGTTTCGTTCTCGCGTTAAAAGCCGAATTCGAATGCCGTTCTGTTGAATACAGGACGTAGCTATGCATGGATCAGTGTATCTTTAACTAGGCATATAGCAGTTTCGGCTGTAAGAGGAGTCCTCTTTTCTTTGTTTGATGATTCATGTTGTTTGGTTTCCAGTCAATATGGTCACGCGATTCCAAGCACTCACTTGTTCATGTTGGCAGCACGTGATGTTGAGAGTAGATATATGCACACAGACTACGCACACTGCACACTCAAGAACACAAGATATACACACACAATACGCATGCCCGAAATCACATACAGGATTGTAGCACCTTACTTCATCCCGAAAAAAAAATGTCAGCCCTATGACCCAGGAGAAAGTAGTTGCTTTAAGGATGGGAAATTGTAACCTAATCAACGTAATTTTTATTAATTTTTGCTGCCCACTACATCAAGTGCAATAACGCGGATTAATACGTGGGCCTGGTGTACAACTCCCTGGCTACGCCTGTGATTATAGGTTGTCAATCTGCAACACTAAGTGATTAGAAACTTCTGGATCCTTGCAACCAATTTGGTATACACCTTTTCAGATGTGCCTTTAGGACCAGCCCAGTAGACTGCCTCTACGTGGATTCAGACGAGTGCTCTCTTCATTTGCAGAGATAGTACCTAGTTGTTGTGCATCATAACCCATTGAGATACTTTGTGACCCACTAAACACCTCGCTTTTTCATATTTGCATCGACTAGTACCTAAGAAAGAGCAAACTGCATTGAGATTTGAATAAACGTAACCTTCTTCATTGAAGTTTGACTCCATTTATCTACATATAGCGATGTCCACTATGAAGGATAACATTGTAGATAGCACAACTTGTTTGACAAGTTGCTCTACGTGCCGCTTCGTGCGATACATGGAAAAAGTTTTAGTCTAATTGCTAAATAATGACACAACCATGAAAAAATCTTGTAGTGTGTTTGCAACCCAATTTTATGCTATTTGAAGAGAAAACACAGAATGAGTGAATAGGGAGTGAGTTTACACTATAAATGTGATTACTTTCCAAAAAAAATCTCGGCTGAAAAGTTGTAGGCCCGTGTGCTCAGATTTGGGTGCACGTTAAAGAACCCCAGGTGGTCGAAATTTCCGGAGTCCTCCCCTATGGCGTCTCTCATAATCATAGGGTGGTTTTGGAACATTAAATCCCACATATCAATCAATTAGTTTCTAAAATGCATATAAGGCAACATTACTCTGTTAATCTTGTGGCAATAGAAACCGCAATCTCATGAATTTGTATTTGAATTTACGACTGTCGCACACGTTTATGCGTGTGCTTGCTTTAATTTTCGCTAGTTACATGCCACACACGTAGAAAACATGACTTGACAAGCACGTTATTGAAATGCAAATGACAAAGATTGCTTAGATTGATGAAATTAAGAGAAGTACAAGCGCAAATATAACAACCACACCAGCCACCTCACACTCGTGGCATACACCTGAAGCTCTGCAGCACGTAAGAGAGTTTGCGTTTATTGAGTTTGAGTTTATTCAACCACGTTACAAGTATACAAAAATACACTGTATACGTGATTGGGTGCGAAGGGAAAAAAGCTGCATTTCACAGCTTGACTGGCCCCTTCACCCAGAAAAAAAATTAAACTACAAATTTAAAAAAATTAGAAAAATTACAGGCATCGGAAAGCGAAAATACAAAAAGAAACACGCATGTGGCCAATGACAGCAAATAATAGAATCAAAACTCTAAAATACATACAAAAATATTCATAACAAAGCAATGCATGAATAATGCATTGCTTTGTTAAAATAACGTATTGTTGATTTGACTAATGTAGAGACAGTTGTTCATAGGTGGCGTCTTGAAAGAAAAACCAACAAGTGTAACACCCAAAGTCCCAGGCACTCTACCATACATCATGCCTCCAGCTGTGCCCACTTCAAAGGTCGTCCTCGGGTAAGGCAGAACTATATACTCTGGGTGAAAGGTGAGGCAAAAGAAACGGACGTCCCTCTCTTGGAACACTACCCATAGCTAGGCAAACTCACTCATGAGTACACTTACTCATTTGATAGGTCACGAGTGAGTGCTCATCAGGGTGCGTAGCTGTAAGCCTGAGCAAGAGCTAGTGGCGATAAGTGTGAGTAGGCGTGAGTATGAATATGAGTGAGTACCTCCGAGTGAGCCGGCATCAATATGAAAAAAACGCCAGGCCAGCGGGAGAGAAGAAGCACAGTCTCGGCGAAGTCTAGAAGAGCATCTTTGCAGAGCCTTTCAAAACACTCATTTGCCAACTACTGCAAGCACACTTTCTTGATACCCACTAAAGAATTAATAATAAAATATTGGGGTAGTACGCAGGCATTCGCTATGCTATTTTTCGTCACTCTTCTGAGAAGCATCGTACCCGCTAAACTACTGCGAGGAATTTTGTGCCACTTGTTCATGCAGTGGCTGATGACGATAAGGAATCATGGCTGAAGTGGGTGTGCGCCACAGTTAATACAAGCTTTTTGTAATGGGTTGGACCATTGGACGGCCCACTCATTACGCCATTCGCATTGTGCGACAACTTGTTGCTCTTTCGCTGTTTTAAAACTCGCTGTAAGTCATATTAATGTGATTGCTTTCCTGACATTAGGCCAGCCTAAGGCAGTTGTGCCATGACATCACAAGCACCAGCGAAGCTCAGTGGTTTAATACTGGGCTGGTACCTAGTAGACCAGTGTTCAAGCCCCACTGCATTTTGAGGGGAGGAAGAAGAAGTGTCTCAATAGAAGAACGCTTGTTTCTGTGCTCTGTATTTTTTTTAGTGAAACCATCGGTTTTTCAAGGTGCCTCGCCTTCCCGTCTAGCGGTGATGGCCATGGAGCATGCCAGAAGCCCGCCTGGTCAGAGGTCCTCACACCCGTCAACTACAAGGAAGCGAGCTAGCTCTCCCAGAGGCACTGAAGACACCAATTTTTATTCAATGTCGGTAGACGGCACATCCGATGACAGATTTATACCTGTCCGGGGTAAGAGGGCGAAGAGAAGGACGGCAAATACATCAAAATCAGCTTCTGCAAGTACAGCGACGGCACAGTCAAGGCCTACGCGCTGTCCGCACGTCATCATCTTCGTGCCGGAAGATCCTTCAAGCAACCTACGACTTCTGAACAGGCAAGCTTTTCGGTTTGCTCTGCAATGTGCGGTGCCACATCAAATTAAGGACGTACGAGTAAACCCAAGGAAGAATATTCTCGCTATAGACGTGCACGATGTCAGTGCGCTAGGACAGCTGCGGCAAATGACTGAGCTAGGCGGCAGAAAAAAGCCGCCCCTTTATCCCGATATAGGATAAATCATTTGCCGGTGTAATATATGACATTGACATTGCCCATCCTAATGTTGACTTGTCTACCCTCATCAAACCTACAAACTAGGGAACTGTCATTACGCAAGTGTGGTGCCTTGGAAATACGCGCTGCGTAAAAGTGTTTTTCAGGAGAGATTGCCTGTCGTTCCACGTTAATGTTGGACATTTCCGACATCCGGTTCGGCCCTTCATACAAAAGCCACTTCAATGTCATCAGTGCTTCAGGCTACGACACGTCAAGGGCGTAAGCCTCTACTCACGAATGTGTCCCCGTTGCGCTGAACCGCATGCTGAAGACGTCTCTCGAGTGACTACTCTGAAGTGCGCCAAATGCAGCGCTCCTCGCGCAGCCTCATCGAAAGACTGTCCTCGAATTCAAAAGGTGCGTGCGGTTCCCAGACAAATGGCCCAAGACACACTCGACACACAGGGAGGCAGCCGAAGTTGTCTGGCGTCGGCGTCGACGTCGGCATTATCAAAAGTCTTCAAGGAAGGCACATTCCCAAGATGCTCCTTCCCACTCTTTAGCGGTTCCATCCAGTAGCGCCGCGAAAGGGCCCACCACTTCTACGAAAGAAACAGAGAAGCCTCCTTCTCTGGAGGAATGAACCGTGCTCCCGACCCGCTCTTCTGCCTAGGAACCTCAGTAGGTAGCGGCCTTACCAGAGCAGTCTCCTGCCATGCAAGATTTGCCTAAACTTATTGTCAAGTGATCTCGTTGCTGCGTTCCCTCATAGAAGCCATCCGAGCGATATTAGTCGACATGAAGACACCATCTGCTCGAAGCGCACTTGGAGTATTGGACGCCCTAAGCCCAGTGCTTGAAACTTTCAACTAGGAAGATGGTCACTCACACATCATCACTTCGTAAAGAAGTCAAGGCTGCATCCGTCATCCAATGGAAGGCCAGAGGATTTAAATCACGCCTTTCAGATTTTCGTCAGCTTATGTTTACCAACGTGTTTCCACTCATCATCATTTGTGAACCCAATTTGTCGAAACCAATAAGACTTTCGGGGTACGAAGCTAATATGTCTTCAACCAACGGTGCGTGCAGCAAAATCATCGTCTTTGTTCGTCGTGAACTGACTTATGTTGTGCAATCAATTGCGCCTAACGATGACAATAAGTATGTCTGCATCACTGTGAAAAAGAACATACCCATGCTCACTCTCATTGGCGTTTATATATCGCCGAAGAATAATCTCGATTCCAGGAGATTAGCGGATATTTTGAGAGTATGTCCTGCACCATGGGCCATCATAGGTGATTTCATTGTGCGCCATCACGAATGGGGAAGTACGCGGACAAATGCAAGTGGACGCAGGTTAGCAAACATCGCCTACAACTGAAGCCTTACTCTCCTGAACGACGGTAGCCCCACTTTTCTTCGAGGGGTGACATACGGCAGCTGTCTCCAACTGCTCGCGAGATACGTCAAATGGTTCCAGATGGTGAGACACGATAAGTGATCACATTCCAACCTACCTTAACATCAAAGGTTTGTCTAGTTGTGGTCCACGGACGATTATTCGAGCAATCCAATGGAACAACTTCAAATCTGCATAGAAGATGCTTGCAGTGATGGCCAGCGATCTGCGTTAGAGCAAAGAATTAAGAGCACAATGGAAAATGCCGCTCGCACGGTGACAATATCTTCCACACGAAATGACTTTGACATAGAGTTAAAACGACTCCGAGCACTTTGACGCCGGGTGAAGCGTCGGTATGAGCGTACAAAATCAATTCACGATCTTAGGCCAGCCAGGAGGATGCAAAAGAAGATTTGGCGTCGCATGGACAGATTAACGTTGGAACGACGGACAGGTTTTGCCAGTCGCTAGACCCTCGCAAGCGACTCTTACATATTTGGAAAACGGTGCAAGGTCTCCGTCAACCTACGGAACAGCGTTTTCTATTCAAAGCGCTCGCGCTATTTCAAAGGAGGCAAGACATCGATGTTGCAGAAAATTTCTGTGCGCAGATCGCCAACCAAGCCAGTCATTCAGATTCTCCAGTGAGAGGTGACGTCCCCCGTTCCCCTGACTACCACATGGCTCTCCCTTTTATGATGGAGGAGCTCGAGGTGGCACTAGCTTTCTTCAGGCCTTCAAATTCCCCGGGCCCAGATGGTATTCCGTGCGGAGCCTTGCGCAACCTTGGGGAAGGTGCAAGGAGAGAACTGTTGAGCCTTTACAACATCTCGTGGCAAGATCGCAATGTTCCTGACGACTGGAAACTAAGCCGCTTGTTACCCATCTTGACGCTTGGCGAGTCCCCACTCGAACTCGCCCTACACCACTCAATAGCACTGGTCAGCTGCGTAGGAAAGATAACGGAACGGAAAATACTAGGCCGCCTGGAGTGCTATCTTGAATATTACAAAATTTATCCGAATTCCATGGCTGGTATCCGACGCGACCGCTCTTCCATTGACAATGTTGTTGATCTAGTTTCGTACGTTCAGCAGAAAAGATCCCGTAAGCGACTATCTACAGCTATGTTTATGGATGTGAAAGGCGCGTATGATAATGTACTACATGACGCCATTTTGGGTGTTCTTGTGGTGGTTGGCCTTGGTGCTCGAGTCTTTCGGTGGATTTCGAGTTACCTGGCTGCAAGATCATTCTTTGTGTTAACAGTAGTTTGCTCAACTACGCGACGCTATACTTCCAGGGGTGTTCTTCAAGGCGGAGTTCTTAGCCCGACACTATTCAATCAACACTAATTTGCCTTGCTGAATACTTGCCAAGTACCATGAAAATCTCAACATACGCAGAGAACAACTGTGTCTGGACTTCGGCAGTCACACGTCCTCAAATACTTTTCCGGCTTCAAAAAGCAGCAACTATAATTGCCAACTACTTGTTAAAGTAAGGTCTGAGCGTATCGCCAGAAAAATACACGCTGGTGGCTTTCATTCGCAAAGCAATCACTCTTATGTCATCTCCACCGATTTCTTCTGCCAGAACCCACTGGTTTCTGGGGATCATTATTGATAGGGATATCTCTTACCTGGGGATCATTATTGATAGGGATATCTCTTAGAGTCCGCATGGGGCCTATATGAAGACGTTCCTGACCGTTATTTCCCAATTGTTCAAGTTCCTGGCAGGAAAGACGTGGGAGATGTCAGTAGACGCAATGATTAAACTCTACAGAGCCCTGTTTTTTGGTTTCCTGAGATATAGCTTGCCCGTGCTTAGCAATACCTGCAACACCAATGTTCATGTTCTACAGGCAGTACAAGCCCAAACACTGAGAGTGTGCCTTGGTCTGCCAAGATGTACGTCAACAGGGGCAACAATTGCAATTGCTGGTGACTATCCGATACAAAATCACGTTGTAGAAGTCCTGAGAATGCACATCAGGCACTTCGCACGTGCTCCTTGTCATCACCTTGCACTGTTGCCTTCAGAGAGGCGCCAAGCACTGTTCGCTAAAATGGTTATGAAATACAACGAGAAACTTCTCTCGGGTTTTCACTGCTGCATCTAAACCATCGATACCCCCTCGGTGTCTTATTCGACCAACAGTGCATCTTAGTTTAGCAGGAATCCGGAGGAATTCGGAGCTTTCGTCGCCTTTGCTGAAACAACTGTCTTTTCTTCTTTTGCACGAGAAATATTCAGACAGAATACATATATATATATACTGACGGCTTCACGAACCGCCAGTGTTCGTCAGATGCAGTAGTCGTCCCAGCAAGAGGTGTTACCATCAGCTTTAGGACTGACCACTCCATGGCATATACAGCAGCGGAACTAGCTGCTTTGCGCGCTGCACTTTGTGTGGTCAATCGGGAACCACCGCAACAATGCTCGATTTTTAGCGACTCAAGGTCTGCCCTACAATCTGTGCTCTCAGCACTGCGTCGGGGGCCGTATGAACAGCTTGTTTTCAAAATTCGATGCCTTCTCCACACTTCACACGAGAAAGGGCATCATGTGACGTTTCAGTGGCTTCCAAGTCACTGCGGCGTCATACGGAACGAACATGCCGATACTGCCGCAAGGGCAGCTCTTGAAGGAACACGAGAAAAAGCCATAGCTCTTTCGTGGACCGATGCCGCCGGTAATGTTCGACAACTTGCGCGTGAAATCACGCTTTAACTATAATGGCGACCAAGAAAAGAGACAAATTGTCAACACTACCTGTCCTCTTTGATGGCTCTCCGCATGGCCACTGGGCTCGACCGAAGAGAAGCCACCCTTCTTCATCGCTTATGGCTAGGAGTGACATTCACAAAATCTTATTCTTTTGCCATAGGAATGGCCTGCAACGCTCTTTGCGACGCCTGTCATTGCGAAGAGACGCTACACCACATCCCGTGCGACTGTCCGTTGTAAGACATCCAGAGAGAGTCACTGACGTTTGTTTTTGCGTGCATCAACAACAGCCAAAGGTCTGTGGACACTATTCTGTGAAGTGCCCGAGAGAATAGATTGCAATAGAAGGCGACAAAAGCTCTGTTGAAATTCCTTCGCGGCACAGACTTGAACAAGCGGCTGTAACTGCAATGTCACACACCGCGAAGGACAAGACTGGACTATAACTGAGTGTGCGCGCCTGTGCTGCCGAATGTGCAGTGTTTATCTCTTTCCCTCTCTGCTCTCTATCTTTCATGTCGCCCATCACCCTCCCATGCGCAGGGTAGCAAACCGGCTGCCTATAGGCTGGTTAACCTCTCTGCCATTCTTTTTTTCTTATTTTCTCTCCTTCCTTCCCTCCTTCCTTCCTTCCCACTTTGTCCTTGGTGCTAGGTTTTTTTTTTCTTCATGCGATGTCTTTACGAACACCAGCGGTGGCGGTGGTGGCCGACAGCTGCGCGTGACCGGAGATGTGATCTGATAACAACTTTCGCTTTAAAAGAGAATGAGTAGCAGTGAGTGTATATAGGCATAAGTATGAACGCGAGTGAATAGCGATGAGCGTAGACATCAGTATATACGAACGTTAGTCTCAGAACCAAGCGCTTGGTTTTCCAACAAAAAACTGCCAGATGGCGCTCATGTCTCACGTGTGACCATACTTGCCGGGTGTGTGGGCCCATCTCGGAAGTGATAAGGTGTAGAACGGAAGGCGGCGGGTAGGTGCCTCCACAGTCTCGTCTTAGCAAAGCGTTGGAAACACTCACCTTTTCGTGCAAGCGTTGCATGGTCAGCGCAGCGTGCTAAGCGTAAGGCCCTTAAAATTACTTGTGTATGCCTTTTTTAGTAAAAGACGCACATGCAGAATATATCTCCCCAGAATATATCTCCCGATATTCACCCCAGACATGCGCAATAATTGCTTTTTAATTCACGATTGCACAAGAATTAACGCTCAATCTTGAACATTGGTGGGTGCTGCGGATGAGGTCGGCCGTTTCATGAACCCGATGCCGTTAAGAGTGGACAAACACACAAATGTACAGACAGACAGACAGACAGACACCAGACCAGACCAGACCAGACCAGACAGACAGACAGACAGACAGACAGACAGACAGACAGACAGACAGACCAGACCAGACCAGACCAGGCAGACAGACAGACAGACAGACACCAGACCAGACCAGACCAGACCAGACCTGACCAGACCAGACATACAGACCAGACCAGACAAGACCAGACCAGACCAGACCAGACAGACAGACAGACAGACAGACAGACACACAGACAGACAGACAGACAGACAGACAGACAGACAGACCAAAATTTCTGCGTCGAAGGGCCCCAAGAAAGACTGTCGCCCTTAAAAGCGAATCGGCAACGGCGCTTCAAGGGCACTTCTCCCATTTCCTTTATTCGTTCACCCAGGTGCACGCCTTGGCTTAGTTTTGTGTTTCGCCGCCCTGGTAAAGCCGTTGCAACATGGCAAGCAGAAATAACTGCGTGGTTGAGGTATGCTCGCTAAGACCGCAACAAACCCACCTATCGAAAAAACGTCTGATCGTTCAATTACCTAATACAAATAGTTTAATAATGAAATAATACACCAAAATAAAAATGAACATTCACACGAGAGGGTTGCACTGACGGTACAAGTGAGGATTTCAGCATTGCTCCTTGAGGATCTCAACTATGATTTGGGCTTCCGTCATTTCACCAATTGCTCCGAGCGGGTAAAAGTGGGGAGGCGGGAACGCATAACGTATGGTTATATAGTACGCGTTGCACGAGGTCGAATCGTCATTTTGACTTCCGCGTGAATACAGCTTAGAGGTACTTCGTTTTCACACGTGCCAAAGCAGGATATGACACTGCATGAAGACAAACAAACATAGAGACCTCTTTAGTGCATCCGGCGTCTACTTTTGAACAGCGTTTACTTTTCTTAAACAGAGTTACATGGTGCATGCATGGCTTATGTGGTACATGCCCGCTTTCTGTTTGCCATGTTTAAGATCACAGGAACGAAAAGCCTTCGTTGTTAAATATAGTAAACAGTATGCTCTCTGGCATGACCACACCACCACTGCGGCTAACTTTTTTTCCGTATACCCTCTTTTACTTGGTTTAGGGAACACGCTGTATAAACCTGTGACCTCGAATTGGTCTTTCATCCCCAAAATTTCTGGACACTTTCTAGCCGCTCAGAAAAGTATAGAACTTACGTTAATCTAGAACAAAGACGTCGTCAATTGTAATTTCTTGAGAATGAAGCCAGCAGCGGTGCGCCTAACTGTAAAGAGTACGGTGAGCGCCAAGTTAGGAGTGGCTTCTTGGCCGTTCACGAAGTTCTAGGAGGATATATTGTACTCTGCATTGAATTCTAGAGAACTCTGAATATAAAAATATGAGATCGCCCTTGGAAGAAATAAGTAATTTATCCCAAGGAAGCAAACCTAGTCAATAACAACACATGCAACGGACGAACACCATAATAAATATAGAATGCGCTAAGCTAACAAAAGCAGGCTAAGAAGAAGAGTGTCTGTTACTGTGAACTATAATGTCAATGAGATAGAGGCAGCAGTTAAATAAGACAGCCTCATCACAGCACATAAATAGAAACTTTAACAAATACCAAACTGCGCACTTTACGAGACAAACAAGTCATCGTTAATAATTTCAGCAGAAGATCAGTAGGAGAATGTCATTCTAAGCTATATAGTTCACGGTTAGGTCATATATGCTCGAGCAACAGTGAAGTGGAGCTAAAATATGAAGTTTCATGTGCACTGTGTACGAGGTTAAAAAGGTCATTCCCCGTGTGCCACGCGGTAAAGCTGCCGTAGCTGCAGCCGTAACAACTGACTTGATGAATGACAGGAAAAATTATAGCTAAAACAAACTTGAAGCACTTTACACTCAGTGCCTTATAACATGAAAAGCTCAAGTGAGCTGAAAAAACATTCGCATCAATACTGTTAGACAAGAAAGAAGAAGCGAGTGCTTAGAAAAACTATATGTGCATTAACTTGCGTTCGGTGTTATACAAAATATTTATGATGGTAGTTATCGACATAATAAAGCAAACAATCGGCTTTAACACACCTAGACAGAACAAGCCGCTTGCAGGTAGGATAGGCGACAAAATGAATCTCATTCAACACATCAAGCACGTAAATGAGAAAGCTTCCTAAAGCAAGAGAGCCCATGACGTATTTTATTAAAAATACAAGATGGCATGTGAGACAGTACAAATAAGAGCATTCTCGAAAGAACTAATTGGCTAAAACCTACCTCAGAAATACCAAATATACCAAGCTGAAATCTACAAAGACTCCACAGCTCTCTTGCTTCTCTACAAAAAGAAACAGTGAAGTTACGAAAAAGGAAGAGACCAAGTAAAAATTACAATCTTTCCAATGTCATTTGTCAAAAGCCAAAAAATATTAACTCCTGCAGGTGTGCTAAACAGCTTTGACAATTTACTCGTGTCTACTTGACCGACATCACGCCAATGTAAGCTATTGTTTCGAAGCCATGACATGTGCTGGTGTGGCTCTGTGGTAACACAGCTGACGCCCACTGAAAGCGTCCAGTCTTGATTGTGGCTGACATTCACTTTTTTTTCTTTTCAACAGCGCAGCTGTTTAGCAAGTCTTAACTTGGTAAATTGGTTGCTAATACAATTTGTGTTCATCCGGTACTTATTTGTTCTTATGTCTTTCTGCGCTGTGCTACAAGCTAGTTTACGACATACCAACAAGCCAATATTGGTATTATTGCAGGCTTCTTAACTCACCCCGACTATTGCGGGCCGAATAAAGTTGTGAGCCGAATCAGCTCCCACCGAAAATTATGAACGGTTATGTGTGGCAGAAATTTCGTAAGTCCTGCTACACACAACGTTACACGCAAGAACAGTTTGCTCGCTGCCGCTGCAAAACGATGTCACGTAGCCCATGGGACTAAGTACGTACAACGAGGGAATACTAGGGAACGCAAAAGGTAACGGCAGCTCCGTGAAGACTTCAAAACCATAAAGGCCTATACTCAATTTTTATTTCACTTTTCAAACGATTTATACACGTATACCTGTTTTTGATACAGACCACTCCTTCTATCTCTCACGTTCTTATTCTCAATGAAGGACAATAATAATCATCTGCCAGTGTTGTTCAATTAGAGTTTCTCTTCGCTGAGAATCGATGCAGAAATACATCACCAAGCTAAAACATAGCGACGATATTGAAGTAAGGCTACCACCTCCTCAATGAAGGAAGTCGGGACGGGGACAGGGGGGAGGAGAGAGTAAATTTCCACAGGAAGCCAGTGAAATCAATTTTTTTATTGCGGGAATTTTCACACGAATCCATTCTTTATTTTTGCGGCCTCTTGAAGGAGTAGCAGAGCTAACTAAGCGTTCAGCACGCTTCCTGTTGCTGGAGAACGTACTCGTAAAAGTTTTTTGGGGATTTAGGTGTCCCGAAAGAGTTATTGTGGGATTGTGGATGCTGTATGAAAACTTGGGACAGTTAAGCAACAAAAAAAGCAGTTGCATCACGTAGCTAAAGCCTGGAAACGAAATTGCTCGGCTTCCTCCACGTCCGGACTAGAGAAGCGGCACGCGCGCACTTTTTTGAATTGAGTGGGAATCCAGGGCATTTTATTCATAATAAAAAGATAGTTGTTTTTTATTAGTGAACCCACAGAGACGAGTACAGTGTGCAATAAAGTTTGTCTTGAATTTGATACTCTAAAAAAGTTATAACAGAAGGATGCACTTTGAGCACTATCTCGAAATGTCAAAATTGCTTGGCGTAACCTCTTTGGTTTTAGCAAGGTTCAGTGGAGTTTGGGCCACTGTGCCATGAACAAGCAGTGGTGAAAAGTGGAAACTAGACACGAAGTGCAGGTTGTAAGAGAGTTCGTCCATGCCGCTCCTCTAGTCCGGCCATGCCACCTTCCGTTTAGTCTTTGGTATGTACGTTGGATGGCGACAATTTTACTTGATAAGTATGTTGTAACGTGGACTGAAAGAGCGAAGAAGAAGAAGAGGTGAGACACTTTCGAGCGATGGTGATTCGGCAGTGACGGTTGAGCGCTGGCATTTTCAGTGTAAATAAATAAACCCGTCACAGCTATGGTGGAGCGGTGCTGGGTAACTTGCCGTGCTGCAGCCCGCAGCAGAAGTTCTTCGAAAAAGCAGACGCTTAGCTGGCCTACCCCCGGACATCAGCATGAACGACGACACAGCAGTTTCGTTGACGTACTACGCTGATGCATCCACCAGTGCCACCGACATGGCACAAGGTGGCCGTCGACCTCGACAACCAGGCTACTGGGCACCTGAGCCACGGATATTCTCAGGTAAAAGTGACGAAGACGTGGACGCTTGGCTAAAACACTACGACCGAGTGAGCCGCTACTACGAATGGGGCGCGCCGGCGAAGCTCGTGAACGTAGTATTTTTCTTTGCCGGGACAGCCTTGCTTTAGTTTGAGAACCATGAAAGTGTCCTCCCCACTTGGGATATATTTGTTTGAGAACTGAAGACCTGCTTTGGGGACACGAGTTCCATGAAAAAAAAGCTGAGCAAACGCTGTAACATAGGGCTCTGTTGCTTGGCGGAACGTGCACAACCTACATTGAAGAGGTATTGAAGCTTTGCGGGATCGTCAACGCAAATATGTCTGGCGAAGACAAAGTTGGTCATTGGTTAAAAGGCATCACCAAGGACGTGTACAATTTTCGATAACAAAAGAGAACTTGAACACTCATTCTATTTTCAGGCAGCAGTGTCACGCATTCGATGCGTTGAAGACCCGGAGAATTTCACCCAAGTTCGGGTGCTTAGACAATGTTCCCACTTTTGCAAGTATTGACGTCGCCACCTGCGAAGACATTCCTTTCCTCGTACGTCGGGTAGTTCGAGAAGAGCTCGTACGACTTCAGGCAGGTGACGTTAACCACCAATGCTCGTTCGACACGTGCCCCGAACCAACTCCCTACTGGATGCGAGAGCGCCACGTCGAAAACTGACCGCGCACAGAAGCGGCAGATTTCGCCCCGCGGCTTCCGTTTTCCCCGACAAGTCGCGGCCACCACCGGATGTCATCATCTCGACGCGCCCTGGCAGACCTCCGACCATCGTCAACCAGGCCTCTACTAGAAGATTACTATGCGTCATCACGAAATGCGGAGCACGACCCGTCTCCGCGTACTTCTGTCACATCTGCTCCATGCTAATGTAAGCCCACAAGTCCCTGTTTGCTACACAAGCGGTCTCCCAGGGCATATTTCGCGCTTCTGTCCCAGCGGGCCGCCTGCACCGCCACGTTTTTTGACGTATCCAGCTCGTATGCACGAAACGCTTGCGCCACCACGTTTTTCGACATACCCGCCTCGTATGCACGAAACCTGGACCTCTCACCCGGCCGACCACCGTTCCCGACAGCAATGGCCTAAGGAATTTCGCAGCGAGTCCCACCTCTCCGAGCGGAGCCTGGCGCCACCTCCGACATGGTCCCGTCACTCGCCGTCTACGCGTCGTCGGTCACTTTCTCCGCATCAGCTGGGAAACTAGCTAGTGCTACCGATGAAGGTGTGGTTGCGGGACGGTCAGTTTCGCCGATTCCTCCTTTCTGCTGTGATGTGGATCAACAAAGTGCGTCTGTGTAGAGACGGTGTAGATACTCTTGCACTTGTAGACACTGGTGCTGCTGTTTTGGTTATGATTCTTCGTTTCTAACATCGTTTCTTGGCTCACAAAGTTATGTTCGCGTGGAATCGTAAAGAAACGTTTCGTGGAGTTGTAAACGAAGCATTATGCCCTGTTGGTATTTGCTCAGTCGTACTCATGATTGGTGGGCAAAATGTCCGAGTTGAATTCACTGTAATGCCTCGCGCTACTCACTACGCCATTTTAGGGATAGACCTTCTTCATGAATGAGGCGCTACGCTTGACTGTGGAATTGAAGAGATTTTTTTACAAAGTAAAAAAATCTCGTTGCCCGCTGCAATAGTTGACTATTTTCCGGCTCTGCCCATAGATGTGCTTTTGTTGTCTGAAGATGTGATGATACCTGGTCGGACAGCGGTGTTTGTACCCGTATGCTCTTCTCACGTCCGCTCAGGACCCTGCACTGGACTTGTCAAGCCTGATCATGCAAACGCCATTAAGAAGAATGTGCTGGTCCCACGGTCTGTCCTTACAGCCATCGACGTACATGCTTGTTTGTGGGCATTCAACGCAGCCTCAAAGCCTGTTGTTCTACTACTCGATTCAAACTGGGAAGGTTCCAGGAGCAGGCCACAATGGACGTAGAAATTGTCTCAGAGCCTCCAGCTATCAGTCAGACTGAGCTCAACTACTCAGCCGAGATTAAACGTATGATCAATAAGTCGTTTCATTCTTCCGAGCAGGATGTCCTCGAGGAAGTGCTTGCACGCTACGCGAAAGTCTTTAATTTCGCTCAAGACAAGGGTTGTTCCATGTTGCCCGAATCTCATATGCACCACCACATCAACACGGGAGATGCTACGCCGATACGCCACATACCTATCGCGTATCCCCGTCAGAGAGTCAAGTGATCGCCGACCAGGTCAACAACATGCTGCAGAAAAGCGTTATTCAAGAGTCAAGCAGTCCCTGGGCAGCTCCTGTTTTATAGGTAAAAAAGAAAGGCAACTCTTAGCGATTTTGTGTACACTACCATCACCTCAACACCGTCACAAAGAAAGACATGTATTCACTACGACGCATCGATGATACTGTTGATTGTCTGCACTCTGCCGCATACTTTTCGTCCGTCAGCCTAAGGTCTGAATACTGCCAAATACCAATGCATCCGTCTGACAAAGAGAAGACTGCTTTTGTCCCGCCTGACGGGTTATTTGAATTTAACGTTATGCCGTTCGGCTTATGTAATGCCCCAGCTACTTTCGAACGATTCATGTACTCCATTCTTCGCGGCCTCAAATGGGAGATATGTATGTGTTATCTTGATGATGAAATTATTTTTGGCAAGACATACACACAACCATCGTCGTAGCGTTGTTCTAGATTGCGTCAAACAAGATGGTCTCGTTTTAAACGCAAAGAAGTGTAGTTTTTGGGAGCGTCAAGTCTTTATGCTCGGATATCTAGTCGACGGGGACGGTATACGGCCAGACCCGCTAAAAATCAGTGCTGTCGGAGACTTCAAGCAACCAATGCCAGTGTAGGATCTCCGTAGCTTCGTGGGCCTGTGTTCTTATTTTCACCGGTTTATCAACGACTTCACCGAGCTTGCTCATCCTCTGGCAGATTTGGTCAGCAAAAACGCCCCATTCCGATGGACCGTTGAGTGCGAGACTGCTTTCGAGCAGCTGAAGTATTTGCTTACTTTCGGGCCCTTCTTGCGCCATTTTGACCCGGAGGCACTGACGGAACTGCATACAGATGCTAGTGGTATTGGTGTGTGTGCCGTGCTAGTTCAGTATCACAACAGCCACCAGCACGTCGTGGTGTATGCAAGTCATACTTTGACTAAGGGAGACTAAGGGGAATTATACGGTCACTGAACTAGAATGTCTTGCGGTTATTTTCGCAGTCCAAAAGTTGAGACCTTATTTGTAGAGCCGGCAATTCAAGATTGTCAGAGATCATCATTCTCTTTGTTGGCTCGTCGGACTACGCGACCCAACGGGCCGGTTGGCTTGTTGGGCCTTCTGGCTTCAAGAATATAAATTTTCTGTGACCTGCAAGAGCGGTCGATGTTAAGCAGATGCCGCCAGCTTATGACGTCTTCCATCTCCAACTATGGATGCTGATGATGATGACTTGATTAACTACATGGCTGCAATCTCATCCAACTCCCCAAATTTGGACGTCTTTCGTCACAAGCAACAGCGTGACCCTTCGCTGAAACCAATAATTGATGTGGCTCGTAGAAACGCGCCACGCTTGTCGTCTATATTGCAAGAAAACTCCAGCCATGGTTCCACACTACTCCTCATCGTGCCGAAATGCCTGCGTCTTGCGGTATTCCAAGCCATGCACGATGACACCACATCTGGGCATCTTGAATTTGCCCGAATGCTTCACCGTATCCGACAACGTTATTACTGGCCTCGACTCTGAAAGAACACCAAGCACTACGTCGCAAGTTGTGATGTCTGCCAATGCCACAAACAACCTACCACGCCATTGGCTGGCCAACTGCAGCCGGTTAGGCCACCGACATCACCATTCAAAAAAGCCGGCATAAACTTACTGGGGCCCTTTTCCTAAGTCTACCAGCTGCCACCGCTGGATTATTGTGTGCGTAGATTACCTGACGCGGTATACTGAAACGATGGCGGTTGCTTCAGCCACATCATCTGATGTGTCAAGGCTTCTTCTGCACTCGATCATACTCCATCACGGGGCCTTTCGTGTGGTGATAAGTGATCGCCGCTGGCAGTTTACCCCTGACGTTGTCGAAGAATCGCTATGGCTTTGTGGGTGTCAGTATTGGCATTCGACGTTATACCACCCTCAGACCAACGGCCTCACTGAGCGCACCAATCGTACCATCATCAACATGCTTTCAATGTACGTTGCAGCGGATCACAAAAACTGGGATGCTGCATTACCTTTTGTTACATAAGCCTTTATACCACAAAACAAGAGGTCACCGGTTAAACGCCTTTCTTTTGTCTCTGTGCTCATCATTCCCAAAGTTCCCTTGACACCATACTTCCTTTTTTTACGAACGAAAGCGTCAGTGTCGCGCAGACTTTGTTTCACGCCAAAGAAGCTCGTTGACTTGCTCGGCTCCGAACTCTTTCCGCCCACGCTTGCGCAAAAGGCCGTTATGACGCAAAACACCCGCCTGTGAGTTTTGCTACAGGTGATTTCGACTGGCTGCGGACGCCCGTTCGAAAGAAGGAACTTTCCGAGAAGTTTCTTTCCACGTGCTCAGGACCATTCGTCATTACTCAGTGCCTAAGTGACACCACTTACGTTGTTGCGAAAGTGACAGCTCAGAACCGGCGTTCGCGCAAGACGCCTATTGTGCACATTTTCCGATTGAAGCCCTACAACAACCGATCGCTTCCACTCACTCGGTGAGCTTTGTCTTGCCCGGAGGAAAATATAACGCGGACTGAAAGAGCGAGAAAGAAGAAGAGGTAGGACGCTCTCGAGCGATGGTGATTCGGCAGTGACAGTTGAGGGTCGGCATTTTCACTGTAAATAATCTCATCACATCCGTAACAAAATGATAAAAAGATGGAAGATAGCGGTATGGAGTGTTCACTAGATATACAGACCGATGCACAGACGAAAGCACGGACGAGTGGACGCATATACGAATGCATGGATTGAGAGATGTATGAATGGACTAACGCAAGGACGTGGCCACGCGCGGACGCAAAACCGAACGGACGCATGAAAGGTGCAGAAAATGGTGTATGGACACACGAACGGTCACACAGAGGGACGCACGGACAGATGGAAGAGAGAACGAACGAACTGACGAATGCTTCGTCCCACTCATAATCATGTACTCCGTGAATATGCTTTGAGTTGTTTTTTTCCTCAAAAGAAAAACAGTTGTATTGAAACTTTCTGCTTCTTTTACAGACACACTATACAATATAACGTTGTGAAAGCCATACATTTGCATGGCCCCCTAACTTGCAATAAATGAGCCGCAGTATGAATCAAAGTGTGATTTCGCCCGCCGCCTCTCTGGTGCCCCGGGACGCCGTCTCACTCGGTAGACGAAAGACGCCAACCAACAGTCCCACCCCAGCCCAGGCAATCGACGCCTGAATAGTGACTGTCGGTCATAAAAAAATGGCAGCATATTCACGGATTGAATGATGGATAGTGGGGCGAAGCATCCGTCCGTTCATTCGTTCTTGCTTCCGTCCATCCATGCGTGCGCCTGAGTGGCCGCCCATGCGTACACCCACCCGTCCGTGCCTGCGTCTGTTCGTGCGTCCGCACGTTCATCTCTGCGTCCATCCCTGTTTTTGTACATGCATCCGCTTCTGCGTCCGCCCATGCGTTCATCCGTCCGTGCAGCCATCCGTGCGTCCGTCCATGCATCTATGTGTCTGTTCGTCCACCTAATCAACACTCCAAGTACCGCCATCTCGCATCTTTTCATCATATATTCCTCATATAAAAGCACCGCCATCCAGCGGAAATTTCAAGGACTGAACAAGAGGAGGCACACGCACACTTTGTTACGGCTTGCGCTTCGTGTCTACTTCCCACCTTTAACCACATCGACTTCATGTTATATACTACATAGTTCACTGTATTCATGGCACTGCGGCTCAACGCTGGCTGAATATTTCTAAAACCTAGGAGGTTACGCCCAGCGAGTATAACGTAGCAGCTCTTTCTTGTCTTCTGTGCGTTGTTGAACTTTAAAAATTCGCAGCGTGCGTGTTAACTAAAAGCCAAGTTCTCCTGTCTCTAATTCCCCCTTAGCAGCCAATGGCATGTACACTGAGCACTTTATTTTATTGTTCAACAACGCACAGAAGAAATCTTTCACCAGCACCACCTTGGAGGTCAAAATGTAATACTGGTTACACACTACTACTATGGCTACGAGGGACGAACGGGTGCCGCTATAAGAAGCTTCGCCATCAGCGTTCGTGTTTTATTGTGTGTGTGCGGCTCTCGCCGACGCGTGCGTCCAGTGTTTCGGCAGTGTCTGTTCGGCGTCTCTTCGGCGTCTCACCCGCATTCAGGTTCCCCGGGGCTTCGGCCGAGAAGTCGCCGACCCCTGGGGCCCCTGGGAAGATGGCGTCAAGGCCAGTGTGCATTCCGCCAAAAGAACATTGTTTCACGTTTACCGTTCCTGAAGGCGCAGTCTCCGTCGATGAGATGATCGAGTGTCTCGAAGAGACGACCGGTAGCAAAAGGGTGTTGTTCCTGCAACACCTCGGCGCTTTGAAGTTCTTGGTAGCAACGAGGACAGCAAAACAAGCCACCAATCTCAAGGTGAATGAAGGTTTTGTCCTTCAGAAGAAAAAAGTTCAAGTGGAAGTCGTCGGTTCACCAAGTGTGTTCGTGAGTGTGTACAGAATGCCGCCGTACGTACCCGATGACGCGGTCGTCTCTGCATTGCAGCCTTTTGGAAAAGTACGTAGTAAAACATATGTTACTCTGCAACGACGTCAGTCTACATTTACCGGTACATGAGTGATGAAGATGCAAACGGCAAAGCCGGCACCGAACTTCATTTCAATCCACGGACACCGCGTTATGTTGGAGTACCGTGGCATGCGTCGCGCCTGTGTGCGCTGCCACAACGAAAGCCACATGGTTGTGGCCTGTGCAACACCTTTTTGTCATAGGTGCAGCGCGTACAGCCACGCTGTGGAAGAGTGCAGTGAAGCCTGCAGAAGGTGTGGAGGTGATCACCCGACCAAAGAATGTTTCAAGCGCAGATCATACGCAGACGCAGCTCAGAAGACGCCGTCAGCGATTGTCCAAGACTTCCCAACAATTGAAGAATCCTCTTCAAGCTCCTCAAGTGTGGCCACGCAATCTAGAACCTATGAAGTACTGCGTCCTCAAAAGAAAACGACACGAGTCAGGACACCAGACCACTGGTAAGAAGAGAGCCTGTCCGATGATTTCGTAGACGCGCAGTCGGAAGACGCTACTCGCGTCAAGTCGGCCAGTATGCCAGGCGGGGCAACTTCAGATGAACAGCCCGCTCAGACGCAATATGAACACCCAAGTGGCAGTTCCACGGAAACGCCCAGTGATTTTTCTTCACTAGTAGGCGGCTGGCGGTGGCGAGTCAAGACGTGCTCGCGTCGGCTCCCGGATTTTGCCAACTTTTCTAGCGTTTTGTCGTCGAGTATCCATGTTTATTTGTGCAAATCTTTTCCGCGAAGTTCTAAGGACCACGCGGACACCCTCTTTTGCCACAGTGAGTGATTTTTCACCCTTTTACGAACATTTGTGTGCCTCCGTCGGCGGCGTCTCACCTAACGAGCACTTCGGAGACCAGGCCTAAGCCTAGCTCAGCTAGGCAACCCAGCCGGCCTCAGGGGTGGCTCGGCGCCACTCGTCCGTTACCAAGATGGAATATCGAGTAGAGGGAGAAAACATTTCCCCGGAGGAAGTCGCTCAAGACCAGGGATGGCAAACTGCGGGCGCCAGAAGAGTTAACGCCAAATCGCCGGGAGGTGGCCCTAACGCCGCGGCAACGCTTTCGGCGTCCCGTGGCGACAAGCATAGCGGCGCAGCGCTGAAGTCCAAGATTATTAGGGCAGGCCGAATGCCGGTTCTTCCCAAAGAAGACACCAAATCGTCATTCGACCAAGAGGTGGACTGAATATCTCCAAAATCGGAGCGGCTGCGGTGGCTGACGCTATACTTGCAGCCGCCGGCATCAGACCCGATGAGCTCTCACAAGACACACTGTGCCCGAACTTACAGCAAAACATTATGGTGGCCAACACTCCTAGACGGGAAAATGCCAATCGATACTACCGCCTCAAGCAAATCCGCATCTCGGGCAACATCCACGAACTCTGCGCGTACGACACTGCCCCACACTCCACGTGCAAGGGGGTCATACGTGGCATACCGTTGCAAGACGACCCTGCGACGCTGGATGGCAAGATCGTTAACCAGAAAAACCCGCTCGCACTGGCAGCTAAGAGAATTGCTCAGACGGAGACTGTGATCATCGCCTTTGACGGGCACCGGGTACCGAATTTTGTCAGGTACGGAACGCTCCTGTTGAAATGTTCCCTATATAGAAAGCAAGTGGACGTATGCGACGCCTGCGGAAGACTCGGGCATCGCGCCGATGTCTGTCCAACACCTAGCGACGTCGTCTGTCGGGGATGCGGCCTTCCAAACCCTGATGAGCAGCACCAATGCACCCCAATATGCAAGTTATGTGGCGGTCCGCACCTTACTGCCAGTAAAGAATGTGCGCATAGATTCAAGACTCCGTACATTGTTCGCCGACGACGCTTCGAGCGCGCCAGACAGCAAGAGGAGCTCCCCCCGCAGTCGATCCTTCGATCCTCCTATTCTCAAGCCTCATGTAGCCCTAGCCCTAGGGGAAAACGACGCTCGCGCTCGCGAGGTCACTCCATGAGCCGACGGGGCTCCGAAAGCCGCTCTGCCCCAAGATCACGACCATCATCGCCTTCTCCAGCGCGCTCCGGCTCCAGAGGCCGCTCCACGTCCCGCAACCGGAGCGGCTCGTCCAACAGGCCAAGATCCAACACCCCCTCCGGTGGTAAAGACAAGTCCTATCTAACGTGGGCCGATAGGGCCCGTGGCAACCAAGCGCAGGCGTCCAACTCCCAGGACTCGCACGACCCGCGTCTCACGAACGAACTCAAAGAGCTTAGGCGTGCCAATGATAGTCTTAGGAAAGAAAACGCCCACTTCAAGCAGGAAATCAGTCGGCTAGCCACCGAGATAGCCGAAATACGAAAATTGGCGCTCAAACCGCCGGCTCCTCCGGCCGCCACGAGTTCGTCGGCCATGGACACGGCGGAGGCTCCCCCCAAGGCGGGTGCAGTGAAGCGTCACGCCCTGGATAGCTCAAGGGAAGACGAGACTCTGGAGCTCCTTTCGGAGCTCAAGAAGGCCATCTCCAACATACAGTCAGGCCTCTCTCAAGTACAAGAAATGATCGCGCACCCCCAGCTGGGTCTGGTCGCCCTCAGCGAGAGAATACTTAGACTGGAGGGGACCCACCACAGATTTTTGCCAAGCACATCGACAACACCAGTCCCAAACTTGAACAGTGTCATTGCCCCGCCGACAGAGGGTGCCATCCTGCAGGCGGCCCTCTCGAAACCCATCCCCAAGCCCAAACATGGATAACGAAACTAACGTCATAACAATGTGGCAGTGGAATTGCGCAGGGTTCGTCAGCAAACGGGCGACCCTGCGACAATACCTAAAAGGCATAAAGGATAAACCCCAAGTTATCATCTTGCAAGAAACGATCACATCATCACACATCAGGCTCCCTGGTTTCGTCACTGTGGCTTCCACTGAAGGGGGAAGGGGGGTGGCCACTCTGTTCAGTAAAAGGATCACGTGCATTCAGCGAGACCTCGGTCCAGCGGACAATGGGGTCGAGTACGTTATGACGGAACTCTTAGTCGACCCCCCTAAGCGGTGCTTACGAAGGAACAGTATTTTCATATTAAATGTCTACTGCAGGCCCAGCGTACACAGAGCCAGGGCTGGTGGTCTTCTGAAGAAGGCCGTGCATTTTGCCGGCTGTCAACCTCATGTCGTCATGGGAGACTTCAGTGTTCAGCATCAGGCGTGGGGTTACCTGACCAATACGAAGAAGGGTAGAGACATATGGCTCACGGCAACGGAGGAAGATCTGACACTGGTAACCAATAAGGACTTCCCAACCAGGAGAGGGAACTCGGTGTGCCGAGATACAACCCCGGATCTCACCTTTGTCAAGAGTCTGGAAAACGTCAAATGGACCAACACAGCTATCGACCTCGGTAGCGATCATTGCATCATCGAAGCGCTCATAGAGGTTGCCCGCAACAAGACGAGGACCTTCAAGTTCATCGACTGGGACTTGTTCCGAGCCAACCGCTCCGAGCGCGCCCTTTCCCAGGATGCGGACCTAGACTCTTGGTGCGACGGGTTAAAAGAAGATGTGGTCAGCGCCACCAAAGAGGTGACAACCGATCTGGAGGTGGACAGGATGGACAGTAGGCTCGCGCATCTGTTGGAAGCCAAGCAGGCACAGCTCGCGAGATGGAAGACTCAGCGCCATAACAGAAGACTGCGCAAGAAAATGTCCGAAATTAACAAAACGGTAGGAGATCATTGCAAGGTCTTATGCAAGCAGCAATGGGATGAGCTCTGTGATTCTATGGAGGGCCAACTCAAGACCGGTAAAAGCTGGAGACTCCTCGAACACCTACTGCACGACGGCAACACCAAGTCCAATCAGAAGAGAGCTTTGGCGAAAGCTGTCCATTTGGCCACCGACTCAACTCCAGATGAGGCGATCACAAAGAAGCTCATAGACAAGTACCTGGCGGCCACAGACGATCCGGTACCTCCCCAGTTTCCCGACTACGAGGGGTGCGACGCGCCATCGATGGACGAGGACTTCACCGTGGCTGAGGTCAAGCGGGTTCTCGCATCCCTCAATAGCAGATCCGCCCCTGGGCCAGATGGGGTAACCAACAAAATGCTCAAGCACCTTGACGACGACTCGATCGAGTTTCTTACAGACAAGATCAACGAAATCTGGCACAGCGGTCTCATTCCCAAGAGCTAGAAAGCGGCCTGCACAGTACTGATACCCAAGCCGGGTAAGGCACCGAGCATCGAGAATCTTAGGCCAATCTCGTTGACGTCGTGCGTCGGGAAGGTGGCCGAGCACGCCATGCTCAACCGCCTCACTGACCACCTCGAGTCTAACGAATGCTATACCCACAACATGATTGGCTTTCGGTCGTGGCTCTCGACTCAGGACGCCATGAAGCTGATCAAGCACCAGGTCATTGACTCCGGCTCACCGACACCAAGGCGATTCTTGGATTGGATTTGGAAAAGGCTTTTGACAACATATCACACGTCTTTATTCTCAAGAGCTTGTCTGAGTTTCACGTCGGCAAGCGGGCGTACAATTTTGTGCGCTCCTTCCTTTCGTCGCGGTCCACAAGACTGAAGATTGACGACTTTTTGACCCACGAAATTACCCTTGGGCCAAAAGGGACACCTAAGGGGCGGTGTTCAATATCTGCATATCTCCCCGACGCTGTTCTCCCCGATGCTGTTATCTCCCCGACGCTGTTCAATATCTGCATGATCAACCTGTCGAGGGCCTTGAACGAAATCCCGAACATTAACCACACGATCTACGCAGACGACATCACCATCTGGTGCCTCAGCGGATGTGAAGGTCAGGTCGAGAGTGCTTTGCAAGAGGCCATCGATGTGACGGAGCGCTATCTCATCCCCACCGGGCTAAGGTGCTCGCCCGCTAAGTCTGAGCTCTTACTGTATAAGAAGAGGCCCAGAGGCGGTTCTCACCGGTCCTGGAAGCCAACAATGGAAAGCCACATTACGTTATTCACCGGTAACGGCTCCCCAGTTCCGCGGGTGGACACTATCAGGGTCCTTGGAATGTTTATCGAGTCTAACGGAGCCAATGGAGCCGCCGTCAAACGCATTTATTCCAAGACCGAAAGCGCCCTCGGACTGATTCGAAGAATCGCTAACAGGCACCGCGGAATCAGGGAGGACAATGTGATCCGGATTATCCACGCATTCGTGCTATGCCACCTCGCTTATTCGGCGGCTATGCACAACTGGCTCGTGTCGGAGCGCAACAAATTCAATGCCCTAATCAGAAGAGTCTTCAAGCTGGCCCTTGGCATTCCCGTTCGAACGCACACGGAAGACCTCCTGAAGTTGGGAATCCACAACACGTTCGAAGAAATTGTCGAAGCCCAAGAGTTTGCACAGTTTGTCAGACTGTCTGGCACCCCAGCGGGTAGAGCCATACTCGGCATGCTGGGACGAAACCCCACAGTTGTCGGTCCTGACGCTGTGAAGCTGCCCAACGACGTAAGATCCAAGATCCAGATTGCGCGGATGCCGCGCAATATGCATCCAACCTACAACGAAGCACGAAGACGAGCCAGGGGTAAATCTCTGCTCGCCAGTGCCCGCTTGGACAAGGATCGAGCCTGCTTCGTCGATGTTGCTTCGTACATTCAAGAAGAAGCCTTCGCCTCAGTGGTCGTCGACTGTGATTGCAGAGTCATCAGCTGCGCTACCATCCGCACTTCTAGTTCCAGCGTTGCAGAACAGGTTGCCATTGCTCTTGCATTGACGGACGGTGTACATGACACAATTTATTCAGACTCCAAGGCCGCTATCAAGGCCTTCCAGATGGGCATGGTGGCTCCCCAGGTCCTACAGATTATTCAAAAAGTCAAAGACCTTGAAAATCACTCATTGGTCTGGTTTCCTGCGCACCTTGGAACCATTGAGGGTGCCTCGCTCAATCCCAACGACGAGGCGCACTCGGCTGCACGAGGTTTGACTGACCGTGTGCCGGGTAACGCGTCATCTCCTGGGCGACCTGAGCTTCTCTGCTTGTACATCGAGATATTCAAGCACCACTATCTGTCAAGAAGACTGCTGCCTCTACCACACTCCTCGCTATGCAGGGCCCAAGCTGTTACTCTCCGACTGCTACAAACAAACACTTACCCGAGCCCTGCGGCACTGCACACAATGTACCCTGAATGGTTTCCAAGCCCGAACTGCCCCCTGTGTGGTGATTATGCGGACCTCGAGCATGTACTGTGGGGCTGCGCCTCTGCCGGTCCCCCTTTCACCCAAGAGGAAATGAAGCGACTCATTAAGGCCCAGGACCAGACCTCTCAAATCCTGGCCGTCCAGAGGGCCCGCGCGAGGGCCGTCAGGTTTAACCTGATGGTCCCCGAGTGGGCCTAGCCAGGTGACGCTGAGTTTACTAGCGTCTATTGTGGACCGAATAAAGTTGTTTCCCTCACTCACTCCCTAGTAGGCAGCATAAAAACTCGACATAACTGCAGTGCATCAGTGGCGTCCGAGACGCGCCAAACGCCGGACGACCAGGTACCCATTACAAGAGGCGTCGCAGACAGCACTGCTTTGATTTCCTCTGCCACGACAGCGACAGATGTCAGTGACAGCACACCAAATGCTAACCTTGGAATGTCGACAACTTCGAAGAACATGAACGCTACGCCTTCAACATCGATGAAGCAGTCAAGAAGCCGACCACCAACGCGGAGCAAACCGGCGGACATTGAGGTTTCTACCAAACCCGCACGATCTGCAGACGCATCGAGTCCTTTGAGTTCACAACACCGATCCAAGCCAGGCAGTGGGAGCAGCGGCAACGACTCCGCTAAACAGGGAACATTTAGGAAACCCCGCGTGGGATCACCACCACGGCAAACGTCACCAACTGTGAGCGACGACGATATGTAGTTTAAGCATTTCGCTCTCCTCTCTCCTACCTTTTCTTTCCTTTAAGCAACTTCCCCACCTTTGATTCAACAATGACATCACTTTCTTTTATGTCCTTCAATGTTCGCGGTTTTTGAAATTCGGTGAAGCAGCAGGCAGTACTTGACCTCGCGCGGGCGCATCGCGTAGACATGCTCTTTTTGCAGGAGACAAACTTTCGTACTAAGCTTGACGTTGCAGAGTTTAAGGAAAGGTTTCATGTAGAGGCCTTTTTCTCACTCACAGATGCACGTGCACGTGGCACAGGAGTTGTTTTCATGAACGCAACGCTGAGGATGGGTGCTCACTGTCTAGTTGACACCGAAGGCCGCATCATAACAGTAAATGTGGTACTCAACTGCTAACGAGTCAGGTTTGTCAACGTATATGCGCCCATAACGAGGTCAGAAACGAACGGGTTCTATGAAGGTGTGAGAAATTTTTTGATCGAGCCGATATCATATGTGCTTGTCGGAGATTTCAACTGCGTGCTTGATACTACACGAGACGTCCGGGGTCCCGGCCAAGGCGCCAACAATTATTACGCCAGAGAACTACAGCAATTAGTTCAAGATCTCAAGCTGTCAGATGGGTGGTTAACTCTACATGGAGTAGGGTTCGTCGCAACCCACGCTTGTGGCATTCAACAAAGCCGAATCAATAGAGTTTATGTGCCTGAAGACTTTTTAGCAAACCTACAAGCATGTGAGGTGGTCCAGCTTGCGCCAAGCCAGCAGAAACTCGGCGATCATGCTCCGTTACTCTTCACGTTCAACGTGAGCACAACAACGAGAATCGACAAACAATGGAGGATGGACCCAAGTATTCTTTATGACGACGAAAGCATTTCCGTACTTCAAACTGAGCTACCGGCCTCACTGGCAGAAGTGGGTTGCATAACTCCAACTACATGGGACCACTTAAAATCTCGTTGGCGCCTCATAGCTCAACAGGCAGGAGAAGCGCGCCGCGCTCGCCTCACGGCCAAGATGAATGAGATTCTCCGACGCATTCAAATTATTGAAAGAGGTGGGTCAACTATGTTCGCTATGCTCGAATACCTTGAAGCACAAAATATTAAGGATCAAAATCTTCTAAAGCAGAGGTCCCAGGCCACAAGGCTCGCAAGAGAAATGCACTTATCGACAGATGAAACTGAAATCTTGACATATGCGCAAAAAAACCTAGATCGTCAATGCCAGCCCCGCTACATCGATGAGGCACTGAAAGAGGATGGTACCAGTGTTAATGACCCGGACGAAGGTCAAAAAGTTTTTCGAAACTACTTTGCAAAACTGTTTACCACCGACCATGACGCACAGGACGACGAGTTTACTGCTAAACTCTCAGCCTTTAGCGAAGGTTTGCCAATGCTAGGCTTGGAAGACTGTTTAGTATTATATGCAGAAACTGATGAAGAAGAAGTATGGTACGCCCTAATATCAATGAATACGTCCACGTCACCAGGCGCAGGTGGAATACTCACGGGATTTTATCTGCGTTTCTTTCATATCTTGGGAGGTGCGATCACTGTTCTCGTGAATATTTTTTGCGTAATGGCCATAAGTCGCAGTCCTTCAGCGAAGGAAGGGTGATTCTATTACTGAAAGAGGGTATGGAGCTGTCAGATTCTAAATCGTGGAGGCCCATTACCCTTCTAAAGACAGACTATAAGTTAGTAGACACGCTGCTATCACGGTGTCTGCGGCCTTTCTTGGAAGAGATTGTGTCCCCCTTGAAGTCATGTGCTGTACCTGGACGTTCCGTCTTCGTACCGCTTACAATCATCAGAGACCTTTTTGCATGTGTCAAAGAAAAACAAATCTCAGGAGTATATATATCTCTTGATCAGGCCAAAGCGTTTGATAGAGTTGAACATGGAACGTGGAGGCTTGAGCCTCCCAGATATACCAACGTTCACGAGAGCACTGGCTGCAAAAACAACACAGAAGCTGTTCGATGGCAGCAACTACCCCGGGTACAGGCTCATGATGTAATGGAGCAGTACACTAAAAGGTACTTTCACGGCCAATCCCTACATCGAACCACGAGCGGAAATTCCGCTTAAGTTTTACAGAGCTGCCAGTGGCTTAAAAAGAACAGTGGATTCAATAGGTTCATGCAGTCTGGAACATATTTCATCACAAGAAATAAGCGAAATGGTGACAAGTAGCTCACTGAGCAAAGGGGAAGAAACGATATCCTCCACGAAAAAATGGAAACGATGGCGTTGCGATTGCGTACCTAATCAGGTGCGCGAATTTGATTGGTTGAGAAGATAGAGGGCATTGCCTACGCGCGACCGGTTAGCACATTGGGGAGTCGTTCCAAATGACCGCTGCCCAAACTGTTGAAAAAGAGAGACGACCCAACATGCTCTGTTTCAGTGTTCGGTGGCGAGGGGCGTCTGGCACATGGTACAACGCCTCTTTGGCTTTCGCACGGGGCGCATGGGAACAGAACGAGGGCTGTTTTCAAGACTGGTCTTTACAGTAACCTTGTACGTACTGTGGCGGCGACACTGTTTAGCAGAAGTACGGCATAATCCGCATAGAGGCGCCTATCTCGCACTACAGAAAATTCGGCTCATTGTGTGGAATTGCCTAGATCAGCAGCTGCAAACGCACGGCGAAGAGGCCTTCCTTCGATGATGGCACACGCGTTTCTTCAAAGTAAGAGAGGACAGCTGAAGTTTCCAGTTGTCACGTACTAGCCTTGCGCCCACTCTAGTACGCATGCATAAGTGTTATTCTGGTAAATGTGATTAACTTGGTTCTATTCAAGTTTCCTTTCACTTGTTACATTTGGATACTCAGTGATCAATTAGATTTTGGTGCACATTTGTAAGATGTATGCACTGTCTTTACTTGTTTTCGATGTTTCGTTTGTGTACGTACAAGTTGAGTGTACATTAAACTTCCCTTTTTCGCCCCTAAAATTACAGCATATTCACGCTGTGCATAATGATGCGCGGAGCGAAGCGTTCGCCAGTCCGTCCGCGCTACCGTCCGTCTATGCATCCACCTGTGCGATCATCAATGCGTCCGCGCGTCCGTCCCTGCGTTCATACATGCATCCGTCCATCCGTGCATTCGTCCGTCGATCTGGTCGATCTGCCTGTCCGGTCGTCCGTGTGTACGTCTGTCAAGCCATTCGTTCATCTTGTGAACACTCCCAGTACCGCCATCTCGCATCTTTTTATCACATATTTATGATATAGAGGTACCGCCATCTAGCGGACATTTCAAAGACGAAACGAGAGGTGGCATGGCTGGACTAGAGGAGTGGCACGCGTGCGCACTCTCACGGCCTGCACTTCGTGTCTAGTTTCCAATATTCACCACCGCTAGTTCATAGCACTGCGGCCCAAACTCCGCTGCACTTTGCTAAAACCAAGGATATTACGTACAGCAAGTTTAACGTGGCAAGATAGTACTCAAAGTGCGTCCTTCAGTTTCTATTTTTTTTAAATAGCTGCATATTCAAAACAAATTTTATTGGAGATTAGGTGACCAATACTCATCTCTGTAGGTTAAATATTGAATGACAACTATACTTTGTTTATAAGTAACGTGCCTGGGTTTCCACCTCAATTCAAAACATTTCGCGCGTGCCGCTCTTCTAGTGCGACTGTGGAGGAGGCTACCTACCGCTACGACGACTACAACTACTAATACTACTGCTACTACTACTAATACTACTACTACTACTACTACTACTACTACAACTACTACTGCAGCATACTTCGTGGATGCACAACACACGGCCCAAGAGCTTCGCACCTAAAAGAAAGGGCTTCCGCGATACGCCTTCTACAATAAAGGGACCACCACACAAATACACTAAATGCAATGCTTCCAAGAAAAACATTGGCCCCATATCTGTATCTTACACAGCGAATGTCGTTAAAAGCCGATAGTCGTGCGTCTAGAGAGAGTGAACAAAAGATGTATTTGATGCTCCGCGCAAGAAAATCGGTAAATGGTATTCTGGAAGCTCTGCGTTAGAGTGCCTGAAGCGTGCAGCGGAGGCGAACGAGCACATCAAGTCACGTCACACGTAAGACATGAGCTCTATTTGGCAGTTATAGCAAAAAAGAAAGCTCGTGGCGTGCACGCCTATCTCGGAGGTGATAAGATGTGGAACCTAAGGCGACGAGTAAGTGCCATCACCGTGTCATATTAGCAAAGCGTGGAAAACACTTCCCTTTTCATGCAAGCGTTCCATTGTTAGCTCAGTGCGATAAACGCTATGGTCTTAAGAATTGCCTACGTAGAATGGGGTCGGCTGATTTGTGTATCGTTTCGTGTCATTTGGAGTCTCGTTAAGCGCGGACAATCAGACAACAGTACCCTAGTCGTCAAGGGATGGCTTTCAGCTCTCCCATAGTAGGATACCAAGTACTCTACATCGTTAATCACTTTTTATACACAGCTGGGCAGGCAGACAGACCAAAATCTTTGCGTCGAAAATCTCCAAGAAAAGCTATCGTTTTAATTAGCACTCACGACACCAAAACGCAGTGGCCCTTGAACTTTTTTTACTTTTTTCTTTTATTTATATTACTTTCTTATTATATTATTCTTCATACTAAATATGGATGTGAGAGTAAACAGAATGTACCGTCATTCTTCACGAAAGCCAGACGCTGGCCGAAACTTTCGAAACAAACGCTTCCATTGTTATCGTTCTCACGAAGGATCTACTTGACTATTTGTAACGCTACAGCCACTTTCGCCACTGTGCCTGTTTACACACACACACACAATATATATATATATATATATATATATATATATATATATATATATATATATATATATATATATATATATATTATTTTATTTCTTTTTATTGTTTCAGCCAACAACTAACGCAGGCCTCGGTGGAATTAGAATTAACCCTCGAATGCAGAGATGTTACTTGACTCGTACTTGACTCGTTCTTTCACTCTTTCCGGTCACCATAAATCGTTCTCGAACTTGCGGATGTCTTGAAGGTGACTTGGCTCGGTAGAAATAAGGACAAGTTTCAAGTCAGCTGCGGGGCTACTTTGAAAGCGACTTCACGCGTTATTCCAACATGGCCACCTCTCAAATAGACGTCGAGCGGAGGGTGGCCGCTTTTGAGTTTGCTTGTCTCGCCATAAGCGTAGCATTTTCTGAAACACACTGCCTGCCAAAGATTCTTGGACGCACTTTACGTGACTGAGGAAATTCGATGAAGTTGTACGATGAAAAAAATTGCCCGCAGCTTCCCTCGGGGGAACACTGAGGAGGATGCGGAGCATATAATTGGTTAACGGGGTGTTAAAGTGCGACTTACTTGGGTCGATGGCTAAATTGGTTAACGTGGTTGTGAAATGGGGTGTTAAATTGCGACTTACTTGGGTCGATGGCTAAATTGGTTAACGTGGTTGTAGGAGGGGGTGTTAAATGAGTGAACACGTACACACGTATGCGAAAGGGCGGCGCTGGTCGAAGGGACGTCGATCATTGTGTTTGTGGATTCGTTGGAATTCATTTCACCGCGACCTTGGACGTCGACACGCCATACAAACCAACCGACGAGCGGCAACTGAGCGAGCGAGCGCCGACCTTGAGTATATATACAGCTCGACGGCGCATGCACTGTCAGCTGTTGAATGTTCTCGAAGCGCGACGCCACATGCGCGTCCACTGGAGAATCAGGAAAATTGTAGATGTCGAACGCGGTGTGTAGAGGAGGAAGGGTGCACAGATGGTGGAGGAGTGAAGCGCGCGCGGTGTGTAGAGGAGGAAGGGATGCACAGATGGTGGAAGAGTGGGCGACGGCGCGACGGCGCATGCGCGTGCGTCAGCTGTCGAATGTTCGAGAAGCGGTGTGGACGGCGCGGACGGCGCACTACAAGGCGCGAGTATAAGATGCTTCCGCATCTAAAACTGTTCCATGCTCGACACAGATTCACGAAGAACGCCGTGCGGCAGCTGCTGGGTATGTTGCCACTCCGTGAAAGTGGGGACAACCGAAGACACCCTGTGCCTCCAGTGTTACAGCTGCTGATGGCTCTCATGTTTTACGGCGCTGGCACATTCCCAACAGTCACCGAGAATCTCGTCCGCATTCTGTAGTCGACAGTTTGCCGTGCAGTAGGAAAAGTTACGCTACTCGTCGCAAAGCATCTGTACGCGAAGCTGGTGCACTTTCCGCAACCGGCAGCACTTTCTGTAGTTATGCGGGACTTTTATGAAGTGGCTGACCTCCCAGGCGTCACAAGTCTTGTTGACTACACACACGTGCGTATTAATAGCCCCGGTGATGACGACGCCAAAGTGTTTCGTAACCGTAAAAGCTATTTCTGTTTTTAATCTAAAGCACGACGACATTTTCAGTCTCTTTCGGTACAAAACTGACTCGGCGCTGTGTCTAGTCTATCCTTTCGTTCCGTCTAGGGCGCTGTTTCTCGCTCAGAAAGGCTACGTTTGTAACACAACGATACGTAAAATTCCACACACATAAAAAAGAGGTGCGCATATCACGGGTTTTTTTTGTTGCCTTTACCATCATGCAGCGAGACATTGCTGCACCCCGTGAGACAAATTCTGCTGAGGGCAATGTCCTGACCCCCACTTTTTCTCTTGTTTACCAAGCTCAACAAAAGGATACGAATCACATTTGTTCCCAGAACTTGTTTTTTTTCACATATAACTGCAACTTAGCCCACTACAAGCAAGTCTACAGGCGAACACAAAGGCAAATACCGTGAAAATCGCGTTACCTCGTGAGCCAGGTCAGCACAAATACACGCCATGGCATTCGATTGAAAAAAAAACGACGAAAGAACCCAACACGATGCTTGTTTCGTCTCCAAACAAGCAATCGTGGAGAAACGCGCCGCATTTGGGTGGCCACTAAAACCAGCGGGAAATGAACGCTTTACAGAAGCAACACTGCGCATCGCTGTGGCGGCAGGCACCACGCACCGCTCGTTAGTCGTAAAATGGCAAATATATGCTTGTGGCCCTTCGTTTTTATAGCTATTTTAAAACATATGATCTCTTTTTTCTGCTGTAACACATGCCTTACGCGAACAACTTCATTATTACCCTCGTTAGCAGGCGAGCAGCGTGTTTCTGCTTTGAAGCTCGTTCTTGACTGGACAAAGCAAGATATCCTGAGCATCTATGAAACGCGAAAGCTGTCTTGGGCACTTTGAAGTCCGCTGCTTGCTTCACGCCGACTTGCTCAAGTCAAGTCGAAGTCGCGAGCCAAGCAACATCTGCGCATTCGGGTTTAAGAAAAAGAGAGTACGACGTATGTTGGCCTTTGTCTCGCACGCTATATTTTCTGGCGTTTCAACTGGTGGACCGGCCTTTGTGAAATAAGAAAGTAATGAGTACACGTCAACGCGTTCCCTTATAAATTACATTCACATGGGCTAGTGTAAGATGGCGACGTGTATCAGCGATAAGACAATTCAGGGCATGAAGTGTTCATGGCGGTAGAGTTAGACGTCATGCGAATATATTTATATATATATATATATATATATATAAATATATATATATATATATATATATATATATATATATATATATATATATATATATATATAGTGTGTGTGTGTAGCAACTAATTGGACTTCATCTTCCTTATCTGTCAATAACCACCTTCAGTCTTCGCTTGGGCCCTCTTCATCATCGGCGGCATCTTGCTGTTGCTTGAATAAAGCGTCAGCTGAACAGTGATATTCCAAGTTGTGGAAGGTGCTCCCCGATCTCTTCGACCTATCTTCATCCAAAGCCAGCTCCTGGAGCTTCGTTCGGGACGTCGCTTACACCAGCAGAGCACCATAGCGCAAGAGCAAGCCCAATTGAACCACCCGCCGGCCCAATCACCCGCCGCCAACACCAGCCCGGTCAACAACCCCCCTCGGGAGCCTCCAATCTTCTCCGGTCTTCCTGGTGAAAATGTCAACGACTGGGTCGACAACTATGATCGCGTAGGTGTCTACAACAATTGGAACGAGGCATCGAAATTAGCATGCGTCCAGTTTTAAGTCCCTCAGGTTGCCAAGACATGGTTACTAAACCATGAGAGCGACTTCCGCGATTGGTCTTCCTTCAAAAACCAGCTTCGATGTATTTTCGGCACACCGACCGTCGGTTCAAAAGTTGCTCGGAAGAAACTGCCAGAACGCGTTCAACATTGCGATGAGTCCTACACTTCTTACATTGAGGATGTGCTTGCACTTTGCTGCCGTATCGACGACACCATGCCAGAGTCTGATCATGTCCGACACCTTTTGAAGGGTATCGGACCTACCGCTTTCAACGGTTTCCGATGTTGTCTCTTTATGCCAGCGGTTTGATATCTTGCAGTCAATCTGCCTGTGACCCGACTTCTCTGAGAACCCCTTGGCAAACAGTATGGAGCTGCGATCCATCATTAGAGCCATAATTTGTGAGGAATCGCAAGCCTGCAGTGTACCTTCTTCTAACAACACTCCTGCTCAACCGGTCTCAAGCGATCTGCGTGGCATTATTAGGGAAGAACTGTCAGCATTTCAAAGCACCCACCATGCTCCACTTTCTTTGCCCTCAACCTGCTTTGTACGCACAGATCGCTTCAATGCAAGCCTCGCCGTCTCAAGTACCACCACCTATGCCTGATCACGGCCATCTCGCACCTCTAGTCACCCGTTCACCAAACCCGTATACCTACCATTCTCCCTGGTGGGCCCCACGGCCTATTTGCTTATACTGTGTAATTGGAGGACACATTTGCTAGTTCTGCCGACATCGGCAGCAAAATGATCGTCGCGCTTATGCCGCTTTTGAACGGGACGACACATGTGCTCGAGGTTACTGCCGTTATGCCAACAGTCCTTCCGGAAAATCACCAATCCACGTCTCCTGTGCACTATTCTAACACGACCAAGAATACACGTGCCTCCCGACCACGCTCACCTTCATCACTCTGACGCTCTGTTTCACCACTTCGGCCTGTCTCTCAACTGTGTGCCCAGCGATCAGAAAACTAAACAGTGCAGTTTTTGGAGGGAAAACTGCATCACGGCGAAATGACCCAAATCCTTCTGAACGACCGTCGAACATGTTATTGGTGACTGTGCAAGGTATGTGGGTGTTGGCTTTGTTGTACCCGGGAAGAACTATTTCAGTTATGCGTGCCAACTTGTGTTCTCTATTGCGGAATGTGAAGACATCCTACGTTGGATCATCTTTGATTGGGGCCAATGAAGCAATAATTAGACCATCGGCCCATCTACAGCGCGTGTCTTCATTGATGGTATTCGTCATCACATCACCTTCACTGTCGCCCCACCGCGGTGGTCTAGTGGCTAAGGTCACTAAGGTCTAGTAGGTCACTAAGGCTAAGGTCTAGTGGCTAAGTCCCGCAGCCGGGATCAAATCCTGGCTGCAGCGGCTGCATTTCCAATCGAAGCGAAAATGTTGTAGGCCCGTGTGCTCAGATTTGGGCGCACGTTAAAGAACCCCAGGTGGTAGAAATTTCCGGGGCCCTCCACTACGGCGTCTCTCATAACCATATGGTGGTTTTGGGACGCTAAACCTCACATATCAATCAATCAATCACCTTCGCTGTCATAATTTCGTGTGCTCATGAACTAATTTTAGGGTGGGACTTTCTCTCATCAGCATCTGCATTAATTTTTTGCCGTCAACGTGTAGTCCAGATGACTGAGACCAATCACTGCAGCAAACGCATCGACGAGAAACTATTGCGTTTTTTCACAGCTTCCGATTTCCTACTGATCCCGGGTCAAGAGAAACTCATCACCATCACTTCTCCGAATATTGCCAATGGGGACGTCCTTATCACCCCTTCCAGCCACTGTCTAGCTCGCGGCGTTGTACTCTCATCCAGCCTGGTGCGGTTCAAAGACAGTGCTGCAATAATCCTTGGCCTAAACCCTACCCAAGAGCCTGTCCTCCTGCCCAAAGGTTCTGCAGTGTCGTGTTATGTGAATATCCAACCGGTATCTTTGGTCTCTCTTCACGCCTTGCCAGCTCAGCCACAACAGGGCCAGGTTGTTACTTCCTTCTCCTTTGCTCCCGGGATTAATTCTGACTTTTCTGTTTCTCAACGTGAGGCGTTGCTAAATTTGCTAGCGAAACACCAAGCCTCCTTCGACGCCCATGCTTCGGCACTAGTACAGACCACAATTGCACATCATCGCATCGACACTGAAGTTCAGACTGTCGTACGCCATCGCCCCTACCGAGTCTCTTTGGCAGAGCGCAAGATCATCGAGGAGAACGTGACCGATACGTTAAAAAGAAACATCATACAACCCTCTACCAGTTTTTGGTCATCGCCCGTTGTGTTGGTACAAAAGAAGGATGGATCGGTACAATTTTGTGTTGATTACTGCGCGCTTAACAATATTACTCGAAAAGATGTATATCCAAAGCCCCGTATAGAAGATGCGCTTTACTCATTGCAAGGCACCCAATACTTCTCCACCCTTGACGTTCAGTCCGGATAATGGCAAATTCCAATGAACGAAGCAGACGAAGAAAAGACCATCTGTTCTACGCCCGACGGTTTTTACGAGTTTAACGTAATGCCATTCGGCCTATGTAATGCTCCCGCCACATTTGAAAGGATGATCGATACTGTTTTTCGTGGCCTCAAGTGGAAAACATGTCTATGCTACCTTGATGATATTGTCGTGTTTTCTTCCACTTTTTTCTGATCATCTGCAACACCTAGATCAAGTGCTCACATGTCTCTGCAAAGCTGGATTTCAACTAAACACAAAGAAGTGCCATTTTGGCAACACAGCTATAAAAGTTCTGGGACACCTCTTTAGTAAATATGGCATCCAGCCTGATCCGGACAAAATTTCCGCAGTCCTAATTTTTCGCACCCCTTTCGTTTCAAGAACTACGCAGTTTCCTTCGACTCGCAACGTACTTTCGCCGCTTCATTCGCAACTTTGCCACCATTGCCGATCCTCTTCACAAGCTCCTTGCTCTTACCAGTTTTTTTTATTTGAGTGATCAATGCGAAGCCTCATTTCAAAAACTCAAGCATACACTGACATCCCGCTGAAGCTTTGTTGTTTCGATGACAAGACACCTACGTTATTACACACTCACGCTAGTGGATAAGGAATCGGCGCCGTACTCCTCCAGCACGACCATGCCTTTCGCGAGAAAGTTGTCGTGTATGTAAGCCGCACTCTTACCTCTGCTGAGAAGAGGTACTCGATAACCGAACAAGAGTGCTTGGCTGTTGTCTGGTCCATCCAAAAATTTCGTCCGTATCTACATGGTCGGCATTTTACTGTTGTGACAGACCACCATGCTCTTTGCTGGTTTCCCACAATCAAAAACTTGTCGTGGTGACTGGTCCGCTGGATTCTCTGTTTACTATCATATGACTTTGACGTCATCTACAAGACCGGAAGACAACACCAACATGCCCACACTTTGTCACGATGCCCTTTGCCGCAGTCTGAGGCGCACGTCAATCCCCTTGTCAAATTGGCTATGCGGAGGATGCCTCGTCGATATCATCCATTTCTTCCCTACTGTCATCCACCCGTCCGTCAGTACTTACCACTCACCAGCAAACCGATTCTTATTGCACTGACATCAGCGGTCGGCTTACCGGTGCTTCATCTTCTCCAAAGCCAGGCTCCGGAAACAACTCCGGCTATTCAAGTTGGAAGATGATGTGCTCTATCGATACATTTTCCACCGTGAAGGCCATCGGTGGCTTCCCGTCGTACCACGCGCACTACGCACTGAAGTTCTGCGCGCTTCACACGGCGACCCGGCGTCAGGCCACTTGGGTTACTACAAAACCTACAAGCGCATGCGCAGTCGATTCTTTTGGCCAGGTCTTTCCACAAAGGTAGCTAAGTATGTTGCCTCGTGCGAACTTTGCCAACACCACAAGCGGCCCACTACTTCTCCAGTCGGGACCCTACAGCCACTTTCTTGCCCAGCAGAGCCGTTTTTTGTTGTCGGAATGGACCTCTCCAGACCCCTCCCAACTGCATCAGACGGCAAGAGATGGATCGTCACCACGGTTGATCCTTTGACCCGGTACGTTGAGACCGCCTCGATCACTTCAGGAACTGCTTCCAAGGTAGCAACTTTCTTTTTGAATGTTGTTTACCTACGTCGTGGAGCCCCTCGTGTTTTTTAAGCGACCGGGGCAAGACATTTCTTTCAATCACGCTGACTGAAGTTCTTCAAGCATCAAAAACAGTTCACAAAACAGCATCTAGCTATAACCCACAAACCAATGACTTAACGGATAGATTTCATCGCACGCTGTGCGGCATGCTGTCCATGTATATCCGACCGGACGATCGCAATGGGGATGCCATTCTTCCCTTTGTCACGTATGCATATAATACGCAAGTTCAACGAACCACAGCCTATTCTCCATTTTTCCTAATATACGCATGCCAACCTACATCACCACTCGACGTTATATTCATTTCTGCCCCGTCAACTCTTCACCATTCGTTTGCGACCAGTTCATGTACCGTGTGGCTCAATGCCCTCGTCTTGCCCGTGTAAACACCAAAGCTTGCCAAGAAGATCGCAAACATCGTTACGATGCCACTCACCGCGTCGTTCTCTACCACCCTGGCGACGATGTACTTTTGTGGACTCCTGCACGAACGCCTGGCTTATACGAGAAGCTTGAGTCGCGCAATCTTGGCCCCTACAAAGTTGTCGAACAGACCTCACCAGTGAACTACCGTATCACCCCTGTTAATGCCCCCAATGACCAACGCTGCCGCGGGACAGAGATTGTGCACGTTTCGCGCCTTATGCCCTATCTGATGCGTTCCACAGCGTAATTCACGGCCAGGCTGGCCGTTTCCGCCGACGGGGGAATTCAGTGGAAGAACTCATTGGACTTCATCTTCCTCATCTGTCAATAGCTATCATCGGTCTTCGCTAAGCCCTCTTCATGATCTGTGCCATTTTGCTGTTGCATGAATGAAGCGTCAGCTAAGCCATGATATTTCATTATATATATATATATATATATATATATATATATATATATATATATATATATATATATATATATATATATATATATATAACACTAAAACAGAAAGAATATTTGTTCCTTAGTGTTTTATTGATCCGACAGTGCCGCCAAGCTGCTGCATACCATCGCACACAACTCCCTTTCACGACCCATGTCCTAAGAGCATTGAGCTCCAGGCTCTCTACTTTCGACTTGCCAACATTGTGGGTAATGAATGATGGGTTGCCTGTGGCCGCCTCAGAAAAACTTGAGGCATGCTCATTCGGGACCTATTACAAGCTCCAGCGTTGCCTAACGCTGCTCTCGGGTCAACTTGGGTTGCTTGGCGTCGGCATCCTATGGATTGTTAATTGCGATTTTACCATCTCCGGCTTGCTGTGAAATAGTGTGGTTCCGCGGCTTGCAGGACAACGTTTTCTTGTGTATCGACCGCAACAATCCTCTCCGCACCCGTCATGCCCCGACCGACTGTCGAAGATGGCTGGTGGCCATCGACCACCTTCACGATGCAGCCAATGCATGGCACGCCTTTCAAGGCGTCAAACAACAGTCTTGGCCTAGAGTGTGTGTCCGATTTCCTGCTGTTTTGAGGCCATTTTCACCATTTAAAAGCCCTTACCCAATAATCTACTGTGCATCACTCATGGAAGCTGTCACACAGAACTTCGACAGTCTGGCTGGGGCACTTACCATCCTGCCCTCCCATTATGACAGTGATAAAGGGTACCTTCATTACGGGTTACGTGCCCCCAGCACTAACGTGCTGCCTCGATAATATAGTGTCCTACAGCTAATTCACAGCAAGCTTTGAGAAACACTCAGCAACAGACACCGTTAAAGACACTGACTCCATTCGAGGGGCTGACCCTACGCTGCACACCCCAGACTTCACGTCTAAACCTGTCTTACTGTTTCCATTTATAGAAACCAAGATGATCTCTGAGCAATTGAAACCGACGTCGTAGGCTCAGTCTAACGACCGCTTGGACTGGTGGAGAGGCTGGCTCTTGTATTGCATCACACGTGTGATGTCCAGAAACCGAGCGAGCCCAGGACAGCTGTGGCTCTTTTTGTTCTGAATAGAAACGAAATGAATAACACAAGAGAGTAGTTAGTACAGCTTGGGTGTGCTGGTGTCTTCATTCATGGCTTGAAGTATCAGAACATTCTGGGCTCTTCATAAGACTGCTACACCACCTCTCAAAAGGCTTGACAAGTCGCATGGCCATCACGGCATAGTGAATGCCGTCTGCCAGATTTACGGTAGGCACCTCAACAAGTCATGTCAGTGCGTGGCTGAGATCGGCCACAGCGATCCAGCCAGTCTCGTCCTCTAGATGGATTCCTTGAAAATCATTGGAGCAAATTTTAGTGGGGCGCGGAACAGACTAACATGATGTAGTCAAATGTAGTCGGCAACTAAGCCGAGCCCCAGCGTTGTATCGGCCTACCACAGCGACGCCACTGGTGTTGGCCACCCAGGTATTGTAGCTTACTCTGCTCATTCCCATTCATGGGCGTGTGTAATGACCATGAGTGTCGGCAGAGCTTCGGCCTCACGCTCAACCAGCATGAGAAAGAAACAGATTAGGGCACAATGAGTAAAGCCAACAAAGGGTACGGATTTTGTGTCTTGTTCTGTCTTTTGTTACCATATATATATATATATATATATATATATATATATATATATATATATATATATATATGTGTTTATATATATATATGTATATATAAATGTGTCGCTATGATGAATGGGAGACGTGGCCTGGCTCATACGCCATGTTTATTCCATTCTCACTTCTTCCTCAGCCTTTACCTTCAGTAAATACGTACTTACGTTACACAATTCCGCCCCCCCCCCGCAAGAAGGCATGAATTATGAACAAGAAAAAGTAAACAAGAAGAGGTTAAAAAGTCACAAATGTCAAAAGTCACAATTGGTTCTATGCTCCAGAGGAGTTTCGCAAAACTTTCGAAGACTTCAGGAGAGAGTGCAGCAGTCCGATTAACACAGGAGTTCGGGTGGGCGAGGCTGACTGTGGCGTTCTGGAAAAGATAACCACGTATCGCACAACTGCACTGACCTTGACACGGCTTCAGCAGCTGCGAAGAACGAACGAGGTTGGACGTCCTTGTAGCCTTTGAAGGTGAGACGTCGTATGCGCCAAATTTTCTGACGTGGGTGCTGTATTTTGTGTCGTGGTTGAGACAGAAGCATTGCTTCGAGCTGGCGTTTACGAGAACCGAAGTTGATGATACAATGTCTGTGTTCCTGCATTTTTCAAATGGTTTCGTGGTTTTCTGTGGTGGTATCTCCGTCGGTAGGATTGTACATGTTGCCTTGATATCTGGTACAGAAGACTTCCTTGACGTTTTCTTCTACAAATATGGCTCAGATTTTTACTTGGTTTTTTCTTTAGTTGGTGTCGTTCCTGACGACCATTCTTAAGCCGCATATCTGCTTATGATCTTATTTTAGTTCGTCGTAGTGCTTGATGTAACTGCCGTACTTTCCGGAGTTCTTTGAGTTCTTGATGGCACTGCGGATGTTGTGGAATCTGTCGAGGTGGTACTTCTTTAGTAACACGAGCCTGCTTTTCTTTGATAGTTGGAGTGACCAATGAATAGTTGGTAGTCGTTGAGTTGTCGTGATTCTCAAAAGAAAGTGAAGGTGGTGTGCTAGAATCGACAGGGAGGTCTTTGGAAGCTCTTGCAACGCCGTTTCTAATAGACGCTTCTGGTAAAGGGCAGTGCTTGAGAGTTGATTCTTCCAAGCCTAATGTGTTCGTTGGACTCTTAGGTGGCTGGGAACTCGACGGCGACACTGACGAACGCTTGATTTGGTCGGATTTTTTGGGATTCTTTCTCTTTCTGTGCAACTTTGGAGTTTGACTGTTCTGATGCATGAATATGGGCGGTAGACCCTGGGCTTGGCTGAGTATGCTCGGAGCTTCTCGGCTCTATTCCAACCATAGTGAACGCGTGAGACGCGAGGTGGGCGTTGTGAGCGACCGAAGGGCCAAGCAACGGAAAAGTAGGAGGTGGTCGAAGTGTGCGAGACGGAAAGTACAGTGCACAGGGTGGCTCCCTAATGTGAGTGCTACGGTGCAGTGCTGACGTTAAGATTATTTTTTGATCGGGCAGTTGCAAAACGCGGTGCGGTGGAGGGTACACTGTTCCTGCAAAAAGATCTGGCTGCTTGTCATTGAGAGGGTGCTTTAATTGCTCTTGTTTCAGACCCCTATTCATTTTTGGTGTCCCAATGCGTGAGCAGTGCTTTTGACTGCGGCGACCGAGTGCGGTTGTCTGTGAATGCTCGGTTATGAGCGAATCGTCGTGGTAGTCGCCATTGCCTTCTCTAAACCGAATGATCATTTCTTGTTTTATCTTTTTCCATGACTCATTGTTTTGAAATATGTG